>NC_090442.1:766407550-767017754 GCF_031143425.1 Pleurodeles waltl
GTAGGCAAACTCTAAAGGAAAGTCTTTGCAGTGCACCAGACCCTGCCTTTCCTGCACTGGCCCCAGACACACTCCAGGGGGTGGAGACTTGCTTTGTGCAATGACAGGCACAGCCCTATTCAGGTGCAAGTATCAGCTCCTTCCTCCACTCTAGCCCAGGAAGACACACCAGGCTATGCAAGGCACAACTCATCTCCCTTTGTGTGACTGTTTAGAGTGAATTCACAAACAGCCCAACTGTCATCCTGACCCAGAAGTGTATTCCACAACCAGGCAGAGGCACAGAATGGTTAAGCAAGAAAATGCCCACTTTCTAAAAGTGACATTTTCAAACTTACAATTTAAAGAGCAACTTCATCAAAAGATGTATTTTAAATTGTGAGAACATAGACCCCAAACTCCATATCTGTAGCTGCTTCCAATGAAACATTATACTTAAAAGATGTTTCAAGGCAATCCCCATGTTAACCTATGGAAGAGATAGGCCTTGCAATAGCGAAAACTGAATTTGGCAGTATTTCACTATCAGGACATGTAAAGCACCTCAACACATGTCCTACCTTTTACATACACTGCACCCTTTTCATGGTGCTGCCTTGGGTCTACCTTAGGGGTGACTTACATGTAGCAAAAGGGAAGGTATGGGCCTGGAAGTGGGTGCATTTGCCACGTCAAACTGGCAGTAAAAACTGCACACACAGATACTGCACTGGTAGGTCTGAGACATGTTTATGGGGCTACTCAAGTGGGTAGCACAATCAGTGCTGCAGACCCACTACTAGCATTTGATTTACAGGCCCTGGGCACACCTGGTGCACTATACTAGGGCCTTACTGGTAAATCAAATATGCCAGTCATAGAGAATCCAATTACCAATACCATTTAGTAAGAGAGCACTTGCACTTTAGCACTGGTCAGCAGTGGTAAAGTGCCCAGAATCTTAAAGTCAGCAAAAACTAAATTCAGCACACGATCAGAACAGGAGGTTAGAAGGCGAAAAGACAGGGGAAACCAGGCCAAGAGTTGACAGGTCTAACATTGGCATAGGCACACTGCATCGAAGAGTGATGTTGTGGAACCTAAAGTACACGAGCATGATATAAGAACCTCTTCCACAGTAATATATTGAAGCACCACAAAACTTGTGGGAATAAAAGGATCTTTTATCGAGATGACAAAGACACTCTCCCTGCGGTTAGATTTTGTACTGTATTTCAACTGGGTACCTTCAGGTCTACTGGTGCTTATAGCCATAGTATTGATGCACATGCATATTGCTAAAGGGGGAGCACAAGGAAAAACCCCAGACTACACCCCCTAACTAGCAGTACTAGTAGCACTGGCAATGCCTATAGCTCTGGCTTTAACTGAATGCTGTTTAGTAATGTGAAGCATTTCAATTAGATAGCATGAGAATAGATATGTATTTGTGTGGATGCAAATAATTGTGGAATAATACTGGTGTAGGTTAAAAGGTCAGGAGAGAGTTGCACTGTCAAGCCAGACCTAAAAATCCATGTATGTTGATGACTGCCCTCCTCTCATCTGCCAAAGCTGCCTAAGAAAAACATTGAAAATTATCTAGTTATCTAAGATATTTTAAAAGCAGTCCAATGTCTGTGTATGTTCCTGTATGTTGAAGCTTAGGCAGCTGGATAAATAAACAAAAATTATCACAGCTGCATGGAGGGGAAGCACTTTTTTGTAGAAGCACATAACTTCTGCCCAATCAAAGCATGTACTCCTAGCTCTCAACATGTAGGTGGAGCCAAAATCCCTCTCTAGTGATTAGTCAGAATTGTGTGGTCACAACTGTGGTGTCAAGCCAGACAACAAAATGCGCTCTTGAAAGGATAAAAAAGAACCTAATTAGGTGGATATTTGGTTGTAATAAAGTTAGGTTATGAGGATCTGTAGAGCGCGCTTATCACCTCTGGGGTATCCAGGCGCTTGAGTAGATGAGTAGGCTGATCAGGCTCCTAGTTGAATAGCAAGTTCTTCAGTTTCTTGCTGAATTCGAGAAGAGATTGGGATGTTCTGATGTGTGGAAGGTCATTCCATTATTTTGCTGGGATGTAGGAAAATTAGTGTCCTCCTGACTTGCTCCTGCAGATACGAGGTGAAGCAGGGCTGAGCACAGTTTCCTGGTGGGTTGGTGGAAGTTGAGGCTGTGGTTGAGGTAGGCAGGTCCAAAATTGTGCAGGGATTTGTATGTGTGGGTGAGCAGTTTGAATTGGCAATGCTTCTTGATTGGTAGCCAGTGTAGTCCTCTTAGGTGGGGGCTGATCTGGGCCTTGCAAGGGATGTTGCAGATGAGTCTGGTTGCGGCATTCTGGATGATCTGGAGTACTCGTGTGAGTTGATTTGTGATGCCAGCTTAGACTGGGTTGCCAAAGTCTAGTCTGCTGGTGATGAGGGCTCGGTGACTGTGCATCTGATGTCTGTGGGGAACGAATGCAATATTTTGCAGAGCATCTGTAGTATGAAAAAGTAGGAGGAGGTGACAGCATTAACTTGTTTTGCCATTGTGAGTCTGTCATCTACAATGATGCTGAGGTTTTTGGCGTGGCTGGTGGAGGTATGGGTTCCAGGTCTGTTGGTCACCAGGAGGAGTCCAGTGGAGAGCTCTTTTTCCCAAAGATTAGGACTTCAGTTTTATCTGTGTTGAGCTTTAGGCAGTTCGGTTTCATCCAGTGTACTATATTAGATATGCAGGAGTTGAAGTTGGTACTGTGGGGTTTGGTTGTTGTCTGTGAGGGAGAGGATGATCTGGGTGTCATCTGCAAGGGTGCAATGTTAATAACATGGGATCTTATAAAGTGGGTGAGTGGTGCCATGTAGACGATGATTTGGAGTTTCTAAGGTTATCGGGTGTGTGTTGGTTCTTGAGTGTCTGATGTTCTTCTGAGAGGCTAGGGTGTCTGTGCTGGTAGTGATCCAGCATGCAGTTAGCCGATGAGGTTTGGTTGGTGGGCGGTATAGGTGTTGGTACACTCTGTGCCTTTTATCTTGTTCCAGCTACATATTAGGTTGTAGGTAGTCTTGGCAGAGGGGAGTTGGGGTGCGTCAATGAAGAAGTGGATGATGGGGTGGTCTGTCCGGGTGATCGGAGTAAGATAGCTAAACTTCACCTTCTTAAAGGCTGTGAAAATGGGGTTGAGGGTGTGGCCTGCATTGTGACTGGAGCCCTGGATGATTTGGATGAGTCTTAGGATCTCGAGGCTCTCGAGTAGGGCAATGGAGTTGGGATCTTTTCGGTCATCGAGATGGAAGTTGAGGTCGCAGAGTAAGATGTGTTTGTTTAAGCTGATGGCGACAGGGACGATGAAACTGGGAGAAGATTGCTGAAGGTGGCATGTGATCCGGGTGGTGTTTAAGGTAGAGTGCCTTTGATGGAGGTGTGGTTGACAATCAGAAGGTTGTGTCATTGTCGGTGGTGCAGGTGATGAAGTCCTTGTGCATGGTGAAGTATCCTCATCATGGTTTGTTCAGTCTGTCCTGGAGGGAGATCTTGTAGCCCATTGAAATGTCTGTGGCGATGGTGAGTGTTGATGTGAAGTTAGCCAGGTCTCTGTCAGAAAGAAGAAGTATAGGGAGTGCTTATCAATGGTGTTCCAGATCTCAGTGGCATGTTTGCTGAGGGATCTGGTTTCCAGCAGCATGCATGCCAGATGAGGTGAAGCATGGGTGGCATGTGGGGAGTGCATATTGGTGCAGGTGAAATGTCAGTGAGTGCATGAGAAAGATCTTAGGCTCTGTAGCGGTGGTGTTTGGTTGGACCAGGATCTGTGCTGCTGGGACTGGTCCAGGTTGGTGTGCCAGCAGCACACCAACTGTTCAGTAGCACAGCTGCCGCCAGTGAGTAGGTACTTGGATGGGTGGGGAGGTGGGGGGCAGAAGAAGGGGCTGGGGTTAGGCAGGGTGCATGAGGTGGGAGAAGGCACACAGCAGAGCTGCAGGAAAGGAGTAGGGGGAGGCAGGGAAAGCACAGGGGTGGTGGGAAAACATAGGAGTAACAGGCGCGAAGGAGAAACGGGCACAAGAAAAACAGGCACAAAGAGAGAGAGTGGAAAATGGGCCAATAAAAGCACAAAGAAAAAGTGGAACATGAAAAATGGGCACAAAGAGGCTGAAAGAGAGAGAGTGGAAAGTGGAAAACGGGCATTGTGCCCTTGCATTACCTGCTACTGTTCTGCGATCTCGGAGCAAGCAGCGGCATAGCCAGTGTTTATAGAAACCATGAAAAGCCTCCCCCTTTCAGTGGGATGTGTCAGTTTACAGGACTTCTGAAGCACAAACACTCCCTTCTGCCTCCTCGCCCCATTGTTTTTTTTGTTGCCTCCATAGTTAACTGCACCCAGCTCTTCCTCAGCTGAGAACCCTGGCCGACAAGAGCACCAGGACTGAGGTGAAGGCACTCTGACATTGATGGTAAATTTCAATGAAATTTTCTGAGACATTTTCAGGCCCCTTTAAGTTGCGGGCCCTCTGCGACCACCAGAGGTTCGCACACCCCTAAGGGTGGCACTGATGACATGCAGCGTGCCCTGTACTTCCCAATGTGAGTGATAAGGAATCTCTGCACACTTGTACATGGTTGAACATTTGTTGTTAGCCCAAAGAGACTGGCTTAGGGTGGAACAAGAAGTCCAGTTTAAACCTCTCTGCCCAGTCTACTGGATTTACTATGAAGAAAAAACAGTTGCTCTTGCCTTCTGTGTGAGAGCGTGATAGAAACAGCAGTCATGCTAAGATGAGGGTGACCTCATCATTGCTGTATGGGACTGCCCTTTCACAATCCCTTTATTATTTTCCTGTCACTGGGATGGGGTGCTCCTAGATGGCGTGTTGACTTTGTTGATCTTGCCTCCAAGTACCACAATGCATTGCTCTGGGAGGTGTGCGATCCTGACACGCAGAGTGTCCGAGCATCAATATTCACTTGCGCACACCAATACTGTAAGTAGTGCACCTTTGTCGTTGGGTGTATTTCCTTCAACAGAGCATGATGTGGTTGTCCAGTGCTGCACTTGACTGCTTGCGCTAATCCCCGATACAACGTCCTGCTGAGCAGTGCTTTGGCGAGGTTGTCAACCAGGGCCTGAAGTTGGAGGTGTCTTTTAGGTGAGATGTTTTTACTTCTCATATATTTTGAGGTTTTTCGCACGTTCATGTTGATGGGTTTGGCAGATGTCGTGGTGACAGTTTTAGCGCTGATCTCTTTGCACCAATTTTTCAAGAGCTGTAAATGTGTTCTAGTAGACACCTGTGCGTGTTATTGCTGCAAATTACTTGCTTGCCCTCCTCTAAATCAAGCATTCAGTGAACACTACATGGAAAAGCCTCTTGGTGCATATATGCCAACAGACCTGATTCAGGCAGCAGACTCCTGATTTTAGAAGGCAAAATGTGGCTTATTTCCGTTCCTTCCTCCCTAAAACTGCCTCTGTTGCAAAGTCAATAGAGAAAACACCTTCCCCTTGTTTTTCAAAATCTCCCACTTTCCTGCTCTGCAATGTTACCATGTATGTTGGAGTGTCTTCCCTCCAAACGTCTACACAACTGTACCCTAGCCATAACTCCAGTTCATGTTTTTGTGTGATGCGGGGGATTGCACATAAACGAAGGAATATGCCTTGCACTGATTGGTTAACTCCAGGGACGTAGCTTGGCCAATAAGATAGGGCGTGAGCTTCAAATTTCCCAACAGTCAGGCTGGGATATCTTGTTAACATACATTATATGAGAAGCAGGACATCATAAACTATCTGAAGAATGATGACATAAGAAGGCCGTTCATCCTGCCTCACCAGTTTCCTATTTGCTGCTGAGGGGATGGGATCAGAGTTGAAGTAACTGAAATGAAGCAGTGCTCAGAGAGTTGTGTAGTTTTGCTTCTTGCTCTACCTTCTTTGCCTTGATACCAGCAGTAGCATGAACATGCTTACAGAATCTATGCATGACTTGAGCAGGTTGCGGGCAGCGTGCCTGTGAAGTCATCCAGGCATCAACTACAGAAAGAACAATATCTCAACATATCATTTTCCTGCTAAGAATGTGTAAACACATAAAACCTAGTTACCCATTTCCATCATTAGGCTCTAAGGGCCAGATGTAGCAAACTTGGAAATTGCGACTTGCAATTTGCGAGTCGGAGTGACTCGCAAATTGCAAGTTGCAATTTCCAATGCAGAACGGTGTCTCAGACACCGTCTGCGAGTCGCTATGGGGTCGCAGAGACCCACCTCATTAATATTAATGAGGTGGGTCGCAAATTGCGGCCCCATACCGACTATAGGCACTCGCAAACATGGAGGCCTGCTGTAGTCAGCAGACCTCCATGTTCGTGACTGCTTTTAAATAAAGCAGTCTTTTTTTTTTTTAAGTGTAGGCCGTTTTCCTTAAAGGAAAACGAGCTGCACTTAAAAAAAAACCCGAAACCTTTAGTTTCGGTATTTTTTCAGGGCAGGTAGTGGTCCCTTGGACCACTACCTGCCCTGAAAAAATAGTCTTGGGTCCATTCACAAAGTGGAAGGGGTCCCATGGGGACCCCTTCCAATTTGCGAGTGGGTTACCATCCACTTGAAGTGGATGGTAACTGCGACACCATTTGCGACCGCATATGCGGTCGCAAATGGTATTGCACACCACTCCGAATCGCAAAGAGGAAGGGAACACCCCTCCCTATTTGCGATTCTGAAATGCATATTGCGAGTCGGTCCCGACTCGCAATATGCATTTCTGCATTGGAAACTGGAATTTGCGACTCGCAAACGGCATTTTTTGCCGTTTGCGACTCGCAAATAGTTTCCTGCATCTGGCCCTAAGTATCTCGTATGGGAGAAGCTTCGGAGACGGGACAACTCCTGTCCATCACCTCAGCTCCCCACACTGTTTAGACCCCGACCACAAGAACATTTATTTCCTTCTGTCTCCTTACTGGTGTCAGTTCTGATCATCCAATCAAAGGAGACGTTGTAGTCCATCACTTATGTTTACGTCCTCATCGTTGGAACCAGGCCCTCTTTCTATGGATGTGTTTCCACACTCAGTCGGTGGCATAGGATGGTGGCAATCCTTCAATTTACTTTACAAAAGGCCCAAGCCAGGTTCTCATTTAGGCCACTCCAAATTAGAAGTTGGCAAAGCTAAATTATTCACCCTTGAAACTGTGAGAAGTTGTGAAACACCAACCTTTGAAAAGTCTCTCTACTTCTCCCAACTTCACGAAAGGCTAAGTTTAGCTCGGCCAACCCAATTCAGGCGATGATCTCCTGCTGCAAGATGCTCTTCCCATGAAGGCAGGACATTGCATATAGTACAGGCTGGAGCTCCGAGTAAAGGTTTTTTATTGTCTTGCTAAAGCTCATCACTTCCCTTAGTCTTGAGCTGTAGGTGGTAAACACAGCTTCCTATCAGCTTCTGCGTCTGGTGCTCTCCTGCTGCACAAGATACCTCCTCGAGTGGGACTTCTGGAGGCGGAGAACTGAAATACACCGCTTATAAGTGGCTGTCCAGTAGCATCTCATCGCATCCCTGGACAGCATTAGGAATGATTCCTGTGACTATGATGGGACACTGAAGCGCCCCTTTCTTTTTTTAGGAGTGGCTTGACAGAGCAGCCATCACCAGACCATATGTGATCAATGAAATTGAGCCTTAGGAGTACAACTGAGACAAGGGGGTTAGGCTCCATGCACACTTTGGTTTCCCCAAGTACAGGAGTACAGGATGTGATTGGGTCAAAGTTTGCTCAGTGCTCCTGCCTGAAAAGCATGGTTGTAAGGCACTTTTTAGCTGCTT
This sequence comes from Pleurodeles waltl, assembly GCF_031143425.1. Classification (NCBI taxonomy): domain Eukaryota; kingdom Metazoa; phylum Chordata; class Amphibia; order Caudata; family Salamandridae; genus Pleurodeles; species Pleurodeles waltl. The sequence goes on from NC_090442.1 coordinate 766,415,354, forward strand.
GTGGCAATACACCTATACTGAGTTGATTATTAGGGTAAGCCAATGATCATGGCCTTTGGTCTGATATGTTCATTATGAAATATTATAATAAAGTTGGTTTGCCTCGCATACTTATTGTGAAAAGCATATGTAAACACCATTCCATTAAAAGGTGGATTGTAATTACTGTGTGTGAACGTGTACAGAGAAGGATCTTGTGACATGAAATCTCACAGAATTGTTTAATATAAAAAGTTATGACAAAGACAGTAGGCCTGTATTTCTTTCTTCCATTCATGACAGTGCACTGCATGGAATAACGGTTCAGTCCACATCTGTCTCTGGCTTTCTTGCCCTGTAAATGAAGGCATTCTCTGATCCTATGTGGACGTCCATCTGACAATGAGTGTGTTGCAGTCTCAGGGCTGGTTGTACTGTCCATTAGTTTTCAATGTTCCCCCTTTAAAGGTAACCTTTCAATCCTTTGGCTTTTTTTTTCTTTTGATTTTTCGTAAGAGGGTACAACAGCTCCCAAGACAGTGCTTTCATCTTCATCTTCAGCTTTCATCTGCAGTGCACTGCATCCTGCATCATGGTTACTTCCTCTAAAACAGGCAATCAGTGTGGGATACTGCTGTCCACACAGTATCACTGTTTTACCCATCCAAGATGGCTATGATGTTGGTTCTAAACATGGTGGCCATGCTGAACCATTACAACAACAAATTAGTATGTACAATACCGCTGCAATACAGACACCTGTTGCTATTTTTAGTTTCATTATTGCAAGCATATTCCGAATGGGCTTAGACAGAAGCACGTTTTCATTTTTCTACTTGTAGTCTTTCAATTTATCTTTCATGTTTTGTTAAATTTGTGTGTGTTTTTTTTAATGGCTGAGTCAAACGATGAATGGAAAATGAGTCAGTGCATGGATAAATGGTTGATTTGTGTGCAAAGAAGAGTGACAGAGTGCCTTCATGATTGTAGGGAATCCACCTTTTCTGATTGATAATCCTATATTTTTTGCCTTTTGCTGGACCCTATATTTTTGCTGGTGTTCAACTATTAATCCTGCTAACCAGTGATAAAGTGCCTGTGCTCCCTCTTTAAACATGGTTGAAGTGGCATTTCCCGAACTGACATATTTATGTTACTTATAAGTCCTTCGTATATAGTTAAAAAATATATTCAGGGTCTGCAAGTTAAATGTCACTAATGGATTGCAGAACCTTTTGACAGGACAAAACCTCCCATTTTATGTATCAATAGGTCATGCCTATGTGGCCTTGTAGCCCACAAGGCAGAGTGCATGGTATTTTAAAGAACGATCTGTAGAAGTCTAATAACGTCATGTCCTTACAGTGATCAGCCCCCACAACCTATTTTTAATGGTCACAGCTGTCCTGTGTAGAAAACCAAAGTACAGATTAAAAATCGAAACTGTATCTCGGGAATGGAGCAAGCTAGAAATATGTTAAACAAATATTTTTTATAGTTATTAAAATTCAATTGAATGGATAAGTCAGATTTATAATAAATGTGAGGGGAAAGTACCTTTCCCTGCCTGAAGATTTTGGAGGCTAATTTGCATTTGCTCTCAAACTTCTCCAAGCCAGGGATTAGCATTTGCATTCGTGTGGAATGTCTCCCAGGAATAAACAATAGGTTGGCCTGAATGAGTTGAGGTGATTCTTCAGAGTCTCACAGAATATAGAAGTGGAGGCTGTGGGCATTATTTTTGACATTACAGTGTCAAATCGTTCTTGAGTGTCAAATTCTGCTTGACAGGTCTGCTTGGTTTACATTTAGCACTTTGGGGCACACTTAAACGACACAGAACAGGATGACAAGACAATTCTTGTGTATCTATTGTCTGGCTGCTGAAAGACATTGCTTTCTCCCACTAGACTACTGTCTCTGGGTTTCTTGTGGGTACAGCTGTGTCAAACTGGATTTTAGTGTTGGATGTGGGAGGACACTAGGATTACCATAGTATGCTCCCCAACACCCCTAGCCATCAGATCCCAAATTTAGTGTGGCTCATGAAGTTTGCCATCCTGAAAATGCCCAATGTCAGTAGGGTTGGCCCCGGGAACTTCTTTGTCATTGGTTAGGGCATGCCCTGGAATCATTCCCACCCAATAGCTCATGCCGGGCATAACTGCAGAAGAGGAATGGGCCTGCTCTCTGTGACCTGAAAGGAGCCCTGAAGGGCTAGGACAAAGAAGTGAACTTCAAGGGTCTTAAGCCTGACATCCTGTTCAAGCAAAAAGGATACAATAGGCTACAAAAAGCATTTCCTGGAACTGCCCAGTAAACCAGTAGCAATTTGAGCTAGATGGAACCCTGCGGTTGGCCTCTACTTGACACCTTTTGAGTCTCTAAGTGTCTCCCAAGAGATCCCATAGGACTTTAGAAGAGTGGTGGATTAGGACTTAACGGACCAAGTAAGAAGGTAAAATCTTTGAATTTTTATTAGGATGAACCTGGTTTGTGCATCCGATCCACACTCCATCATGGCCAACCTCACATTGCACATAGTTCCTGGTCTACCACAACCATTAACAATCATTGACACTTTATTCTTCTTGGAACTATTTCTACTTAAAGTTTTACAAATTCACATCCCTGGTTCCCTTTTGTTCGAATTGTTGTCATTTTGGTGTCAGTTTGTTTATTACAATGCGGTCTATTTTTCTAATTCAGTTTGCGATTTTTATTGTTTTTTTTTTTTAATTCATTACTGTTTTGGTTCTGCATAAATGCTTTACACATTGTCCTCATTTAAATGTCTCTGTTCTGTGACATTGCTGCCAGGGTGTTGAGCTCAGGTTAATTTAGTGACTTTGGGAATTCACTCTGACAAGGGTTGTGATTGTACCTTGATGTGGTTAGTCACCCCCACCAAATAATAATCCAATTTCTTCCAATGATTACTTATTGAATGCCTAATTGAATCTAAGACACAGAAGGCACTTTCATACATAAGCCAGATCTACTGGCATTGCTGATGCTTGTTTAATCTTCAGTCGCTTTGTGTAGCCACTACTCAAAAAACATAACATGAGGCGTAAGCAAGTATCTCACTGAAGCACAATATGACAGACCACTGGGTTTAATCCGATCCCCTTCCACATAGAAGGTGCCAATACAGTCTTGATATCACTCTCAATGACAGCCTACTTCCAGACTGGAAGACCATCATGAGATCTATCCAGGGCAATGGAAACAACAGACATATAATATAGGGGCTACCAACCTCACAATTGGAGTGGCTCCCAGCCATACTGGTGGTAAAGCCCACATTCTAATTGGAGAGAAAGGAATGACCCCTGATGGGACAACAAAGGCCTGTTAAACCACATCCTTACTTCTCACATCTATTAACAACCAGGAAAGCCTCACATACTGAATATTTACCACCAGTACATTAAAGCAGTGTTTTAAGGGGTGTGATCTAGCCACAAGAATGATGGCTGCCTGAAACGGAGCTCCGTGGCCCAGTGTGTGATTGGGGGTGGTGGTAAGAGACTGCTGGATGTCTGGGGAGCCCCTACTATCCCCCCCCCCCTTTTGACTGACGGAAGTGAGCCCAGCTCAATGACAAGCCCTCCCAGGCGAGCTAGAAGAGGTGTCAGAGCCCGCGGCCTGCAGTGTAGGAGGCAGCCGCGGGCTCAATTAGCTTAGAGCCCGGACGGATACACGGTGGCATGTGGCAGGGATCCACCAGGGGGGACACGCGCACAGCACCTGCACCTGTCGTGACACCCAGGCTGAGGGTGGTACCGGCATTGAACGACCGCCACGTGGACGGCAACTATTTTCTTTGGTGGGCCTCACTAAAAGCAACACGGAGCCCTGGCAGCACGACCCGTGAGAAGGGACCCGTGCACAGTTGCTACCCCATACCGGATGAGAGCAGAGCCCCTGGCCTACACCAGGAACAAAAACAGAAGCCACGGGCTTCAGTGAATGAATGAATGACTGAATACATTTTAAAAAATGAAGTGCAAAATAAAAACAATTAACAAATAAAACAACAAAAGAGCACAGAACTGCGGCAGGGAGCAGAAGTGCCTCGACAGTGGGATTCTGTGTGAGGTTGCCGCACCCTCCAGGAAGTAGGAAGAACCCACGATCTACAATGGGGGCAACTACTGTGGGCCCGCGTAAGGACAGTACAGTGCCTCAAGGGTGCGTAACGGTGACCTGGGGAGAGGTCTTCCATGTGGCGACCACACTATTCAAGTCGAGGGAGGGCCCAAGATTGACGACAGGAGTAATAAACACAGGCCTGCTTTGGCTTACTTACATCCCGCTTGCACCTCTAGTGGCACCTTGGCGACACTCCACACCGGAGACCCGGCAAGGAAGTCTTAAGATGGGCAATCGCAATCTCAGAATCTGGGATTGAGGGCAGGTAAGGAATAACCGCAGAACCATCCTCTTTCACTTATCCCTGCCAGAACCGAAAGCATAGACTGTGTTCCCTGAGCCTGAGGCATCACGCTGACTTTCTGGGTCAGATAAGGTTTCTGCCCCTCTCCCACTTTGCTGTGACCAGCGCCAGCTGGCACCCCCACCCCAGAGCCCTACAAGCCGACAGCGGCAGCAAACACGAGGTGAGTTGTCCTGGAAAGATCCAGACTGTGGGTTCAGGGCCTCTTTGGTCTAATGGTGCCCGTAATCACCGCACCGCTTCCGTCCTCATTGACGGCCTCTGCACCCAGTAGGAACTGTTGAACACTGCACATGTCCAGAGTGGAGGCCAGCAAAACTCGGGTCCTGCTGCGAAAACTAATAGCTGCCCCTGTGACTCCGGGCCTCTGGTTTTGTGCACTACCAGCTCTTCTGGTGCTCTTCAGTCTACCTGCCCGAAGAGATGCCCCCTGGCAAATCATCCGGCAAATTGTCTGGTAAAGCTACATGCCAAATACTCTTCTCAGGAGCTGTCTCGTAACCACGACCAATGTCATCTTCTGCCATCCACCCAGATTCCATTACCACAGACGCCCCGGTGCACCCCCACCCAGACACTGATAAGGAGCGTATACTGCAGGAAATCTCCGCAGTACGCCACCACCTGGAAGCAATGGACTCTAAGATTACAGACCTCAAAGCGGACTCCAAATCAATCTGGGTGGACTTTGCAAGCTTTCAGGCCAAATTTACGGGTCTGGATCACCGTCTGCACACTGTCAAAATTCAAGTAGCAAACCTTTCGGATAACGAACCAGAATTGCAATACCTCTGGCACAAAATCATGGATCTAGAGGACCGAAGTTGCAGGGAAAGTGTCTGCTTTTTTGGCTTGCCGGAAAAAATGGAGGGCACAGACCTGAGGGCCTTCCTTTGTGACTTCATCCCTACAATTACGGGCCTTACTTTTTCCCCCATTCTGGAATTCCAACGAGCCCATAGAATCGGCCTCCTTGACAAACAAACTGCAGAGAGGCCCTGCCCCATAATTGCCTGTTTTCTATGCCATGAGCAGGTCCGCCAGCTGTTGACAGCTGCGAGGGCACATGGTCCATACCAACAAGATGGCCAGGAGATACGGATTGCTGCAGACTTCTCACGAGAGACGCAAAAACTCCAAAAATGGAGAGGGTCCAAATTACTATTCTCCTGTGTAAGTGCCAAATTCATAAGATAGGGGACTCAGCCAGAGGACAGGGACCCAAACGTCCTCAAAAATCGAGTATACAGCGTAGAAGAGAGGTAAGGTCCCACACAAAATTCTTGAAGCAGTCAAATTCAAGGTTTATTGCATTATTTCTTCAATCATTATTTTACTTCCAAACGTTCAAAGAAAGACACTTCATTTCCTTTAGCGAAAGCAACATCCAAAACAATGCGTAGAGGCGAAGGAGTCACGCCGCCCCAGACAAGTAGAAGAAGAGGAGCCAGCCTTCCTATCGCCTTGAGAAAGCCCCGGCTTATAATGCCAGAGGGGGCGAAACACGTGTTCCTCTTGTGCCATTGTTTTGGATGTTGCTTTCGCTAAAGGAAATGAAGTGTCTTTCTTTGAACGTTTGGAAGTACTACTACTCTCTTCTACGCTGTATTCTCACGAGAGACAAATGAGAAAAGAAGGGCGTTCCTAGCACTCAAACCCCAATTGCGCCATCTGAAGATCAAATTTGGACTCTTTGAGCCAGCCAGAATCTGGGTAATGATGGATGGAAAATCCAGGGACTTCTTCGAACCTGCGAATCTGCGTTCTTTCTTAGATAATCTCTCTGCCCAACCTATGGATCAAAAATCTGGGGCTTTCACGACGAACCCCCCTTGCCACATGACCCTACTTTACACACAGCAGCTGCTCCTAGTGACTTCCGCATTCATTCTGCAATGCAAAAAAGGAGCAGATTCCTAGACCGCCCCTGAGATCTCAAGATGGTAAAGATAAGGCCCTCCAGGCAATGGCTGATATCACCCAGGGGCCACTCAGAGACAAATCAAGGTCCCCCTGAAGCCTCCGCGTCCTGCTGACTGATTCACTGACATATCCCTTGGGGGTAACTGATGGACCTCCTACGCTCCACTAGTGAGTCTACAGAGTGACCATTGGTTGAGCACTAAGTACTATGCATGTTTACCTATGCTAATGTTATAGTGTATAATTGTTATCTTTGTTCTTATTATTGCTGCTGTTAATGCTGAAGTAGTCATAACACTAGTTTGACTGGAGCCACTCCCATCTCTCCCTCCCCCCTTCTCCTCACCCCATTATTCTGCCTCTGGGCACCTTAAGAACCAGCATGTCTTGATAATAGTGGATCCTCCATCTCACCTTAACCCATGCACACCACGGTTTATTATTGTATTGCAACACTGCCCCTATATCTGACTCTCACACATCTAGGATCTGGGTCCTGCTCAGCTTCATATGGGGAGTAAATAGACAAATAAATAAATAACCAATTAACAACATAACAAAACAGCACAATATAGATAACAAAACAAAAAATCTAAACTGATTAAAACCAAATAAAAGCAAGCACAAAACACGAACCACACAAAAAATGAATACCAACACCAGGTTCTGAACATATCAAAGACAACCGAGATGGTATCCCTCGCTACGCCGACTCCGCTGGGCTATATATATATATATATATATATATATATATATTGTTAACAAACTGGGCTGGCGGCCATGGGGCGAGCCTCCTTCCCCTCCACCACATCCCTCCCGCATCTCCGGTAACCTATATGAATGCCTCTGCAGCTCTCCTTGTTCATCATCACCATGATTCTCTAAGCACATCCCCATTGTCTGGGGTGTACTCTAATACCCGTCCTTTTTCTCTTTCAACCAGATCTTTCATACCTCACATTATTATCACCAAGGTCAATAAGCATGCCTGTGCATGATTCTGATCCCTCCCTCAGCCCCGCCGCTTCATTCTCCCCCCTCCATCCACCCACACCAACATGTTTATGATGTGCCCTAGTTTCTTCATGCCGGCTCTCTGCCCCCTCCTCGGATGCGGCTGGCTGTGGGTTTCGCAGGATTAGACCCACGGTTTAACAGTACCAAGCTCCAACAAGGTATATCACTAGACCCTGTGACGCACCTGGACCACTTTCTCATCTCTCCCTGAGACTTGTATCTCTCTTCTGTTTGTTTTTCTCTCCCACTACTTTCCTTTGTCTCCTTCTTTCCCCCTTACCCATTACCCACCTTTCCCCTCTTTTCATACTCCTGTCTATTTCTTTGCTTGGTTCTACACTCTGGAGTGCGATCGCGCTTCCCCCCTCCCGCCTCACCTCCCCTCCCGCTCTTTCCATCTTATTTTCCACCCCAACATAGATAGCTCGAATACTAACAGCGCACTTCATAGAACTGAAAGTACTAGTCCTGCCCTGTCAGACCCAAGTGGCTCTCCAAGGCATGGAGACTACTGTGTCGCTGATGACAGTGTCGTGGAACGTTCATGGCCTCACACATTATATCAAAAGAAAGAAGATCCTATCCTACTTACAATCTAAGCGTACGGACATTGTCCTCTTGCAAGAAACACACCTGTCCCCTAAGAATCCAAAAAACTATTCCGGGATTGGGTGGGCCGGGTGTTATGTAGTGGTAGCCCATCGTCCACAATGGGAGGCCCCAGAACCGCACGTAAATGCGGGATTGCGATACTAATCCTCCGCTCCTTACAGTTCAAGGTGCACAAATCATGGTCCGACCTGGCTGGGCACTACATCCTCACCAAACTCAAACTCGGAGGCCACACGCTCTGTGTAGGGCCCTTATATGCTCCCACGGGTTCTAAACATTCATTTTTTCTGCATTTTAATTGTCTCCTGATGGAGATTGGAGCCACTCACTACCTTTTGGTAGGAGATTGGAACCTTGCTCGCAAAGCGGTTCTGGATCGAATGGGCAGATTATATATCGGCAACAATGCAGACAGAGCCCTATGGGGGGAATTTACTGGCAGATCATGGGCTGGTGGACCACTGGCACCTGTCCCACCTGCTTGATCGGAAGTACACATTCATATCGCCGGTCCACGGAACCCAGTCACGGCTGGACTATTTCCTCGTTTCTCATAAACTAGTCCCCAGGGCTAGGGACTCCAGAATCCTGGAACCGGCACTATCTGACCATGCCCCAGTGCTCTTAGCACTAGAACTGGGTCTTTTATCTCCATGTGGCAAGCCATGGCATCTGAACGTGTCTCGATATCATACTCCCAGGGGTAAGGATCAACTTTGTGCCCATGTCTCTACTGATATAACTGATAATAGAGGTTTGTTTTCTTCCCCTCAGGTTTTCTGGGTAGCAGCAAAAGCAACAATCAGAGGAGAGCTTCTGAAGGATGCTGCCCTCGCTAACGCCCGGAGCGGCTCCCGTCAACGAGATCTAGAGGAAATAATAATATCTTGCACTCGCAAACACACTGCGACCCCCTCCCCGGCCACACGATGTCGCCTTGAAAAGGCGAAAATGGAGCTTAATGCCCTCTATACCTCCCAGGCGGAGTATGCACTACAAAGGCTGAAGGGCAGACATTATGAGCAGGGGGAAAAGGCAGGGCGATTGTTAGCAGCCCAATTACGCCAGCAAGAGGCAGTGCTAGCCATCCCTGCCATACGAAACACTGATGGTACGCTCCTCACACACCCACAGGACATAGCCAGTGCATTTGGGCCCTTCTACCAGAACTTTTACACCCCAGAAACTGCAGAGGACCATGACCATCTAACTACATTCTTTGAGGAGGCCTGAATACCCACCCTCATGGAGGGGTAGATGGTTGTTAAAAGGAGAGATCAGCAAAGGGGAAATTCAGCAGGCCATCTCTAACTTACCTTGCCATAAGGCCCCTGGGGAAGATGGGTTTCCGCCGGAATTCTACAAATGGATGGGACCTGAAACAGTGGACCTTCTGTATGAAGACTTCCAGGGTGTGGAAAGGACAGGTTCTTTGAACCCTCTTTCCAATAGAGCATCCATAGCAGTCCTCCCAAAGCCGGGTAAAGACCTATCATTATGCGGCAGCTACCGACTCATTTCCCTCCTCAGTGGAGATGTCAAGACACTGACTGGTGTCTTGGCGGCCGTCACAAAAAAGCCATTCCATCTCTTATTCACCATACTCAAGTAGGATTTGTACCCGGGAGATCATCAAGAAATCACCTCCGCACACTAGCAAATACACTTTGGGCTACTAGAGACTCCAGAGAGGAGGTCGTGGCTATCCCCCTTGATGCGAAAAATGCCTTCGATAGAATAGAATGGTGGTACCTCTTTGAAACCTTACAACATTTTGGCCTAGGGGATACCGGGGGACGTGGCAGGGATGTCCACTAACGCCGCTGCTATTTCTTCTAGCTGTTGAACCCTTAGCAGTGCTCATAAGCAGAACCCCCTCCATAGCCGGAGTCGCCACCCCGGGTCGCCGTTCTGTGATTTATTTACATGCCGACTACATATTACTTATGCTCACAGATCTCACTCACTCCCTCCCAGCTCTACAAGCTATTCTGACACAATTTGAAGCAATAGCGGGATATAAAATCAACTGGTACAAAAGTGAAGCCCTTCCTTTAATCCCTGTGACTACGAGCGCAGCTTTAACAGCCTTCCCCATTTCATGAAAACAATCGCACCTCAAATATCTAGGAATTCTCATCAACCGGGGCTGGGACCAAATGGTACAGGATAACCTAGAACCCCTGCTCACTCGCACCCAACAAGAGTTTACGAAATGGTCCCTTTGGGGGATGGTACAGTCCGTCCAAATGGTAACTTTACCCTGCTTTGCATATGTCCTTGGGATGTTACCACTACAGGTGCTGCTACCAATGCTAAGGAAAGTAGACGCCTGCATCCGTAAATTCGTATGGGGCTCCATGCAGCCAAGGCTTTCCAAAGCCACACTCCTCGTGCAACGGGAATGCGGAGGCCTGGGCTTGCCCTCCGTGGAACATTATGCGCTGGCACTCCATCTGTCTCATTTAACCTTTCTGCTCCCAGGCAAACCGGATTCACCCCTTTGGGTACAGGTGGAACGCACACTCTTGAGTAAAGCAATAGGCCTGGATGTACTTTACGGTGTCAAAGCCTCACAACCCAACCCGCCCACCCAGTGGTGCGGGCCATGCTACATTCATGGATCCAAGTACACTGTCTTTTAGGAGTGGACCCTCAGATTCACACTCACGTGTCACTCTGGGGCAATACCGGTTTACTGATAGGAGGCGAAATGGTTGAATGGGAAGGCTGGCGGACTAAGGGTATTCTAACTAACTCCTTGAAAACGGGCTACTAAGAACATTTCCGGCACTGCAGGCCGAATTTGGACTTCCTAGTCACTATTCCTTGCAATACCAGCAGCTTTCACATTGTCTTTATAACCACATGGGTACTCGCCCGTGGACTCTGCACCACTCACCGGTGCTTGATAACCTGCGCACCTAGGGCTCTTTTCGTGGAGCGATGTTGAGCATGCATAAACTACTGAACCAACACCTATTGTCTCTCCCACCTTCTCATATCCCTCAAGGCTAAATGGCAAACACATTTACGGGTAGACTATGATATGGAAGAGTTAACTGTTCTGATGGAGGTTGGGGAATAAGGCGTCCGAGAAGCACAAATGAAATGTAGTCTCTTTAAAACCCTACATGATTGGTACTGGACACCCCAGAAGCTCAGATCAGCTGGGCTCTTGCCACAAGCGCAATGCTGGTGCTGCCCACACCCACGCTGTGACCTAATGCATATACTATGTTATTGTCCAACCATACAACCGTACTGAGAGGCAGTCGGGCCAAGCTGAGGGACGTGTTGCAGTTACCGCCCTATCTCCCAGCACCCTTGTTTCTACTGTGTGATACTGGCGGTGCTAGGGATATATCTTGCATGCAACTCCGCCTACTATATACAGCGCTGGCCACGGCTAAACTTTGCAGCCTGCGACAATGGAGAACAGCAACCTCCCCCTCCCATGAATAATGGCTATCATTAATGTTTCAAACTGCTGCCCATGAACGCATTATTTATCCCATGCAGGACCTGACAGAGGTGTTCCTACAAACTTGGGCCCCCTTCCTCCGGCTTGCAGACCACTGAACCTCACGTCCACCCAGTACACCACCCACACCCCTATATCCCTCCCTCTCCCCCATTGCAACCCAGCCGCAGTCGCTCTTGTTTTGTCTTTCTCTCTCTCTCTTTCTACCTCCTTTTCTTCCTCCCTCCCTTTTCTTTCCCTTCACCCCCGGTAATCTCACTCTCCCCTTTTTCCTCCGCCCTCTCTTTTGCACTCTATCCTCTCTCTTCCTCCACGTTTTCTGATTTTCATTTTTCATCTCCCTCCTCTGCTCCCCCACACTTTTCAGTATATACCCCCTCCTTTACCCTCCTCTCTCCATTTATTTCTCTTTTTTGAACATCTCCCTCTTCTACTTTCCTCTTCCTCCCTTTCTTTATTTTCCTTCCTCTCCAAAATAGATTATGATCTCCACCATCATCCACTCTGTATCTGTTGCATGACAGTTTACTCTCCCGCTCCCACAAGATGAGAGCTCTCAGTGATAACTACTGTCCTTTTGACACCCCTGCCCCCTTCTCCATACTGTCGCAGTTTGCTGCAATCCTTACTCATCAGAGGTCCTTGCACTATCAGGCTCGCCCCCTTATGATGTACTGGTATACCAGACCCACACCCTTGAGACTATTATAGCAGTGAGCCCCACCTTATATCCCTGTTTATGGCCAGTACGGATGTTATATAGCGCCCTGCCCTTTCATTCTGTAGTGGTAATGTACAGGGACTGGACTCACAGTCACAAGTCCTAAAGGTCTCATAACTCAAAATTGTGTACACGTCCTGCACGGAATTTCATTGCTATAGTTCAGGTGCTTGTGATTGTCAAAATGTTGGTTGTACAGTATTGAATGAGAAAGCTCATGCTGTTCCTCTGTACTGTTACTTTCCTATATATAATCCTTAATAAAGAATTGTGAAACAGAAAAAAAGCAGTGTTTTAATTCCTATGAAATCCCAGTTGTTGGCAGCTTTAATGGTGATGTGCAGCCAGTGAGTTGGCAGCGCTTTACCTTTTTCACATCCTGGAGAACTGCATGGCCACCCTCTCTCTCTCTTCAAAATGAATAATTTCAAGACGGAATCACTCCTTTTAGTACCTGGTCTTCCTACTGGCTCGATTGAGCCATTGGGACACTTGGCGGCTCATCCCAAATTGTCTCCTGGTGCTAGATCCTTGGATTTCATTAAACCCCACATTGAGAAAGTCTGATTCAATGCACCTCATCTACTAAGCCAAATCCCTAATTTCAGAATAAGACCTCAGGTAGGTAGCACAATTTGTAGAGTTCAGTTATAGAAATTGTGGCAAGGCCATTCTTGCCAGCCTTCCAAGTGGTGCTTTGGCACTGATGACATCTAGCCCTGATGCTGCTGTCTGTCTTCTTGTGGGAGCAAAATAATCAAAGTTCTTTACACCAAACCACTTGATTCTTCACAGTGTCTCTCTTCAGGGCAGCATCTAAGCCAAATATTTAGGATAATGTCATGAGACATCTAGCCCTCCCAGATCTACTCTGGACACGTCTGATCAAGACGCAAGAATTTGTATTAAGATTACTTTTATCACATTCAAATTAATTCACCTCCAGCAGCTTTCTTGTCTTTTTAACCAGCTCATCATCTCGGAGGGGCTAGTCTTTAACAGGAAATAGAGACTGGTCCAAGAGATTCCACTGTTTAGGAAAAAGAAATCTTCAATCAAGTATTCTCTGCGTCTAAATTTGAAACTGGCTAATAGAGATAATCAGGTAAGCCTAGAAAAGGGTCTGGAAACTCACTGCTTTCAGTCTTTCTTAAGTATTATTCCTTCCTCTATCTCTACTTAGTCCTCTCTTTTGACTCTCAATCGTATGCATGTTGATGTAGTATCTGAATTATTATTTAATATCTTAATGAAGCAATGTCTTGTGCTTGGCTGCCTCTGTGGCAACATATGTTCTCTACAAGTACTGTAAATTCGTAAAATTGATACTTTCCTTTACTTTCTGGAGCTACCAGAGTCAATTTGGATTTGCATTCAGGTCAGTGTAACTATAGATATGATTGTTTATCCGTAGACCAGCACTGTATACCAGCTCTGCATATACCTTCTCCCACCCCATGCCATCTCCAAGTGTTGCTGTAACCCTTATCAACTCCGTTTTAAACTTCCCTATCTTTGCACATATTCTTTCCCATGCTTGCCTACCTGTCTTCCGGACCATCCCTTTCCCTCGCCCAGCCCTTGCCAGAACCCTCTGCCTGCACTGCTCACAGCTTCTCCAAGTCTTGCCTGCAGTCACTCCCAGCATTACTATCAGCATCTTCCAGACCCTCTTGTACCCTCTCCCAGCCCTGCCCATACCTCGGAATACACATACAGGGGCAGCACCAGCAGCGCCAACAGTAGGTCCGCCACGGCAAGGCTGACGATGTAGTAATTGGTGGCGGTCTTGAGGGTGCGCTCTGTCAACACACTCAGGCACACCAGGGTGTTGCCCAAGATGATGATGAGGATGAGAGGGATGCCAAAGACCAGGGCCAAGTAGTTGAGGTCCGGAGGCCCTGCTTCTGCTCCAGTGAGAGTCTGATTGAAGGTGACATTGACCATGGCCTGGTAGACAAGCCGCCGACTCTCCGTCTGCCCACCGTGAACATCTAGAAAAGAAGAAGATATGTGAATAGAACACAGTTCACCTGGGCTTGCACAAGACCTCACCGGGTGTAGGACTTTGACAAGGCTGTGCCTCACTGGGGGCTTCAGTATTTTCTCTGTGCTGAATGCAATATGTATTTGCTTCACTGTAGGACTGGACTAGTGGGCCAAACAAGGGTACTTCCTGGGGGTTTAGAAACTGAAGGGGAGGCTACTTCCGGCTGGATAGGCTGTGCAATCACTGAGGTCATCCAGCAGCAGCCTTCCTCTGAACTGCCCACTGCAGACCACGGGGAGAGGGTCAATATCCGCTAAAAATTGCCCTCTGGTATCCTCCGGGCCGGAGTGCCCCCCGGATATTGAATTACATGCTTCGTGGGATTAGAAACTTCCAGGAACCAGGTAGAGTTGTGCAGCTGTTACTCACGTGCCCTAAGCACCTTCATTCCACTTGGGGTGCCTGTGCCCCTCTGTAGAGGAAGCTCAGTGTTGTTGTGGGAGAGAGGACTGCTGCTGCCACAAGCCATGGCTATTAAATGTGGCTGGTCAGATGGACCTGTCACTAGTCCCCCGAGACACGGAATGGTGGTTTCTGTGCAGGGTTAACGTGTAACAGGAATGGCCGATAAATGTGAATCGGACAAGGCAGTGATGGTTTACATTTATGGGCAAGGTGGAAGCTGGTATGTGAATGGTACTGTGTGCCACTTACTGCCCATCAAACGTCTTGTAGCAGAAAATAAAATACTATCAGAGTCGATGCTGCTGTCTGTCAAGGAGCTTCAAGGCGCTTCAAATACAGTAACATAAATTCTAATTTCATCATCTAGTTCACAGTTTTCTTATACGAGTTGCATTGTGGACAGCCTTTGGCCATTCGTGCATTTCCCCAGTGACCTGCAAGCTAAGGGGTTGCTTTTATGACTGGACTGGCTTTCTTAACAGATCACTGAACGCCTATAGCTCACATAGCCGGGAAATTGTGTTCTAATATGCATTATTTAGACCAATGTTTGGGTGGACATCCGGCTCAAATCCCACTGGAGATGTTCAGATTCGCTTGCAATGCTTACTGTGCGTGACTGGTTTGGACATTTTTGGAAGGGCTCTGTGTTTGTGATTCCCACCCTGGACCAAGTTGGGAAAGAATAACCCTGCGTATTGCGTTAAATTCTGGAATATGAAAATATGTCATTAGTTTCTCCTCCGAACTGTCTGTAAAACCTGTGGCTGTAAATAAATATATTTGGAAAACTGCAGTGGCTTCACGCAAAACCATGACACCCACCCCACGGAGAATGTATGAGGGGGTCATGAGTCTCCCGTATCTCACAAATATTCACTGACCACGGGTTGTAGTCTCCGTCCCCAACACCTCCCACACATTGCCCCCCTCCAACAACCCCCCCCCCAGACCCCCCTCGCCGGCCTCCACCGCCCCTGCCCCCCCAGACAAAGGATCGAGGCCCCATGAAATGTTCGGGGTCCTGCGTCATGCCATGGAAAACTGTGCTGTGAAATGACTCGTTTAATGCAGCAAGTAATGCCACTGCTCGTGTCGGCTGGAGGCAGAGAGTAAACCAAATATGTCTAGCAGTAACATCCATCGTAGCGCTATAAAGTGATCCAGGACGCCTCTGGGTGCCCTTTCACCCCATTAATATCTATGGCTTTTATGCCATCCTCCGCATATAAAGCAGCGTCACCCTCTAACACCCCCCCTCCCGCTGGACAGAGAATACATAGCCTGATGCACTCACTTCTCACTGCACTCCGCGTCTCTAATTCTAAAAGTCATCGGTCACCCCCCCGGCAGGCTCCCGGTGGGGATTTTCGGGGTGAGTGCCCCCTCGCCCCCGTGTTTTGCTGTTTTCTTTTCTTTAAGTTTGAAAACGCTTTATTAAAATAGGTAGTAATAAAAGAATACATTGACAGGAGCATATATGGCACTTATGTAAGGCAAAAAACAAGTAATGGGATAAAAAATAGATGTATAGCAAGAATACAGAATACGACACATTGCTGTAAAGAATACAGTCAATTGGCATTTTATGATTTTTGAGAGAATAAAGAATGAAAGAAAAAGTAGGATCAAGAAAGGGAAGAACACGCAGGAAGAAGAAAAAATGAATATAAGTTGAATGATGGAAAAGGTAATAAAACAAATGTAATTCATGACAATGTGGTTGTAACTTTACACATAGGTGCAGCCTACAAATCACGGTGGTTCAAAGGTAGTAGTGGTACCTCAGGAAGGAATGGGGTTTTCTGGAGAGAAAGGATATTATCGGCATCGAGAGCAAGTCTCGTTTAAAGAGCTAATGTGTAGTCATCGCATTAACTCTGTCCACTCTATGATGACATTGCATATTCCACCATCCGATAAATGGGATTTTAGTGGTGTCCTTCCAGTTGGATATAATAATTTATAGTGCAATATAATTAAATAAGTCTACACATTTTCCAACCGTAACCTGAGAATGCCATATTTAAGAGGAACCTTCTCAAAAACATAAGCAACCTATAAAAGTAATTTTAATGAAACACATTTCCTTTATTGCTGTTTTCTTCTCTAATGCTTGTTTTTGTGCTGTCTGCTTTGCCCCACAAGCAGCTCACCGACCAGTAAAATCAACTCTGGGGTGAGAGCAAACATGTTGGGTGTACTGCGAGAGGTGGGGTTTAGCTCCCCCTCAAAAATCAACCCCCCGTCCATGGTAATGGACCCTATTTATAACCAGAATAACTTGTTTCATGTAGCATTCAATACCACCCTTCTGCCGCAGTTAACAACTCTCACTATTACCTTATTAAATGCTATTCAATTATTCCATTTACTGACCTCAAAAGGATGGAAGGCGGAGTCAGCGGAATTCAAACAGATGAGCTGCCTTTCACTATATGCTTTAACAAGAAGTCTTCAACTCACTGAGCCATCGTGCTTATTAAGTGGCACTTTAGGTATTGCCCAGCTATTGCTTAAATAAAAACCTCGACCTGAAATAGTTTGTCAGTCTCAGGAAGACTGTGTCAAGCATAATATCCATCCTGAACCACACCCCACAATGCAGCAGCGTTGTTTAATGGGCATTTGCAAGCACTGCCTGTGAGAGCGATTCATGTTATGTAGTAAATCATTGCTGTAGCTATGACATTGAAGCAATCCAACCTTTTATTTATTCAAACTTACATGTCACTGATCACGCCACTGGAAAAGTGACTTTGAGGGGTTGTAGATCAGAATATCAAGGACAAAAATATTGGGTGAACAAAATATTTGGAAGGTAAATGCATATAGGTAAGCATGGGATTGCTATTCTTAATATATATATATATATGCATATATATATTTGTAATATGAATATATATGTGTATATATATATATATATATATGCATACATTTATACATATATTACGCACACGTATATGTATATCTATAGTTCCATATACATAATATCTTCAAGATGCAGATCTTCAAGGTACACAGATGTGACATAAGATATAGTAAACCAGTGCTAACCCATATTTACTATTTACTTTAATAATATTTAGTACTCAGTACTTAGGCCTTGCTATTTTGACCCCATGTTATTTTTTAGTTGATATACTAGCAGACTTCATTCAAGGCACATCACCACCCCAGTCTACACCTTAGGACAACCCTTGCTGTTTAATTATCCTGAAAGAACATGTATGCCACGGGGGCCCAGAGTATGCCAGCAGGGCTAGATCAATGCCAGATTTTCAGAATAACCACTGACCATCTAAATGATATTTAATATATTCACATTTATTTCGTACGAAGAGAATGAAAAGCCAGAAGCTCCCCTAAAACCAGAACTCAGTTCTCATTGTGTGTGCTCTTTCTTTTCAAGGGTCTCTCAGAAAATGCAAGATGTTCGCTGCACATATCATGCCATGCAGTAGGAGCGGCGTGGAGATCTTTACATGCACAGTCCAATGAAAATCTCGGGCATTCCATCTATATACATATGGATGGAATATGGACCTCAAAGCCAGCGCTTAATTTGTGAAAGAAAGCATGCCGGTGCCCAAAGCTCTGCTCAAAATGGGTGGCTGGAAAATTAAATGTTGGCACGCCGAATACCAACTGCTGGTAGTCTTTAATTCACCACCAGACACTCCCTGACCCTTTTTCTGGCTCTTGTAGGTTCCTACTTTCTCCTTTTCTGACAGGTTTGCCGGTTTTCTCTTCCTCTGTCTCTCTGAACGGTGTTTTTTTTCCCTCTCTTGTAATCCGTAAGTCTCTGACGCAGAAAATAAGTACCAATCCTCAAAAATAAGTGCAGGTGGCCCCCACTGGCTCAAATTAAGCACTGCTCCAAACACATTCCTGTCAGCGAACAGTGTGGTAAGTGGTTAATATGACAACCCCAACTACTATCTCTGGGTAGCTGTGGAGTCTTTGTCTCCAATGCTGATCAGACTGACGTATCCCTCTGGTTGGCTGCTAGCACCTCATCCTTGCACCGGATTTTACCTCTACCGCTAACTGCAGTCCCAAGTGGTTTTGTGGCTCTGTGCTTAGTAAGCATTTTTTTACATTTCGTTGTTTTGTTCCTTTCATTCCTTTTCCTAGATACATTTTCTCGAATGCTCCTTCATTTTCAAGTCATTTTTTTAACCATGTTATTGGTATGTTATCATATGTTATTAGCTTGTTGCACTACGGTTTGTATTATTTTACTAAACTGTAGATAGGGAATGTATTATTTTCTACCTACATTTTTTTGTCTGGTTTTTCAAGCTTTTTTAGGTGCCATGAAACTTGTATCTGTTGGGACTGTACAACTTACAAAGAATGGTGAGAACGACTGTCAGACCCCGAGGACATGGCTTGACCAGCTTTTAATCCAGACAAATAACAGGATTTATAGACCTGCCATCTATACCTATATCTAGACCTTCTAGTCTAGGCGTTTTGCAGGTCCTGAGACCTTTCACTTGTACCTTTAGAATAATTGATTCAGATACGCTGCAGGATCACAGGATCTTCAAGGGGGCATATTCAACCTTGGATTCAAGTATATAGCAGGACCTAAGACCTTTCACCTGTAGCTTTAGAACCTCTGATCTACATATACGTCAGGATCAGAGACGTTCATCTGTGCATATTCAACCTTGAATCCAGGTAAACAGGAGTATGTAGAGACCTTCCACCGGTACTTATAGAATATCTACATGGAGTAAGTATTATGCAGGACCTGAGACCTTTCACTTTTACTGACAGAATCTCTGATCCAGATATATAGTCCGATAAGAGACCGTTAACCTGTGCATATACAACCTTTAATATATATTTTCATTGAAAAAAAAGTTTAACGGACATTATAGTTAGGTAAAAATATCAGTTAAAACATACAGTTTTAAACACACAAACCGCAGTTATAGTTATTTCAAGTAACTATAATTTGTGATCTACAGTAGCTATAACTCATGCCCCTGCTGTGCACAGTGTTGTCATGAATGATGTCATTTCAGATGTTGTAGTGATGCTACCAATGATGTCCCACAGCATATTGTGAGTGGCGTAGTATGTGAGGTAATTACCAGTGCTATCAAGAGTGCTAGTTGTAGTTACTTTAGGACATGAATTATAGTTACTTGAGATAAATATAATTGATGGATTCCAGTGTTTTTTCCCCTTAAAATAGTATATTTTAGTTAACATTTTCACCAATCTATAATATGTTTTAACATTTATTTTTTTCAGTGAATTTGTAAGGGTTTTTTTTTATTATAAAGTAAGATATTATTAAAATTCCTAACTATATTGTCACTTTAACCCTTGGTTGTTACAGTAAATTTATATGTTTTTTTTTACTGTAAGATGTCCATCACAATGTGTAGCATGGGTTGGCTGCCCATACCCATGCATGGCCAAGCACAGGGCATTCGGCCAAGCCCTGCACCCAACACCCCGCAGGCGCCCATCCACACGCCGGTCACAACTTTTGGCTGTGCGCGATGTGGTGTTGGGCGCAGGGCCCAACCTGTGGTAAGGTCCTGCATGCATACGGGGTGGGTGCCCTACCCCCCTGCAGTGCATGGCCTTCTGCCCAACTTCCTACAGGCACTCAACCCCCTTTTTTATTTTTTGGGGGTTCTGTAATTATGGGGATCCACCTCGACACTCAGTGCAACACCCATGTGGAATCACTCTGGATCTGTGGATCTGTAGTGAAGCCCCAAGAGTTGTTGCAAAGAGTGTCTCTGTAGATCTGCAGATCAGCAGAACCTTCCAAAAATATTTTCCATATATTTGGCCCGGTGGGGTGTGGGGGGGGGGGGGAGTTCTCTAGGCCCAGGGGTTTGGGATTTAGCTACTTTACCCTCATATTTTATTTTGTTATATTTTTACAGGACTCAGGATCAAGTCCCCAAGTCCCAAGATGGCAGTCACAGCTTTTCCTTCAGGTTTGCAACCAGCTGATCACAACGTGTGGTTGAGTGCCCAGATCTGTGGTGGATCTGTTGTGGATCCTCTGCTGCGTGATATATACAAGGTTTTCGAGCCTTAATTTCTCAAAAACTACTAAACAGATTTACACCAGATCTATAATTTAGTACTAAAGAATATTGAATTGAAGTATATTACAGGACCTGGAGATCGTTCAACTCCACCTGAAGAAAGTCCAATTCATTTATATCACAGGACCTGAGAACTTCCACCCATACTCATATAATCTTACCTCCACAAACATAGCTGGACCAGTGAGCTTCTACTTGTACAAATAGAGTATGCAATCTCTTAACCAAGTAGATAGCAGAGCTTATTACGCTTCACCCATACTTGAGGTATTAGCTGGTTACCTTTCTGTGATTCCAAATCTGTCCCAACGTCTTGATGAAAACCACTCACATATTCCTTCCTCAATCAATCACTTTTCTCCTCACTTCCCTCCTGTTCACTCATTTCTTCCTCCCACAACATCTTCTGACCCACTCTCCACTTCCATTCTTTCCCTCCTTAATCTCAGCCACCCATCCACCCATTATCTTCCCCTTCTGCTGTGTCTCCCCTTTTTCTCTTTTTCTCCCACTCTCTCCTCCTCACCCAACCTCTTGCCGCCTTCCATTTTCTCCTTTCCTCTCCTGCGATCTACCTCTTTATCCTTCTTTCACATTTTATCCTTCCTCCCATCTCTCTTCCCTTCTTCCCCTCATTCACTACAGTCCCCTTTCTAGAGTTGGGTGAGCCTGAAGCCTGACTGCGGCTCAGCTCGAAGTGCTGTTGGAGCCTCAAGCCCATGACGAGCCGAACTATCATGTGGCTTATGCCTCCCTCCCTCCATGAGCCTGGGTGTTGTATCGCAGCCAGAGTTGCGGACTAGGGTACAAGGGAGCCAGGTTTGAGTTTCTGCATCAGCTCAACATTCTGTGATTCTGGGCATATCGCTTAACCTTCCCACCACTATAAATAATGAATTGTGGTCTTGTGTAATGTAAGTGGTGCTAGTGGTTCAATACCTACACATTGAGAGCTCACTAAATAGAAAATGCAGAAAAAAATCACAGCAGTAAAAACAAGCTTTCGCACAAGTGAAGACAGATAACCATTTCCTGTTTCGGGCACAGTGTAAACAGAAAACTTTCATAAATTGGGGCTTCTCTTCTTAAAATGTGTGACCTTAGGCAACCATTTTAATTCACTAAAGTATTTTTCCTTTATTATCACGTGTGAAAGCACTTTCATATATGTGCTTTCAGAGCGCCATGTGTACAAAAACCTATTGTGTTTCATTTAATGCGCTATAATGCTCTCTAATAATCTGGACACCTTCTGGGTTTATATGACAAGTGTCTTGCCTCTTAGTTCACTAATGTTTTATGTTTAAAAACTATCACCTAAATAAGTACTTCTCAGTGCTGTGTTATAAGTTGACATAGCGCTTCCACATGTTAAAGATAGGCGCTTTTCCGAATTTTGAAGAAACGTTATCATATTTTACATAATTTTTGTTGTATGATTTACCTCACAAACATGTTCAGGGCTCGGCTCGCGCATGGGCTCGAAGGTCGGAGCAGGACCCTTGATTCGGCTCTCCCTGCTCATTTGCTGACTTGCCCACCTTTACCCGTTCCTTTCCTCTTCCATGTCCTATTCATCCTCTTCCCCTCCTCACTCTTCCACCCCTCCACTTTCCTCTCTTCCGCCGATTTGGCTTCTTCTCGCTTATCCCTTTTTCCGTAGTTTGCAATCCATACCTGTTTCCCTCTCGTTTTCTAACCTTTAGCCCTGGTCCTCGCCCCACTCTTTCCACTTTCCCTGTCCCGTTCTTCCACTTCCCACAGCCTCAAGATCGCCTCTCTCCTCCCTTCCTCTCGTGTGCCCGTTCGTCCCTTCTTTCTACTTTGATATAAAATGCGTAAGTGCATAGTTACCTAAGTAGGGGTCGACCCACGTGACGGCGACGCGGTGAGCCGGGGCGCGTCTTCCCCGGTCCTTCCTCCGCCGGGAGCGGCTCCGTAGCGCCCAATTCCTGCGAGGAGTCCAGTCGCGCTTGCAGGTGTCGCCACTCTCAGATGCGCTTTAGTTTTTTCCCTTTCGCGCTACTTTTCTCTGGTATTATAGATTTTTTATAAACAGATTAGATTTTCTGTCTGTTTTTATTTGTCTCTCCAATTGAAACTCCCTCGTTTCTCCTTTGTTTGCGTCATTCCGTATCAGTCCTTGTCTTCCTTTCTTTTTCCTTCTGTTGCTTTCGTTTGTTCTTTTTTCCTTTCCCCTTTCTCCTCTTTCCCTACTTTCTTTAGCTCCTGTTTTCTTTTCTCTCTGTGCTTCCTTAAGTTGCTTCTCGCGCTTTCTTTTGGTTACGTATATTTTGTATTGTTTTCGAGGCACTCAGTCTTCTCCATGGGCACTTTCATTCCATTGTTTGGTAAACACTGGTCTCCATGGCGTGTGCAGTCCTCCTTCCTTTCCCGCGCTGACTCCTCTGTCTCTTCCTTTCCATCGCAGAACCCGTTTCCAAAGTGTACGGAGAACCAAAGGAAAGCCTTCGTTGAAGAAACGAAAGGCGAATCCACTCAAAGCCCCCGAGCTGATCCCTGCAGCTGGAGAGATGTGAGCGCAGTTGTGCGTGGTAGCCGCTCGCGGCACCAGGAAGCTGCCTCCGTGCTCCGACGCGCACAGGTACCACCCCTCCCGTGTCCTCTCTCCGCACGCTCTGTGTACAGCTTGTGAGGTGCGTGCTCACTTGTGCCGCGCCAAGCACCCTCAGTGTATGGCTTCCGGGATGCTTCTTGTGTGCCCCCGGCCAGGACGCCATCGGGATGCTTTGCCTGCTCCCTCAAGGGCCATACCCCCTTTATACATCGCCGGGAGGGCGTGTGCGCCGACCTTTAGTTGCTTAGTGAAGTGTGCCATACTTCAAAGAATAACAAGGCTCCAGAGGTGGGCTAGCCGCTGAAATATCCAGCTAGAAGCCTGGCTCTGGCTCAGCTCGAGATCCTCTTCGAAGCTCGAGCCCAACACGAATCATCTTTAAGGGAAGGAATGGACCTAAATCTACACCTCCCGTCCAAGTGACAGGAGGGACTAGGCTAGATCCCCGAAGGCTCAGCATCCTGTGAATCCCAGTAAATCCCGCTGCGCCAAAAAAAAAAACATGTGGCATCGTTTGTGTAGGTTGTGAAGCCTCTTCTGACCTTGGGCAAGGTTTGCCGTATGTAAAATTGTCAAAAATAAAACGTGGCTTCTTCCTGTTACCCAGGGTTTAATCTCATCCTCCAAGTATTAACACTAAAGCATTAACCTCTCGTGTCAGAAAGAGATAACCATCTTGTGAATGAATTGCAGGATACAGAACAGGCAAATCTTGGCTCAATCCTAGCTTCCTTGCTTGACCAAATTGTGTAATCTGAGGAAAATACTTGAGTTCACCAGGACTCCTTTTTGTTCATTATCACATATGAGAGCACCTTCAAATATCTGAGTTCAGAATGTGTGCTATACAAAAACCTTGCTTGAGTTTGATCTAATAGCCTATAATGCTGCTCCGTCTATAATAAGAATGCCGACCACTTATAGGGCACATTTTTATCATGGGGAGACCACAAAGTTTTAAAAACTCTCACTTTTAATGAGTACTTCTCAGTGCAGAGCAATAGTCAGATGCACTAAGGTAAAACTCTTCCACGTGTTAAAGAAATACATTTTTTAAATTTTGAAGACATATTCTAACATGATATGTTTTGCAAGATTTACATGCAATAAATGTGCAAGACTTGGTTTGTGCATGTGCTCTCAGATCCATAGCCAACCCTTGGCTCTGGTCTGGCTCGGCTCTCCCTGCTAATTTGTTGGCTCTCTCTGCAGTATGTGATATTTACACAATCCTTTTGCTACCTTGTCCACTACCTCTGGATGTTAGCATCTGGGCTTGTCTGCAGGGCCGGGCCCATTCCTCACATGCACACCCTCTGCAGGGGTTAGCCACAGGAACTGGCCAAATGTATTGCTTTGAGGGTCTAAGGAGGGGGCGTGGGAGTATGGGACGTATTGGTTGGTTGCTGGCCCAGCTGTCAGTCTACAGTGGTCAGCCAACCTCCACTGCATACAGTGTGTGCATAGCCATGCACAGTTGTAGTTGACCACAGCTGACCTTGCAGGGCCTAGTAGGTTCTAGAGACAAGCTCTTTCACAGATTTTTTGTAGAGGTGGTTCTCAACAGAACCTTGTTTGGGGGAGGGACATATGCTTATGTGGATTTCGATTTTGTTTGCACCTTAGCGGAACTTTGGAGCAACTGTGGTGGCAAACACAAAAAACACAAAAAAACTTTTTTTGCTGGATTTCCTGTAGCGGTGTTTCACGTTTTAATTCCTATGCCTACTCCCATACAGTGAAGTCCTTTGGTGGGGTTTTTCCCTCCATTACTCTGTGGGAACTTTCACTTAACTGTCCATGCAGAATGGAGAAGCAGTGTGGAACGGAATTGTTTTTTTGAAACATTAACTTGGAAGTGGCTGAACCAGTTTTTGTAATTTGGCCTTATTTTAACCATAGCATACTTTTTGATTTCATTAGGTTGGTCATGGATCTTTACTGAGTGCTTTCTTGTGACAAGCCTTGTGCTCTTACAGTTAACGCTCAACGCACATTCTCTGAGGTTGACTTCCATCTCCTTCTTATGGTCCTAAGGTATTAAGGAGGCTCACTTAGAGAAACTGTGTTTTCCTGACTAGGAGGTAATTTTGCAGTGTTGGGAGAATTTGCTTCACTTGTCAACCTAGCTACCTACACAAATGCTGTGTGTGTGTTTCACATAAGCTTTATTCGGCCAACAGACCATCAAAGCAATACAATACAATACAATATAATATAATAATATAAACCATAATGTCATAGAATTTTTTTTTTAAAAAAGAATGATCCATGTTTGCCCGTCTTAAAACAATTTCAACTCATTGTAAATAAAAAGTGCGTATGCGCCATGCTGTTGCTAAAAACTTACTTACTGCGTAAATTGTCACATTTGAATTGTGGCTTTTTAAGATCCGCAAAGCTAGAAAACATTTCCTTAAATTCACTTCCCTACAGATTTTATGTATCCATTTAAACCTTGGGATTGAATAGGCGGGACAAAAAAACATAAAATGTTCTACTGTTTCGGAAGGAATGCCACATACAGGACAGGTATCAGAGCTTGACTTAGGTCCCCATCTGCTCGTTAAGGCCTTCAGGGGTAATGTTCCAAATCGAAATCTGGCATACAAACTTTTGCCTAACAAATCAGGTATTGTATCTAAGTATGGTTCAAACTCAGGGTACCATTTAAAATTAATAAACGAGTTAGTTAAATGACCATTCGATTTCTGAGAAATGTAATTATTACATATGTGGGACCAGTAAGCTCTCTTCAATACTTTTACATGGGGCTTCACAAGTTGCTGGGGATTCTCCCAGAAGTTCCTCAGTCCTAGCATGCAAAACCAACTAGATACGTGTTTGATCCATGGTATGGACATGGAGTTAGAGGTTTTTAACAATTCTAATAGGGAAGACTTATATATAGCCAGTTCAGGAACTACCCAAAGCCTCACCCAATATAGTAGGGGCCGTAAGATAATCAAATCGGCTATACGTTTAAGCCCTAGATCTAAAAAAAGGGGGGTTAATGGGGTGCTAGTGGGACAAGCACATAGAGCCCGTGCAAAGCTATTCTCAATTTTAGTTATCCTACTGCTATCTGTCATGCCCCAAATCTCTGCACCATAAACAGCAGCACCCTGTGCCTTGGCCACATAGATCTTTACTGCTGGAGACACAACTTTAGCGATCGTATCCTGTAAAGGCGTAATATGGATGCTGCCCGATGTTGCAAAAGCCCGCCACTCTTACCGACTTGTTCGTCCCAGAGGAGTGAGTCTGTAAGCCTCACACCCAAGTAGTCGATAGAGCTAACCTGGTCCAAAATAGCTCCATCTAACCTGATCGTACACTTCTTACGAGAGCCAGAGCGAAGCACCATCAATTTTGTTTTCTTCGAGTTCAGCTCTAAACCAAAATTCCAGCAGAATGATTTAAATCTATCCACAAGAATTTGCAGCCCCATAGGGGTCTTTGAGATCAATAGAGAGTCATCCGCAAAAAGAAGAATTGGGATTTTCTGATTGCCTAAGCTGGGAGCATCATTCTGGCATGTCATGAGTTCTTGGACCACCTCGTTAATGAATAAAGAAAACAAAAGTGGCGCTAGGACACATCCCTGACGAACACCTCTTTTAATGGGAAACTTGTTAGTCAGTTCGCCTTGGTTACCCCATCTTACTTGAGCGTATGTGCCTTCATGCATACGTGTTAATAAATGAATGATATCAGATGGTGCCCCTCTTTTGTGTAGCACTCCCCAAAGCTTGTCTCTAGGTACCAGGTCAAAGGCAGAGCGCAGGTCTACAAAAGTGACATATAGTGTTTGCTTTGCCAAGACTACATATTTCCAGTGTAGCACGGTCAACCTAAATGCCTGGTCAACCGTGCTAACTCTAGAGCGGAACCCTGCCTGAAGTGGTGATAGGATCTGCTGCTCCGTCACCCAACTCGTCAGTCTAACTAACAATTGTTTTGCAAAATTTTTTTGTAGGTTGTCAATTAAACTGACCGGTCTGTAGTTAATTGGAAGATTTACGTTGCCCTTTTTATATATTGGAATAATTTCTGCACCCTTCCACGTCTCAGGGATCTGTCCTCCTTTTGCGATTTTGTTTGACAGCATATTAATGTACCAGGTCCAGATGGGTAACTCTGATTTATAAAGGTCACCTGGAATTTTATCAGGGCCTGGGGCTTTACCTGTCTTTAGAGATTTAATGGCGTCTGCAGTTTCTTCTAGAGAAAAGCAAATATAGCTTCCAGAGTTAAATAGATTCCCACTGGACGGAGAAGTGGCAAGGTTAGCATTGGGTGAAAATGGGGGGTATAATCCCACTTTCTCACAATCGACAGTCCCAGTGGAGGCAGTTCCTTCGTACAAGAGAGAGAAATGATCCACCCAGGTACCAGGTTGAATATGGTTCCTTTGTATAAACCTACCCCCTCTCTCGTGCTTAGTCAGCAGTTCCCAAAAAAGCGTATTGTTGTTTGTTTTAGTAGCATCTAGCAAGTCCTGCCAAATAGCATCTTCCCAAGCTTTCTTTGATTGTAGGATTATCTTTTTATACGTGAATCTTGCTTGTTTGATTGCCCCCGTATACCCGGCCAGTATAGCCTTCCTTAACTCAGTCTTAGCTCTCATGCATGCATCATTAAACCAACTGCTGTTAGGTGAACCCCCATATTGCCGGTTTGCCGTGGCTACCTTTTTATAAAAGACACTTTGAAGTTTAACCATCATATCTTCGTGAATATCAAGAAGTGGAATGGCTTCTGGTTCGAAGTCTTCATAGGCTGACAGATTATCTAAGAACACTTGGTAGATCTTACATAGCAAATAGGGGTTTGACATGACTTTTGGCCACCTCACCTTTGTATAAGCATTGTTTAAAATAGGGGGAGGGGCCATTGATGTTTGCATATTCAAGGTTCTACCAAAGATATTCCGAGCAAGGGTGAGCAACAATGGAAAGTGATCACTCTCGCATCTTGAATCTACCCTCATATCTAGCAGCAATGGCCAAAGACGCACATCCACCAGAAAATAATCAATTACGCTGGCCACAGAACCTCGTAGGAATGTCGGTGCCAAGTTTAAATCAGAAGGAGTTCGACCATTACAGGCCCTTAGGCCAAACTTTAAGCATAGTGTAGCAAGCTGAGTTGCTACACGAGAGCGTGGAGGATAACTATCACCATCCAATTGTGCAATACCCCATAATTCGTCCTCATCCGCAGTTAAATCACTAAGAAACGCTGAGGGTTCGAAAGTGCAATTTACATCCCCTGCAATAATTAAATAGGAATTAGTTTGTAGCGTGTCTAAAAAGTCAAAGAGTAAAGTTAAAATGTGTGATTCTGTACCACGTGCAACAGAACGGGCGTAAACATTAATTAAGATTATGTTAATATTTTGATAAAAGAAATTTGTAAACCCATCAAGTCGGGACAATCAAATTCTAAAACCTTATAGTCGCATTGGAGCTTTGAATTTAAAAGGATTAAAAGACCCCCTTTTGCGCGACCAGTTGCTTTCTCTGAAGGCAGTGCAGGGATATTAAATGAAAGAAACCCATCCATGCTTGGTTGGCCCTCGGCCCAAGTTTCTTGAAAGAGACACACATCTTGTGACTTTATATAGGCAACCCAGTCCACATCATCCAATTTCCTAGCAAGGCCCGCAAGATTCCAAGTCATAATGGATAACCCATTAGTTCCCAATGCAGCCCCATGTTTAGGGGATGGAACATCCTTATAGTTCGACTCGATAGCAAGGTACTTCTCTAATTTGTCTATTGAAGGTGCCACTAGATTATCCTGATAGGCGTCTTCCTGGGCAGACAGTCATACATGCCCCGGATGCAGAAAGACACCTTCTTCCCTAGAGCCTCTCTCATTGGTATTAGCAATTGGGACAAACACAGGAGTCTGTTTTGGGTCAATTAAATTAGCGGCCAGCCTGATGCCTCCTCCTTTTAGCTCTTTGTGTTGTCCCTTGCGTTCAACAGAGTCAATAAGTTGGTCTGCCAAGAATTTATCGTGGAACACAATCATGATTACATCGAGGTTTGACCCAGGGGGACTCCATCTTTCTGTTTTTTGAATGTCCGAACGTATAATTGAAAGGCAACCCTGTCGATTGCGTATCCAGTAAATAACCTTATTAAGTCTAGACTCTTGGTCCTCAACAGACCTGGGTGGCAACTTTGGGACATTGCTTAGGAAAAGAGTGTTGGCTCTGTGTCTAGGACCAATACTATAAGGAGTCCCGCCTAAAGCACTGTTTGTTCTTCGAGAAGGAAAAATGCAAGCTGGATCCTTAATTTGATGGTTGTCAAATAACTTCCTATTGGTTGACAGAGGGCTGTCCCTATTTATCGGTGAATTGGAAGTAGGATTTTGCCTTGAAGCAGACTGACGGTTCAATGGGGCAAAGAGGCTTCCAATAGGATCTTCCCCGTTCCTTGTCTTGTCTCCGCCGAGGGGGATACTATTGCACCCAGTGAGTATATTTCTAGGGTTCATAATATAGGAAGGTATACTACCTTCAGCGACCCTCCTATGGGATCCAGCTCTCTGGGCGTGATTAATTAGCCCCTCACGTGCTTTAGTATTAAATGTAGCAGAATCAGCTGCCAAAGTCCCACCTGCCCCTTCTGCCTCTGTCTTCTGGCAAATGCATCCCGATAGTTTGGCCATATTCCCTTGTAGCAGTTTAGTTAGCTGCAAGACTAGATTCTTAATTTCGTCTACTCTCTGGAGAATTAAGGGCAATTTAGCTGCATTGTCAGACACATCAGAGCACATGTCAGTAGTAATAGGCAGGGAAGAGGCAGCTTCAATAGCCCTAGCAGCTGTAAGAGGGTCGTGGACCTCAATCACAGCGCTTCCCTCAGACAGAAGCTCGAAACGATTTTTGCATGGAATATTAGGGACCAGCCTTATCTCCGGACTCAATGGTAGGGGTGTGCGTTCCATTTCCTCCATGTGCAAAATCTCCTCGGTTTGAAAGTGATTGGAGATACTGCTACCAGTCACGATACCCTGCAGGAAAGAGGGAGCAGTGGCATTAACAGCGGATGATTTCCCTGCACAATCTGTTGAACCCCCAGTATTTACTGGTCGGGCTTCCCTATTCTTGATAAAAAACTCCTGAATCGTTTTAGGTTGGAGTGGAGGCTTCTTCAAGGGCAAAAAGCCATGAGTGCCTAGTTCGCTGTTAAGTATAGCCTCTACCTCCTCGAAAAGTTGATCAATCTCATCGAGTGATTTCGATTCCCCTTGGGCAGGTTTAATAGTTGTTTTCCTAGGTCGTTTTTTCTGCTTTTTTATACCTTCCAGTGGAGCCGGCGGGCCAACAGCCTTCCTTTTCCCCATAATTCTAAATAAAAACAGCAGGTACAAGTAATTAGAGCTGAGGTTGTTACCGGACTCTTGGCAGCAAAACGATCCTTCTAGCAGGTATGTTGTGGTTTGTGTCAAATCAGGTCCCAGAATCTGAGTAACAGAATAGAGAGACGGAGCCCAGCCCGGCCTCAGACGATCAAAGACAGGCGTAGACGGGCCCTATGTTTGAGAAGGTGTCCGGGTGGGTAGATAGTTATCAACCACTGCCCAGGGGCCTTGGGAGTCGGGATAAGAATGATATAATTCAGGCCGACCTCCTTTGGCCACACGATGTGGGTTGACAAGGCTCCTTCTTTTCAACAACTCCTTGGCAACAACGTGCTTCCTGTGTGCGAAAGGGGGGTGGCCCAGCCCGGCCTCTTCCGGGCAATGACGGGCAAGGACGGGCCCGCCCTTGGCCCGGGCTTTGCCCGGGCGCCGCCCGCGCGCGTCCCGCGACGGCGGGAGCGCTCTTCCAATTTAAAGGGCTCCTGCCCTGCCTCTCGTCACTTCCCCCGGACTCCTGGCCAAATCAGCGCGTCCCGCGACGGCGGGAGCGCTCTTCCAATTTAAAGGGCTCCTGCCCTGCCTCTCGTCACTTCCCCCGGACTCCTGGCCAAATCAGCGCGTCCCGCGACGGCGGGAGCGCTCTTCCAATTTAAAGGGCTCCTGCCCTGCCTCTCGTCACTTCCCCCGGACTTTGAATTCAGCCCACTGGAGGGTAATGTACTGTGTTTAAATATGAGGCTTGTGAAAATTATACCCACTTGGAAAAAACGAACTTGCAGGACTACGTATACCAACATGCACTGGCTGTGACTCACTGGAGGCCCATTATAGGGAAGTATTTAATGGTTAATCATGTGCCTGCAATTGACTTAATGATTTGCCTCGCATTTGGCCTGTGAACAAGGGCAAGGATGCCCGAAACGCGTCTGGCCTGGAGAGAATGAATTCCATGTCTGTTATCGGCTTTGCTGGATCTGAAAATAAATACAAATGAAACTTGTTGAGAGTGCGCCTCCGTCTTGGGACAACCTTTCTTTGTGGATATATATATATATATATATATATATATATATATATATATATATATATATAAATATGTATATGTTGTTTCTGTGCTTGGCATGTTCGTGGGTCATTGCATGGCTCCTCGGTGGGTTGTTATACTAGATATCTGTGAATTCCTGCTCTCATCTTATCACACTTATCTACCCATCATCATATGTCATGTCTCTATCAAACTATCCTCCATTCTCACTCTGACTCATCCCAAATCCTTTCTACTACTTTCATCTCCTAAATAACTCTGCCTAAGCTCTTCCCTCCACTTCCACATCTAACTCACCAAACCTCACTCTACTACCGTGACCTCCCACACTACCCTACTAAATTCTCCCGCATTTATCTCACCCTGCTACTATGCTCTCCCTAACCCTTCCACATACTCTTCCCTCCTCCACCCCCCTTTACTCATCCCAAGTCTTTGGTTTGAGTAAATTACGGATATACTCCCAATTAACACTTCTGGATTTCTTTCCTCTTCCACCCCTCCATTACTCCAGTCAGTCTAACTAACAAACTCTCATATCCACGGCTCAAATTAACTCATAATAATACTAAAACTGTATTCATTATTTCCCGATACTGATCCATCACTAATTCTTGTTGGGCTCCAGAGTAGCGTGCTACTCACCGAAAAGCGCTTCAACGCCTCGTCAGGGGTAGTAAGCACTATATAAATACGATTACAATACAATACAATACAATA
Source organism: Pleurodeles waltl (assembly GCF_031143425.1). NCBI lineage: Eukaryota > Metazoa > Chordata > Amphibia > Caudata > Salamandridae > Pleurodeles > Pleurodeles waltl. Next base: position 766,447,822 of record NC_090442.1, read on the forward strand.
TCCTAATGCTCTTGTAATAAGGTGAAGGGATATCCATCATGTTTGTGATGCAATCCCTGTCTGCAGTGCAAACTCTAAATCAGGCACATATTTATATGCATCTGCATTTGTATTCTGTGGATGTTCCAAGGGATAATGGCACTATCGCTGCTTCTTCCATCAACCATTATCCGGTGCAAATGGTCTTCCTACACTCTTTATTCCAGTTACAACCACAGCATCTTTCCTAAAATGCTTTCCAGACATTTTACTTGTCACAGTCTTTCCTTTAGTCCTATACTCTTGACGTTTTACATAACATTTTTACTTCAATACAATCCTCGTTCATAAAATTAAAATACCATTTATTAGTCAAACAGCTTGTTGAAACATTATTACAAAAATAACAACACACATAATTGTAATAACCATTCATTCGAGGAAATCCAGTTGAAATACTTCCGTCCTATATTTTTTTGCAATAGTCTTTTTACGCAGGGCTCCACCTCTTCGTAACTCTTTGATGTCAATATCTGAGATCGAGTTTCTTTGATCCAATGCAGCATGTCCATAACCTTTCTTCTTATTTCACGTTTGTGCTGGTGGATAAGCAGCTGTAACGCGTCAGTAAGGAAGGTTGTACCTGAACCACAGACAGATGACCTCCGAAGCGGTTCTACGGAGCCAGTGTTCAATGAGGCTGAATTGATTTAATGAGCACAGATGTCTTCTACATAGATGTATTGCGTGTGCCTCCTATTAAGGCTCAGGTAATTGCCGAGCTAGACAAAGTGACGAAAATGACATTTTCTTCCCCAAATACAGCTCGGCTCGTGAGGATGAAGAGGCGAAGAGGAGGGTGTTGACGATGATGCGGTTAGTTACAAGTTCAACAAAATCTAAGATTGTCCTTTAACTTGACGAACATTGGGTCGCCAAAAGGCTGCAAGAAATTTTAAAAGATTGATGAGATTGCAAACCCAGAAGGTAATAAGCTCGATAGGAGCCATCTGATACAAACAGGAAACATCATGTTAGATGCAACTGGGTAAAAGGATCTATTCACTAGCAAGATTTGTGATACCAATTTCCTGTAAAATATATAGAGGTACTTGTAGACTCCGCTGTGACATATGCAACAACAAGTATAGACCCAATTTTACGTCATAAATATTATTCTAAAATCGTTTTCTTTGATGGTGTGCACTAATTACCAGACACACATTTTTCACAGTGCACCTGCAGTATGTGTTTTTCTAGGTGGAGTTCTCAGATTTGTGAGCTGGGTCTCGTATCTATGAAAGAACCAGTTTTAAGAACATAGGAACAAATAAGTGAACATGATCTGTGTAGTGTGCGGGGATGAGACAAATAGGTGACAATGTTATTCACGGGTAATCGGTGGCGGGTGGTGATGGTTGAAAGCTGACCATGCATACTATTTGCCCTGAGTTCCATTAATTTAGCGAACTGAGCCTTGAATGTTCTATGAAAGTAGGGCCTCCTACTAAGAACATTTTGAAAACAATGGGGTCATATACATTTGCTTATGAAACTTCCATTACTTTTGTGTTGTGCTCTCGAAGCCTAAAGCTTCCTGTGAGTTGACCCCATTTTTTCATAATGTGCCACGGCCATTCTCCCACCTCGTATGTTAATTATTTCCTCCTGTGGGCTTACTAGCAGTTTGTGTTGAGTTCCACGCATATGCCACGGGTGCCCCCTTATGCTAGGAATAGTTTTCCATATGCCAGTCTCAGAATTTTGCATTTTTTATTCTGTCTTGTGCCATGGGCGATCCATATGTCAAAAATTAGCTCCAGTATGTCAGGGCCAACATTCCACCCACTCCCTCCCAATTATGTCAGGGTTACCCTCCATGCAGCTAATTAACTACAAAATGCCAAAAACAACATTTTGGCCTAGGTGCTCTTTATACCCAGAATTGCATCCAGTTTGCCAGTGTATGCATTTTTCCATGGGTGCCGCTCTATGCCAAGAATTAGCTTCAGAATGCCAGGGCCTCCATTTTGTCATGGATGCAGTCCCAGAGATGTATGTGTGGTTGCATTACACAGGTGTTCTATGACACTGTGGTACCCTGTCTATGTCTGATATATCTCAAATTGCCATTTCTGTAGCTACAGGCATGAATTGTTTGCAGAAATGGTTGAGTACGAGGCAAAATATATTTAAGACTTATTGCTGGTGAATTCAAAGAGAAGGTCCTGCCCACTAGAGCCCCTTCACGAATCAGGTTGCCAACACAACCAACCTATCAAAAATTGCAAAATAGTTAAACCTCAGATTACATATGATCCTGAGTATTCACCACACTATGCAACCACACCCGGCATCCAACATGGTTATCTGGTCCAGACCACATACATTCCAGTGTGAGTGAGTGAATTGGGATGCTTTGCAATTGTTAGGTGTAACGTGAGCAGGTAAAGGCTCAGTGCACTTGTTTGAAACTTTAAATGGAAAGGATTGGTTTTCATGTCAGTTGGTTTACATGTTGGTATTGTAAATGGATTTCTATAGCAATTTTTATTGATGTATCAGGTTGTGTAATGGTATGTCTACGCAAGGCTTTAGAGAAATGACTGGAATTTTCACCACCAAGATCTCGGTGAGATCCCAGCTTTTCAAGGCTTCTGGGAACAGAGGGCCACATGTAGCAACTTTCAGATTTGCGACCCGCAAATTGCGAGTCAGAGCGACTCGCAATTCGCGAGTAGCAAAGCCGAATGTTGGATGGTGTCCCGCAAATGCCCACCTCATGAATAATCATGAGGTGGGTCACAATTTGCGACCCCCTTGCGAATGGCAGCCCTCACAGGGATGATGGCCTGCTGCGACAGCAGACCACCTTGTCTGTGAAAGCTTTTCAATAAAGCAGCCCTTTTTTTTGTAATGCAGCCCGTTTTCCTTCAAGGAAAACGTGATGCATTACAAAAACGAAAAATGAAACGTTTTCGATTCATTTTTTCATAGCAGGCAGTGGCCCATAGGACCACTGCCTGCTCTGAAAAAATGTTTACAGTGCCATTCACAACGGGGGAGGGGTCCCATGGGGCCCCCTTCCCTTTTGCGAATGGGTTACCACCCATTTGAAATGGGTGCAAAATGAGATTGGTTTGCGACTGTGTTCGCGGTCACAAACCAATCCTACATTGCACTGCGACTCGCAATTAGGAAGGGAACACCCCTTCCTAATTGTGAGTCGCAAACCCGTTTTGCGATTCAGTAACCAGGTTACCAAATCGCAAAACAGGGTTTGTGCATTGAGATGTGCTTTTTGCACGTCGCAAACAGCGAAATTCGCTGTTTGCAACGTGCAAAACGTTTGCTACATGTGGCCCAGAGTCTTTTACTGAGCTGCGGGATGCATACATGTGTGACTTGCTGCTACATAGGTGTTGCTGTGAAAGCTGCCTTAGAGTTTGTGGGTTATCAAAGGCTGCAAGTACCCAAATCCCCCCGAAGGGAATACGTTAGGAGCTCTGTTTGCTGACAACACTGAGGTTTGAAAGTGGGAGACGCACCATGGCACATACTTCCACCAGGACCATAAGATGAACACGGCTGAATTTTTTAGATTGTGCATTAGATATGCATTGGAGGACACACCAGAGAAAGGCTCTAAAATATCCACCTAAAGGGTATTTCAGAATTATTGTCACCCACTCCTTTCAGAATCCCACGTTTTAGCAACAGGTGGCTCCAGTATCACAAACAGGAGTCCTGGAGTTGTAAGTAAGTGGCTTTCTACAGGTCTAGTAGCAGAGAGCAGGCTGGAAATATGGGACTTTTTGACACTTGTAAGCACATTAATCTGTGTATAAAACAGCGTTAACAACATCCATAAGTATCCGAATATCCCTATGACGCCAGTGGTAAAAGTTTTACCCCAGGACCAGTGAGTTATCTTCATTTGATGCAAACTCAAGATTTCTCTTGTGGCCTTCCAGATTTAAATGGTTGACATCGCTAGGGTTTGCTGGAAGTGTGAGAAACGCCCCTGTCCCCAGTGCCTGCATAGTTCTGAATCTAAAGATGAAGGGAGCCGCACACAGGGTAGTAATATAGGGCCAGATGTAGGTAGGCTTTTGCGCCTCGCAAACGGCGAAAAACGCCGTTTGCGAGGTGCAAAAGCCCTCACGCGGTGCAGAAACACATTTTGCGAGTCGGAACCGACTCGCAAAATGTGTTTCCGACTCGCAAATAGGAAGGGGTGTTCCCTTCCTATTTGCGACTTGCACCGCAATGTAAGTTGATTTGTGACCGCGAAAGCGGTCGCAAATCAACTCACAGTTACCATCCACTTGAAGTGGATGGTAACTCATTCGCAAACAGGAAGGGGTCCCCAGGGGACCCCTTCCCCTTTGTGAATGCTCACAAAATTATTTTTTCAGAGCAGGCAGTGGTCCTATGGACCACTGCCTACTCTGAAAAAAACCGAAACAAAAGGTTTCGGTATTTTTTTCTATTTGCAGCTCGTTTTCCTTTAAGGAAAACGGGCTGCAAAGAGAAAAAAATAAACTGCTTTATTTAAAAGCAGTCACGGACATGGTGGTCTGCTGACTCCAGCAGGCCACCATCCCCGTGAGTGCCTAGACTCGCTATGGGGTCGCAAACTGCGACCCACCTCATAAATATTTATGAGGTGGGTCTTTGCGACCCCATAGCGAGTCGCAGAAGGCGTCTGAGACACCTTTCTGCATCGCGAATTGCGAGTTGCAATTTGCGAGTCGCTCTGACTCGCAAATTGCAAGTCGCAATTTGCCACCTACCTACATCCGGCACATAGTGACTGACACCCAGGCTCTCCAGTGATGTGCCTGAGCAAGGTAGAGGAGAGATGGTGGGGTAGTTACTACAGAATTGGTGACACACCATTAAGGCATGATATTGACTCCTTCTTACCAGCATCACATGGGACCAGAATTGGATGCTTTACCTCAAGATGTTGTGATGCATGGCTTGAAGCTATTTGGGGGGGGGCATCATAGCGCATACCTCGGTTGAATTGTTGGCAGCGTTCGGATCTGCATCTCTAATCTGCCTGTGGATCCATTCCATGGATGAAAACAGCACTCCATCTAGAATCCACACATCCTCCAGCTTGAGCAAGGAAGGGACATGGATTAGGTGGTATTACTCAGTGCCTGCAAGCACACTCACAGCCTACCCTGTTGGGACCTGTTTGCTAAAAGTGCAGACTTGTAAAATGAATTTGGTTCACACTAGGTCGTGAATATTAAGTGCAGGGTGTAGATCTGTAAAAATATAGAAGAGGGGGGTTGCAGTGATGCACAATATCCCACAACCCTGCTTGTTTTGGCATGTTGCATCGCAGACTGCAGTCATAGTTTGCACAAATTCTCAAATGGTCTTTGTATTCTGTCAGCAGTGTGGAATTTACCCTGGAATGTTCCAAATGACAGAAATGGTGGAGAGGGTAACAGAATCCAATGCAAGGATTCCTTGTTCTGTAAATACTTTGGGCCAGTAGTCCAAAGCTGTGAGTGTTTTTTAGAACAGGTTACTGTACAATTTTTTTTGTAAAGAACATAGGGCCAGATGTAGGTAAGTAAAATTTTGTGACTTGCAAATTGCGGGTCTGACCGACTCGCAATTTGCAACTCGCAAAACCATATGCAGAAAGGTGTCTCAGACACCTTCTGCGACTCGCTATGGGGTCGCAAAGACCCACCTCATTAATATTAATGAGGTGAGTCGCAGTTTGCGACCCCATAGCGAGTCCATGCACTCACAGGGATGGTGGCCTGCTGGAGACAGCAGACCTCCATGTCTGTGACTGCTTTTTTAATAAAGCAGTTTTTTTTCTTTTTGCAGCCCGTTTTCCTTAAAGGAAAACGAGTTGCAAAAAGAAAAACTTCTGAAACCATTTGGTTTCGTTTTTTTCAGAGTAGGCAGTGGTCCATAGGACCACTGCCTGCTCTGATTTTTTTTTTTTTCGGCATTCACAAAGGGGAAGGGGTCCCATGGGGACCCCTTCCCTTTTGCGAACCTTCCCTTTTGCGAATGAGTTACCACCCACTTCAAGTGGGTGGTAACTGCGAGTTGGTTTGCAACCGCATTCGCGGTCACAAAGCAACTCAGCATGGCGATGCAGTCGCAAATAGGAAGGGAACACCCCTTCCTATTTGCGAGTCGCATCCTCAAATTACGTGTCGGTACCGACTCCCAATTTGAGGTTGTGCATCGCGTTCGGCCTTTTGCATGCCGCAAACTGCGTTTTTCGCAGTTTGCGACATGCAAAAGGCTTCCTACATCTGGCCCTTAGTCCCAGATGGGTGCGTGGCCACGCAATCCAACATGGCGGACGGGTAATTTCCAGCTCGACACTGGCCCGCTACAGTTATCCTCAATTCGGCGGGGCGGCCGAAGTTAGGGGCCCTGCAGACCAATGCTCGTAGTGGAGCAACTCAGATGCCCTGCTAGCGCTGGCTGGGCCTCATCCTTCAGAGGTCTGCTACGGAAGACATGTGGCTGGGCGTGATTCCCCCCAGGGTACAGAAGACGACGGGCCTGCCCTGGCAAACATGAGGGAGATGCGTGGAGAGCCGGGGTGGAGCAGACCAGCTCCTTTTTCCCCAATATGAAGAGAGGACTTTGACAGGCCCAGTCAGACCCAAGACCAGAGGTAAAATCTACTCTGCCCCCAGGGGCACTGTGAGAGTGGGCACGTTGAGACGCATTGAATGTAGTGACGCCTAGCAGTGCCTCAAGTGATTTGTGTTGGGACCCTGGGGTGGCCCACAGAGGAGGGCCGATGGAAGAGGCATGACACATGTACCAGACAGACTCTGTGGGTGTTCACCATGGGGAAAACAAAGCCCAAGTCGCAGGGCCCTATGGGTCAAGCTCCCCTGGCCTTACATGACCAGACATCAGAGGTGGCTACCCCTGCTGTACTCGAAGGGATGAGCGACACCCTAAATAAAATAGTGGGAGCCGTTGAAGACTCCAAACTCACCCTGCAACGAGACATTGGCAAGGTCGCGGCTGAATTGGGTTTGCTTCGTGCGGACCATCAGAAACTGTCGGACAAAGTACCGTGAAGTGGAATCTTTGGTCAGGAATCTCCAACCTTCCCACCAAGCACTAAAACTTCAAGTATCCCATTTAGCAGACAGAGTGGACCACCTGGAACGATGGGCAGAAGATGCGAAGGGACGCAGTCGACGCAATAACATTTGCATTGTCGGACTGCTGGAAGAAGCGACGGGGAGAAACATGGTGGAATTCTTGGAACCATGGCTGCGCACACTTATGTACGGAAACAGCCTCACACCCTTCTTTGTCCTAGAGAGGGCACATCGCATCCCAGCGCAGAGACCACCGCCTTGGTAGGCCGCCTCGGCCCGTTGTGGCCAAACTTCTTACTGTGACAGAGACCTGCGGTTGCCGAGAGCCTGCACAGCTGGACCTTTCAAAGTGGAGGGTGGTCAGGCAAGTCTGTTCCCAGACTTTACAGTGGCTATACAGGCCAGAAGGGCCATCTTTGCTGTGGTGAAGAGGGCACTCAGAGAGGAAGGGATTTAATATGCATTCTCATCTCTGCTGAAACTCACGGTGGATGGAACTGCGCACTTATGTCAAGACCCGAGGAAGCATGGGCATGGCTGGAATGCTACAGATCAGGCACGACTGGGTCCCCAAAAGAAGTGGCAATGATTGCCCAGCACCGAAGGAGAAAGAGGAGATCCCGGAGTTGGACCCGCCTTCCCCGGCTCAGCAAGCCTTCGCCCACCCAGTCAGAGGAAGGGAAGAAGCTAGTGCTCCGAGCTGCTGCCCTTATTGACAGAGCCTGAACTTTCGGATGGGGTGGGGGTTGGTAAAGACCATGATCATGACTCTGACACCCACCTGTCGGACACAGACTCACGGACAAGCACACCAGAAGATCTCCCCCACGTGATGCCTCAATCGTCTGATGACATCATATAAATGGGCTCCACTGAATTGCCTGAAGTGGCAGCTGATTCTACAGACTGACCGTGGGTATAGGAAAGTGGACCGGACTAAGAGACTAGGAGAAAATGTTCCAACAACTGCCTCGCCCCTCCTTATTCCTGCCTTTTCGTCTTTGTAGAGGCGGTATCATATGACACTCACTATGGCTATTATGTTCTGTTCGGGAGGCCAGCCATTGCTGGACTGTCCTTGGGAGGGGAGTTGGGGTTTTGTTTAATTATTTTGTCCTCAGTGATCTCAAGTGAAACTGTGCTCATTGCTATGCAGAACGTAGCAGACGTAATGGGGCTGCTGGGGGTTATGGCTCCCAAAGAAGACCAAATAATGGTATCTAATGCCTGTACAATTGACTTCACTTAATGTGATTGCCTGGAATATTCGTGGGCTGGGATCTATGGCCAAACGGCATAACATTCTGTCATATTTAAACTGCCGCGGGGTACATATCGCTATGCTGCAAGAATCACACATCACACGGATAGAATCCGAGCGCCTCCGCCGGCGTTGGAGAGGGCAGCTATTTGGGACCATTTACTCTGCATATGCCTGGGGTACACTGATTTGGATTAGGGAAGGAGTGCCTTTGGAAACAACAAGGTTGGTAGTGGATGATGAGGGGCGGTTTGTCTTGGTGGAGGGGTGCCTGCATGGTAGACCCATCGTGTTGGGATTGGTCTACGCCCCTAACCATGACCAGGTGACCTATCTCCACACTCTGTCTGCGCACATGGCTTACTTCCCGGGGGGGCATACCTCATTGGGGGGGGACTTTAATGGGGTCCTAGACACAGACCTTGACTACTCCTCCCCGCCAGTGCGGGGTGCTTTGTCAATAAGGGTTGCTGCTGGGCTAACTGCCTGGCTGTCTGGTTGGGTCTTGGAAGGTGTGTGGCGAGTGCAACACCCATCATACCGGGATTGCTCCTTTTATTCTCATATCCAGCAGTTTGTGTGTAGTGGGTAATCTGTGGGCAGATAAGACACTCAGAGTATCTTGGTCGCACATTCTCGGACCACAGCCCACTACTGCTACACATACAAGTGGTAGAGCCCCGACCCCCATCCCGATGTGGAGCTCACAGCCGATGGCACTGGAAGATGCCAGTTTCAGAGACGCACTATCAAAAACGTTGGCGGAGTACTGTTCCTGTAAGGAGGGCTCAGCCTCACAGAGGGGGGATGGAATGGGAGGCCCTCAAGGTGGTGGTACGAGGCCACTGTATGGGCCAGACGATGGGCATTAAGCGAGTGTTGGCGGGAGACATCTTACATCTCGAACATCGATTGAATGCTTTGCACAATGAGCAGGGCCATGACCCTGAGGCCCTCTGCCGATTATTGGATGTTCAGGAGGAGTACCCAGTGGCCCTTGAGAAACTTAGGTGCCATGATCATGCAGGGTATATGCGCAGGGTACACTAGGAGGAAGGTAGGGCTGGATGGTTGTTGGCCTGGTTGGTTCCCCCTCACACAGCGGGGACCCCGAGCACTGGGATCACACTGCCTGATGGTTCCTTGGTACATGAACCCCTCAGTATAAGCACAGCGTTTTGTGATTATTACCTGGCGCTGTATGCCCCCCCCCCGGAGACCCTGTTGCCGGACACATTAGATGAACTGTTGGCTGGACTGCAACTGATGACCCTCACTGCAGAGGCCACTGCCCTGCTGGGTACAGAGGTGACAGAGGGGGAAGTGAGGCTGGCAATCAAAGAGTTGGTAAAGGGTAAGACATCCGGGACGGACAGCCTTCCCCCAGAGTTCTACAAATTGACAGTAGATATTCTAGCCCCAAGGCTGGCAGCAATGTTTATGGAAGACTATGAATGGGGCCTCTTGTGGTCCCCCTCCCTAAGACCCCTGATCAATATGCAGGAGTGAAAGACTTCCGACCTCTCTCCATGCTTGATACTGAATTTAAAATTCTGAGTAAGGTCCTGGCTACCAGGCTCCTACCGTATATGCAGAACCTGATCCATGATGACCGGTGCGGGTTATACCTACCAGGAACACCTCACAACATCTCCGTAGACACAGTATTATACGGTTCCCCCAATCTGATGGATTCAGACGCAGTAGTAGTGTTGATAGATCTTGAAAAAGCTTTTGCCACGGTGAGATGGGATTACCTAGAAGTTACCATGCAATGGTTGGGATTAGGAAAAGCATGGCTTATACGGTTCCCCATCCGCAAGAGTCAGAACTGGGCGGCAGCTCTTGGACGTGTACGACTTCCATAAGGGTACCAGGCAGGGGTGTCCACTTGCACCATTGGTCTTTGCCTTGGATATGGAGCCCCTGGTGGAGTAGTTCAGGAAGGAGGGGCATGGTAGAGGGATATGTTAGGGAGGATCAGAACATATATCGTTGTACACGGATGATTTGTTGATTTACTTAAGAGATGGGGGGAGGGACATGCCCTGGGCACTTGAGACACTGGAAGGTTTTGGGACCTACTCAGGGTTATGCCTTGAAAGAGGGAAGACGTGGTGTAACCAGTGGTAGCTGGCATTACCCCACCCCCCACCCTGCCCAGCGGATGTTAAATGGGCCCCAATACATTCAAATATCTTGGGATTCAAATCTACCACAACATAGTCGATCTTCGGGAGGGCAATCTGGGCAAAACCATTCGATCCCTTCAAACTGGGGTGGGTGTTTGGGGCTCCCTTAACTTGCCCTTCATGGTGCGAATCTCAGTGTCCAAGATGATTATGCTCCCATGGCTTCTATATTACTTTGTTAATCTGCCGGTAACTGTACCGGTACTCTGGTTTAGATCATTAGACACCCTCCTCAGAGACCTAATATGGAACGGCGGGCGCCATACAGTGGCACTGGCCACCCTCTGCCTCTGCCCGGAGGGGGGGGCTGGGGGTCCCCGACTTCGAGCTCTACTACGTGGCGGCACAGCTGAAATGGCTGGCTTGGTGGCTGAATACTCATGGGTTGTCCGAACTGAATTGGAATGGGTCCGGACAGCACACAGACAAATTAATGGCTGGATTATTTCAGCCGAAACTCCTACCCCAGCATAATGGGGTGCTCATGGCTGCAGCCTACAAGACATGGCGTAGATCGCTTAGATGTACTGGGAACCGGATGCCCTACATGCCTGAGATCCCTTTGGTGGGTCTTCCACTTGGTGAGCCCCCACACTGCTTTACACTGAGACAGATGCTTCCATGGATGGAGGCGGGGTGGCTACCATGGGGGACTGTTATGCCCAGGGTGAGTGGTCCTCTTTCGCAGAGCTGCTGGGCCAGATGGATCTCCCATGGGGTCAGTTCCTGAGATATGAGGCAGTGACCTGAGCTGTACGAGACTTATGGGGGAGGGTACAGAAGAGACCCCCACACATGCAGTGCTCCAGACGATGCTCTGGATGGGAGGAGGATCCCATTTGGTAACCTGGCTGTCCAGGGCACTGAATGGAATGACGAGTAGGCCACTACACTCCCTGCAGACCCGATGGGAGGTCGATGTGGGCAGGGAACTGACGGAGATTGAGTGGGGTCAGATAGTTGCACATGCATCCCATGTCTCATGGAACATCCGCGTTAAATTCATTCAGTTCCATTTCACACACAGGACATACCTTACCCCACGTAGGCTGCAGTCCATCTACGGTGGAGAGCCCCAGACTTGCCCTAGATGCCAGGCCCAGGATTCCAACTTTGGACACGTGGTCTGGGGGTGCCCTACCCAGGGTGTTTATTAGGCTAAAATAAATTGCGCGCCTTAACCTCCCATTAGAGAGGTCCCTACCTGTGACCATTGAGGTCTACTTACTGGGCCTACAGGTCAGGACACCTCCTAAAAAGGTAGGGAACAGATTTAAAGACCTGGCTCTAGTGTTGGCATGGAGTAGGATAGCGATAACCTGGAAAATTCCTAAGGGACCCCGACTGACTACATGGATACACGAGGTCACATGCTGGGCCAGGGTGGAGGAGAGGACTTTGAGGAGAGAAGAATCACAGGGACTTAGACACAAACCAATAGCACATCTCTGGGTGGAAATTATGGAAGCGCAGGAGGCTCTTGACCTTCCTGATGACGCCCAAACAGCACTGCAGATGACCCGAGGTAAAATCCTAACATTAAAGCTGGAGTGTTCTCCTGGAGGACACTGGTGCTTACAAGATAGAACTTAAGGCTGCCAGCCCAGCGGCGACTGGCGGGCAGTTATTGCTCAAATATCATCACGGGATCACTAGAGAATACACAACACGAGGACACAGTTTATCAGTTGGAAGCGTTATACCTTAGTTACGTAAAGCTTATTTTACTGTATGGTTTGAAATGGTGTAGGTGTGCTCTAGACAGCAAGCGGGCCCCACCCAAGGGCATAATATCAGTTTTTCTTTAGGAATCTTGGTAGAGGTTTCATAAACTGCTAAAGAACATGATGGCCAGAATCTAGACAAATGAGACATAGCTGGAAACGAAGAACCGAGCGCTGTGGGTAGGAACACTAAAGATCACAAAAACATATGTAAGCTCAAGATGACATAGCTGTAACAAAGTTTTATATTTTCATAACTTCTATCAAACCTACAAATGCCAATTAAAATATTTTATTTTAAAAAAGAACTTAGTACCAGATTTATTAAGGACCTGCATTGTCCTTCATGAAGCAAGCCATCACAAGGCAATGCAAGTCCTCATCTGAGATTTACTAAGTCATGCAAAGGGCAATTTGATATGCCTTGCGTGGCTTTATAAAGAATAAGTAACACAATGCAGTGGATAGTGGTGCCTTTCGTTACCTTAGATTGGGAAAGTGTTCCATTGGGGGAGCATGGGCATTCTGTGCATCCACCTCTGGATTTTAATGCAATCCTAGATTTACCAAGGTCAGTTAACTCAGGATTGCGCCAAACTGGTGCACTTCCTCTAACTAGGTATAAAGAACAGAAATATCTTTATTTATTCTTGTTACTTCATTTTTTATGTGTGATGCACTGTGCATTACACATAGAAAGGGGAAAATGCCTCTAACAATAGTTTGTGTGTGGGAAGGTCTCCCTTTCTGCACCAAAGAATCCTTCCCATAAAACTAGCACCTTTGCACTATGGTGCAAGGGTGCCTGAATTGGTAGTAGTCAGAACACAGTGCACCAGCACAACAACGTAGCAGAAATGCACCATTTCTAATGCCTTCATTTTAAGCAATGCAGTGCAGCATATTTGCCTTTCTGCATTGCACTGTGTTGAGTGAAGTATTAGTAAATCTGCCCTTAGTTTAGAGACATGGCTGGTCGGTTGGTTAATCCAGCAGCACTGAAATCATAAATCAAAGTTCACATAACATAAAATGGCATTTCTCAAGAATGAGTAACTCAAGTTGAACGGTGAAGACGTCATATGGAGTTGGTACATGTCTGAACAAGCCTACAAAGTAAGGAATTCAGAGATTTTAAAGTGGAATTCCTATTGATTAAAGAACTGATTTAATTATTACATAACTCAGTTTTCTTTACCTCATTGATCACCAAACGATGAAATGCTGTCCGTCCTCTTCAAATTAAAGCTTGATACCATTCTGTTACACATAGCTCTGAAGAAACCTTTAGCAAAACGTTCTTGGTGGGATAACAGACACCCCCAGAGTACTGGAGACTACTTTCAACTTTTAAAAGATCTGCACATCTGGCCCCAAAGCATCCAGTCTTCCTCCTTCTTTGTGTGCTGCATTCTGCCTCTCAGGTATTGTTTTTGTGCAGAAAGGTGCCACTTCCTGCACTAAAACAATCCTGTATGCAACGCAGGCACACTTGCACCATGGCGCTAGGATGCCGGCATTGGCGCTAGGCAGCCTATTGTGTGGCAATGCACAGTAAAGGACATGAATGCACCCTTTTGCCTTAAATATGGTGCATTTCTGCCCCTTCCAGGTCATGCAATTCAACACAGCGAGGTGACTTGTTGTGCTGTGCTGCGTGACTTCCTCATAAAGGAGGCCCTAAGTCTCCACCCATCCACATTGCAAACCATACCCTAAATCAGTTATTTGGGTTTCACATCTCTCTTGAGACAGACTCAAAAGCACAGCTCCATCATTTTTCTGGCTTTCCTTCAAAAGAAGATAATGTAAAATTTAAGATGTCTGCTGCTGAATATAGAAGAGAAGAGGAAGAGCAGGTGAAGAGGAACGAAGACTTACCACCGCTAAAGAATTCCTCCAACATTTGAAAATATTTCTCCATCCCTTCAGGGGAAAAGAAAGATCTTCCAAAAAATGTGTCAAATGCAATATATGCAGGAAAAACTTGCAAGAGGTATGGTAAAGAAGCATTCACATCCCGCATCCTCTATTTAGAAACCTCGGAAAAATCATACATAGAGAGATATATCACATCATGATAAGAGAGAGGGAAGGTGGTTCATCATCACCAGTAGCTGGACCATCTATGGGGCCCTTAGCTCTTGACTAGATGGTTGCCATCCCCACTGTTTCACCATAACTGGAAGACATGGTCAGTCATTGTAGTAAATGCCATATGCCAGTTGCCTTAAAATGTCATCTGTTGCCGAGTTTATAGATGCCGTCCACAAGCAATTCTTAATTTTTTTCACCTCAGCTTTCCATTTTCCATTCCTCTTTAAACACAAGTAGATATTTGAAAAGCAAATATAGAATGCATTTACTTTACATTACATACTATTTCATTACATACTTTAAAGAAGTGTGTAGCTACATAAGTGGTTATGTTGGTGCGTAAAAGGCTTTGTAAGTGTCTGAGTATGGGTGTATAAATGGTTATATGTTTGGCTCTATGGGTGGGTAACTAGGTGTGTGAGTGGTTGAGTGGATATGTGCACAAGCGTATCAGTGCCTCTATGGGCGCGTCAATGGATATGTAAGTAGCTGTGTGGGTGTGTGACTGGGTTTATAGTGACTGCATGGGTATCTAACTGGGTATGTAAGTGGCTGTATGGATTGGTAACTGGCTGTGTCAGTGGGTGTGCAACTGTGTGTGCAAGTGGATCCATTAGTGGTGGATACATAAGTGCTGTGTGGGTGTGTGAGTGGATGTGTAAGTGCCTCTGTCGCTGTCTGACTGAGTGTGTGAGTGGCTGTATGGTTTTGTAAATAGGTATGTGAGTGCCTGTATAGGTGGGTGACTGGGCATACATTGGGTGGGTAAGTGCATATGTAACTGACTTTCTGAGTGTTGGGTACATGAATGCCTGTATATGTGTGTGTGGTGTGACAGTGCCTGCATGGGTGTGTGAATGACTATGTAAGTGAATGTATAGGTGAGTAAATTGGTGTGTGAATGGTTTTATGGGCATGTGACTGAGTGTATCAGTGACTCGCTGTCTATATGTCTAGTAGGTACATAAGCACTTTTGGAGGAGTGTAACTAGGTGTGTAAGTGCCTGCCTGACTGTGTGAGTGAGTGCAAATTACATACTATTAAATGACATACTACAAGCAGGCACCCACATCTCATTTCAAACACATTCATTCATACTGGCTTAACAAAACAACTATATTTTCAGTGTAGGATTTGTGGATCCACACAACACCCCTTAAAAGCATTCAACAAACTGCTATCAATGATTTTCATTTATATTTTGCTTTGGAAAATATTGTCAACTAAGAGACATACACTCCCTACCAAGCAATTTTTGTCCACCAGTCTGCTTTTCAGTTTCACACTGCAGTCTCTTTTTTCCCTTCTTCACACTCTTTTAGCTCAGTTTCCATGGTAACCATGTTTCAAATAGTTTCTGCCTATCAGTAGGTCAAAAGTTCACAAGACTTTCTCTCAACAGCATTCTAGCTTCACAGTAACTGTAGCAGGTGTGGCTGACTGTTTGCAATTCCAATCTTATCCAAACAACATAACTCTTTTTATTCTTCCAAAGTCAATTACAGAGTTAGTTACTTTTTTTCTTAAGTCACTACCTAATTCTAGTTCCCTGCACATCTCCACCATCCAATCAAATATATTATTTTATATTTTACTTGCTTTCCTTCATTTTAGCGGTGCTTCATCTTCAAAACTGCCTTTGGTTGAAAGCATTGTGGACTGCCAACATGCAGCCCTAATGACTGTGCACTGTGGTGGCAATTACTGGGGTAGGACTGGAAATCCTAATGAAGGATAACTTTGGTAAAGTAATGTCACTTTTCCCACATACTGCCTTGGTGTTCACCAGCATTTGCCAAATACAGAACTAGCAGGGGTGAACTGAATTTTGTCCGCAGATAAAGAAATTCAAGAAATATGTCAATAAAGCTGTTTCTGCATTTCTCCAAGACCACATCATGAGTTCTATATACCATAACAACTTACGCTTTGATATGGACGGACTATATCGAAAAGATGGAGTCCATTTCACAGAGAGGGGCAGCAGGTTTTTCCTCAACAACATAAAAGACTGCATCCTGTTCTATGTGTAATTATCATCTACACACCATAAACACAAAGGTTCTTTTCAGAGCCAACCCTTTTCCCCAAAACACTTTTTGTCTCCAAATCCTTTTTTTTAATTTCTCACTCTGATTCATGGATCCGGAGTGGATCCCCAGCCAAATAAGGGGTTTGCCTGTTATACTGTGGGAGACAGATCTGTGAATCCAATTTTGCTGTATGGGTGTGTGAGTGGGTGTGCAAGTGCCTGTGTGAGTATATGAGTGGGTGTTTAAGTGGATGTATGGGTGAGTATGTGGCTGTGTGAGGGTGCGAGTAGGTGTATGAGTGCCTGTTTTGGTGTGTGTGTGGGTGTGTGAGTGGTTCTCTGGGTCTCTGAGTGGGAATGTCAGTGTCTCTATGGGTGTGTGAGTGGGTTGTGAATGGCTGTATGGGTCTGTGAGGGACTTCAGTAGTGTTTATGTAGGTCTGTGAGTTGGTGTGTGAGTGTGAATGAATGAGTGAGTTGATGTGTGAATGGGTGTGTGAGTAGGTGTGTGAGTGTGTGAACAGGTGTGTGAGTGGGTGTATAGTGGCTGTGTGGGTCTGCGAGTGGGTGTGGTAGTGGTTTTGTGGGTCTGTGAGTATTTGTGTGAATGTCTCAGTGAGTGTCAGTGAATGTGTGAGAGGGTCTGTGAGTGGGTGTATATTTCTTAATTGGGGTGAATCTACGATCTGTCACCGGGGCAGGTGCTGAGTGCCATTTTTGGGCAACAATTTCTTGACTATATATATATATATATATAAATAAATATAGGTATATAGTGGCTGTCATGACTAGGTAGTTATAGCTAGGACCTAGTTTCTTTAGAAAAAGTGTTTTTTTGCTTTGTTAACAACTTTAGAGCTGGTTGATGAATCTTCACAAAACTTTCCCCGAAAAAATATGACGCTCACTTCAGCTGCTGCATAGAAAGTGGTGATTTGTCAAGCAGGGGCCAAGAAAAAGGGGGTGTCCCAAAACACTTTTCCCCTTGCATTTTTCCTAAGGGATTTTGAACAGGAATAGCGGCAGAACCACTAGACGGATTTACACCAAATTTGGCAGAATGGTAGCTAGTAGTCCAGAAAGTGCCCTTTTTTTCAAAGATGTCATGAGTGCCGTAATTTGTGCATAATTAGCATTGCATGGCGAGGGCACGAGTTATAGTTACCTTAGGGCACAAGTTATAGTTACTTGAGGTAGCTCTAACCATAACTGGTGAATTTCTACGGTCTCGTACGTTAAAATGTGTGCCTAACTATAATGTACCTATAACCTTTTGTTTTTTAAGTGAATTACTATGTTTAAAAAAAATTCTATTTCCTAGCTATAATGCCCTGTAACCTTTGTTTTTTCAGTGAATTTCTGTGTTTTTTTTAATGTATAGTAATTTTCTTACTATACGTTAATCCAACCACCTGCATGTATGGACTTTGGCTGTGCGCAGTGGTGGTTGGCCACAGGTCCTGGCCTGCAGCCAGGCCCTGAGGCCAACTCCCTATAAGCACCCAACCTTGCATTGTGCATGGCCTTCGCCTGTGCGCAGTAGGGGTTGCCCGCCAGGGCTGTTCTGCAGCCAGACCCTGCTGCCAACCTTCCCATCCACCATACACAGCACTCTTTGCTCTGCATGCTGGGGATGAGAGTGGCTGTGACAGTGCCTGTCTGGGTGTGAGGGTGCATACATCAGTGTTTTAGTGGGTGCTTCAGTGGGTGCACTGGTCTGTGAGTGGGTGCATGAGGGTTTCAGTGGGTCTGTGTGTGCGAGTGGGTCTGTAAGTAGGTGCATGAGGTCTGTCTGAGTGTAAGAGTCGGTGCATCAGTGCCTTAGTGCGTGCGTCAGTGTCTGTGTGGGTCTGTGAGTGGGTGCACAAGATTCTCAGTGGGGCTGTGAGTGCGTGCGTCAGTGTCTGAATGGGTTTGTGAGTGGGTGCATAAGTGTGGCAGTCGGTGTATGAGTGGGAGAAAGAGATTGAAAGAGAGAGAGCAAGAGAGTGAGAGGCAGAGAGATAGAGACTTTTTTAGGCTTTGATGTATGATATACTTAGAATGAAATAATTTTGTTTAATTTCAAAATGAAAATGTATTTTTTATTTTGAAAAAATAAAATCCCCTTTTATTTTTTATTTAAAAATTTGTAATTTAAAACAAAATTTAGTGGGAAACAAGCGTAGCTGGACTCAAACCCTCGGTACTCAATGTGAAGGTCCTTGACCTTCATGTTGATCTATTGTCGTTTTTTTTTTTAGCCTGTTTTGTTTTAGCCCTTTAAGGGCTATCTATGACGGTGTGATCCCACAATGTATTTTTATTATAAATATATATATATTTTTTTAAATAAGCCCTCCCCACGGTGCCATTGCTTCAGCAACCATGAAGCTGTTTCAACAGCAGCTCCCTGCTTGATGAACCAAACCTTTCATCTCTGTCCCCTGCACACGTTTCTGCGTGCATGGGACAGAGATGAAAGGTCTGGTTTTTGATGGTGGGATCTGCTTGACAGGTCCTGCTGTCAAAAACCTGACTGTATGCTGTGGCTTGGCTGCAAATGCAAAGCTGCAGCCAAACCACAGCAAACAGCTATGCCCCGGGACATAGCAGGAGCTCCATGAGAGGGGCCCGCTACCCCCCTCCAATGTATGCATAGCCCGGGGAGGTGGTGGTGCCTGGGGTTAATGGGGGTCTGAAACGGACCCCCTTTACATTTATAAGTATGTGCCCCAGGTTTAGTGGTCCCCACAGCCCACCCATTCATAATTCATTGTAACCCCTGGGAAGTGGTGGTCTCTGGGGCTGTGGTCAAAGCCATCGGGCCTCGCCCACAGATGAAAAACAGTTTTGCCCCAGGGGTGTTGGTCCCCTGAGTGCGGGGGAGGCCATCGGGCCTCCCCCACTTATCGTAATAGAGCCAGCTACAATGTTGATGTGCAGCGGGTGCAGTAGCATCTGTCGCGCATTTCAGGCAGTGAAATGTGCGATGGGGCTGTGGCTGGGGGCCCCTGCACTGCCCATGCCAAGTGCATGGGCAGTGCAGGGGCCCCCAGGAGCACCCCAAGTCCCCCTTACCGCCAGATTTTCCATGGCGGTGTTTACCGCCGTTGACAGGCTGACGGTTGGAGACTCATAATCCCCTGCCCTGGCGGTATAGTGGAGGGGCCGGCGGTATGGCCGTGGCTATTGCGCCACGGTCAAAATAGCTGGTGGAACACTGCCAGCCTGTTGGTGGTGTTACCGCCAGCTTACCGCCGACTGCCAGGGTTGTAATGAGACCCTTAGTCTCAATTCCACTGCATTTCTATTACTCAAGACCTCATCTTTCCGTAGTTACTTCATCCGGGTTGATCCTATATATAGTTCACTCTCCATGTCCAGACCATCTACCTTGAGTCTTGTAAATATACTTGTAACTCATTATTCAGTCCTCTCGGATCATGGTTTGTAGCCCAATGATGAAACAAGATTCTTACCTTTGCAATTTCAATTCCCTGTTTCCACCTCTTTCATTTCTTTTTTTATGCATGCCATACCATAGTATCTCAGTGACCTCCTATCACCTTCCGGATGTTCCCTAAAGTGCTTAGCTGTTGCATAACTCATGACTTTATTTTGTATGGCGCTGATGTGCTCTGATATTCTTTTCCCTAACATACATACAGTACTGCCGACCTATTGTTTCCCACATATGCATTATGATATGTACAACATAACTTGTTTTACAGGTTATGCTTTCTTTTTTTTGATCTCATTGTTTTCATATTCCGACCAATTCGACAGGAGTTGCATTTACTGCATTTCACATCTCTTTTTATCCAGCCATGTTGATTGCTTTGACAGCACAAAATTACTTTGTTCTAGATTGTCCTTGAGGGACGGTTCTTTTCTATATGTTATTATGGGTTTGGTCCCAACCTTGTTATCAACATCTGGATCTTGACTGATCAGTCTCCAATACTTCTTTAAAATGTTGTATATCTGGTGCTGTTCTTTGTTACATTTCAGTATGATCCTGATCGTCTCATCGATGCTATGTATTTTCCCAAGAATGCCTAATGGTATAATTTGATTGCGATCCAACTATTGTGCTCCTTTGGCACCTTGATTGATGTGTGTTTGTGGATATCCTCTTTTCTCAAATCTCTTTTTTGTTGATTTGAATTGTGTCCACATTTCTTCATCCTCTGAACAATTTTGTTGCACTCTTAGAAACTCTCCACATGATATACTGTTCACCAGATGACATGGATGGAAACTGGTGCATGTAGGATGCTGTTTGTTGCTGTTGGTTTGCGGAACAATGTGGTTTCCACTTCATTATTTTGTACATACACTTTAAAATCCCAAAATTCTACTTCCTTTGTACTCATATTGCATGTGAATTTCTGACCATACCTGTTATTCAAATTATCAAAATATTTCATCAATTGTTCCTGTGTGCCTGTCCAGATTATGATGAGGTCATCAATGAATTGCAATGACAACACAATCAATGCTCTTTATATATTCGCGTAGCTTGGAGAGAAGGACACTCCCATCGCTGTTCCACAGACTTGTATGAATATTTGATGGTTGGATAAAAAGATATTATGTTCAGCCACATTTGCTTTGCCCTTGTAACAAAGGATCGGATAAGAAATGGATCCCTGGGGTGCAGTGTGATTCTTGGTGGGGAATATATATATATATATATAAGTATGCGGAGGGACAGAGGGAGAAAAATAAATAAAATAAATATAAACTTACCTTTCCGCCGTCTCTCGTCGTCTCCTGCTGTCTCGCTCCTGCTCCCTCGATGTGGTGTCCCAGCATTCACTGGGACACCAGCACAGGCTCCCCAGAAATCCTGGTGCTGCTTTCATGGTGGACCTAGCATGAAAGCAGCACCAGGATTGGTCTGAGCACCATGGACTGCCGCTCAGACACAATCCTGGGGCCTGTGCAGTTCTCCAGCCCAGCTGTTCAACATAGCAGGGCTGGGGAAACTTAAGTGCGCATGTGCAAACACACATGCGCACTTAGTGCACTCTCTCCTCCTCCCCCCTCTCCTCCCTCCCACCTCTCATGGCCCAGCCCCACCCCTCCCTGCACTGCTGGCTGAGCCAGCAGCAGAAAAATAAAATGACTATGGCCAGGGGGCCTTAGCGAAGGAGCCGCCTTCATTTGTATACAAATATATATATATATATATAGCTATATAGTTATATATTATCTAGTGACAGTCGCCATGAGGTAGTTATGGTTAGGACCAGGTTTCCATAGAAAAAGCGTTTTTTGACTTGCCTATGTCTTTGGCACTGTTTGATGAATCTTCAAAAAAGTTTCCAAGAAAGTGTGCCTGTGATTCTTGTTGGGAACAGAAAGTTTAAGGGTGCTCTGTCAAGCCGGGTACGAGAAAAGGGGGGCAGGTAGGGGGGGGGGGCAAAACAGTTGCATTTCCCATGTCAATTTCCATAGGACCTTTAGACACAACTACAGCACGAACCACTGGATAGGTTACACCAAATTTGGCAGAAAGTTAGCTTTAGGTACACAGATTGTGCTTTCGCTTATTTGGTGTAAATCCGTTCGGTAGTTTTGGAGATATTAAAGGGAAAACAAATTGTATATCTCTGGCAACAATGACTTCGCGAAAAAAGACAAGCTTGTGCAGGGAATTGCACCGCTTTGATTGGCTGCTACCACTTTAAACCAGGAAGTGCTGTCAGCCATCTTCCCACTAAAAAATGAGAAAAAAATGGAAAGGGGCCAGGGTAGGAACACCCTGACCCCTTAGCTCTGGTGGTGTGCTCCCAGAGGGACCTCCCCAGGGCTAAAAGTATTTTGTTTTAAAATTGCAACAAATTTGAATAATTAGCGAATGTACAGCAAAAAATTAAAAAGCATGGGCTCTCATGCTTGTTTTTGTGAGGCCCCCGGGTAGGCAAGGTCCAGGGGGCATTTACATTTTTAATATTGGGTGGCCCACCGTTCACCTTGTGGCCCTGGGGACCGCCACCTCCCCAGGGCTTTCACAAAATAAATCACAGGGGCCACCTGCCCCCCCCTGCAGCCCCGATGACCGCCACCTCCCCGGGGCATTACTCTGATTGTGTTTCCTTGCTTGCTGAGATGTAGGCAGGAAGACAGAGGAAACAATTGCTCTCACAGAGAGGGAGTGACTTCAGCAGCTCCCTATCTGTGACAACAACGCTGGCTCCTGCAGGAGATGGGGAGCCAGTTGTGACTATGAGGGCCTTCAGGTTCCCCACACAGTCCCCAACATTGTGACCAGGTCACAAGGCCGGGTCACCGGGGATGGGGTCCCCGGGGCTGAGATTGGCCTGGGGAGGTGGGGCTGCGCAGGCCCCTCCTCTAAAAAGCAAAACATATATTTAGGCAGGCCTCAGGATGGGATGGGATATCAGCCAGGGGGGTGTTCTGCCCCTTCCGCCCAAAAAATGAAGGCCCATATTTATACTTTTTTAGCGCCGCATTTGCGCCGCTTTTTGACGCTAAAACGACACAAACTTACAAAATACAATTATATAAAAGTATAAATATGGGCCTGAATGTTTAGGCCGGGCTCCCTGGGATGGGGTCCCTGGGGCCGACATCAGCCTGGGGAGGGGGGCCGTGCGGCCCCCTCTCCAAAAATAAAAAAAAATTGAATGTTTTGGTCGGGTCCTGGAAGATGGGATCCCTGGGGCTGACATTGGCCTCATGGGGCTGGGGTCCCCAGGGTTGAGACCTGGGGGGTGTTGTGCGAGGTTGAAGTTGTTATAGGGGTTGGACGCATGGAATGGCCGCATGCCAGTAATGTATAGTAATGAAAATTACTTTACATTCAAAAAACATTGAAAAAAAATCTAAGGTTATAGGGACGTTATAGTTAGGTTCTGAGTTTGGTTGTACAAAACCATAAAAATTCAGCACTTATAGTTAGAGTTCTTTCAAGTAACTATAACTTGTGGCCTCGCCCTGCACTGCTAATTACC
Organism: Pleurodeles waltl; assembly: GCF_031143425.1. NCBI lineage: Eukaryota > Metazoa > Chordata > Amphibia > Caudata > Salamandridae > Pleurodeles > Pleurodeles waltl. The sequence goes on from NC_090442.1 coordinate 766,471,191, forward strand.
ACAGATATTACAGCAGTCGTGACAACTTCTATAACGCCCTTAAAACTATAAAAGAAACAGTTTTGAAGAAAAAGTTGTCCATGGCAAGACACGAGTTATAGTTACTTCAAAGAACTCTATAACTGCTGAATTTCTATGGTTTTGCACGAGTAAATTCAGAACCTAACTATAATGTCCTAGTAACCTTTGTTTTTTTCCAGTGAATATAGATAGACAGATAGATAGATAGATAGATAGATAGATAGATAGATAGATAGATAGATAGATAGATAGATAGATAGATCAAAAGGTCTTGGCTAACCTAAACAGTCGCAGTAGGATGCACAGTTTGGTCCATTTTCTTTCTAAAATTGTGGAAAGGGAGCCCTCCTCCTCCTACAAACCCTCCTTTTTTTCCCCAAGGCACAAGGCCAGGCCCACTAACTAGATAAACTCACTGGCTGGCATGACATTTTTATAGGGATGTATTTAGATTGCAGGCTGGCTCTGGGCACATTACCTTATAAATGTGTATTTAAAACCCAGGATATTACCATCTTTTAAATGCTATTAGACTGTTCTTTTCGCTTCGAGGATGAACTGTGATATGTCATCTGATGGCGTTATTAAAAAATACATCAACCAAGTTCAAAGCCATTCTGATGGGATATAAAAATGCCGAGGAGCAGAACAAGATAAAAGCGAGGTCTTGAATGTCACCAAAATATGAGTGATCTTTGAGGTAATCACATTGGACATCCGAGTGGAAAGAGCAATATGATATGTGTCGTACTTGCAGGGATGCAGGGAAAGGATATCAAGCTGAAAATACGAGGATGTGTTTGCCCCAAAACCTCACTCGTGAAGCCTCATTTAAAACTTAGGGCCACATTTACAAGGCTCTAGAGCCTCCTTGCGCCACATTAGCGTCATTTTTTTTAAGCTAATGTAGCTCAAGGAGGCAATTTTTGTGGCGCCATATTTACAAAGTGGTGCAATGCATGCATTGCACCACTTTGCGACCTCTTGCGCCTCATTATGCCTGCGTCAGGTATAATATATGCAAGGGGGGCGTTCCGGCATTAGGAGGCCAGCAAAAATGGTGCCGCAAAATCTACACGATTTCAATGCACCATTTTTGGCATAATTTTTAACGCCTGCTCAGAGCAGCCGTTACCAATGATGCACCCATTGAAATCAATAGGTCTCTTTGCATTATGCTACACTAGTGTCAAATTGTTTGACGCTAGTGTAGCAAAGCGCCACAATAGCATCAAAATGTTGACGCTATTCTTCTAACGACCGCCATGGTGCACAACATTATAAATACGGCGCAATCATGGTGTCGTTAGGTGGGGAAAGGGCGGTGCAAGAAAATTGCTGCATCAGTACTGGTGCGTCACTTTCTTCTAAATCTGGCCCTTAGTATCCTCTTATTGGAGACCAGGGTGAGGGTTCAGCTAGGAATTGTAGCCTGCTGTGAAGGCTGCATTTGGAGTCCTAATCTGCAGTTTCGTTTTCAATTTTGGAATCTCATCTGGGGTATTGTGTGTGACTAATTACTGAGGCCACAGTACAAGTACTGGGCCCAGTTTCTGGGTCCTCTTCTGGAGTGTTGTAGGCAGTTCTAGAAGCATAATATGGTTCGAGGCGCTGGACATTCAACCACAAGGTGTAACTTATTCAGCTGCTTGCGTAGACACTAACCACGAAGCCGGCACACAGTTGACCTGCAAGTATATTTGCCCCTGTTTGGGCAGTGAGCAGGTGGGGCAGGAGCGCTCAACTTCAACCAAGGGCAGCCCTGCTCTAGGGTGAAAGAACACAACCAGGCAAGTGACTACAACTGAAAAGCCATCTGAGGGAAGGACAGCAATAACATGACCAGAGTGACACGTTCACATGTGGGGTTTAAAATGGTAAACAAAATCATTATTTTCAGATTATATCCATATTTCATAGTACATGCATGCAAAGCAGTGGGATTATACGCAGCAAACAAAGTATTTGTATTGAAAGCCAGGTTGACATATTTGTGAATGTGCTCATATTCATGGCTCAGGGCATTTCTGAAAATTCTGCACATATCAGCAGAAAAGAAATGTCTGTTGGACAAACTCTGATGAACATTCATGCAATGTTCAAAGACAGAGGGCGTGAGAGGAGAGAGAGAATAAGAGAGGAGAGAAAGAAGAAGAGAAGAGTAATGGAAAGATTGGGATGGAAGAGGAAGAGAGAGGGGGAGACAAAGCGAGAGCAGAGGGAGAGAATGTAAGAGGGAAAGAGTAAAGCAAGTAGAATTTGACCAGCAGATTCTACCCTTGACTGATCATTAGGTCCTCCTCATGCACATAGGAATTCCCAAATCTCCGTCAAACTAACACTCCCTTTTTAACTTGCTTTACAGGTTTGTCAACCATGATGGACTGACCTATTAAACAGACAAATCACAACAGCAACCAAGTGTCTTCTACACTTGTACAATACTCCGGAGTCTTAGACCAGGCAGGGTCCGCATACCAACAACCATGTGGGCAATTTTTAGCACAATGCGCCACATGCAAATGAAGTTTGATGACTTCTCTATATACACCCTTTGGAGTACGCACACTCCCTAAGCATCTACTTTGGAGTATGCAACTCCCTATTTCTCACAAACAACATAATTCACCTGCCATTCGCTTAAGCAGTGCAAGAGCAAAACTTAAAACATTCACAAATCACACTAGGAACTCTGAGAACATCTTCAAACAAGCATTGGCAAAACCCAAGTCTTTCAGGACTGCCATCAACTGGTATTCTCTACGATGAAGACATGGTAATTTTTTTTAGGAAACATGACCTTCTGTTTCTGTTTCTGGTACTGTTTCTCTTAAGGAGGCGTAACCTTCAATTTCCGCACGTCAATTTTGTGACACTCTGTCACTCTCTTAGGGAGACATGACCCTTTGCATTATTACTTACTAGGAAACCATGGCAACCTCTTAAGGAGGCATAACCATCCTCTGCTACCAAAACTGTGAGCACGTCTGGCCTTATTTGGTCTGTTATTATTATTTGATAAGGGGACGAGTTAGAGGTTTGACCTTTTGACTCCACTAAGAGTGATTTACCATGGGCATAAATCTTGCTCACAACACAATTGATAAATATTTGAATTATAACAGTAAATTAACTTAATCACATTGGAGACAATAAACATTACGCACCATGACCCATGTGGCCATGAATAACCACACCTTGTTAGAAAGTTAAAATGTTTATTTCCCTAGATTAAAATGCTAAAATCATGTAAACCAATCTTAAAACCAAATGATAGGCATATACGAACAACACAGGCTGACCAAAGCGTCAGAAGAATCTCAGTCTAACTAATGCATTAATCATGAGGCATTCTAGATTTACAGTACAAATCAATAGCAAGATTAGCTGAATGATGGAAACAGAATACAGTAGAACCAAATTAATCCTCTGTTAATAATGTTTATATTAAAAGGTATCGCTAACTAACCCTCTAATTCGAAGAGCATGTTTGGCTTCATGCAAAAAGGAAAACAGGCAAAACATAATTTGGAAAACATCTGAACTATGGCTCTAGCAAAAATAGCGGTTGGTACCTAAAAGTAAAAGACCTAGGCCCTCATTATGAGTTTGGCAGGAAAGACCGCCGACTGCCATGCTGGCGGCTGCCAAAAGACTGGCAGTGTCGGCGGAATGCATTCCGCCGTATTATTAGTACAAAAAGCCAAACGGCCAAAACATTGCAAACCTCACACATTGCTAGGGCCAACGATGGCGGAAAGGCAGGACTCAGAAACCCGTCACCGCCATGCCAACAAAAATCCACCGCCAAATTATGATCCACAGATCAGCCCCACGGTCATTCAACGGCGGTACGTCATTGGAGGTACGAACCACTGCGGATAGTGATGGCACCCACCAACAACAACCTCATGCATTGGGTAATTCAAAAGCTTCTCACCTGAGACACATATACACACACCCACACACAGCACTATAAAACACACACATCCCACAACCCTTTGCAACGTCAATTGCACCATAGCTATTGCCACAAACACCACGCACACACTGTACAAACCTATTACACAAGTCACACACACACACACACACTAGACAACACAAAATACACAACCACCACACACCCCCAATCAGGATCCACACTTACACACACCCACACACCACCCCCACCAACTCACCCTCACAACACTACACACATTACACATCGTGGCACCCCCTAAGCACCCCTGCTTCACTGACAGGGAGCTAAGGACCATGGTGGACGAAATACTCAGGGTCGAGCCACAACTATTTGGGGCACAGGTGCAGCAGACGTCCATCGCCAGGAAGATGGAGCTATGGCAGAAGATTGTCAACAAGGTGAACGCAATGGGAAACCATCCACGCACAAGGGACAAAATAAGGAAAAGATGGAACGACCTGCGGGGGAAGGTACGTTCCATGCCATCACAACATCAAATTGCAGTTCAGAAGACTGACAGTGGCACCCCTCCACCTCCTGAATAGACCGACTGGTAGGAGAAGGTCTTGGCTATCCTGCACCCGGAGGGCCTCACTGGACTCACTGGAGGACTGAACTCTGGTAAGTCAGATAATCTAACCTACCATGTATCCCACTTGTAATGTGTCTCCCTCTACCCCCTCACTACCACTAAACACCCTATCCCATGCACATCCAACATCCCAAATTCGACAGTACCCAGAATCCCTGCATGCCCATAACACCCCATTCAACTCACGACACCTCCCTGTGAACACAATCACCAACCCCTGCATGCAATGTATGCTGCACTACATCACCCACAATGCACCACCAATGCCTTAACTGAAAATGCATCACTCCTATCCAAAAGTGCCTCTGCATGCAAGTGACTGGGAATGGAAGCACAACAAACAGGTGGCTAGTGCTGCAAGGGAAATGGCAATGACAGCACAGGCGGCAGAAAACAGAAGAGAAATAAGACAATGGCAAAACTACAAAACAAATGCATAGAAAACCACAAAAATACTCACACAACTGTCAATGCCAAATCCCCTCCAGCACTGCCACTGCACCATCACCCACTAGCCACAATTCATTACACATTGCAGGAATCTAAGGGCCATATTCATACTTTTTGATGCAAAACTGCGCTGACGCAGTTTTGCGCCAAAAATGTTACCGCCGGCTAACGCCATTTCTTTGCACCACTCAGGCGTCAAATTTATACTTTGACGCACGACAACGCAAACCACTGGTGTGAGTCATTTTTTTTACTCAAACCAATGTGTCACGTCGTAAAGAAAAATGACGTTAATGCGGCGAAAATGACTGTGAGCCGGTTTACGACATCGCAAACTGGATACACACCTTTTTTTTCGCAATAGCGTCAAAAAACAGCACAAACACTGCAAAATGTGCTAAGGAGAGCCAAAATGGATCCCAGATGCTTGGACAGACCCCATGAAGATGACAACAGACCAGGAACCAGCCAGGAGGACCCCCACAAGACCCAGGACAGGGAGAAGTAGAAAATAAAGTGTCGCTTCAGTGCAGAGGAGCAGGAAATTCTGGTGACGGAACACCAGCACCAACTTTTTGTCACCTCAAAGTTACCAATCAGTAGGAGAGAGGCAATATGGCAACAAATTGTTGACAAGATAAACAGTGTGGCAGAAGTACGGAGAACAGTCATTGAATGCAAAAAACGCTGGCATGACTGCAAGCGTTGGACCAAGGAAGAGATGGCCAGAAACAGAAATGCAGCACTGCAGACTGGAGGTGGGAGTCCAGCACCGCAGGAAGCACTGGACCACATGGAGGAGATGGTGGCAGCCATCATCTCTGAGGAGATGGTCACAGGGATTCAAGGACAGGACAGCGCAGACTAGCAGGAGACAACACAGATGCAGGGTAAGACGCATGGGGAATTAAAATGCACAAATGTTAACTGCAAGCAGGGGGGGCATACCTACTACACAATGTATGTAAGTCATGATAATCAGGGAGTGGCATGGGTAAAGGGGCACGGCATGGAGGCATGGCCCTTTCAGAGGAAACCTGGGGCACAGTACTACACTACACCAACAACCTTTGCATGGGGGTATGCTGCCATGGCAAGGATGTTGGAAAGGTAAAGCCAGTCCAGGAAGGTGGGGTACAACGTAAAACTGGCCTGCTGTCACACGTCAGCTGGTATTCTCCCTAATTAAGAGTCTCAGGCCATATCTGCAAGTGGAATTTAACATTGACAACAGTTGCCACTAACACCTCTGTTGTGTGTGCAGGTCAAGTAGCTACTGGTAGTAACGTCCCCATGGATCAAACACACCCAAATTAGAGGGTTCAGGATGACAACTTTATCAATCCCCTGTAATCAATAAAAATGTGATTGTTCAGAGTTGCTACAAACATCAGCCATTGTCATAATCATTATGAGGTACACAGCACTAATGTCATACCCATGCTGCATATGTCAGGGTCCACCCTGTGCTGGGGTCACAATAGCTCCAATGGCACCATGCAACATCCCAAATGTCATACTGCTCAGACAACAGCATTGAGGGGCAGGACATATGTCACTGGCTAGTGAAATTCACCCTCACAGTCAGAAGAGGAAATGGAACACTGCTAGGACCATCAGTGCAATCCAATGTAGCAAACATTCTCCAACATCAACATTACACCCTTCCAATGCTGACATATGTAGTGTACCATGCCAATGCTATACATAGTATATGCTAGGTCTCAGAAACATATAGCTGGATGTGAAATATCTGAGACTGCATCAGTTCCAGATTGTGAAGTGTGGTGCAAGTGCCATCAGAACAACCACAGCCAGTGCAAGGCCTCACCATGAGAATGGAAGTAGACGGAGGGTTGAGTAGGACAAGAAGGTGGCAATTCACAATTTGGTCAGAACCAACACCTAGAGGATGTGATGCTGACAAGTCCCCAAACTGACCACAATACATGTGACATGCAGGTGGGGCATAGGCCATTGGAGAATGCTAATACGAAAGACAGGAGTAATGAACAGGAACCAAGATCACAATGTGCAACAAATAGGAAGGGAGGCACGTCACATTACAAATCCCACAACACAGACACACTAATTGTACAATATCTAATTGCAGAGGACAATGGCTCTCCTGGGGATATGCCTGTCCTGGACTTCCCTGATGACATGGATGACGAGCTGACAAACATCAGCCAGCAGACCCTCCAAGATGTCCTTGGGACCCTCCAGACCCCACCTTCAGTTGCAAGGAGGAGCACAGATTCACCAGCCATCACAGAGGACCCACCCACCACCCCAATTGTACGACCTGCCAGCTCCAACCCAGCTGAGGACTCTGACACTGGCACCAGCTTTGAGAGAACTGTAGTTGGAGTACAGCGGGAGCTGGCCAAGGCGGTGCGGGTGGGGATGGAAAATATGGCAGCCAGCCTAGAGGGGGTGCGTTCGTGCATGATGTCAACTGCAGAACAGGCAGCAGCCATGCAAGGGCAAACATCAATCTTGCAGGAACTTGAAAAAAGTGTGAAGGAAATCAGCACAGCTGTAAGAGAGTTGACACAACACCTCCAACAACAAACTTTTCAACGCGTGCACAAATGCAATATTGACCCCCTCAGGGGCGACCTGGCTGCCTACCACAGTGATGGGGCTGCTATTCTTAAGAACCAGTAGCTCCTCCTTGTTGCAGTACTGCCCTTAATAGCCCCACAGTTGGCAGCTACCGGGATGTCTGACTCCACGTCTTCAAGCACTGAGGTGTGTGTTGCCCCTTCACAACCACCACCACCAAGGGCAGAGGAGACAACACACATATCAGAAGATGAAGACGTGGAACAGATCACCTTTACCCGTAAGAGTACCCGGTAGCACTAGTCCCTGACACTTATAACCAAGGTCCTGTGCTTTGTAATATGCCAGTCTTGCAACAGCTGCTCACAAGCACTGTTCTCCAGCCCACTGTTTATCTGGTCACCCTGCCCTGTGATTGTCTCTCACTAACTTATTGGCAAATCCTGTCCCTCTGCACTGTCTGACACTTCACACCAGCATGTCCAATGACATGTCCTTTTGCATTTGTGCAGGATCACAATGGAAAGTGTCACACTAATGGACTCACAATCATGGACAATGTACATATAGCACTACAGCACTTTAAAATAAATAGCACTTACACAACAACTTTGTCTCTGTGTAATGTAATCAACTGTGAGGGAGATGACTGATGTTTACCTCATGTCAATGATTATAGAATGTCAATACAACTGACCTGAAAGAATGTGGGCTGAAAACTATGCACTGTGGTCTGGATTGTACCATCATCTGCCCTTCCTGAGGGTTAATTCTGAGGGAAATAGAAACTATACAGTATAATGATGTGTTGGACAGAATAACACTTCCTCAAGGGATGTCTAAGCCAAAAATGATTGCTTTCAACATTTTCTTCAAACCAATCTTTACGTATGTGACATTTGACCAAATTTTTTCATAACACACACCATACAGCATGAATGGATGTGTATGAGTGTACGTACAAATATGTAACCTGGCTGAACAATGTAACAAATGATAGGTGTGAGTTATGTATACCATACTACAAGAGATCATACTACCTCTCACCTTATAAGGCTTCACTTGAACATCAGGCTGCAGGCAGACTTAACACAGTGTCCTCAATACCAAATCTGGTCCTAAAGTATGTGAGATAGAAAACATACATCAACAATTAACAACACTTTGGGATCCATAGTAACCTTAACTGGTAGGTTCAATGGGTGACAGAATCTTAGCAAAGTAACTCTGGTGTAGCTGCCAATGTAACAGCTCAATTGGGATTTGGTTGCAGGATGGGACACAAATGCAAATACTAAAGAGACACTGTTCACCCATGCCAAGGCCCTGATCCCCAAGCATGTGCACATACTGTAAAGGATGACCTAAATATTTATTTAACAGTAAAAAAGGAAGATAAAACAAAACTTACTTATCACATTTAACTAAGCGATCTAAACATCAGCCCCCACCCCCCTTATAAGACGGGAAACATGGAGGACAACATATACTAACTTGAACACATACTATCTTATACTAAACAAATATATATTTTTTTGTATTTTTATATTTTGTATTTTTTTTTAAACCCCAACATCATCTACCCCACCCACCCACCCACCCACAGAATGAAAAAAACAGATATTAAAAGTATCATACCCCCACACCCCCACTCACTACTAGTAACTAAACTAACAGCCTATTCTAACCTAACACTAAGCCCCCGAAACCTACTAATTGAAAGAACCAGGAAAGAGGAGGGAGGGGAGGGAATCATGGATGAGGGTAAACTGTTTACAGGTTTGCCCTCCGCAGGGTGTTCTTTATGGCACGCACCCTCCTATTAACTTGTGCCACCTCCTGCTGCAGCCTGTTTATTTTCCTCAACATACGTTCAATGTCACATTGCATCCGTTGAAAATCTGCAGGGTCAATGACTGCAGCAGGCGTGGTCTGGGTGCCAGTTGAAGATGTATGTCTCGTTGTCGGTGCCATGCGTGTAGGAGGAGGTGCAGGTGGTGCTGTGATAGGTCCAGGAGCAGTGGAGGTTGACGGTCCTGCAGTGGTGCCTGCTATGGTTGGTGCCACCTGGGTGGTAGTGGTGGTGCTGGTGGTGGTGGCTGTGGTGGACACTGTAGGGCTCCCTTGGGCAAATGCCCTCCACACTCCGGAGGCTCTTTCATGACGATACCGATGTGCCATGTTGCGGAACCCAGACTCCTCATCCAGAATGTGGCAGTAACGCATCGCCCAACGCTGAAACTCCAGAATCTGGATGGGATTTATATTGGCTGCTGTTAAAAAAAAGATGAAACCAAACATTAGGTACTTCATTGTGTGATATAGCTACTGAAGTAAATCAGACAATACATCTAATATACCAGAACCAGGCCATATCATCATACATATCACAGATTGTCCAGGAGGAAGTACATGCCAACACAGCCTACACATGTCCTATCTAACAGCACAGCAAAGCTCTAAAAGATGTGTAACAAATTAAATGACCTATGCATCATAGTTCAGCCATTTGTCACGTAAAAAATGCTGCAAGTCCTCCACATGTGACAGGCCAACTAATGACTAACTTCTGGATGACAATCAAGGGCCACAAGATCTGTGATTTGTAAATGGAATTGCCAGGACAGAATACATTTGCTAATCATGAGTGGGTGTCCTAGATTTGGACAAGTGATTTACAGATTTACATGTCTGTGTAATAAACTTGGATCATCAGTCCTAGGTACACATTTCATAACCCCTATGCCTGTGCCTGATGGGGGGATGGCCAAGCAACAAATACTTTCCAACTTCTAGGACACCCAGGAAGCTTTGGACAGCTGTATATGGGGTTGGGCAGTCCACCACAAGTAAGGAGGATGTCCAACTAAGATACACCCAAACCTTGGACAATCCCATCCACATTCATGTTTGGAAATGCAGACAATTGTCAATATCATTTCATACCAGTAATACATGTCTTGCAACAAGCAGATAGATGCAAGCACACATCTGGTCCTGAGCTGCTTGCACACCTATGACATTTTACCCAGGTGCTACATACACGTAGCACAACATGTGGAGCTACATGCTGCTAGGAAGTCAAACATACAGTCAAACATGTTCATTAGTGAACAGGGAGGCTCAAGTCTGTGGGTAGGATTTTGGCATCCCTATTCTGTGAAATTCAGGGTCTGACTTGCTGACTAAATCATAAATATGGTCCTCTGCTAAATTTTCTTAATAAAAGTTTTATCAACAAATGTCACCCTATTCACCTGGCCATGCCTACATGGCTGCACTACAATCCCAAAATATGACTATACGCTAATGATTGTCCAACTCAAAGATGGAAAACAAATGATACTCTACTCAAGTAACATATCCGATCATTTACCAGCGCATCATACCTTGCTATGTGTCCAACACACAGGAGTCAATCACACAACAGCAGCAAATATAACACAGAACAGAAATATCAACACTTACTGGAGATGTCTGGGTCCGCAAATCGAGCCACCTCTCCGATTGTGTAGGGGGCAGGTCCACCTGTAAAGCATGGAAGGGAGAAATGTGCTCAATGTCTGTGCACTGTACAACACTTCCAAATACAATTACTGTGTGTAACATTAAATCTGAAAGTCCAGGCTCTCAGGCATGATGATACTGCAACCGACATACCACTGCAAACATGTACAGACCCGGTCACTCCAGTGAGTGATACACACATATCTGCACACATGCAGTGGCCCTAACTATCATGTGGTGGCAAACATGCTCCATCATTTGCTTCAAGACTCATTTATGGAGCATACTCCTCTCATCATGTGTATCAATGAGACATGCAAAGCCACTTTCCTGGAGCACTGCAATACCAGTCACTCAGGTATTGTGGCTTAGGCATCAAAGGACAATCCTTTACTGTGTGACGCACCTGTGGATTGAATTAAGGTCATGATTTATCATGCTTCCTATGGTACCTTACATGTAGGGCCTGTGTTGTGACTAGGTTACATATGCTACATTAACAGGGTACCCTGAGCCACATATGCCCCCTATTACACCATAATGGCAGGGATCCTGTGCATTATTTGGTGACAGTTTGAGGCTAGCCATGGATTGACCAGTTTTCATATTTGGATACAAGGAGATATATGTTGACAGTGTATATTGTATTCATCTATGACAGACTGCATGGCACAGGTGTAGTCATTGCACCTGAAATGTGTCTCTCATTCCCCTGTTTACCCATTATGGGTTTTGGAAATCACAGATGAGTCGCATTCATCATCTTACATTTGCCAATTTGGTTGATCAGCGGATATATAGCAAACTGACACTGTGATATTATTAATACATGCTTTAGCAAATGTACCAGTGTGTCAATCATGATGATGTAGGTTTCAATTTGTATGTACCTTCGGAATTACAGCAGTCACAGGAATGCTGGTCTACTAATCTTAGCATACACCCATGTCAGTGATAGCCTCCATACTGGGAGGTTAGTTATTAAACATATGCTGCACTTGATCAGCATGGGTGTGCCAAACTAAACTAGCTAAGTATTAGTCAACTTTATCTGTATGATGGAATTGGTCAGGGGTCCCTTGCATGACATCATGTACTTAATCCATTGTGATCATGCATTCCCCAACGTCAGGTATCCCATGATGATCCCATAACTTATGAGAAGTACATGGCAATAGAGTAACACAGATGGCAAATGCATTAGCTCAGGGCCAGCTATTGTGACTAAGACCAATGTAAAACACACAGGTACAATGAACATAGGGCCATGGACAGTTGTTACCCCTCAATTTGTATAATTTGCTTCATTTTATGTTCCACAGCTATGGTAAGTTGCACCAAACATTTTGATATGAACCTGTGTGCATTACTTTTGGCATCCATCCCTAATTTAATTGCGGCACATCCAAGTCAAACTATCAGCATACGATATTACCTGAGGTCAGAAATAACTTGTTACGTATGTGTCAGAGTCCAGTTCAGACATGTATCAGAAATAATTGGGGGACACATTCATTCTTGAAAATATCTGGATTAAAAACATGTCTTCCCTGGTACACTCACAGACCATGCATAAAACATATGTTAGAGCCACATTTGCATCATCGATTGACGTGAAGGCAGCACTAATTTACAGGCTCCAGTTGTGTTTTGTAAGTTAGTGCAGCTGTTGCGTCAACAAATGATGGTAATGCGTAAGAATTATTGTATAACTCACGGCAACTGTATGTTTAACTTGCATACCACATGTCCAAAAACATTGCCTGCGGCATATGAACAAATCTGCTACTGCCACTACAGAGCATTTAAATGTGCACATTACTCTGAATTGTACTCACCAACAGGGCCACCAATCACAATCCCCAGGTGGTCCAGCAGGTCTTGCTCCCTGGCAACCAGGTCAGCCCAACAGTGTTTTAGCTGGTGGTCGTTGCGCGGTGTGTTGTATATTCTTTTAAGATGGTACAGGACTTTTGCCCACCGGAGCCTCCTTGCCTCTGTGTGATACCCCTGTATCACACGGCCACCTGCTTCAATCATTAATGGGAGGAAGTGGCACACCAGCCAAATAAATCCCCCAGCTCCTCCTCTCCCATCCTACCAAGATGTGGCCTACCCAACATGCTTGAAAAAAAATAAGTAATTAAGGAGTACAGAGGATAATGAAGGGAAAGGAGCAGAGGGAAATGAAAACTAATTAACAGCAAAACAGCCCAACTATCCCCAGACTAACACTACCCACAACAGACTCCCAACAGTACAAAGACAAAATTAGACATCAGAAATGACAAAAATGCACTTACACAGGACAACACAGACACTTAGGAAACACCAAAAGACAATATAAAGAGCACACAGGAGACAAATTCACAATATGCACCTAGAGACAAGTCCAAACACAGCCACACAGTCAAGAAAAATCAGACTGCAAAGTGAAAGTACACCCACTGTACCAATTCTGTAAACAGGATATCCTAGTACATCACTTTCTGCCTCAAATGCGTTGTGTTTTTATTCTTATGCGTCAAAATATTATAACGCTTACAGTCTGTGTGTCATTGTTTTTCTACGCATATGCTTAGAAATCCCCCCGCATCCATATTTTCAATTATTTTTCATAGTTAACCAATTTCATGGGGTACAATGTGGGAATCACCGCTCAGGGCCAATGGAAGTATCATGGCAGTGAGCGTCATTTTTCGACACATATGCAGCATTTTTTTATGCATGTGCATCTTTTTTGACGCGTATGTGTCAAAATTTCTGTCTTTTACTGGGTTTGGGTAATTTCTCAATTTTATTAGTACATGACAGGTGTGACTATACAGAGATACACTGTTTGTACCTACATTGTGCATTCCGGTGTATGGGCACATGTGGCAGATCATATTACTGCGGACCATGATCCTCTAGTTGTTGTACCGGATTTGCACTCTTCACTGAGTCAATAGATGCCCAAACATGTGGAATACAAATTGGCATTACCCAGTTTGAGCATGTTGTGTGTCAATAGAGGATAGCAAGGCTACACAACTCAATACAGTAACTCATTGCCTGTGTGTCAATGTGTGTGAATTGGCTCTTACAAATGAAGTTGTCCTACTGTGTGAACATCACAAGACGTGTTTTCTTAAATGTGTTTGTATGCATGTGTTCTCAATGTGGCCAACCATCAGATGCTATTCAGTGTGGAAATGAGAAAGGAAATGTGTTTGTCATACACGTAGCAACAAATACTGTGTGAACTTCCCAGGTTTTTTGGGACATAAGCATCTCCAATGACAAACCATGCACAGGATAGATAGAAGATGGTTGATTGTGGCAAAGTTCCAAGACTAGGCCATCACATGTCCTAGAATGTTGGATACCACTTCCTGGGCACTTGTTTGAATACTACCCATGAGTCAGGCATTGGAAAATGCTATGTGGGTACGGTGTTTGTGACACCGAGTCCCAAAACCAATCCACAAATGTAATGTCACTCCAGTTTGAGTCATATAAATGACCTATGTTTCTCCTGTGGAAGTGGAGGACCAGCAGACCAAGCAGCATGTGTGCACATATTTCCAGTGGTTAATTGCATAAAGGCGTCCAGTTCAAGTGTGTGGGCCAATGTTTAGCCTGTGTCATTATTGGGGTCCATGTTGTCACAGTTACGTGCAGGTCTACTTATGAATCTGTGGAGCCATTTCATGTATCCTTCACAGCTGACTTGAACAAAAGGCAAAGAGGAATAGAAAACACACATGGGGATAGTCCAGCTATGGCACTGCAGAAGGTTTATGAGACTGACAACAGGGCAACCTTGGTGTCCTCACAAAGTTAAAGAATCAGTCATTTTAAACGAGCAGGTTTCCTCACAACATTTGTACACAGGGTGGCCTCTAAAATTCCCACTGCATCCGGGAACATCAGTGCCTCTGTGCTGATTAATCTCACAGCTATTCACCACACAAGTTCCATCAATATGTTGGGGGCAATGTGAATCAGTGTGTGGACTGTCAGGGTACAAACATGTGTTGACATTTCATGCACATTATCTAAAGTTGTTTGTTGTGCTGGAGGCACCATACCCAATCCATGCATACAGCCATGGTACACTGTCACTATTTGTCACTCATGCATACATGAAAACCCAGACAAGGGATGGGACATGATTAGGATATTTGAAGACAAGTTCCACCTCATGATACGATAAGTAAACTGATTACGCTATACAATGTATTTGAGTATTCATTGTAGACCTACCTGACACAATACCCCAGGAGGAGAGTGAGGGCATAGAAAGCAACTATGAGACAAATGTAGCCACAGGGAACCTTTATGGTAACGCAAAGACAGGAACCAGTTAGGCTAACAGGATGCAGGGTCAGTCAGGAACAAAAATTAACAAGGCAAATACACAGTGAGCAGATTGAGACTGGTCAAAGGTAGAACAACACTGTGGAAAATGAAAACTGTATTTGTCCTGTGTGTTGCAACGTTACACAATAACCCAAGGCCTGTGTTACCCAAGTGATTTATACAGCAATGCATAACAGTGATATGCATATAATGGCAGTTTCTATGCCGTTCCAGGCAGCTGCAAGGGCAGTGCATGTTCAAATGGCTGGTCTGCATGGAGGTGCACACAGGTGTGTGCAGCTTCAGTCTCTCACAAGTCCTGTAGGTGAGAATCAAGTTCAAAGGGCCAACAGTAACTTTCACATGGGAAGCAATGGACAGGTGATTATAGGTTCTACAGACTACAAGGCAGTGCATTATTCGACCAGAAGTCCATGCAGACAGAAGAACAATGGCTATGGCATACCATACTAAAGAGGGAAGCACATTGGAGTCAGAATGTGAGTCTGGTGTGTGTGGATGAGGGATTATCTGGGTACACATAGTCCATTTCCAGGGCCCCCTGAAGAAGGGTGGGGTGAGACAGAGAACATGGCAGTGACAGGACTTATGACCTGGGATGGCATGTGCAGGGGATGTCTTGTGAGCAATGCTAGTCATACCTGGGGCACTCGTGCTATCCATTTGCTGCTTACATGGATTTCTTGTCACATATACTCCTTGCAAAGATAGCTGATGTCACACTTACTGCTGTCAAGGGTCTGGTCATACCTTCTTGTTACCAATGCTATAGCACATCCACTGCCTCATGCATGAGGCATTTATTTCCTTAGTGAATGATGGTGTCATAGTTGTGTGCCATATGCTGCAATGAACCATGTTGCCAACATGTATGTGTGAAATAGCTGTGCTCCTCTGCTATTGTCCTTCAAATGTGAAATGGACAGGATATATGTCATTTACAGTGTGAAGTTGGGTGTACATTCATACCCATCAAATGTGATGTGGCTTTTTCACTATCCTAATATGCATTTCTGCAATGCTCCATGAGGCTACACTCTGATTATGATTCTTAGGGATAATGTGATGCAAAAATGATTACCCTGACCATGATATAGTGATTAGAATAGGTGTTTATTGACATATGGTAAGACAGTGGTGATGGTGAGTAGAGTTAAAAGAAGTTTTGGACAATGTGTTGTCTCTGACGCAATCCTGCAGCTGTGTTTGGATTGTCCCCCTCATGTTGATGGACAACGTCCTCCTCTTCATCCTCTTCAGGCATTTGTGGGTCGGGTTAATAGAGGGGAATGTTCCTCCTTACACAAATGTTGTGCAGGATGGCACAGGTCAAAATGATCTTGCAGACCATTTCTGGTGAGTATAGGAGGCTGACTCCGATGATGTCAAGGCACCTGAATCTTGACTTCAGGATGCCAAAGGTCCTCTCGACTATGGTGCGTGTCCTCCGATGTGCCTCATTATAGGCACACTCTGATGCTGTGCTTGGGTTTGCAAATGGGGTCATGATCCATGGCTGGATCCCATACCCCTGATCAGCTGAAAGAGAAAATGAGTGAGAACATTTTGATGTTGCTTGCACCATGATTATCACTTTGCATGGCAGTTGTTCTCTTGTGTTGTCTGTGACTCATCTGTGTTTGTGTTATTGTGTGGAATCCTAGGCTTCTATGATGTACCATCCGCATTGGGTTGTTTCATTATCTGAACTGGTGTTTGGCTGATTGACCGGATGTCTGCGGTATTTGTTTAGAGTTGCAGTACATTGTGTACTCCCTTGCATTATGTCATGTGAAAGAGGCGTCCATGTGTCTTAACTGGGGGTGACATTATACTTCCATACACATAATCAATTCCACAGTGGTGGTAACACGGTTGCATCTATATGGTCTGGACATCCCATCCAATTTAGCATATGCAATAGAATTTGTTAAACATCAGTGAGGCCCTTTGATTTGTCAAGGTGACAATGTACAACAAATCTCCATAAGTTGTCACCACTGACGTGTTGACAATTGACTATGCACAAATATCCCATGTGTGACAAGTTCTCTGCAGACCTATTTCTTTGCCCTTGTTGAGTCGACTCAGGTTCAAACATGTACCTATACTACTGAACCTGTTCCAGTTCAGCAGGCTAACTTGGTTGTGAGGTTGTCGTTTACAGTGTCAGAAGGTCCATATGCCTGTACATCTGTTGTGTATATGTGTAATTGTCTCAAACCATATGTGTCGGAATGTGCACTTTCAATATTGTCACATCAATATGTGTTCTTCACACAGTCCACTTGCTAATTGGTAGTGGGCAATTTCAGAGCAGGAGTGATGTGAGATATTGTTACAGTCTCATTGATTCCATGTCACCTTCATTGTAGTCATCATCATCATGCTATGTGTCTCATGGTGATTGACCTGCAGCAAAACACATTGCACACACCTTACACAGTAGTTATTGGTTGGAAGGGTGTTTGATTGAGTGTTATTGATGTGATATTGAAAGATTCATCTTCCAAGTTGTACTGCCAGTTAAGGCCATGTCATTGTGTTGTTTTTAAATTGTTCCCTTGTGTCTGTGGACTGGCATATGTTGTTATTTGCATCTGTCATTTGTCCCTAGGTGTGTATCCCATTGGGTGAGGATATCAAACATGCCTAGCGGTGTCACAACCTCAGGATCTTCCTGGCCACGTGTCAATGTAATGGTGTATGTGTTGTTTGTCCTAGAGGGTTGCTGTGCAGTGTGTATATAAGTAGGTTTATCTACTTACCAACAAGTAGGCCATTTCCCCATCGTCCATCCTGGAAGTGTTGATTGATGGTGCAGTGGCGGAAGATGAATGAATCATGGATACTCCCAGGATACTTTGCCACGATGTTGGTGATCAATCCCCGGTGATCGACAATGGCCTGCACATTGATGGAGTGTGTGTGCTTCCTGTTGCGGTATAGATGTTCGGTGCACGTGTGGGAAGCTGTTGATTTGGTAGAAGCCCTGTTTGGTCTCCTGCTGCTTCTGCTGTGTGTTGGGGAAGCTGATGTGGTGGGGTGTGAGGAAGATGATGGCATCCAATACCTTGGGTAGGAAGGCAGAGAATGAGGGCTGTGAGATCCCGGCAACCAGGGCACCAGTGGTTTGAAAGGAGCCGCTTGCCAACATGTGGAGTACAGCTAGCAGCTTGGTTTCTGGTGGAATGGTGTGGGGTGTCTGTAAGCTGGGTGGCAACTGTGGCTCAATGTTGCGCAGCAGCTGCTGAATGGCTTGCCAGTTGAGTCTGTACCTCTGGATGACGTATTGTTGCTGGAGTCCCAGAAGGGTTGTCCTGGTGCGCAATATCCTCTCCTGACTCCTGCGTTGCCTTTGGGGTCCCTGCTGGTGTTGTTGAAGCTGCTGTTGTTGGTCTTGTGCTCTGCGTATGTGTGCATGCTGGATGAAAATCACCTCCATGTCTTCCTTTATGAGCTCTGATGTTGCTTCTGTGTGTTTTCCTTAAATACTGGTGTGTTTGCCCCATTTTAACGCCTGCCCTAACCCAGGCGCTATTTTTTGATGCAAATTGGGCTGTGCGTCATTTTCCGACTCCTCCTCCCGGCCGTGCGGGACTTTTGCGTGGTAGCCTACATATGGCGCATGGGTGTTTAAGTCATTTTTTGGATGGGAACGCCTACCTTGCATGTCATTAACGCAAGGTGGTTTCCGCATCCAGAAAATGACGCACACAGCGGACTTTTGGCGTTCACGGGCTTGGGCGTCATTGTATAAATATGGTGCAAGGTTTGCACCGAATGTGCGTCACATATTTTGATGCACATTCGGTGCAGACAGAGTATAAATATGCCCTTAAATACTCACTGATGTGACACACAGGTACCACAGCACATCCCACCCGGCTGGAGATGGCAAGAAGTGCTAGTCCCCCACTCTCAGGAAAACTATTGCCAGTGTTGTGAAGTTCTTACCTCAGCAAAAACAATTCCCCTTTTCCTTGTACCCACGTTGGTTACAGCAGCATCCTCACTCTCAGTGGCTCTTGTGGAGGCTGTTCTTAGAACTAGCTTATTCAGGTTTAACTGCCACTCAAGATGATGGCTGCAAATCTTTGTGAGGTCAGCGCTCTAGTGTTTCTACTATAGTCTCGTAATGAAGCTCCCCTCCACCTGTTTCTCTATGGGAGCTGTGCACTTCAACTGTCATCCTGAGGAGAATGAGCAGTGTTCCTGAGACGCTTCGTTTCATAGAGAATTCCTCCAGTTTTTAGTAATTAATTATTTTTCTTGTTACATGTGCACACCAGCTACTTTTTCCCTTCCGAAGAAGCTGAATTTCTTCCTTCTTCCAACAACTGGCTATTGGCTTTCTGAGGAGAATTCGCTTTAGCTTAACAGAACTTTAAGCAACTGCAGTAAGGAATCCTTTTGTATGATTTCCAGACTTGCCAATATATATATATATATATATATATATATATATATATATATATATATATATATATATATATGTACATATATATTCAAAACTACTTCGCCTTGCAGACATGCCAGTCTTAGGGACAAACCTCAGTGCTCAGAATAATTCCTAGAGACTGTGATTGAGAAAACTGAACCTTGAGAAGGAGTTTTCGTTTCTTGTAAATTTGTACATTACCATTGTTCCCTTAGAGAGAGGCTAGTCTCTCAAAAGATCCAGGTTAGAAGAACAATAGAACTGGGTGAATGTAAATAGCTGAACAGATGAATGCGCAGTAGGAATGTACTTATCTATGCTCTTATCACCCGACGGCAGGTCCTTCCTTTAAAGAAATCCCAATAAGAAGATAGGTGCAGGTTACAGAAACACACAATAAATATCCTATCTTCAAGTGGGAAACACAGGCTCAAACTGGATTTGGAGGGGGTCTCTCTTTTTCTATTCCTATTCCCCTTTGCCCCTAACGGATGCAGGGTTCAGATAATCAGTACTGTATAGTCTGAGCACGTTTCTGTTGGAGGGAGTTGGGTAAAAGGCATCCGCTCCTGTGGAAATTTGATTTGATGGGTGATCTCCGGACACCCACCAGAAGAAGGCCCCCGTGAGGAGAGTGCAACTGCATGTCTGGACCAAGACAAATGTCCTGACCCATCCCACAGCCTTGGGCAGTCAGCCTCCAGAAGCCCCACCCAGAACACCACTGACACCCCCAACACTCAGCCACCACCATCACCAGTGGCCCAACTTCCCCACACCAGTGTCTCCAGGTCACGGACTGTCTGCCCACCTGTACTGGGATTGGAGTCACCACCCACCACCAGGCAGGACGATGAAAGCCCCAGTGCAAGTGGGACTTACCCATCAGTGGCGGGGACACAGGCACAGTGGGCTAGGCCCAGTAGGAGGGTGTCAGTGGCCCAGGGCGGTGGGCCAAGGAGGGATGCGGCTGCCCTTGAGGCCATATCAGAGGTCCTGGGTGCATACCACCATCCCCAGGACAGGATGGGCCAGATCCTGGCCACGTTGGAGGACAACCAGAGACTGCATGCATCCCACCACCAGGAGGCCATGGAGCAATGGAAAAAAAGAAATGCTACCATGACCTCCACTGCAGGTATGCTGCAGAGGTTGCCTTACATCTTGCCAGAGTCCACCACCCACCCGCAGGCCCCTTCTACTACTCAGGACACAGCCCAGCCATCAACATATGCAGCAGCCTTTGGAATGATGGTCCTGCTAGAGGACTCACAGGACACCAGCACCACTTCCCATGTAGCCCAGGAAGTCCCTCGCAAACGTGGCCGGAGAGCCAGACAACCCAGTGACTCAGTAGCCAAGACCAAGCCCACCGCCAAGAACTGACTCTGCCCTGAACTGTCTCCCTTGTGTGCTTCTGAGCCATCTTGTTGACTATCCACTGCCATTTGGCCATTTCACATTGGCCCCATCGATTCTGCCCCTGTGCTAACAACAGTTGTGGAAATGTAACAGAGAATATTTTTCACCATTTGCCCAATCCCTTCCACATTCCCATCCCTATTGTCATGCAAAACATCAATAAACAGTACCTGATCACACCTAAATAGTGTTATTATTTTCTACCAATGTTTCAGATCTAAATGTAACTGACATCATCAAACATGAACCTAAGTACACACATCTTGCAGGAACACATTGTACAGAGAGGTGGATGGTAAGTATGTGACACTGTACAGTCCAGGAGTGTTAAATACATCCCTTCAACATCCATGATGTAGCCATATGTCAGGGGTAGGACATAATAGCAGCATCTGTCAGCAAGAGAAATGTAACACAATTTTAACTGCACTGTACCAATACAACTGTAACTACATTTGCTGTCAGACATACACCCTACACTTCCATTACAGCATAGGGAATTAGGCTAAAGGTAGCACATTTAACTAATGTGGGCTATGCACTACTCAGACATGTGTAAAAACACTTTTTTACATGGATATGTATGTAGAGTGGCAAATTAAAATAGCACATTACATCACCCACTATAGTGTCTAAGAATGCCAACCTGCCAGGACAATTGTCAGCCCTTGCACGACCACAAGTGTCACATCCATGAAAATTATCCAGATGAGCTCCAGACAACAGGCCTTTTAGAGGTATGTGGAGAAAAAAGCCATCACCTGTCATGCAGGTAATGATGATGTGTAAAGCTACTGTGACCACTCTATTCAACACTCTGCATATGGCTAAAAGTGGATCCCCAAAGATCCACACATACACATACTCCTATCCACACAGTACTGTGGAGGTACAGTCACCATCTGCCACTGACATCCAGCCCAGTCTAGCTAACATCATAGTGCAACATGAAACTGTGAGTCATTGAAAGTACAGCTATATTAGATGGGTCCTGGAATCAACCTTATCCCCCTCATCTTCTCCATCACTGTCATCTATCCTGTGAGATCCCACTGGTGGCAGTGCAGCACCCTCCACTTCCAGTAGTGGAACATGTTTTCTCAGAGCCAAATTATGGAGCATGCAGCAGGCCACTACAACCTGACACACCTTGTCAGGGGCATAGCACAGTGATCTGCCGGACATGTGCAGGCAGTGGAATCTCGCCTTCAGGAGCCCAATGGTCCGCTCAATCACCGTTCTTGTGCGACCCTGGGCATCATTCTAGCAGTTTTCTACATCTGTTCTGGGATTTCTCACAGGTGTCATGTTTGGATATCCGGAATCACCTGGGAAGAGGGCCAAAGGTTAGTTCAAGACACCCTTTGCTGCAATGCAAACAAGCTAACATTCATGTTGGCAATGGCATAAAAATTGGATTTGACAGTAGTGAGATCTGGGCTTTGGGGAAACTGGATGTAGCTCTGCATGTGTCGTATGAAGCCACGCAGGAATTTAGTAAGGATGTTGCTGAACATTGGCTGTGACACACCGGATGCCATTCCCACTGTCAACTGAAATGACTCAGTTGCTAAAAAATGTAGGACTGATAGTACCTGCAATGTTGGAGGGATGACATATGGGTTTCATTTTGCAGGCATGAGTTCTTTACCTTTTGATTAGATAATACAATTTATAAGATCCTAATATGCAAATGATACAAATTATGATAATTATTGTTGTCTGTAGAATTTTACCAATGATACTTTTCCCTAGGTTGCCAAGCCAGCTCCCCACTGCAGTAAAACCTTTGCCAACCTTTTCTCAGACTCCAGGTTCCTTTAGAACCTTAAAATCAGCATCTACATCAGGCAGATTGTTAATAAAGCCTCTAACTCCTCTATTATTGTAAGGTATATATGTACAACAATGTTGCAAGTTCAGCATTTTACAGACTCTGCCCTCCTTTGCTAAAAGGATGTCTAATGCAAGGCGGTTCTGAAGAGTCATAGAACGTACCGCAGCCATTTCAGAATCCATTAAGTCCATCACTCCTGAAAAGCTGGTCAGCATTTTATCTACGATAGTAGATCTCTTCTGCATCTTTATAGAATTTAGGATAACGCCCACTGAGGGAATCATTGCCGCAAATATATATCCCACTATGCCAGTAGCAGATTCTCTTTTTGTTCTAGCAATTTTTGTCTCAGACAATTTAGATGTTGCATCCAGTTTTTTCAATTTGATAAATCTTTGGGAAAACAATTCCCAAATAACATGTGCCATACCATCCTTTTGGAAGACAGTAATAAGCATTTGGTCCGTAGATGTAATAAACCCCAGGAACCGCTGGGTCCTGTCTGTTCAGCATGAAAGTCCATTTGCTCTGGAAAAGAAACACATGTCTGCATTCACTCGTTCCCACAAATAAAGTGTCAGTTCTAGATTGTGGTCTATATATACAAAGCTTTCCTATGTGTTGTGCGTCTAAAGCTAATGTCCTTGGCGTTTTAGTCTCACTAAATGCATAATCATTCTTAAAGGTCCTTTTCACTAAGCCCTTATCTATTTGCTCTTTCAAAGCCTTTCTTCTGTCATCAGTTTCATCTAAGAAGGTCTCTTCTACAGGCGAAAACAAGCAGGTTAAATTGTATTTATGCGTGTGAGCGGTTCCAAAGGTTAGTGTAAGTCCAAAGTAGCTGAAAAGTATGCTACAGGGTTGGTTTACTCCGCCATGTACCTTTGTCAGGACTGAAAGTGAGCATGCATCACTTTCATGACAAAACAACATTAATGGTTTTGTGTAGTCAGGCATTCCCATTTGCACAAACTTTCTCTCAATTCTGTAAAAACGTTCGTACAAGCCGGGTCTAAATCTAGGGGGTCAGTCACTTCTTTGTGAGTCAGTTTCTGCAGTGGTTTGGAGATGACTGAAAATTTTGGAATCCACTGTCGACAATAGCTCACCATTCCCAGAAACATTCTTACATCTCTCTGTGTGCTTGGGGGGTTCATCTGTAATATGGCAGTGACCCTTTCTCTGGAAATCTTTCTAGCTCCCTTCTCACTTTGGTGTCCCAGGTTCGTTCTTTCCCAAATGATTCAGTAAGGCAATCGTATCTTACCTGCATGCTTCTTTTGTCTTTGAAGCGACCAATAGGTCGTCAGTGTACTGAACCAGCGTCGATTGGAAGGGCATTTCCAAATACTCCAGAATTCTTTTCAATATCTGATTGAAGATGACTGGAGATTCTGAAAAGCCTTGAGGGATCATGCATCAACACGTGATCAAGGAATTTAAAACAAAAGAGGAATCAGGTATCCTGATAAAACAGAAAAGAACGCTTGAGACAATTCCACTACTGTAAACCACTCAGCATCATATGAAATTTGAAACAGAATTGGTGCAGGATTTGGTGCTACTGGGCAACACTTAATCACAATGTCATTAATTTTCCTGAAATCTTGAGCTATATGATATTTTCTACAGGGTTTTTGCAAGCCCGCGATGGGCGAATTACATGGGCTGCTCAGTATCTCCTTTAAAACACCTTGCTTCACGAATTCTGCAATTATAGGTGCAACCCCTTCAATAGTATCAGGTGTCATGTGATATTGAGGAATATGGGGGAATATGGCATTTGGCTTGATCGGGACCTTTACTGGCTCTACTCCTCTTATTAGACCAATTTCTTTCGCTGACAAATCCCAAACCTTTACCTGTTCCTTGTAGGTCGGGGGATGTCTTGGACTGTGAAAACAGGAAAAAAGCTAATCAAAGGGTATTCCTTATTTACTGAGCCACCGTCAGTTTCCACTACTTGTCATTCTCATCATTACTGTTTGTTTGAATGGCAATTCCCTCATTTGAGCATGTAATTGAACATCTCATTTGGCATAGCAAATCCCTCCCAAGCAAGGAAACCGAACTTGATTCTCAAATTACAAATTTGTGTAAGGCCTTGAAATTTCCAATTTCTACTGGAACTGGCTTTGTAATTGGATTTGTCAAATACCGATTCAGGACTCCCACAAGCTGTACTGTTTCCCCGGAAAGTGGTAAGTTAGGGACTTCTGCAGATCTTAAAGTTGAGCATGTAGCTCCTGTGTCTACCAGAAATTAGACTTTATGGCCCATTACCTTTCCCTTCACATAGGGGCCCTTCTGATCTACCTCTAGTAAAGCTGCCAACACACATACTTCTTTGTCCGAGCTCTCATTCAACAGCTCATCATTCAATTCATCCTCACTGTGTAGTGGGAATTGGTGTTCTGTTTGGTTATTGTTCTTAAATCTCTGACATGTACCCTGCTGAGGAAGCATCATCTGCTGCTGCACCATAGGAGCTTGAGGTATCTGAGTTTGTTGCTTAGGTAGCATCTGAACTTGGGCTGTATCTGCTGTGACTGTGGCACCTGGAAATGTGGCATTTGCATTTGTTGCATGGGTTGGGTACTTTCCACTTGGCCCATATCATTCTGAAAGGTCAAATTTTGGGTTCTCCTTTTGGATCCTCCCATACTTTGATAAGGATTGTTTTCGTTCATCTGTGTGACAAACCTTCCTGAACTAACATAGGACACTCATGTTTCCAATGCCCGAAACCGCTGCACCCGTGACAAGGTGATGCCCTTTTCATCGCCTGTATATTATTATGAGTATCAACTGCATTCAGGTCAACACCACGGTTCACATTCCCATTTCCACCTTGACATCTACCTCTCAGCTGATTCTGAAACACCATGTTTCCCTGTTGCTCTTGTGGAAAACTTCCCCGCCAGGGAAATTCTGGAGGAAGGGGTGCTCTGGGGCCCTGTGCAGAGCCCCATCGCGCAGGTCACTTCCTGATTTACGGGCAGTGATGTGCGCGACGGGTGCAGCTGCACCCGCCGCACAGCGGCATTAACGGCAGCTCCATGTGGAGCCGCCAGCAATGTCCCGGCCATGCATTCTGCTGGGCCGGTGGGCAGAAACAATGTTTCCACCCGCCGGCCCAGCTGAATGTTAATTATGCGGCCGGCAGGGTTCCAGGGGGGCTGGCGGTCAATGAAATGACCGCCAGCATGAACACGGCGGTAAACACTGCCGTGTTCATAATGACCCCCATAATTTGGAAAACATCTGAACTATGGCTCTAGCAAAAATAGTGGTTGGTACCTAAAAGAAAAAGACAAGATCTATATCAAAGACATTTGCAGTTGTTATACTTCTCCTATGTGCATCAGCAAGCAGAGATATCTTCATCGGGGGGCATCCATCAAGCGTCCATTGGCAAGGGGGTTTAAAGGGTTTGGCTCAGCCTCGGTTGGGCCCTAAGTTAACTGAACCAATTTATCGGGGCATTAATCTAAGTCAAACAGCGTTAATAGCTTTAATATTCAATAATAATCAAGAGGCTAGGGATAGGAAGATGGGGCATCTGGAACTCTCGTTGACTCTCTCCTACAACTCTCAGCTACAACGCTCTCCTTCTTGTCTCTCTTGTCTCGTGTGCATCTTAACTGTGTAGTCCAGATAAATCAAAACCTTACAAATAGCTTCTCGAACTCCCATTGGTCAGTTCAATTTGGTGATCATCGTAGAACCAATTAAGTCCTACTAAAAAATCAGAGATATAGTTAAACAGTCTTTCTCACGTCGATGATTGGCTCCTCTTCTCCTGTCCCCATCATCAGGTCTCGTCAAGTAACATTTGTTGCTATTCTTACTCCAGTCAGTGAAGCCATTGTCACCTCCTGGGAACGTTAGTTTCTCAAACGCCAAAGATACAATTGTATAGATGGTTAGAACATCACATTTCAGCATTCGGTTCTCACAAGAAAGTTTGAGGCACTAGCTAATCTAACATTGCAGTTAGTGCAAAATCTTGGTCAGCTCTGTGTGAAAAAAAACCATGTTAATATGGCACACTAGTATTTTTAAATTCAGCATGTTAATACTATTTCTGAACATCAAGAAGTATCTCTATATCATTTTCGTACGCATCATAGCTGCCACCTAGGTGGGCACATTTTTCATGAGATATAGTTTTCTTACATTAAGCTATTTCATGTTAGTTATTATTTATTTATCATTGTAAAATCATTAGTGATTTTGTCAGCGTTCACAAGAAGAGAGAGAAAAGGGTGGCGAGATATAGAGGCAGAGGGCGGAGAGGAGAAAGAAAGCAGAGGAAATAGGAGGAAGAGAAGGGGAAATGGGGAGGAAGAGCAAGAGAAGGGATAGAGGAGAGAGGAGTGAGGTATACCAAGAACAAGCGAGGAAGAGAGAAAAAAGGAGGCAGATGAGAGACAGAGAGATGAGAAATGAGAGAGAAATCAGAAAGAGAGAAAAGCCGGGAGGGATAGTGAGAGAAAGAAGGGAGAGGAGAATGGAGAAAGGAGAGAAAGAGAAGAGGAGAGAAAGGGGAGGAGGCAAAACTGGAAGTGAACAATGGTGGTAGATAGTGAGGGGGGACCAGAAGAGGGAGAGAACAAGGAAGCGAAGATAGAAAAGGAGAGGAGGAAGACAGAAAAGGGGGAAGAGGAAGCAGGGAACAGAAAGAAAAGTGTGCCATAGAAGGCAGAGAAGGAGGAAGACAAAGGAAGGGGAGGAGGAAGAGGAGAAAGAGGGGAGTGAGAAAAGGTACAAAACAACTGAGGGAGAGAGAGAGAAGTGAAACTGAGGAGAAAGGGAGGAAGATAGGGAGGAAGATAGGGAGTGAGGGGGAAAAGAGAGGAGGAAGAGAGAGGGGCAGAGAAAGACAGCAAAGAGGGAAAGGAGATGAAAAAGAGGAGGACGGAGAGAGAGGAGAGAGAATGGACATACCCCAAAAATACTTGAAGTTAAATACTTGCCTAAGGGTCTGTGTTTTGAAATATGTAATTTAATTCTGTTTTGAAGTTATGGCACATTTGCTGGGTTTCAGTATGTACGTGGCTGTCGGTTTTTTGCCAGGTCTTCATCCAGACTTTGCTTACTCACACTACTGTCTCTGTTATTCTGTGACATTGCAGTAGACCCAGGCGTGTAATAGCTTAAGATGGACTCTAATTGATCTCAGAACCTCTCACTGGCACGCAGATGCATCTTCAAAAGCTTGCCAGCTAGTTGGCTAAAGGAAGCCTTTTTAAACAGAAAGGGGGTGGGAGCACACTGAGGACTGTGGCAGCATTCTCTGCAACCCCTGATGCAATTCGTTTTTGATCTCTACTGATGAAGGATAAATACCAGAAGCACATGTGTCTAGAAATGTACAGCACTATCTGCACCAACTCTGGTGAAAAACTACAGCTAATATTCAAGTAAGCACAAACTTTGTACTGCATTTGCCACAATGCAAAGGGGCCAACTGTACTATGATGTGAGGCAGTATGCTCCGATCCCCCTTCTATTCTGCAAATATGTGGCAAAGTGTCTTTTACCCCGTTCAAGATTAATTTCATCCCAGGCAAGGTGTGCAACAGTGTCTTTGGGGCATTCCTCAAGAGGTGGCAGCATCTTACAAAAGTCCCTCGTCTGGCTAATGTCTTCTTTGGCAGAGAGAACTCTAATCTTACTTGGAGTGGTGCAGCAGACTTTGACAACTGAAACACCCATTTGTACGTTCCTAATATGAGTTTCTCCAGGATGTCGGCATCCTCCCCTAGCATTATCTTCCCTCCGTATGTTAGGATTGGGATCAGTTTTGATCTTATCACCGTGATTAGTGCATTTAGGTTGTGTCCCCACAAATTGTTTCTTACGTTAGAAAAGGCAAGTTTAGCGCATCCACTTTGGCTGTTATGACCTTTTTGTGCTGAAAAAAAACCCTTGAGTCCAGTTTGAAATCTAGGTAAGCATATGTTAATGTTTCTTCTATCGTTGACTCGTTGAGGTTCTATTTCCCATGTTTTGAAATTTGGTGTTTTAAAGGCATAACTTTGGTCTTTTTCAGCTTAATTTCTAACTTATTTTTAGTCAAGTACTCTGCTAGCCCATTGATTAGTCTTTGAAGGCCTACGCTGGTGTTAATTAGCATTAGCAGATTATCAGCGTAACACAGATGTAACACAGCTCTTGGCCACCAAGGCTCCGTGCGTGCAACGTCACTTCAGCAAGGAATGGTGATTGATTTGAGATGAACAGATTAAACAGCCGGGGGTGTAGGACACACCCTTGCTTTAACCCTAAAGATGTTCTTACTTCTCTGGACAGATGGCAGCCATCCCCTACCTTAATCTTTACCCAGGTTCCTGAGTATACTAACTGGATTGCTCCTAAAAGTATTGGGGAGATGCCCCAGTGTTGTAGCTTTTCCCACAGCAGCCCCCGGGAAACACAATCAAAGGCCGCCTTGAAATCCACAAATCACATACACAGTGAGGTAAAGGTGTTGCTTGCTCTTTATATGGCCCAAAGCTATCAAGTTAGAAAGTGTCCCCTACTTCTTGGAGAATCCTGTTTGGTTCATCTGCACCTGTTTTGCCTCCGTTGCACACTCTGAGAGATCTTGCAGGAGGAGGGTTGAAAAATATTTGAGGTCCGCATCTAACAAGACTATCAAAGAATAGTGATGTGGCTTTCTCACCTTTAAAGATGAAACCCTGCCCAGATCATAATGTTTTCTTTTAGGAGGGCTGGCAGAATTCCATTGAGGCTTGGTGCACAGTTAGTACATGAGCTCTCAATACTTTTTTCCAGCGTCGCACTGTTGTATTCTAAGATATCTGGGCGCTGTCACTGTTCTTATAATGGATGCCATATTGAGCGGTATCTGTTCTTTCTTTATACTGATCTCTTAGGAAATGCACCCAATATTCCTCACTTATAAAAGCGTTGTTTCCTGCCCTGGGACCCTTATTGAGTTGGTTTATTAGCTTCCAAAATTTCCTATGGTTATTTTGTTTTGAACAATAAAGAAGCTTGGCCCATATCACTTCAGCATGACCCTTCTTATGCAGCCGGACCTTTCTATTCAGTCTTCTGCCATCATTTTGAAGGGACTTCAGCAGTGAGTGGTTCTGTGGTGCTTGGCGTAACTGTCAGAGGGTTTTATTAATCTGTGGTCTAATGAGACAGATTGGCTTCAGGCAAAGTAATGTTCCTATTACAAGTGATACTTGTGCCGTTATGCGAGGTAGTGGCCAGGTGCCTTGCCTCTAGGCATTCCAAAAGATATTCCCAGGCATTTATCAGATCTTGCTTGCTGGCCGAAGCTTTTTTCAGATTTTCAACTGCCTCACTTGCCAGGTCTTGAATGTCTTTTGGAGTCCATTTGAGGTGTTTTAAGATCTCAGTATGCACTTCTACCTGCACTATCCAGGCATGACCCAGAAACAGTGCATTGGCACACAGCCAGATGTTTTGTGGCGGGTGGTCACTTTCTGTTCGCTGGTCAGTCTTAAAGTCAATTATCCTGCTAAACATGCTGGCACTAACTATGGTGTAATCAAGATAGGTGGTCATTGTACCAGACCACCTTGTCCAGGATGGGGGGTATCTCCTGGGAGGTGGCCATTTAACATTATCAGCCTGGCTGGTTCGCAGGCCTTTTCAAGCTTTTTCCCAAGTTAGTCTTGTCTTCTGTTTGAGGGGTGGTTTAAGGCAGGCAAATTGTGTAAAACTACTTCTCATCTCTGTTTGTGTCTTGGAAGAGATTCAGGTTGAAGTCTCCAAGAAGTACCAGACTCGCCATTCGTGGTTCGCTTTTCCACTCCAGAAGCAAGTCGATTAGTTTATCGACTGTTGCTCTTTTTTCCCTCGGATTAATATAGATGTTAACCAAGACCAGCGGACTTGTCTGCTGCTTGTCCCATTCTTCCAGGCGAATCGCTAACTGCCATTGCACATTGATATGTAGCACAGTGACTTTTGCGGTAAGTTTAGAATTTGCATAGATCATCAGCCTACCTTTAGCTCTTCCATGACTACTGCTTTTACTTGCCCACCTGTTGTATTCAATGAACCCAATTAGGGGGGATACTGGATTGTGTCCATACCTCTTGCCCACTATGATATCAAATTTGCGAATGTATTCCGACACTAAGGGTTCTTCAGTTTTCTGTGCAAGGCCTCCCAGGTTCCAGGCGCAGATACACAATGTACCTTGCTTTGTCACAGTGTGCCTCAAGGATTCTTCTTTTCAGTTCATGTGGTGGCCAGCCTGACGTACCTCTGATAAAGCTAAAGGAAGCCAGCCCCGTTAATCTATTTCATCCGTCCTGGTCACTACTCTTGTTACATAGGCTTCTGCCAAACGGGGCCTTGGTTGTTTGAATCATCAGCCTAGGATTTTCACTTGTACTAAATGATCCATGTAGGAAAATGGCTCCCTGTTGCAGTTACCCCCCCACTTTTTGCCTGATATTGATGCTAACTTGGCTGAGAAGTGTGCTGGGACCCTGCTAACCAAGCCCCAGCGCCAGTGTTCTTTCACTAAAAATGTACCATTGTTTCCACAATTGGCACACCCCTGGCACACAGATAAGTCCCTTGTAAAAGGTACCAGTGGTAACAAGGGCCCTGTGACCAGTGAAGGTCCATAAGGGCTGCAGCATGTGTTGTGCCACCCTAAGGGACCCCTCACCTAACACATGCACACTGCCATTGTAGATTGTGTGTGTTGGTGGGGAGAAAAAGGTAAAGTCGACACAGCATCCCCCTCAGGATGCCATGCTCACAAAATACTGCCTGTGGCATAGGTAAGTCACCCCTCTAGCAGGCCTTACAGCCCTAAGGCAGGGTGCACTATACCACAGGTGAGGGCATAGCTTAATGAGCAATATGCCCCTACAGTGTCTAATTCTATTCTTAGACATTGTAAGTACAGTGTGGCCATATTAAGTATATGGTCTGGGAGTTTGTCAAAACGAACTCCACAGCTCCATAATGGCTACACTGAATGCTGGGAAGTTTGGTATCAAACTTCTCAGAATAATAAACCCACACTGATGCCAGTGTTGGATTTATTAATAAATGCACACAGTAATTTACCCAATCCTTCAGTGCAGGACTGACTGGTCAGTGCCAGCCTGCCACTGAGATGAGTTTCTGCCCCCCTAGGGTGAGAGCCTTTGTGCTCTCTGAGGACAGAAACAAAGCCTGCACTGGGTGGAGGTGCTTCTTACCTCCCCCTACAGGAACTGTAACACCTGGTGGTGAGCCTCAAAGGGTCATGCCTTTTGTTACAGCATCCCAGGGTATCCCAGCTAGTAGAGATGCCCGCCACTCTGGACACAGCCCCCACTTTTGGCGGCAAGTCCAGAGGAGATAATGAGAAAAACAAAGAGGAGTCACCCACCAGTCAGGATAGCCCCTAAGGTGCCCTGAGCTGAGGTGACCCCTGCCTTTCGAAACCCTCCATCTTGGTTTTGGAGGATTCCCCCAATAGGATTAGGGATGTGCCCCCCTCCCCTCAGGAAGGAGGCACAAAGAGGTTGAAGCCACCCTCCAGGACAGTAGCCACTGGCTACTGCCATCCTGACCTAAACACACCCCTAAATTCAGTGTTTAGGGGCACCCCAGAACCCAGGAAATCAGATTCCTGCAACCTGAACTAAGAAGAAGGACTGCTGACCTACAAGCCTGCAGAGACGACGGAAGACGACAACTGCTTTGGCCCCAGCACTACCGGCCTGTCTCCTGACTCGAAAACCTGCAACCAGCTATGCATCCAACAGGGACCAGCGACCTCTGAAGCCTCAGGGGACTGCCCTGAATCCCAGGACCAAGAAACTCCCTTGAGCAGCAGCTCTGCTCAACAACCTGCAACAAACTTGCAACTTTTCTACAACTTTAAAGACCTCACTCTTCCCGCCGGAAGCATGAGACTTCACACTCTGCACCCAACACCCCCGGCTCGAGATCCAGAGAACCAACACCACAGGGAGGACTCCCCGGCGACTGCGACCCCGGGAGTAGCCCGATACGACCCCGACAGCGACGCCTGCAGAGAGAATCGAGAGGCTCCCCCTGACCGCGACTGCCTGTAACAAGGGACCTGACGCTTGGACCAAGCACTGCACCTGCAGCCCCCAGGACCAGAAGGAACCGAACTTCAGTGCAGGAGTGACCCCCAGATGACCCTCTGCCTAGCCCAGGTGGTGGCTGGCCGGAGATGCCCACCTGTGCCCTGCCTGCACAGCTAGAGTGACCCCCGGGTCCCTCCATTAAAACCAATACAAAACCCGACGCCCGTTTTGCACACTGAACCTGGCCAACTCTGTGCTGCTGAGGGTGTGTTTTGTGTGCCTACTTGTGTCCCCCCCAGTGCTCTACAAACCCCCCCTGGTCTGCCCCCCGAGGACGCGGGTACTTACCTGCTGGCAGACTGGAACAGGAGCACCCCTGTTCTCCATAGGTGCCTATATGTTTTGGGCACCTCTTTGACTTCTGCACCTGACCAGACCTGAGCTGCTGGTGTGGTAACTTTGGGGTTGCCTTGAACCCCCAATGGTGGGCTGCCTATGCCCAGGAACTGAGACTTGTAAGTGTCTTACTTACCTCACAATCTAACCAATACTTACCTCCCCCAGGAACTGTTGATTTTTGCACAGTGTCTACTTTTAAAATAGCTTATTGCCATTTTAACAAAAACTGAATATGTCATTGCTCTAATTCAAAGTTCCTAACTCACCTGTGTGGAGTACCTTGCATTTGATGTATTTATTTCAAATCTTGAACTTGTTGTTCTAAAAATAAATTAAGAAAATATATTTTCTATATAAAAACTATTGGCCTGGAGTAAAGTCTTTGAGTGTGTTTTCCTCATTTATTGCCTGTGTGTGTACAACAAATGCTTAACACTACCCTCTGAAAAGCCTACTGCTCAACCACACTACCACAAAATAGAGCATCAGAATTATCTAATTTTGCCACAATCTTACCTCTAAGGGGAACCCTTGGACTCTGTGCATACTATCTCTTACTTTGAGATAGTATATACACAGCCAACTTCCTACAATCCACCATCCGTACCTTTCAAAATTGAAGTTGCCTGTTGCCCTACACTTTGACTCGGGCAGGTTGAGGAGTTATGGCCACTTCCATCACTCTTCTTGCATGCTGATTGCTCTTGGGCCATAAGTAGTTGTGGGTAGCGATTCTCCTCTAAGTGCGCTATTTTTATGCCCCAGCTTTTCAGCAACTCTTTGCAGGGCAGAATTTTAGCAGATATGTCAGGTGAATTGAACATGACCAGTGTAGGCTCTGATACTTGCTTACATCTTGGTGCAAGGAATTTAATGGAATAAATGTCCTGCGACTCTACTCCCACAAGGCCCGGTAGACCCTTGATTATCTTTAAAATATTTGTATGATTTAGAATGTTGTGGCTTCCCCTTGATCTGAACTCTGGGATCCACAACAGACTTGTCTTCGAGGCATCTTGGTCAACGTTGACTATTCCCAAGGGTTTTTCTAGGGGCCACTCCACATTGAGGGTTCTAGCCCTTGCTTGGGTGAGATCCCCTTGGTCATGGAGTGGCATTATTTGCTGCACCAACCTCTCCTGTGGATGGGTGCTGTCAGGCTGCTGCACACTGACACAGTACCAGGGTAGGGTTCTATGCTCTCCTCCATCAATTCCTCTTCTTCACTTTCTCTCTGCCCACTGGCTGCCCATACCTATTGGTGTGTCCGTGATGGGGTGTTACCCTTCCCTCTCTGTTCTGTGCTGAGGTAGGCCCTGGCTGGGCCCTTCAAACAGCTGGCATCCGAGGATTGATCGTGATTGTACCTGTAGGGGGATCTTAACTCTATTCTCTACACTGCTTAAGGGTTTTTATGGCCTCCCATGGTGCCAGGCCCCCACATCTCTGATTATGGGTGTTGGTTGCCAAGGTCATGGCAGACCCTTGTGCTGTAGTAATAATGGCTAATGTCTGCTTTAGAGTTGCTGGATGCTTCATCTGTAGTCCCAGGCTGGCCTACACCCCCTGTTCCGGGAGGTTGTTCCCACTCATGTTCTTGGGCCTTGCTGGGGCCATGGTACTCTATTTTTACTTTAGTTTGCATAATGCCTGTGTTTGTGGGACCTTTGCTCCCTTCATATAATAGTGGTTTGGGCACTCTTTCTGGGTTGGTCTGGTTTCTACAATTCTTGAGCACTTACTTCATGCTTTGCCATGGGGGTAGGTACTGAAGCATTGAGTAGTGGGTACAGGTTGACCGTGGAAGCAAGCCTGAGCTCTTGGCAGTTCAGGTCCATGGCAATCTCGGTGGCCCCTTGCTTACTACCCTCTGCTTGGGGTGTCATTTTTTTTTCCTTGT
The DNA here is from genome assembly GCF_031143425.1 of Pleurodeles waltl. Classification (NCBI taxonomy): domain Eukaryota; kingdom Metazoa; phylum Chordata; class Amphibia; order Caudata; family Salamandridae; genus Pleurodeles; species Pleurodeles waltl. The sequence goes on from NC_090442.1 coordinate 766,506,727, forward strand.
GAGCATTTGAACTAGTGAGTGCCTCTTCTTGTGTCCTCCTCAACGTCTTGGACTCTCATCTCTGGCACTGGATAATTGCTCCTTGCTGTTTTTTGGTTAATGTGTCACATTCCTTATTTCACCAACCATTTCCTCTAGAGAGGCAGGTAGTTGCACCAAATTATTGATCACCTCCTAACATGAACACACTGTAAAGTCATTATTGTTCATAGTTTGAACTCTTTTGATTAAGGCGTTTAGTTTCTCCAGCTTTCCGTCAATTCCTGACACAAAGATGGCAAGGGTATTGAGCAAGTCAACTTGAATGTCCATCTTATTGGCCTGGTGATTTAGTGGCTCCACTGTAACTCACATTATGTTTAGTATGGCACTTCAGAGCCCAATAGGGGCCATGATAGCGTCTTGAATAACTTTTGCATCCTTCACACTTGCGCTTTCTGCTTTTGGGGAGCCCTGGAGGGGTGCTTCATTTGAGATGGACACACCCTCGCTAGCCTTGTTTTCTTCTGACTGACTGACATTCAGCTGCCTCAAAAAAGCTGATGGTTGAACAAGTGAGGTTGTGGGAGTGTCTGCGTAGGCTGGAAATAAATTGAATATTGAGTCGAAGCTTAAATCTTCAGCTTTGGCCATTACACCATTTAACAGGGTTTCCGATCCCCGACACTACCACACTAAATTTGGCAGATTGGAAACAACCACTGGGGACAGTGGTAAGAGTGACATTCGTGAGGCTGACTGTGAGGGTAATGATTGTGGCGTTAATTGCTGCTTTCCACTCATGGCCGTTTTCTCCCACATTACGCTCACCCTCAAGCTCCAAGGCAGAGGATGGTCTCTTGGCAGTGACAGCGGGGTGGGGGACATGCCATACTTCCTCCTCAAGCGGCAGAAAATAATAAAACATTTTGAGAGCTTGAGACTTTCATGGCCTTCTCCCATTGCCCCCATTTTTCTACTTTTCAGGGACCACAATTTATTGTCCATCCTTGCCTCAGTTATCTTAGTGAGTTCTTCCTCTGCTAATAGGAGATTCCCCTCACCAAAGGTCTTCACCACTGTCTTCTGCTTACTACTTTTGAGATGCAACGCCTCGAGTACTGAGGCCTCCCTCTTTCTTTTCTTTTCGGCAGGTTGCGCACAGAACCTGGGTATTCCTGTCCTCCTTATATTTGGTTGATAGCATTAGGTTAGCAGGTAACACTTATGATTTCCAATGAGTGGCTGAAGGTGAGATTCCTTTTGCTTAGTAAAATGATGCTGCCACTGCCCTTGACTGGCTATATGCTATTTAAATGCTGAACATGAGATGAGCCATGAGCCACTAGTGGTTTAATTGCTTGTTGGTTGATAGTTAATGGTAGTCAGTTGATTCAAAGTTAAAAATGAACTCCCTTATTGCTCCTTGTGATTCTTCCTCCTTATTTCAGCCTTACTGCCTTGTTGTGGCTCTGCTGCCTAACTTGATCTTCATCTACAGGGGGGTTGTTATTCAAAGTTCCAGCTCCCCCAAGGGTTTGAGTGCCGCCTCTACCCCCAGGTCGAGAAGCCTTATGAACAAACACAAAGCACTAAGAAGTGGCACGAGCACGCAGTATGCTTACTGTCAATGGTGAAGATGTTCACTACATGACCAACTGGCAGCAGACAGTAAAAGTCTATGGATATTTCCAGGGAAACTTTGTGAGCATTTGCTCTTGTGGATCTGGTGGAACTCAGCTGGACAATTGGCCACAATGCATGATAGGAGCATAGAAGGTACATGGAGGGTGCAGGGGATGCTGGGGAGGCGGAGAGGGCAGAGCAGAACAGAGCAGCCACACTTGCACACGCCACACTGGCCTAACACCGGCCACATGCTACCTGCAGCCTAGTGCTTCCTGCCCAGCCTCACCTTCATTTAAGCCTATGCCCCTACAACACCTTTATCCGAAATCTGCATCTAAATACCTGACAGGCCTTGGAACCTTGATGACAAGCGGTTAGCAGTCAGTGGCCCCTCTCCTTGGCAGCCGCTCCTCTTGGGTGGTCATACCGGCAAGGTGATGTGTTGTAGCTTCCCCTCTGCTTGTTTCCGCTTGCTCCTGAGGAATTCCGGAATGACCCCAGTCACAGCTGGTCACAGCCTGTCCAACCACAGCCCCTGTTCGGGGGGACGAAGCCTCGATACACGAGGGACAGGAAACAGGAGGCGTCTCCTTCCTCCACGGCAGTAGTACGCAATGTATGCAGTGTAAATGTCGCAACATCTCCAATCATCTTCTGATGGACAGTCCGTAAATTCAGCCTTAAAAATATGTGTGAAGAAGGAGCAATTGAACTGGTGAGTGCCCCAGAATGCGTCTCTCTGATAGTTTTGGTTAAAAAAAAACAGTGGAGAACTCAGAATGTGTGTGGACCTTAGGTCAGTCAACAAACAAATTGCAGTGGATTGCCATCCGTAACCAAAGGTGTAAGAATCGTTTGCAAAATAGGACAGAGCAAAGTACTTCATAACTATTGACTTAAAAGCTGCCCATTTTCAGGTTGAGTTGACAGATGATTTTAGACGTATTATCACTTTTATAACACCAGATGGGGCATTCAGACACACCAAAATGCCATTTGGACTCGCGTCTGCTGCACTGGTATTCCAGAAATTGATGTTTTGCCTTTTCAGGGATATTGATGGGGTGGTTGCTTTACAGGACAATATCTTTGTATTTTTGGCATCTGTAGAGCAATATCTAAACATTTTTTGAATAAAGTGTTAATTATTTTAGAAGAGAGGGGCATGACAATCTGTCTAGACAAATGTAAATTCTTTGTACATGAAGCTGAATATTTGGTACTCACCATTTCTGAAAATGAAATATCTCCTAAGAAGAATATATTAGAATCTATTCAGAACATACACAACTCTGACAATAAAGGAAAACTCAAATCATTCTTATGTTTATGCGAATACTATCAAGATTTGTACAAAAGTTTTCTGACATTGTATTTCCTTTACGATTATTACTTTAAAAAAGGGTCAAATCTGACTGGTCAGAGGGGAGTAGTCTTCTAATGAGGTGCAACTTCATGAAGAGTGTATCATAGCAAGTTTGGAGGATGTGGTACGCTTAGTGTTGTCTAAAGAAGATTGGTTAAATGCTGCTTCGGAAGATGAGACTTTGAAGTGTCCAAGAAATATATATTGAAGGGTTGGCCATTAGAGAAACATTTGCCCAAGGAACTCCAGGTCTAATGGAAAGTCATGGAGGATCTGTCTATTCAAAAATTATTTAGTTGTAAAGGGTGAATGTTAAGTTATGTTATTTGACGTCAGGAAAAAACTCATTTCAATTGATCATCTTGGACACATGGAACAATCAAGTGCCATCAAGAAAGTGAGAGAGTTGTGTTGGTGGCCATATATGGATGGGGATATTATCAAAATTGTGGAAGATTGTCCTTTATGTCTCAACTCGGATTAGGTGCTGAAGACTCAACAACCAGTCCATTTAAAAAAGCAACTGTTCCAGAGAAACCATGGAAAAAATTAGGCATTAACCTATTGGGCCATATGAATGTATTGAGTGTGGCAAAACATATGTACTTGCAATGATTGATTATTGTTCTAAAAAGGTGGAACCTAAGTGGATTTCGCAACCCAACACAGTGGAAGTAGTTGAATTTCTTCAAGAATGGTTTAGAGGAGAGGGTTTTCCTCATTCCAATTTTTCAGACAATGATACACATTTTACTTCCAGTAAATTAATAAATTACTGAAAAAAATACTGGTATTCAACATATCATAACTGTATTTCTAGCATGGACGGTTTGGTGGAAAGATGTAACAAGACTTTGGAGGAAGGAGTTTAATTAGCACTCAAGGGGCGTATAAAAAGCATGTAGCTGAATTACTGTGGTCATACCATTGTACACCATTGTACTACTAAATGTTGTCCATTTTTGTTACTCCAAGGGAGAAAACCCAGACAAGAACTAAATCCTAGTTGGTTGTTTTCTGGTGGTAAAAATTCTAATTTGGAGAACGATTACAGTAAAGTCAGCGAAAATGTTGAAGGTAAAGAAGCAATATACCACAACAATTACATACTAAATGAAATCTGCTCTGTGTTGGAGACTGGGTCAAAATCAAGCTACCTGGACATGTAAAAATGGAGTTCTAAATTTTCCAAATTATGGAAAATTGTAAAAATAGGTAAAACTTTAGCATTTCTCAATAATGGTATGTGGTGGAGTTGTCACAGATTAGCCAGAGTAAATAAGGCAGTTAAGGATGATATAGGTGATATTCATGAACCTGATTTTACAAGTGAATCATGCAAATCCAATGTCAAGTATGCTAATTTGGATAACACTATTCTGATGTCTCTGTTTCTTCTGGAAATATTGAATATGGAAAGAGAAACACCAAACTACCCAGAAAATGTGAAGATGTTATGTATTGACTGTGGATTACATGGATACTGTGACTTTCTTACATTTTTTGTTTTTTTTCAATTTGTTTTTATATAAAGAAGGGAGGTCTGTTGTAAGTTAATAATTATTAGATAATTATTAGCTACTGTTAAGGTTGCTTTCACTGATAATTATTAGCTACTGTTAAGGTTGCTTTCACTTACTATGCATTATTTAGCTCCCCTAGGCTGCTAGGTATTTACCTCCATTATCATTGGTCCTTTTTTGTATATTCTGGCGTAGTATTCGAAGTTCTTACATGCGTTCTATGTCAGATGAATTTTCTGTTATCTGTGTGTCGATGCTCCATTAAAGCAGCTACTACTCTTACTTGTTTTGACTTCATTTCCTATCACAACTGAGAGATGTTCTGGAGGTCCTCTTTAGAGTAATGTGCCCCGTTCCTGCAGACTCATCTAAAGTATTGTCTCAGTTACGGTGGCCTCTGGGAAAGTAATGTGACCAGATCGGAAGGCCACAAGTGGACCACAATTTTTTAAGACTTTCAAAACAGAGAGAAGGCGAAATTGTGTGTGCATTTTTGTCTGTGTATATGTAAAAATTCCTGATGACACCTCACCATACCACAAAGAAGGCACCTGTGCTCAATTATTACCAGAAAATACATTTAAAAGGGGGGTGTAACACCCCGAACAACCCGCCCCCAAAGCTATGCCTCTGACTGGAGCTAGTTTACAGACAGGAAACTCCAAGGTTGAAGGGCTTGTTGAACCCATATGTACACTTGGGAGATGTTCAAAAATCCAACTGGGAAAACACAGGAGGAAGCAGGAGAAGGGAATAACAAGGGAACAACAATTTAAATTCATCTTTGGCATAAAGATGGTGTAAGACCTTGAAATGGCACCATCACAGCATACCTAGAGCTAGAGAACTATGGGACAGACAAGGAGTGAGAGGAGTGGGTCTGTCTCAGGAGCATTTGATACCAGAGACAAGGCGTTGCATGCCATTAATACCCGCACAGGAAATGTAATGCAGGCGAAAATCAGCAAAGGAACACAAAAAAACAAGGGAGGGCACATGAGGGCGATGGAGCTAATTTACTGCCATTAGTAATTAGCACTTGTATAGCGCACAATCAGTCATTAGTGTGGCATTGCAGCACGGGTCGGTCTTTTCAAACCTTTCCATGGCAGTGTGTAGTCTGATTCGGTTTTGTGGGGCACTGTGATCAGTAAAACCAGTGTAAAGCCAGGGACCAAGCAGGGTCAGAAAGGGGAGGTCAGGCAACAAATAGGAAGATAATATGGGGTAATCACTGCCAACTAACCCCCTCTTGTGTGTATCTTCTACCACTAGTTATTTTTAGGTTGATAAACCTGATGGATTACAGCGCTACAAGCCCAGGAATGCAGAGTCCTAACAACAACGGTTGACTGGCTGAAGATGGCACACATGTCACGGGGCCGCTTGGAAGCTGACATAGAAACTTCATAAGTAGAAGATGGTGACCGCCGGCCCGTGGCGGTCAATGCCTTACTTATGGCCAAGCAGATTAGAGTATGCCTGGAGGCTGTAGATAAAACCTTATCTTTCCTTTTAACAGTAAGTTTCAACACCAGCTCAGCTGACACTTGATCGCCCGCTATCAAATCCATGATGCCTGTCTGTTAGCACGGGAGCATGATTTGTACATACATATACTTTGTCTATCACAGTCATTACCACTGAAAAACTGAAAGATAGCTGGCTTCGGATATGTGTAGGCGGTGACTATATATATGTGTGTGTGTGTGTGTGGGTGTGTGTGTGCTTTTATTGCACAAAATGTAGTTGGTTAAAAACCCGCGCAGAACTGTAAAAACTGTAAATTATTAAAACTGTTCCAATGCTCCATGTGAACTACGTATTTCATCATGGTTACGACAACCCTCAAACCACTCTGCACAGCTTTTTCAGATCTGCTACGATTATGCGAGAATAGAAGATCAAATTATGCTTCAATGATATCTGAAGTATTATTTAGATCCATTTAAGATGAAAAGAACATTTTTTCTTGAAATCTGCATACTATACAAATTATGTGACGCCTTCTGTAAATTGATCACCATGTGCTAAAAACTGCAGCCGCAGAATTGCATAAATCTAGTTTTCCTCACCATTGTTTTAACAATAGTTTATTTATAAAAAGAAAACACATTTTAAACGTGATTCCAATAAGTGCCATTTGTTAGGTGCACTATGAAGAGAACAGCTTTTCATGCTAGCTACCATAAAATAAATATGTTAGTATTAAAAGTACATAATGGGCAACATCTGCAATATGGTCCTATTTTGCCATATTGGGGATCTCGTGGCGTTTACAACCTGCTTGGCGTTCGGCCTCTTGGTTTATGACGTCAAGAGAACCCCTAGATTCTGGCTATTACCACTATGGGTGGCACAGGTTTCACTTCACCCCCATAGTCAGATGAAATCGAGAAAATGTACTGTTTGTGAAAACGGATAAAGTTTCAAATTTGACCAATTCGAAGTTAAACTTGTGCACCCTTAGCAGGAAATTAGCACAATTGTGATTTATGTTCCATCTTGCTCATTAAATGGAAGTTTCTGGAGCAGGACGTTGTCCTAATGACAATTTCCTGCCTGAAGCCCACCATGAAAGGTAAGCTGGGGAGGACTGCCTTGTTCGGTGTGAGCGAGGAGAGGGGTGGGGTGATTCTCTTCATTTAGGGCGGAAAGGCTTCGGAGGGGTGATGTTCGCACATACCCAGGCTCATTACTGATATAATGCCATAAATGTGATCTGCGGAAAATGGTACATTGCTCCCATTGTGTATAAATACTCAATTTTACCCCAAAAGTATAAATTCATGCTTATGGTGGATGGTGAAAAAAAGGAGGAGAAGGACGAACTGGCTGAAGATGTAGCAAAATTGTCTACATTTTGCACCATAGCTTTGCAGCCAAAGTGTTCTACCGGTTGATGTCTGTTCAATATCTGGGGGAAGATGAAGGTAGCTATGATGTTGCGATAGTTGTATATATAGAAAACTATGAATTAGCAGCTTTGTTGGCAGCCATGAACCGAGCCTTTGTATAGTGTGCTTCTGTTCAGCAAGATGTCCATCCATAGCAAGATCATGTCTTATCCTGAAAGGCAGACATTGTTCAATGGATCGAAACGATCTGGTAACTATTCCAAAGAACACAAACCTGAGCAAGAACTATTTGCCCGCCAGCTGTGCTCTGTTTGTACTTTGATCGACTAACCATAACTTTACCACTAGGATCACTACTTTTGTCATATTATGGAGACACTATAAACTCTTTTGATTTTAAAGCTGCGCAGGGGCCTTGTTTACATTATCTCAGGTAGGAATGCCTGTAGGAATTACTCACATCACAGGTATATGTAGTGGCCAGTTCTTCACTCCACCTGTTGAGACTACTAAGAAGTTTCTTCATTTAAGTGGGATTCCAACAATGTACACGGCAAACATCACACCCGTACTCTTCAAAAATGACTATCTTAACAGACGACTGCTGGGTGTGCAATCAAATTGTCTTCATTCCTGCATTGATACTAAATCTATATGAATTGCCGTTGCAAGACTATTCAGTTACTTTCACCTTGATACCAGATCTCTCCAGCTTTACAAACTAAACTGCCTAGCAATTAGCAGAAGTAGCTCCCAGATCTTTCTGCATCATTTACTGGACTGTACATGGTGCAGGACCTCACTTCCTGCAAAAGAGAGTCTGGATGAACAAGCTACTTACCTATGGTAATTCTCTTTCTGTTAGAGGATCTATCTAACAGCAGATTCCTCACATTTTGGATATTGCCCAGGCATCAGACTGGATCCTGAAACTTTTGAGCCATACCTCTGTGGTAGCGCTCCGCATTGATACTGTCCTGCTCCGGAAATGATGTTCCAGGCCTATATCAGCACTACACCCATGTGCTGACATTAGTTGCTTTCAAGACTGTCCACACCTGCAAACACAGCGCCGCAACAGTACTTGGCTTTGGCCAGTGTGCAGATTCCTAGACATGGGGATCTTATTAATTGATAAAGCCAATACACAGAACAGGGAGAATGGGAAGGTCGGTAAGAAATCTGCAGTTAGATAGAGTCTATACAAGAAAGAGTGCTACTGAAGGAAAGTAACTTGTTCTTCTGATAGTCTTCTAACCATACATTCCTTACTTTTGAATTGATACCAGAGCAGTACCTATTACGAGGTGGGTCTGGTAATCGGCTCAAACCAAGAAATCCTGTAGGACCCAGTGGGCAAAATGGCCCTTGTGAACCTGGCTGTCCAGACTGTAGTGTTTTGTGAGCGTATGGAGTGATGCCTACTTAGCTGCCTGGAAGATGTCCCAGACAGGACCACCACATGCCAGTGCAGTGGTAGGAGAACTGGACCTGGTAGAATGAGCTCGCAGTCCTTTTAGATGCTACCTTTTGGCCAAAGTGTAGCAGACCTTGATGCAGAGCATGATCCAGTGGGGTGGGAAATGGTCCATTTTTGCATTGCCTTGCCTTAATTTGTGCTCCAGCAAACATCACAAAGAGCTGACATTCCACCCGGTGTTCGATATAAAAACTCAGTGCTCTTTTGGAGTCCAAACAATGGACTCTCTTCTCCTCCTTAGATAAGTAAGGCAGAGCATACAATGCCAGCAGGGTGATGGTTTGACGGATGTGGAATGGGGTCACAACTTTTAGTAAGAAACATGCTCACATCTGCAGACCTAATTTGTCTGGGAACAAATTAGGGTGTGACAGGCTGACACAGAAAGCTTGATGCTCACTCGCTCTCAGTGCTGATGTTATGGCGATGAGAAGCACTGTCTTGAAGGTGAAGAGCTGTTAAGGACAACTGTGAAGCAGCTCAAAGGGAGTGCACCGCAATTCTGTGAGGAGCCAGTTAAGGTCCAACTGTGGCATCACAAAAGAAGAGGGAGAACACAAGTGAGGGTGACCTTTAACAAAACACATCAAAACTGCTGATTTAAATAATGAGGGTTGGACTGGCAACTGTGGAAAGGCTGAAAGAGCTGAAAGGTACCCCCTTAACTGTGCCCAAAGCAAAGCCTTGCGAGCAAGGGACAAAATAAACAACAGAAAATCAGATAACCCAGCCTGGCAGAGTCAATCTGACTTGTGTTGCACCAAACCACAAATTTGTCCAATGACAGGCATATGCAGTTTTTGTCGAGGAACACCTGGCTGTCAGGATGACATCAACCACCTCTGGAAGAAGTTTGAAGATGTTCAGCTGTCACTGCTTAATATACTTACATGAAGGTGGAGATTGCAAAGGCCCTGGTGCAGAATCTTGTTCTATTGCTCTCCGAGGGGTAGCCTGTTCGGCAGACAGATACTCAAGCCCAAGGGTTCCCAATACCATATTCTCAGTGCCCAATTCGGGGTCACTAGGAAGATTTGGGTCTGGTCGCTCCTGATATTCTTCAGAAATCGGGACAGGAGTGGTATCAGTAGGATGGCATACAGTAGTGCCAAATTCCACTCTGGGCGGAATGCATTCTTTTTACCCATTGTCAGTGTGCTTAGACTGTTTTCACTGGGATCCTGCTAACCAGGATTCCAGTGATTATGCTCTCTCCTCTAAATTTGGTTGTTTTGGTACCCATTACACCCCACAATTGGCATACAGGTGTACCCCTGTAAGTCCAGAGTATATAGTATTTAGGTACCCACATTGGTACACCAGAGGTCCTCGATGGGCAGCAGCATGCATTATGCCACCCATGGGAGCCCATGCAAACTGTGTCTGTGGGCCTGCCATTTACAGCCTGCTTGAAAAGGTACATGCACCCTTTCACTGCTGGTCACTACACTATGTCACTGTAAGTCACCCCTATGATAGGCCTTTCTACCCCTAAGGGCAGGGTGCAGGTCCCTGTGTGTGTGGGCAGCCCCCCCCCCAGGAGCAGAGGTGCCCCTAAGAAGTCCAGCTACAATGCCCTGGACATTGTAAGTGCAGCGAAGCTATTTTAGCTATGTACTGGCCATAGATCACTACCTAGGCATGTCTGGTATCAAACATGTTGGAATCATACTCCAATACTGATGCCAGTATTAATGGCATGATTCCATTCACTCTGGGTGTTCCTTATAGGACCCCCCAGTATTGCTCCTACCAGTCTTTCAGAGACTGCGAGCAGCCCACGCTGCTGCAGTCCCTCAGACAGAATTCTGCACCCCCCTGCTGCTTGACCAGCTCAAGCAGGGGAAGGCAGAACAAAGGATTTCCTGTGGGAGAGGTGTGCAACCTCCTCTGCCTTGGAAATAGGTATTACAAGGCTAGGAAGGGGTAGCCTCCCCACCGCACTGGTTTGCTTTGAAGGACACCTTTGGTGCTCTTCTTGCATAATCCGGTTTGCACCAGTCCAGGGACCCCCCAGTCCCTGCTCTGACACGAAACTGCACAAAGGAAAGGGATGTGACCACTCCCTTGTCCATCACTACCCCAGGGGGGGTGTCCAGAGCTCCTCCAGGTGGCCAATTGATTCTGCCATCTTGAAAACAAGATGGGCAGAGGCCCTTGGGAGCATCTGACTGGTCAGGTTAGGCAGATGACGTCAGTGAGTCCCTCTGGTAGGTGGTCACCTTGCAAAGTAACCAAGCCCTTTTTTGGGCTATTTAGGGACTCCCTTGAGGTTGGGTCCCCAGATTCAGCATGCAAGACTCCACCAGGACTCCTCTGCAATGACCTCTTCTGCTCCTGGCCACCGGACCCGATGTTGGACTTCACAGGAACCGAACAAGACTGCAACACCAAGATGACCTCTCCATGCAACATTGTTTCCGTGGCTCCTGTCAACAACTTGCAAGATTTCCACAGCTGTACATCCTCTGGGGTCAGCAAGACTTCAGCTGCATCAAAGAAGCTAGAAGGAATCTCCCTTGGAGTGAAGGAGTCACTCCCTTGCATCTGCAGGCTCCTAAGACAACGATGCCCAGCTGCTGGGATCTGCTGTCCTCTGGACCTGCAAAGATTCTCCAATACAGGTGGTGGTTCTGAGGGGTCCTCTCTGCCTTCTGTGTGACTTGGGAGACAGTGAACCCTTGCCTCTTCCTCCAAGATAGAACCCCTGTGCACCACGACTGTTGCAGCAAGCAAGGCTTGTTGACTCCTTCTCCGAGGGATCTTCAGGCTCTAAGTGGGCCCGGTCCCCAGCACTTTACCTCTGCAAGGACAGTCCCCTCTCTACTGCTCCAGCGATGTGGGATTCCTCTTCAGGTGTGCTGCCTGGGCCTCACTGTGACTTACTGTGCCTGCTGCGAGTGGGTTGCTTCTGCTAGCTCTCCTGTTTTCTGAGGGTCAGCCCAGACTTCTCTTCAAGGGTCAAGCCCCCAGGACCTTACTGGTCCTCTTCAGCTCTGCAAATCTCCAACAGCTCTAGTTGCATTTGCTTGAGCTTGTTAGTGGTCCTGCTGATCACTGACCCGTCCTCAATCCGGCCACCGTCGAGGGACAGCTCCTAGGTGACTTCAGGGACTCCTCTGCAGCTCCTGGACTCTGCAGTTGGACTTCATCCACCACCGTCGACCCAGATCTTCACCCACCGGAGGGTGGGCATTGCCTCCTGCCCACCTGGACACTCCTGCATGGTCTGGACTCTGTCCCCTTCTTTTCCAGGTTATCTTCTTCCAGGATCCACCAACGGTTCCACCGGCCTGGTCCTGCTTTTGCAATATTCCATACACATAGTCCCCATATTAGCCTATGGGATAACCAGGTAACTTATCTCTGCTCTCCTGGTCACTGGGGGTCTTCTAGATACTTACCTCTTGAGGTTCCACTCTCTCCCAGCCTTTGGCTAACTACTCCATATCCTCTTGTGGGGAACCCATACTTGCATTCCACTTTTTTAGTATATGGTTTGCCTCCCAATAGGGCCCTTGCTATTTTGTGCTATTTCCTAATACTAGGTATAGGATCCTGTGTATATTTTGAGTGTACCTACCTTCGGAACAGGGGTTGCCTATAGTGATCTAGTCTGGTGTTCCTGTAATAAAGTACCTTTATTTTTGCAACAGTGTGTGATTCCTTTCATGTGTGATAAGTTACTGTGTGACTGCTGTGATATTGCAAGTGCTTCACACTCCTCCTAGATAGGTCTTGGCTGCTGACCACAGCTACCACTAGAGAGCCCTGGCTAAGCAGACATTGTAGCACTATCTAATAAGGGTTGCCTGGACTCTGTATAAGGTGTAATACCATAGGTGTCCACCACACACTGGGCCAGCCTTCTACCCTAACAAGAGTTGCCTTGAAATTTTCAATGTGCAGGACTGCCAGCATCGTGTGTTCTTGGTGGTGGTAAATAGATTGAGCCAAAGTTTTCTCCATTCGCAGAAGAGACCAAGGGACCGATTAGGAGTTTGATGGACGGAAACATCCATCCGCCAAACTCCCGATGAGGTGGTCGCTGCTGTGCTTGCGATATCCCGTCCGGCCCCATTACGACTTTCCCACTGGGCTGAACGGTGGGAACCAAGGTTTCCTTCGGTCAGCCCAGTGGGAAAGGTGCAGCGGCATTGTCGCCGGCCCATAAAAGAGCTGGCGGCAATGTTGCCGCATGAAGGGGGGCACAGCAGACAGTGCACATTTCGAGGGTGCTGGGCCGGGGCTCTGCACTTGTTCTCCGCTAGCCTCTTCATGGTGGTGGAACCGCTATGAAAAGGCTGGAGGAGAACAAGGCTGTAATCAGCAGGGCAGCACTTTCAGCGCTGCCCTGGCTGATTACAACCTGCAACGCTGTCGGCCTGTCAGGATCTGAGCGATTGAAAATCGCCTGAAAAAAATGTTGACTGCAGCCAGGCCTGGTGGCGAATGGTGGCCCTGGTGGCAATGATCCACCCTATGAAATCGGTAGTGTTCAAGCCACAATGAATTGTGAACTTAGCTACATTACAATCAAATAGCATGGCTTGGGATAGGACAGGTGGCAGTTCTTCTGGAACACCTGGGAAGTCTTGAGCCCGAATCTCAAAGAGCCTGTGAATAGCAACCCAGGAGGTAGCTGGCCTTCACAGACCTGAGAGCCACACTGGTGGAAGAAAATATCCTTTTCCCAAAGGTCGCCATTCATTTGTCAGAATGTTATTCAGGTTTGTCCATCTGGCAGGTGCCTGCATCACCAACCTTACAGGGGAGGACTGCTGAGACAAAAATGCAGGATCACAGGGCAGGGTAGTGACCTTTTTATTGATGTTCCCGATGGTCAATACCTCTAAGCGGGTATCTGAAAGGGTCTCATTGAAGGGCCAGAGGAGCTCAGTGGGGAACCAGCTGGAGAACTTCTATCAACATTCTGACCTCTAAGATGGGGAGCTAAATATCAAGCTCTTCACTGCCCTACACATGACTATTGCCTAAGAAGCACTCTCCAGAGTGGCAGGGTTCGGGAGTGATAGGAGTCCTGACTCAGGGTAGGTGTCCAGACCAATGGCCTGTTGAAGGTGATCATGCCAATTTTCTTTGTGATATGGTTGCTCTGTTTCATTACCTGCAACATAATTGTTGTCGGAATCTGTAACAAATAAGGAATGCACCGTATATGCCTTCCCATGAGGAGGTGGCACATGACGTGGGATAGGTGCGCTTCAAGGGAAGTTGTGCACGGCCTCTTTAGAAGTCGTAGCAGTACTGACTTGGAGTCAGAGAACACAACTGGCACTTCATTATCTGGTGTCGATGGAGTCGCCATTGAGGCTCCAGGAATTGGCATGGAGCATGTCCCCGGGTGCGAAGTCAGAATGGGAGCTGGATGAGGCCCAGTGGTTGATTTGGTGCTGAGGGAGAACCCACTCACTGTACCCCAGATGGAGGGACTCTTGGCTCCTTGGGGACTGAAGGCACGCCTGAGGAAGTCAGTAAGAATCTGAAGAGTCGGAGCATGGCCTCACCAAACTTTTAAATCTAGCCTGGTGTCACAGTCAGCCCTGGAAACACAGGTTGTGCTGGGGCAAGTTGCGGCATAGGCTTCGACGCCCATTGACTTTGGGAGTACGATCAAGAGGCATGGTGACACCCTCATGCCTTCTCAGGAGTATGTGAGTGGTGAGTAGGGGGCCGAGTCCTGCTTGGATTTTCTGTGTTTTTTCTTCGACTTCTGGGTTGGGAATGGGACCGGGACTGACCCTTTAACTTGGACTGGTCTTAGAGTGCAGTCTTCTAGTGCTTGGTGAAATAGAGTTTTATCTTGCTGTTGCATATGGCCTTAGAGTTACTTCACACGCAGTCACTGCAACCCTTATAGCCGCGGCTCAACCACAAGCAAACCTGATGAGGATCTGTTACAGACATTTGTTTGCAACAGTCCATGCAAAGTTAGAATCCTGACATCATGGAAAATGACATTTTCCTTGTACACTGCAAATTATTTTGGTTAAAAAAAACTGTCTCAAAGAGAGAAGAGTTAACTCCAGACCTGCATCTGTTGTCTCAGAAAGAAAAGAACTGACCTCAGTGTGAGGGAGTGGTACTTATATAGACCCCACATGTCCTTTCCGGAGCAGAGCAATGTTTGTACGCAGCCAAATGTCACTACCTACTGACACTCAGAATACTGCTAAAAAATGTCTGGATCAGGTCTGATGCCTGGGGAATATTCAAAAGTGGAGGAATCTGAAGTTATAATTATCTATCAGAAATACAGACATGAAGGGCCTGTAACCAAAATGCAAATTGATAACCCAACTACCAAAAATTGTGCATGGAAGATTCCTCATTCTAGGCACAATCAGGTAAACTTTGGACCTGCGAGCAAAAGACACAGATGGGAAAGATAGAGGAGGAGAAAAATGAAAAAGCATCTCAAAGGGAGAAAGGAGAAAGCTACAAGAGTGAGCTGAAGGGGCAGGGAGTGGCTGTAAATAGATTGAAGAGGCCCGAGATGGCTTCAGGATTACGCTGCCTCAGCATTCCGTGTTCGCACATTTAATTGCAGCAGCCACGTGTTTAAGAGGAGGGCTTTGGGCACTGGCACTTTTTTATTTACAAATGAAGCACTGCCTTTATTGTTGTTGGCATCAGTAGAAATAATTTCTCAAGTGCAGGCCTACGAGTGACTGGGCTTTCCACTTCTTTCTTTTCATCCTTGAAGGAGGATTTGTCCTTATGCGTCTGTAGTTTGTGACTGTAATTGACTTCATTTCTACATTTTGTAACAATATGCATTTGAATGTATGTTATCAATGTTGTGTATAATTGTGTTTGTGTATATTGGGGGCTGTATCTGTGCCTTGTACGTGAATCGTTGCTGGTCTGTGTGCAATTGAATGTCGATTTCTGTTTACCTGTGTGCATGGGTGCTTGTATGTCTTTCGGCTTGTGTACATTGGTGCCTGCATATATGTTGATCTTTCAGTATTGATATCTGTATGTCTATTGGCTTGTATGTATGGGTGTTTGTATGGATTCCTATGTGCCTTTTGTACTGTGTGTTTAGGTGCCTGCATTTTTATCATTCTTTGGGCAGAGGTGCCTGTTGTCCTTTGAGAATCTATGTTTGTGTGTTTATTGATTTGTGTGCATAGGTGCCCGGATGTCTGTCCGTCTGTAGAGAGATGATGTATGCATAGCTCAATTGGTCTTTGTGCAGGTGCTCCCTGCATCATGTGCGACATTCTACACCTACATTGTTTTCTTAAGTGTGCATACAGTATATACAAGCTAGACATACTGGCTTTTTCCGCGCCTGTTCTTAAGCCCTGCTAGAAGCAGAATGAATTAGCAACCTCAAAATAAATTGTGTGTCAAATATTCATTAAACAAATTACACGCTTCCGGGAGAAATGCTGTGGTTAGCCGGCTAGAGGGCTTGTATTTCAGTTTTCCAGTTATTGTGCGCACCTTTATGTTCCTGTGCCGCTCTCCAGCATTTTACAATCTATCTGAAAAGCTGCATTTCCGCCTCAAGCGTGCCCTACTGACGCAAGTTTCCATTTAATTTAAGGTTGATGTTTCTCTGTTTCCACTGATTGCTGCCTTTAACGCGGCGGGAATGCCAGATAATTGTTGCGTGGTTTATTTATATGGAAAGTTTAATTCTATTATTTGATCCTACTGCGCTTAGAAGCCACCACTTTTGTTTTAAGCTCTATGAGAGCATCATATATTGACAAACCCAAATAC
The DNA here is from genome assembly GCF_031143425.1 of Pleurodeles waltl. Classification (NCBI taxonomy): domain Eukaryota; kingdom Metazoa; phylum Chordata; class Amphibia; order Caudata; family Salamandridae; genus Pleurodeles; species Pleurodeles waltl. The sequence goes on from NC_090442.1 coordinate 766,523,320, forward strand.
TAATGGAACGGTGAGTAAGAAACCGCTCTACCCCACCCCACTTTTTGCACAACAAAGGGAAAGGAGTGATATTCATGCGCTTAACCCTGGATTCTCACCATCACATGTAGACATTCAGGGTACCCCCAGGACGCCACAAACAGCACTCAATATCGCACTCAACAGAGGCTCTCTCTAAAGCACTAGCAGGGCGTTAATGTGGATACTCAATAATGCACTCAGTAAGAAGGCCTAGGGGAAGTTGGCACTCACTGAACTAACTAACGGGGGTGCTCTTAAAGTCAGACAGGCACTCATGGGACTGCAGCCTGAGCACTCAGTCTTACACTCACCATGACGTTTGAGTGGTACTCACCTGGCTGCATTCTGAGCGCTCAATCTCATCCAAATCACTTGCTTCAGGGTCATTAGGTGTCACTTATAGGCTCCGGAAGAGGGAAACTCATCATAGATGTCTTTAATATACACAAGCTTCCACTGCAAGCCCTGCCCCTGTTCCTCACCAGCCTCGCTGGGGTACATTGTAAAGCACAATGTACTCTCCCGTTGCAGCGACGGCTTGCATCAGTGAAGAATTTCATACAGAGCATCCCTGCCTTTCTCTTCTCTCTACACCATCCAAGACCACAGAATGCATGTTTAAATGCAGTATCCTGCATTGGACATGGGTTGATAGTTCGATGGTCATTAAAACAAGCATTGCCAAAGCCAGATCTATTGGCTTCGTCAATGGTTTTTAGACATGTTGCACAGCATTGTCAGCTGCTGTGCAACAAGGCTTAAAGTTAAGTAAAAAAACGCTTTAGTGTGAGCAGCATTGACCACATCAAAGCTCGTTCAAGCCATGTTGCACAGCACCTGCTGTGCAACATGAGTATAACACATTGCCAAGCCCAATAGATCTCGCAAAGGCGAAACCTATTGGCTTTGCCAATGCTTGTTTATTTATGTTTGCCTGTGAGGGGTGTATGGTGGTTGTGAAGACAGGTGGCAGGGGAGCCACACCTTCGCAGCACGTTTTGCCCAGTTAATGCCATGAAAGGGCTCTACACGACTCACTGCTTCGTACATTGGCATGTGCACAAGTAACCTTTTAGTTTGCCTGTTGCTGAATAAAAATTCCCTATCGGCTGGATCAACCATGCCTGCCGACAGCCTGTTCCACAAGATCACCATTCTCACTGCATCGGTGAGTGTTAGAACAGCAATTGGGCATTGTTCACATTACACCTAGAAGTGGTTTTTATCTTATGTGGAACTGCTGTTGTCCTTTTTTGACTTGACTACTTTTTATGTAAACAACAGTGTTTAATTTGAGCCGGTGGCCACTGGCAATGATTTTTGCCGACCAGCACTTATTTTTTCACATCAGATATTTACTCAATACAAGACAGGGAAAAACACACAGCTCGGAAAGAAGCAGGAAGAGAAAGATGGCAAAATGTTCACAAAGGGAGAAAGCAGGAACCTGCAAGTTTGAGGGAACGGGGTCTGGTCGGGTCTCGTAGTGCAGTGGTTCCCAACCTCTGGTCTTGGGACCCCTGGGGATATGTGAAGCCTCCTCGGGGGGTCCGCAACTGCTTAGAAAATTAAATAATATTAACAGATTAGATCCCAGTTTACAGTAATGACTCAGTTGGGCTGGATTCCAATATTGGGGGTCCTTGGGTTGCAGTAATGATAAAATGGGTGTCCACAGAAGTCAAAAGGTTGGGAACCACTGTATTAGTGGATAAAAGACTACCAGACTTGCTAATCAATGCACCATCATTTAATTGTGCCGGCCCCGTCTTCTGAGCAGAGCTTTGGGCACCAGAATTCTTTCACAAATTAAGAACTGACTAATATAAACAGAGCACCAGAAATATATTTTCTTTTTGGACTGGCAGTATGCATTCTATATCAATATTTACAACTGAGGATGCCTCATACCTTAACCCCTTCACTGCCAGGCCTTTTATCCCTCATGTACCAAACCAAAAATGTTTCTGACTATTTGGAGTAGTTCGTGCTTAGGCCCTCATAACCTTTTGTCCACATAAGCTATTCACACCAAATTTGCATCCTTTCTTTCAACATTCTGTGGATTTTAAAGAGACCTAGAGTTTGTGGGTTCCCCTGGAGGAGACCACAAAATTAGCCAAAATACAGCTAAAATAGTTTTTTTTTAAATGGGAAAAAAGTGCTGTAGAAGAAAGCATCTGTTTTTTTCCCTGCAAACGGCATCAACAAAGGGTTTGTGGTGCTAAAATCACCATCTTCCCAGCTTTCAGAAACAGGCAGACTTGAATCAGAAAACTAATTTTTTCAACACTGTTTTGGCATTTTACTGGGCAATATCCCATTTTTACTATTTTTGTGCTTTCAGCTTCCTTCTAGTTCGTGACAGAAATGGGTGTGAAACCAATCATGGATCCCGGACAGCTAAACATTTCTGAAAAGTAGACAAAATTCTGAATTTAGCAAGGGGTCATTTGTGTAGATCCTTCAAGGTTTTTCTATTGAAAGCAACAGTTGAAATAAAAAAATATTGAAATTGAGTTGAAAAAAACAGCCATTTCTATCTCTGTTTTCTTCTGGAACTTTTTCCATCATGGCATATTTTTTAAAGCAATATATCATTATGTCTGCTGGACCCTTCTGATTGCGGGGATATTTAGGGCTTGCAAGTTCATCAAGAACCCAAGGTACCCAGAGCCAATAAATGAGCTGCACCTTGCAATGGGTTTTCATTGTATACCGGGTATACAGCAATTAATTTGGTTAAATATAAAGAGTGTAAAATAGGTATCAAGGAAACCTATGTATCTCCAAAATGGGCATAAGATATGGAGTTTAGAAGCAGTGGTTACTTGCACATCTCTGAATTCGGGGGTCCCCATACTAGCATGTGAATTAAAGGGCATTTCTCAAAATGGCGGCTCCTCAGTTTGGGCGCAGGAGCGTCGCCACCCGCCAGCAGCAGAAGCTGCAAACCTTTCACAAGGAAGGGACAATAATTATTGTCCCTTACAGTGAGGGGAGTGCACTGTGCACCCCCCTCACTGCGCATGTATGTTTGGCTGGCTGCATGGGCCAGCCAAACATATATGCAGAGCAGGTTGTGCTCCCAGTCTGCCTGGGAGTGCCCTGGCTGGGTGCTCCCAGCCAATTCTGACGCTGCTCTGAGCAGCCTCAGGATTGGCGCAGGGCAGGCTGGGAGCCTGTGCCTGCCTGCAGGACGGAAGAGGAGTGGTGCGGCGAGAAGCGGAGCAGAGGTAAGTTTTCATTATTATTTTTTTTAATTAAAAATTCTTTATCCCCCCTGCGCGCCACCCGCCCCCCATAACTCCAGCGAGCCGTTGCTGAAAATGACTTCTTTCTTACACACTGTCTTACATTTGGCAGACAAAAATGTATAGAAAGACAATTAGCAACAACACTTGTTCTTCTATTTAGTATTCCCCCAAGTCTCCTGATAGAAATGGTGCCTCACTCATGTGGGTAGGCCTAGTGCTTGTGACAGGACACATTTTTCAAAACTAGACACCTAGGGTAATCCAGGAAGGGTGACTTGTGAGGCTCTCACCAGATTCTGTTTCCCAGAATCCTTTTCAAACCTCTAAATTTGGCAAAAGAAAATACTTTTCCCTAATATTTTGGTGATGGAAAGTTCTGGAATCGAAGGGAACCCACAAACTACCTTCCACCCAGCATTGCCCCAAGTCTCATGATAAAAATGGTACCTCACTTGTGTGGGTAGGCCTAGTGCCCGCAACAGGAAACGCCCCAATACACAACATGGACACATCACATTTTTACACTGAAAACTTGCAAGTTTTTTGCAAAGCAAGGGGGGGGGGGTTTGGCCTCTAGATCAACCGCATCTGAGGGAAGCCTATCAAACCCACATGTTTTTCAAAACTAGACACCTAGGAGAATATAGGATGGGGTGACTTGTGGGGCTCTCACCAAATCTGTCACCCAGAATCTTTAGCAAACCTCAAAATTTGGCAAAAAAACACTTTTCCCTTATATTTTGGTGATGGAAAGTTCTGGAATCAGAGGGAAGCCACAAACTTCTTCCCACCCAGCATTCCCCCAAGTCTCATGATAAGAATGGTACCTCACTTGTGTGGTTAGGCCTAGTGCCTGAGAATAGGAACTGCCCCAAAACACAACATGGACACATCACATTTTTACACTGAAAACTCGCATGTTTTTTGCAAAGCGCCTCACTGGGGATTTTGGCCTCTAGCTCAACCGCCACTTAGGGAAACCTACCAAACCCACACATTTTTCAAAACTAGACACCTAGGGGAATCCAGGATGGGGTGACTTATGGGGCTCTCACCAGATCCTGCCACCCAAAATCATTTGAAAACCTCAAAATGTGGAAAAAAAAACTTTTTCCTCATATTTTGGTGATGGAAAGTTCTGGAATTAGAGGAAAGCCACAAACTTCCTTCAATCCATCATTCCATCAAGTTTTCCGATAAAAATGGTACCTCATTTGTGTGGGTAGGCCTTGTTCCCACGACAGGAAATGCCCCAAAACACAATGTGGACACATCACATTTTTCCAATGAAAACAGACGTGTTTTTTGCAAAGTGCCTTGCTGTGGATTTTGGCCTCTAGCTCAGCCAGCACCTAGGGAAACCTAACAAACCTGTACATTGTTGGAAAGTAGACACCTAGGAAAATCCAGGATGGGGTGACTTGTTGGGCTCTCATTGGGTTCTGTCACCCAGAATCCTTTGCAATCCTCAAAATCTGGATTAAAAAACACATTTTCCCTACATTTTGTTATGCTACAAAGTTCTGAAATCTGAGGGGGCCACAAACTTCCTCCCACCCAGCATTCCCCCATGTCTCCTGATAAAAATGGTACCTCACTTGTGTGGGTAGGCCTAGTGCCCGTGACAGGAAATGCCCCAAAATGCAATGTGGACACATCACAATTATCTATTACAAAACTACCTGTTTTTGCAAGGGGGGCATCTATGTTTTTGGACCCGGGTGTGGCGGTCATCTAGGGAAACCTACCAAACCCAGACATTTTTGAAAACTAAACACCAGGTGGAGACCAGGGAGGTGTGGCTTGCATGGATCGTTCAACGTTTTTGACGCAGAATCCCCTGCAAACCTTAGATTTGGCTAAAAAAAGCACATTTTCCTCACATTTCTGTAGAGGATCACCACACCGGCACAAATTTCCTACCACCCAGCATCCCCCTCGGTCTCCTGATAAAAATTATACCTCACTTGTGTGGGTGGCCCAAATGCCTCCAACAGGGAAGGGCCAAAAATGTATAGAGATTGAGGGGATACCACAGCGAGTTGATAAGCACAATTATTTATACGTTTTTAGGCTGACTCTGCTTGTTGGGATCCACAAGAGGCACACCACCCTGTACTCCACCGGGTGTCTAGTTTTTGAATTAATCTAGAGTTGGTACATTTTCGCTAGAGAAGAAGCGAGCATGCCACCAAGACTCTTACTTTTGTGATGTTCCAAACACTCAAGTTGTGAAAAGAAACACCCTTAGGTTTTGTTAAAAAGATCCCACACCCAGCATCCTAGTTAGTGGCATGCTTCATCACTGTGGTCTCACCTGAGACACCGAGCATGCCACGGGTGTGCTTTGATGCCTGATTACAGCAGAGCGTGTTTTTTCATTATTTATTTCACCACACACATACTGGTTAGATTTGGCACAAGGGCGAGTGATGGTTCAAAAGATCAAATTTTATTAACAAGAGATTTCACAAAAATGAAAGGAATGGTTAATAACTGAAAGGCCAAAAAACTGAACCAATGACTCAGCTTGTGAGCTGTAAAGCCATGACAAAGTACCAACCGCTTTACAGGCCATTCACACACCTTTCATACGTGACATGCACAAGACAATTCACGCCGCCAGCTGCGGGCCCAGCACATTACAACACTCACATCAACAGACAGCACCACTCAAGGGCCCATCACTTTCATATGCCCACATGCCTGACACAGTAATCACACCAGCTGATGGAGTCTATGGACTGGCGTTTGGCTAGCAATGTGTTGTAGTGACCAACAGCCAGTCACTATTTACACGGTCAGCCAAGTGCCACTCCGTGCACACCGCCAACCTAGCGCCACTACACCTACACCGCCAGCCAAGCGCCACTCCACACATACCAATGGCCAAGTGCCAGTCCACGCACATCACATTTTTCTTAAGAAAAAAGAAAACACTAACTAATTATAAATAAGAATAAAACTACAAACACAAAAGCTCTAACTAAATACTTGACAGTAATGCCAATTGAAAAACTGAACAAAAAAAATAAAACAGTACCAAACAGGCAGTTCACTTTTACGGTATTTACCAATAATTCTTCTGGGTGTGGCAACTTCTGAAACAGCTGGCCACACACAGCCCACGCTTAGAAGGACAATCAGGGCAGTACATACAAGTCTCCCACCGGATACCTCTTCAGGCACAGACTCTACGTTTCTTAGCGGGAAAGTCTTTTTGAGGCATGGGAGGAATGTGATCAGAAAAGTAGGGATCTTTCAATCTAGCCACATCCTTCACCACTGCTTCTCTAGGAACACTTGCCTGTTCCACTACAACAAGGCTCTCTATCACAAAATCCTGAAACTTAACAAATGTCATCTTTGACTCAGGAGAACAATCTTAGAACACAACAAAAGCATTAAAAGTTTCTAAATGGAAGAGATGTTTAGCCAACTTCTCATACCAAACGTAAGCCTTACGAATAGCAGTGTAAGGTTTCACCTCTGATCTACTATATCTACACCAGCCATGTGCTTATTGTCTAAAATGCAAGTGCATGCAGGTTTGCACACTTCAGCAACCTGACCCAAAACAGTCACAGGTAAAGTATGCTTATGATGGATGGTAGTCAGCATGTAGACATCCCTTCTATCTACAAATTTCACAGCTAGCAGCTCATCATTAAGCAAGACACTGCACCATCCCCTCTCAAGCTTTTTACACACAAGCTCCCTTGAATAGCCTTTATGGCTAGAGTGGATTGTGCCACAAGCAACAGTGTCCACTCTGAACAAATTCCCTGAACAATTGCACATCAGTGTCGAAGTTATCTAGGTACAAATGGTGACCTTTGTTAAATAGTCGTCTCCCAAAGTCTCACACAATTTTCTCACTAACTCCAAAAGTGGATGGACAAGCAGTGGGGTTAATACTGGAATCTCAGTGTAGACCCAGAAATTATAGACATATCCTGTACTGTATATCATATTCAGACAGCATATACATTTTAATTCCATAACATACCCTCTTGCTAGGAATGTACTGCCTAAAAACAAAATGGCCCTTGAACAGGACCCAAGACTCACCCACAGCTATTTCTTTCCCTGGAACGTAGATCTCTGAAAACCAATCTACAAAGTGATCAAGGACAGGCCAAATTTTAAAAAGACGGTCAGAATCAAGGTGATATTCTGGCAACACTAAAGCATTATCAACAAAATGCAGCATCCAAAGAAGAAGCAAATACCTATTACGACTTCTGGTTGCAGGAAATATAGCTATTGCCAGGAAGGAACTAGTAGACCAATTTGAAGACAGTGACGGCTTCCTAATCAGGCCCATCAAAAAAGTTAAACCCAAGAACTTCTTCAGCTCTTCCAGATTTGTAGAAATCCACAGGGTGCTTCTACAGTGTGGCCTAAGTCTGGCACTGTTGTCCCTCAAATACTGTTCAGCATACAAATTAGTCTGCTGCTCCACAATCTCTTTCAAAAATACATCATCCATAAACAACCAAAAGAAATTAATAGCAAAAAAGTTTTCTGTATTCACTCTATATCATGAGAGATCAGTAAAGAAAGGCAACCCCAGCTGCTCCATGCTTGGGGCAACCCAGAGTTCAGGTTTTCCAATGGGAAGCCTTTTAGCCCCAGGCTGCTGCACTATTGGCACATCAGTGTCCTCCTCTAAAACAGGCACTTTACCTGCAGTGAGAGTGACTTCATCATCAGATGATTCCCCTTGGACAGAAAATTTGCTGCCAGAATCCTGCACTTCCTCTTCTGCCTCAGATGCAGAGTCAGTCTCATAATCATGGTCAGAAGAAGGCTCAAAAAGTATACCTATAACCTGCTGAGCGGTCATTCTGCGGCTAGCCATGATCCTTCCAAATAAAAGTAACTTGACAAATACGTCAACAACAACAACTAACATTGTGTAAAATACGTAATAAACAAAGTGTGGCTTTATAACAAAGACCTATATATTCCAAAACAATACCTTTCACTTGCCTGAGACAGCTAGACTCACTAACACCTACTCTGCACAGACACAGCAAGCACCAATGAAATCCCACTAAAAAGGAAAAATAAAATAAAATTACACAATGCAAATATCATTGTGAACAAATCAATGGGCAATTTCACACACAATGAAACATAAACTGAATATCCTGCATTTAGTACATCATTTACATCAAAATTATTTACGCATGGCTTTGATACTCATTTGGAATAAATAGTCCCAAAAAAGTTTTTCTTACGAAACACATGCAGCTACACAAACTGTAGGTCTACCACAGTCAAAATCGTAAGGAGTCACAGCCAAGGAATCAAAAGCTTTGATCTAGAACAAAAAGGAGAAATAAAACATTATGATAACAAATACAAATACTTCGCAAGTTGACAAACACCCCGCCACCAAACATTTACAAAGTTTCTCTGGTGTCTAGTGGTTTCGGTTCCCCTTAGGGCAGATGAGCCTAATATGAATATGAATAGGCTGATCTGCCCCCAAAGGGGGCATAAATTGACAAAATTATTGCCCCCTAAGGGGAGTGACCCATACCCAAAGGGCCGCCCCCCCAAAGAAAAAAAACAAACACAAATCATAATCCCTAGTGCCAAGTGGTTTCTATCCCCCTTGGAGCAGATGGGCATCACAAAAATAGGCCGATCTGCCCCCAAGGGGGCGCAAATGGCCAAAAGTAATATGCCCCATGGGGGAGCGACCTTTGCCCAAGGGGCTGCCCCCAAGCCAAAAACATGTGCCCACACAATAATCCCTGGTGCCTAGTGGTTTCTGGCCCCCTTTGGGGGCAGATGAGCCTAATAAAAATGGACGATCTGCCCCTAAGTGGGCAGAAATGGCCAACAGTTATGTGCCCCCTTTGAGGAGCGACCCTTGCCCAAGGGGCAGCCCCCCCAAACAAAATAAACTAAATAAAATAATCCCTGGCATCTAAGTGGTTTCCGTCCCCCTTAGAGGCAGATAAGCCTAAAAATATAGGCCGATCTGCACCCAAGGGGGGCAGAAATGATATCAATATTATGCCCCTGAGCGGAGGACCCTTTCTTAAGGGGCCACTCCCCTTATGTGAAATATTTTTAAAAAAATCCCTGGTGTCCAGTGGACATTCCTGCTGCACGATCGCTATGCGATCGTATAGCAGGAATGCTCAAAGAGACATTGAGGGAAAGGAAATGCCTGTCCTTTCCCCCGATGCCTCTTTTAAAAAAATAAACCCCCGGGAGAGAAACTCACCTTCTTTCTCTCTGCCGCGCTGGGAGCCATTTGGGGCGACCTCTAATGACCTCAGTGCGTGGTGCACCTTGACATCATTAGATGCCAGGGGGGGTCAGGGGTAGCAGCAGAAGCGCTTCAGCTGCCATGCCTGCATGGGGGGGAGTGGGCAGGTGGCCCATGGGGGGAGCGCTAGTCCTCCTCTCGTGAGTTGAGTCTAGGATATAATAGTTATGTCCTTGGCACAGGAGCGCTGCAGCCGAGGATGTAACCGTTACATCCATAGCACCCAAGGGGTTAATCAAAGACATTGGGTATGTATGAAAGTGCTGAGAAAAGGTACACATTTTCTTGCTTTTTTAATCATTTAATTTCATACAGCAAAGCTGAGAAAGCAATCTAGTGGTCGGGTTCCTATCTATAGATAAAGATACCATAATTCTAATCTCATTCTCTCCTCTTCACTTTGTGTGTGTGTGGGCAAATCACTTCATATCGTGAGCCAGCAGTTTGCCTTACCTGCTAATGCTTGGTGGCGCTTTGACATGGGCTAAACACAAGCATTTCATGAATAGATGGCAAGCATGTTTAGTGCACCCTTTGACTATACACGTTTGGCGAGCTACAAAATATAAAACAATGAGATAAACATACCAGACATGGAGTTGAGATCCTAAACAGAGCTCAGTGGGCTGTGTAGAAAGTGGAAAATTCTTTGGAAATGCCTAAAAAATAGGGAGGAACATGGCTTGAGGATCCAGCTAAGGGTGTTGGTTTCGAGAGGGTTTTAAACAATTTGTCTAGGGGGCATGGCCAAGATGGTAGGTGCTTAGGACATGTTCTCGGGTCCCTCTGTTCCTGCTGCTGGCAGATCTAGGCAGACCCCCACCTTGCAGAACCTGAAAATGGGCCCAGCTTGTTCCTATGAAGGCTGACTACCCACCACGGGAGAAGAGACCAGGAGCTGAGGTCCCGAAATGCGGGATGCGCCACAACAGAAGAGCGGCCGCGCCATTTTCTGCGAACCTAAGATAGTGGGAGAGCGGAGGGGCCCAGGCCTGGTAGCCCGCTCCTCCTAGGTCATCAGAGTGGGGGCTCATGAATCTCACCGGCCTGAGGTGGCGACCCTAATTCCTGTTGGCCCATGGAAGAGGAACTTACCATGGCGGAGTGTGCTGGCCCCACCTGGCAATACCTTGGGTGTGGTCTGCCACCGCTGGCCTGGAGGTTTGGCAGCTGCACGGCAGCTGGCAGGGCCTTGAGGGGCTGAGGACCTGATCTCCACACGGAAGGTACACATCTGTAGCAGCGCCTCTCCTGTCCCTGAATACCTGCGCCTGCAGCGCCGCCACTCTTAAAGAACATGAGAGGTGGCTAGGCCATGCAGCTGTTCGGCATCACAAAAATGTGGCCTTCAAAATACCCACTGCTTTGCACGGCCCAGGGCCTGCCGTCCCCCCTTGTCTGAAGCAGCCTGCCAGATGAACGCTATCGCCTGCAGTGCTGGGATCTGAAGAGCCGGTCTGACAGACTGGCTGCCGGCCCCATCCTCCATGGCAAACCCCAGAATAAACACAGGGGCTGCCCCTACAACTCTGGCAGACGACACCCACAGAGGGGTCAGTGACAATTTGCTATATCACAGTCCCCCTCCTAGACTGCAACAGCTTTCCTTCCTCACCACTATGGGCCCCTCCAATCCCCACGTCTAGGTGACTGAAGTTGCAAACCAAGGGCTGCGGATCTTGAGAGGCTAGTTCAAAGGAGGATATCCCAGAACAGCAAATGCGCTGTTAGCATGAAGGGGGCAGCTGTGGACCAACGAGGGAACTCACTCAGTATTGAGAAGCAGCAGGGGGTAGGGGACGACATCAACCAGCTGAAGGACTGGGGCCCTGAGAGGTGTTGAGGGCCCATGGATGGAATACCTAGTGGAGCAGCCAGCACTGTGGCACAGGTCCAGGACACAGAGCACTACAGAACACAGAGTGCTACCAGGCCCAGATAGAGAGTAAGGGCCAGTAACTGTGCAATACGCCAAATAGACACCTTCTTAACCAGTAGACAACGTGGCCCTCGGAGACCACCCTGACCCCTGGCCTGTCCTCTCAGCAATAACTGGGAGCCCTCAGATGTGATCTAGTATGGCAACTGCCTGAAATAAAAAATACTGAACCCTCAAAGAAATGCTGTTGAAACCAATAGAAGGTTTGGTCGGTAACTGACACCCCCGTCTCACAACCCAGGACACAGCCGGGGAGCGACGAGAACGAGGGCTCTTGACTCGCTCCTTCCTGGAGGTATTGTTTGCATCTCTCAGGGACCATCTCCAGACTGTCAAGGGGGATCACTTCCAAGAACGTGAAGGCAGTACGTAAAGATGTAGCTGAGCTCAAAGACAGAGGGGGTCATTCTGACCCTGGCGGCCGGTGACCGCCAGGGTCACCGACCACGGGAGCACCGCCAACAGGCTGGCGGTGCTCCCGAGGGCATTCTGACCGCGGCGGTTCAGCCGCGGTCAGAAAGGGTAAACCGGCGGTCTCCCGCCGGTTTACCGCTGCCCCATTGAATCCTCCATGCTCCGCCGCCATGGGGATTCAGACACCCCCTACCGCCATCCTGTTCATGGCGGGAAACCCGCCATGAACAGGATGGCGGTAGGGTGTGCCGCGGGGCCCCTGGGGGCCGCTGCAGTGCCCATGCCAATGGCATGGGCACTGCAGGGGCCCCCGTAAGAGGGCCCCGCAAAGTATTTCAGTGTCTGCTTTGCAGACACTGAAATACGCGACGGGTGCAACTGCACCCGTCGCACCCCTGCAACTACGCCGGCTCAATTCTGAGCCGGCGTCCTCGTTGCAGGGGCATTTCTGCTGGGCCGGCGGGCGCTCTTTCGGAGAGTGCCCGCCGGCCCAGCGGAAATGTTTAAATGGCCGCCGCGGTCTTTTGACCGCGGTGCGGTCTTTCACGGCGGTACCTTGGCGGACGGCCTCCGCCGTCCGCCAAGGTTAAAATCACCCCCAGAGTGTCTGCTCTAGAGGGCCAGGAGACAAGCAGGGATGAGGAAATTGAGCAACTCCAACAAGAAGTCATCTACCTCAAGGATCAACAAGTCGACTTATAAGCCTATGCAGGAGACTTCAAAACAGATCAAGGTACAACAATATCCACATAAGGGGAGCCCTGACTGCAGGAAAGGAAGTAGATGTTGGATGCGGGCCCTGTTCGCCCAGATTTTGGAATGTCCTTCCAACATGAGCATTCAGCTGGACAATTCAGCCAGAGTTGGCCTTCCTCGTTCTGAGAATTCCCACCCAGCTGAAATTTTGGTATGCATCCACGATTTTCTCTTGAAGGAGCAGATCCAACTTAAAGTGAGAAAGCAACATCCCCTTAAGTTTAGAGGTCATAATCTGATGCTTTACCAGGACCTCTCTGCACTAACACTGCAAAAAAGAAAAGACCTCTGACCTCCTGTGACCACCTTTCTCCGAGAGTGGGCATCCTTTATTCCTGGGGACATCCGTTCCGTATCTTCTTTTGATTAAACAGAAAACTGCACCAACTCTGCTCCTTAATTGCCACCTGTGAAATGCTGGGGATCGAGAGAGACATACACATGGCTGCTCCGACTAGCCCCAAGAATCGGAGAGCCACAAACTGCTCCAGATGGCAGAAGAGTCTGACCACAACCAGAAACCTGCGACCTGACCCTGTCCAGCCCAGGAGAGGCAGGCGGTCCTGGTGCCGCTATATGGGGATTCTGACAAATGACCCCTGGCCTGATGTATCTGTAATGCTATGTGTATATAACCACTGACTCCATCTTGACCATTGACTCCATTTTCTGCCCTCATTCAGTTGTCATCACGGGAACACAAGGTTTTTCCACACAAAGCTTGTTTTCCACAACAAACATGTTTTTGCTTTTCTCACAAGAACAGGGTTACATCGTGCTGGAACATTAATGGGGGAGGCGGACGAGATGCAACTGCACAAGGTGGAGAATGTTTTCACCAAAGGAAGGTACAGCTCTGTCTCCAGAATGTGCATTGCTGCCTGGCCAGTCCTTTTGCGTGTTTTCGACACAGACCAAGTACAGCCAGCGCTTGATTTCATAACAAAGGGGAGGGTGTTGTAGAATGCTCTCCTAGCTTGCTTAAGGTATAAAAGACACGGAGACTTGGTGCTAAGACTGAAACTCACCTGTGGAGTGGACGCACTGCCTGGGAGATTTTGATCCCATGTGGTCTCCTGCCTTGGCTATTTGAGGGTTTCTCCACTCTGCGCTGGTAAGGATGATGGATTTAACCCCCATGGTGATGCATTTTAACTTGTGAGTAATTTGCTCATACATATTAATGTTCTGTTGATGCACGGCACATTTATTTCCAGGAATGCTTTACTGCTATGATTATTCTTATACATGTTTTACTACTTTTGAATTAAATGCTTATTTTCATATATTCATGTGCTTTTATTTGATATCTGGGAAGTGCCTTAATAAATTCATTACTCAGACTAAGAATGCTGCATTCTTTGGCATTGTTTCTTCTTAGTTCAGGCAAAAGCAATACAATATCGGAAGGCCCTGTGATTGCTCTGATTGGAATTGGGAGGTTCTGGCAGTGGGGATTTGGGAGGCTGACCAGACTGGAATGAGAAGATGAAGAAGACGAGTCTTGTCAAGGACCCCTGCTCTCGAGGCACCAATGGGATGCCAGCAGCTCTGTCTGGAGCTCTTGCCTTACCAGGGACATTATGGGGGTCATTCTAACCCTGGCGGTAAAAACCGCCAGGGCGAATGACCGCGGTAGCACCGCCAACAGGCTGGCGGTGCACCGCTGGGCATTCTGACCGTGGCGGTTCAGCCGCGGCCAGAAACGGAAAGTCGGCGGTGTACCGCCGACTTTCCGCTGCCCTTGAGAATCCCTCCGCCGCCATGGGGATTCTGACACCCCCTACCGCCATCCTGTTCCTGGCGGGTCTCCCGCCAGGAACAGGATGGCGGTAGGGGGTGCCGCGGGGCCCCTGGGGGCCCCTGCAGTGCCCATGCCAATGGCATGGGCACTGCAGGGGCCCCCGTAAGAGGGCCCCAAAAAGAATTTCAGTGTCTGCCTAGCAGACACTGAAATTCGCGACGGGTGCTACTGCACCCGTCGCACTCCAGCAACTCCGCCGGCTCCATTCGGAGCCGGCTTCATCGTTGCTGGGTCTTTCCCGCTGTGCTGGCGGGCGGCCTTTTGGCGGTCGCCCGCCAGCACAGCGGGAAAGCCAGAATGGCCGCCGTGATCTTGTGACCGCGGTGCGGTCATTTGGCGGTAACCGCATGGCGGGCGGCGCCCGCCGCGGTTAGAATCACCGCCTATGTTTGTTGTTGTTCAGTTGGGATGCTCTTAAGGAGAGGGACTCATACTGCAGGAGGAAGCACCTAACTAGGGACAGACCGTCAATCGGAGTTACCATAGCAGCAGGAAAGCCACGAGGAAACTACAGGGACCCCATAGATAGTGAGCCTAAAAAAACAGATACATTGCCTAACTATACCACACGATAAATTGCGGATCCTTACTCTTAATGTGAAATGGCTAAACAACCCGGCTGAGAGACAGCCATAATATCGTACCTGAAGCAGTCGAACGCTGACATCTGTCTCCTTCAAGAGACACACCTAGAATTGGGTGACTGGCATTGCCTTACATCCAGATCCTTTCCACCACAGTACTTTTCTTCTGCAACAACCAAGACAGCAGCAGTCGCTATTTTGATTTCCTGCTCATTCAGGGAAAAATAGGTGCTAAACATACTGAAATTAGAGGTCGACTGCTAACATACCATGTAGAAGTTAGAGATTATGCTTTTGTTTCTGGCACCATGTATGCCCCCCAACGAGGGCCAGGAACGTTTCCTCTATAAATCAGTGGCAAAGGTCATGACTTTGAGACACTGGCTGGTATTATTAGGGGGAGACATCAACATAGTCTGCAGCAATAACTTTGATCACTCTGCACTAAGAAAAGGAGGTTCCGGGGAGCTATCCAAAGAGGGTGTCAATGGCTCCAAGAGATAGGTTGTTGGATTTATGGAGGGAATGGCAACCCAACTCCTGAGATTATACCTTTTACTCCCATGCCCACAAAACCTATGCATGTCTCAATCACTTCCTGGGGACCAAGGATGATCACATCAATAGACATCGAGCTACGTTCACTCTCTGACTATGCCAGAGTGACAGAAGTCCTAGCACTCCCCCCGACAAGACACCCACATCAGATCTGGTGCTTGTGCAAAACCCTCCTACACAGAACCGAAGTGATGCAGAAGATCACAACAGAACTACATAACTTCTTGGATATCAATGACACCACAGATATCTCCAGCTCACTCTTGTGAGACACTCTAAAAGCAGTGATGAGTAGGGAATTCCTTGGTATATCGGTGGTGAAAATAAGCTATGTAGGGACAAACGGGAAAGATTACAGCAACAGGTGAGAGAACTGGAGCACAAACATCACCACACCAGTGCCCCTCGGATGTGGCGTCAGCAGGAATCAGCCAGAAAACAACTTGCGGGCCTAGATGTCGATAAAGCCAAATACTCCTTACTGCATCTTAAACACTCCTTTCACGTGGGAGGAAATAGATGTGGCAGCTTCTGGCCAATCAGCTGCGAGCCCAATGACAGGCCGCAAGAGTGAAGTCCCTGGAGATGGGAAGCGGAGAGTAGATTGTGAACGATAGTCTTTTAGCAACCCAAGTTCGGGACTTTTACGAGCACTTATACACAGCCCAAATCCTACCCTTTAAAAGGCCCAGAATTATCTCCAGGGCATGAACACAATGCAGCTCACTGCAGATCAAGTGAATGAGCTCGATAGACCTATCAGAATAGAGGAAGTTATATCAGCTATAGCTTGGCAGAAGGCCCACAAATCCACAGGGTCAGATGGGTTGCCAGCACTGTGCTATAATATCTTTTGCATGACACTGGCCCTGATCTTGTCTAGGCTATTCAACTTGATTACAGGTCCTTCCTCAGTGCCAACTTCAATAAGGGAAGCCTCTTTCATAGTTATCCCTAAACCCAGGAAAGACAAGAAGCAATGCGGGTCCTATCGACCCATTTCTCTGTTTTATCTCAAGTTCACAGACAGTGAGTACCCTGGAAGGGGAAGGAGGGAAGGGGGAGTGTGAATTTGGAATGTTGTTGTACTTTGTTTTCATGCCACTATTCAGAAGCGCTGTGATATTTACTTCTCTTGGCTGAATACTTTGCTCTAGCCCAGTGACAATAAAAACAGATTTGAACCATAAAACTATTCGCCTGAGGGGCGCTACATGGAATGGCTGTCATGCAATAAGCAGAGGAAGGATTTCAAGGCATACAACAAAGTGCAAGAGGGTGGTGGGGGCAAGCCACAGGAGGGAGGCACGGGGGAGGTAGGTGGGAGCATCAACAACAGGGGGGAAGCTCATTTAATTTCCCATGCCTAAAAATGAACGTGTCCTTGTGCAATGCAACTGGTGGTCTTGTAAAGCACTCCAATATATTTGGGTCAAGTATATAAAACTGCAACAATAAAATAATCCAAAACATCGGAGGCAGAGGTTGAGGTGGGAGGGAGTAGCAACACAAGGAACAGTGGGAGGACGGTGGGGTGGGTACAAGCAACACGAGGGAGAGGTGGGAGACAAATTGCAGACATGCATTCTGAAAGAGTTCATGTCAAAAAGTAAAAAAAATAAAAAGTACCTGAGAGGCATGCAGCCAGTGGAAGTACACTGACCATAGACAGGAAGCTGTACAAGGCCGTGCTCCATGGCAGGGAGGAACAGTGGATGTGCTGGGAGGAAGCTGGAAGGAGCAGGAAGAATTTACCAATCAGATGCAAGGAAAAAGAGTTACTTGGAAGCTAACCAAGGCTGAGCATTGGTAATTAATGGGTAGGCTCAGTAAGTATTTTACACATATAATTCTAGTAAAAGAAAAAGGCTTTGGCTAACTATAGCGCTAAAAACCTGTAAGAACCTGGTAGAGTAACTTATAGCAGCTGCCTCATGTAAACGTCTGCCACACTAACTCTCAATCAGCTTCCCTCCATTACACTGTTAAGAACTGCACCTCAAAACAGAACAACATCACTACCCTGGTCATTCACGCACAACGCACCAAAATCAACACCCTTTCAACCACAAACTACTTCATAATGTAGAATGCTTCCCATCTAATAATGCCCTTCAGCATCTGGCTGCAGATAGAAATGCAATTAAAAGTAATTTCAAGATTCAGGCTTAAGCATTCAATCTCAAATTCACCACGGCAGAAGAGGCACACTTATAGGATTCTCGTTGGGCCACCCACTCACAAAGAGGAGCTGAGAATAATACAGGTGCACACTTAGGGCCTGATTATCCGGTGAGGAGACCGCCGTTGAGGTGGTAGTCTTCTTGCTGGCTCTATTACGACTTTTCCACTGGGCTGATGGACGGTAACCAAGATTCCCACCCGTCAGTTCAGTGGGAAAGGTGAGGAAGCATTGCTGCCGGCTCATAATAGAGCCGACGGCAATACTGCCTCATGCAGGGAGCACCAAGACCCTCAAAATGCGCCCTTCCTGCACAGCAGCCCTCCTGTAGTTCCCCGCCTTTGTTCTCTGCCAGCCTTTTCATGGCGGTGGTACCATGTATTAATGTTTATTGAATACATGAAGCTAGGAAGACAACCTTACCTGTATCTTTGCCAGACCTAAAATGATAGTTGATAAGATGAAGCATTTAATGGTAAAACTGAGTCATTTGCCCCTACCTTGGGGTCACATATGGTCTCTCTATTGAAGATATTTGAATGGAATGTCCCTCTTTCATTGCCATGATAATCAGTGGTGCTTTCAAGAAGGGTGAGATCTTCCCTCAAATTGTGCATCATGATGCCTATGCTGAAAAAGAGGCAGTGTTCATCACATCACTGATGACTGCTGGTCATCAACATCCCCTTTATAAGTGAAATGATGGAAGCTTTGTCTCTGATGAGCTTTAGAGATACCTGAAAAAATAATGGCATGTTTTACAACCGCCAGTCAGGCATCTGCCCCAGTAAGGGAATGTCCACAGCTCTTGTTTACACAAATGACCACCCACTGTAGGCCACAAACAAGGGATCTGCAGGATTATTTTATTGGACCTGCCAGTCACCTTCAACACTTTAAAACACTTCCTTTTTAGTTGAACTGAAATGGTGGAGCAGGGTCGGCTTTAATGCGGTGTGAGCAATGCGATGGCACCAGGTGCTGACCTCAGGGGGGAGCTGTCTTTAGTAATAACTTAGAAGCTCGCAATTTAAAAGCACCTCTTGAAAAGTTTCTTGTGCGTCCAGCCTTCAGGAAGCAATTAAAATATCAAGATATCTCTTGTGATTAATGTTCCTGCTAGGGAGAGAGATAGGAGTTTGTTCAGTGGCGTAAAGCAGCATCGAAGGTTAACATGCAGAGGGTTAATATGCCAGTTCCAAAGAACAGAACTATATTTTATGTGGATAGCTGAGTGGATTAGTGAAGCCAGCCTTTTAAAACAAATGAATATGTGAAAGGGGGGCTATGGAGAGATGAGGGGCACATTTGCTCGGTGGTAGTCAGAGAATCCGAGGAGGTGGTCATGGGGTGGGGGTGCCAAAAAAGACCGCTGCACAGGGCTCCACCAGCGCTAGAGCCGGCCCTGTGGTGGAGACAATAAAACCATAGGGAAATATCTGATGAGGTATTTTGATAGACAAAGCAGATAACTTGCCACAGACAACACTTCTTTGAGCTACTGTATCTTGGTTGTAGAGTCCTCGAGTGTCTACCTTCTCTCTACTTTTCAGTACTGTGCAGACTTTGTGGGAGGATTTTCAGGGCAGACAGCCTTTACCATGGAAGCCGATTCACAAAAACGTCAGGGGTAGTGGAAGTGACATCACATGACCTTTGACCCCTTGACATCACAGGAAATGGCACCACCACACCTTTAACACTGAATTTGACACACCACAGAGAGAGCACCACTCTGGTCACACCCACAGAACACAAAACACTTCCCTTGTAATGCAAGTGGCAACTGACCACTGTTTCAATCAAATACTTCCACAGTGTGTATCAAGGGAGTTGCCAGAAAATTAAAATACCCCCGACTTCGAAAGAAAACTCTTTTGGCACCAAGCAAGGAAGCAAGTCATCACTAACCTCTCGAGAAGAGCTCTCTTGTCTCTTTCATCCAAACATCTTCCTATTCATCTTTCTACCCACCTGCTAAAATCCTCAATGTTATATCTACATTCTGTCACCCATTCATTCTTTCATCTATTATCCAGTCTTTCACCAATCCATCCATCCATATTCAAACCTATGCATCCATTTCCAAAGCTATCCATCATCTATCTATCCATTTGCCCCTTCAATCATTCATCTCTCCATCCACCCTTTCACTCATCCATCCATCCTTTCTTTCATTCATCCATCCATTCACCCTTTCACTCCATCCCTTTCACTCCATCCATCCATCCTTCCTTTCATTCATCCATCATTTCACCCAGCCATCCAATCATCCATCCTTTCACTCATCCTTCCACTTAATCCCTTATCCATCCATCCATCCATTTACCCATTCACTCATCCATCCAAGCTTTCACTCACCTGTCTATCCACCCAACCTCCCTTTCACTCATCCATCCATTCTTTCACTCAAAAATCCATCCTTTCAGCATTCACCCTCCCTTTCACTCATCCATTCTTTTACTCTTCCATCCATCCACCCTTCCATTCAGTTATCCTCCCTTGCACTCATCCTTCCATTATTGTATTCATTAATCCTTTCACTCATCTATCCATTAACCTTTTCACTCATCCATCCATCCATCTTTTCTCTCATCCATCCATTTGCTCATCCGTCCATCCACTCACCCTTTAACTCCATCCATCCTTTCACCCCTTTCACTCATCCCATCCATCTGTCCATCCTCCCTTTGACTCATCCTATCCATCAATCCATTCACTCTCCCTTTCACTCATCCATCCTTTTACTCACTCATTCACTCATCCATATTTTCTCTCATCATCCATCCACCCTTTCCCTCATTCATCCATCCATCCATCCTACCTTGCACTCACCCATTCTTTCACTCATCCATCCATCATTTCATCCATCCATTTACCCTTTCACTTATCCATCCTCACACCCATACTTTATGTCATTCATCCATCCATGCTTCCACTCACCGATCCATCCACTCTTTCACTCACATACCCACACATCCATCCTTTTACTCACTCACTGTTCTTTGTGTTCTAAGTTGCAGACAGAAGAGACCCATCAAAAACTCCATCCCTCTGTTGAGTCTAATGTTGAGGGTTCACGACATCCCAGCATTCATCCTTATACTCATCCCTCCATCCACCTGTTCTTACTCACCACTTCACTCCACCCACTCATCCATCCTTTCACTAATCCATCCACCCTTCCTCATCATCCATCCAACCTTTCGCTCTCCCAGCAATTCACCCTTTCATCCATCCATCCGCTCTCCCTTTCATTCATGCATTCATTTTACACTATTCCATCCTTACATCCATTTGTTCACTCATTCATGTATCCACCCATTCACCTTTTCACTCACCCATCCACCCTTTCACTCACACACCTATCTATCAGTCTTTTCACTCACTCACTCAATCAACCAACCACCCACCCTTTCACGTTATGAATGAGCCTTTGTCTGCCGAGCAGGAGACAGAAGAGGCCCCTCAAGCACTCCACGGCACCCCTGCTATGTAGCATACTATCCATCTACTATGTGCTTTGGCTCCTCATCAGGTACACGAAGCACAGTGTACTGTATTTGCAATTTAAATAAAATATTGTTTAACCTATATTTAAATTACAAATTTAATAATAACCCCATCATATAATAGAATGTGAACACATGATTTCTAATTTGCCTTTTCGTGGAACATAATTTAGTCAACCAATAGCATGAAGATGCATTTTTAAACTTTTGGCATCGTACGGCCAAACAATGTCAGCTCAGCTCCAGCAGACTGGAATGCCTCCTGAAGATAGACGTTCTTCCAATTCCTATCTTTTCTACTAAGAAGAGTGGAGAAAAACATCAAAATCCTAGTCCTCAGGACAAACATACAAAGTGCTTAGGGGAGCTTGGGACCTGCAAGACCTTGAAACAGTGACAAGTTTCCACTGTTTCCTGTTCCACAGCCAGCAAGAGCCTGAAGCACCTGCTGATGACTTGTTGTTTACATAAACGACAAAATAAATGAAGCAAGTTTTCATATATTTTTGTTTTCTGCTCTCAGAGGCTTTGAGACCTGTGCTGGCTCTGAGGCCAGGGGTCGCCAAGAGCAGTGCCAGGGGTAGCAAGCGGCAAGCCACGGGTCAAAGTTGCGACCCTGGCGACGCTCAGATGGCATCCATGGCGTTTGCTGGCCTAGAACACACCACAATTCCTAAAAAGCATCTGGTACCCTCAACAAATAATTTATATTATAACTAAAATCTGTTATCACCCTTTATATGTTCTTTTTCTGATATAACTGGAGCGGGTCCTAGTAGTGGGGTCCCCAGGGTCAATAATAGCTCTGGGAGGGGGGTCACACAGCCCTCTTCCCCTTTCTAATTGCGGCCAGGCCTCAGGGGGTGGAGTCCCTAAGGTCGAAATCGGCCCATGAGAGGGGCATTGTGCCCCCATCCAACTTATGCATGAGGCCAAGCCCTGGGAGATGTGGTCCACAGGGCTGAAATCAGCCCAGGGAGGGGTGCCTTGCATGTTTTGGGACCTCTCTTTTTTCTCAGCCCTCACTTGACAAATCACCCTGAAACATTCAGGTTAGCAGCTGAAGTGAGTGGCAAACTAGTTTTAAGAAAAGTTTTGAAGATTTGTCAAAGTTACTAGCAAAACAGATAACGCTTTTCTTATGGAAACTTGAGGCCTGATTTAGATGTTGGTGGTAATGGTCCCGCCGCCAACTTTTTGACTGAAAATACATCCGCCTCCGTGACAGTCCACCCACTTTATCTAGATGTTGGTGGTCCAATAGCTGAAAATCCTCATTTGAACTGCTGCCTCCACCAAAAAACACCGCCTGCAATGCTGGCAGGAGAGAAAAAAGTGATGCCAGTGGGACCCCAGACACCCTTCCCTTCGTGCAGATTTGAATGTGCCTTTCCACCAAGCAAAAAGTGGTGATCTGACCTCCACTCGCATGTGAGAGCAATGAATTTGTGTATGTTGTGTTGGTGTGTGACACATTCAGGTGAGTGTTGTTGTGTGGCAGATGTTGTGTAGTTGTGATTGTGTGTGAGTTTGTTTGTGTAGCTGAGTTGTGTTGGTTGTTGTGTCGTGTGTGAGTGCAGTGTCATGATGTGTGTTGTGTCCTGAGTGTATGCCAACGTGTGTTTTCGGCATAGGCAGATTGTGTTGTGTTGAAATTGTAATGGATGATGGTGTGTATGATGTCTGTATTGTAGTGCGTGGGGCAGGGGGACCCATATGGCAAAGGTACAGTGTGTGTGTGTCACTTACCTCTATTCCACAGCCACTGCCATTTTACAAAGTCCATTGGGTCCTGCCACCATCTCAATCCATCAGCAATCTGTTGCCAGTCCTCCACTTGCAGAGCTGTAACATCTGGCAGGCAGAACACTGTTGACTTGATGGTCTTCTTCGGTATGCCACAGACGCACTTTGACAGTAACACCGTCAAGATCTAAATCAGGGCCCAGGTCCTAACTATCACCACCTACTGGGGAACACCATGTGTTTGTGTGTTCACACACATATATTTTGGCCATCCATGAGCAAGCCTTGTGTAGATGAGCCAAATCACATTGGGTTTGTAGCACAGCAGTGAAATTTGCTAATGGCTGTCACTTGCACCAGAGTCCCAAACATTTTCCTATGGCAATGCATTGAATGTTTGTATATAATATATTACCCAGTGGTGGTAGACACTGGGTAGTTATAGTTAGGTCAGCATTTTCATAGGAAATTTGTTTTTTGTGATGCTAATAACTTTGCCACCGTTTGAGAAATATCCAAATTCTTTCCCAAAAAATGTTCTTTTTTGCCTAGTTTGTGCATGGAAAGATTTAGGGTGGTCCAACTAGCAGGCCCCCCTCCCTGAGCCTTCTATGACCCCGGGGGACCCCCAGGATTGGCTTACTTGCTGTGTCCATGTAGCCTAATTTCCTTTAAAAATACATAGGGCCTTTGGGGATCCCTTTAAAAAATGATCAATGATATAAATTGAGATGTCATTAATGATGCCATAAATTATGTCATAGAACAGGTCATGAGATATGTAATATGTGAGGACATAAGCAGTGTATTGCCGGGGTACAAGTTATAGTTAACTCTGCTAACTATTGCTGGTAAATTTCTGTGTTTTTTTTTAGTTCAAAGTTTTATATTGTCACTGACATATTCACCAAACAATTATGTTACTTTGTATATATGTTACTTAGTGCCAGTCGCCACTAGGTAGTTATAGTTTGGTCTACTCTCTTTTGGTTTGATAGTAACTTTGGGCCTCTTTGACGAATATTCACAAAACTTTCCAAAAAAAGTTCATCCACCTCAGCTCCTTCCTGGAAAGTTTCAGGGTTATCTGTCAAGTGAGGTTGAGAAAAAAGGGGGGGTCTCAAAAGTAAAATCCCCATGTATTTTCCAAGTATTATTTTAAGACAGGTTATAGCAAGAACTGCAAAACGGAATTACACCAAATTTGTCAGGAAGCTCGATCTTGGTCATCAGATTGTGCTGTTTAGGTTTTGGCTAGACAGCACTTGTGCTGTCTCGCCAAGACATTTTTGTATAAACTTTGTGGGCTTACAGCCCGGACTTTGCTTTTCATTTGCTGTCATTTGCAGTCTCCGTCATTTCTCTCCTATTATTTCATCGCATTTGTCCATGGCATGCATTTGTCATAATCCTTCCTGTGCTTAGTCCTTCACGAGAGCAGGGACAAAGTACTACTTCAATCCACTGGGCACCATTTTAGCATCTGTTTTAGGAACTATTTTTTTCTTTGTTGAAAAGCAATTCACACAATCAGCCTTGTTTCACTCTGTAAATCTTGTCCTTATCTTCTCACATTTGCTGTGCATATAAGGACCGAGACCAAATGTCAGCTTGCAAGTTTGTTCCTCTGTTGCCGGTAAGCCTTTCAAATGGTTCCATAATGTTTATTTGTTTGCTGCCACGCGTGCCTTACCCGGGCAGATTTTTTGCCCCGGGGGCCCCATTCCCAGATCGCAGGCCAATTAATGTAAGAAGAGGGGAGCCACACGGACCCCTCCTCAGGATGATTTTGGCCCCGGGGACCCCATCCCCAGGGCCTGGATACTTCCTTATGAGTGGGCTGACCCCACACAGAGCACCTAGTGTGAAGTCTTGGGGATAGCAGGTGAAGACTTAATCCCCTACGGTCCCTGCTGGCTCTCTGCCTCCAGCTGGAGCTGGCATTGCTCCTGCATACAGGGAACACTAGAAAATGCTTAAAAAAACAGATGAAAAGTCTGCTCCTAGCAGACAGGAGCGGTTTTCCTGCTTCCACCCACTGGGAGCAGACTTTTTATTTGCTTTCGCTTGGTGGGAGCTGTCAAAGCTCTCTCCAAGAAACAGCAAACAAATGTGTACAGAGGGTGGGCACCTCTGGATATGGGGAGGCGACCTTGAGGGGTGGCAGTCCCGAGGGCTATTAATGGTTCCAAGAGGGGACCACATGGCCCCGCCTTTGTTATAAGGAGGGCCTGCCCTGTTTAGGTGATGGTCCCTAATGCTAAAAATATGCTCTGGGGGGCCGCACAGCCTCCCTCCCCTTTCAAAATTTGGGCAAGCCCTCCCCAGGGCCATAAAGGGCCTCGGAGGGGTGTCCATGCAGCCCCCTTCCCTTCATATTGAATTTATTGGCCATGACTCAGGGAGTTGGCGGTCCCTGGGGCAGTTAAAAGCCTACGGAGGTGAGCCGCATTTCCTCCTTCTTCTGTATTTAGCATTGGCCTAGTCCTGGGCAGGTGGCTGTCCCCAGGGTCAATATCGCCCATGGCGAGGGGGGCTGTATTTGCCCTTCTCCTCAAAATATTAATTTATATATGCCCCTGGGACCTGGATCACTCAGGGCTCATCTGTAAACAACCACGGGAGACCACACAGTTGGTTTTTATTAAACTAAATGTTCCCGAGATCCATGGATCCTCTGCGATTTTCACTGGAAAATATTTTACAAAATGCTTTGTGGCCCTCGTGGGGTCCCTGGGGGACCCTAGTATAAAGGCTAGGGGGTCAAGGTATTCCTACCATGCCCCTCTTTTCTTTCTTGTAACATTTTTGTTTGGGGCTCAGCTGACTCTAATCCCCAAAGCAGCTGCCAACATTTCCTGGTTGAAGTGTTGGCAGTCAATCAGATCCTGCACGAGATCTGGAGAATTTGTGAAGTGTTTGTGCCTCTAGTCATGTCTAAAATCCCTATGAGAAATTCATGGGGAAAAACCATTGTGGGACCCCCCTTTTTCTTGGCCCCCACTTGATGAATCACCCCAAAAATTCAAGACAGCAGCTGAAGTGACTGTCATACTAATTTTGAAAAGTTTGTGAATATTTGTCAAACGGCAGCAAAGTTATTGGCAAATCAAAAAATGCTTTTACTATGAAAACTAGGTCCTAAATATGACTACCTAATATATATATATATATATATATATAGTAACTGAAAAAAAACAAAGGGTACAGGGAAGTTAGGATCATATTTGAAAAGTACAAAACCATACTAAAAAGCTAACAGTTATAGTTAGAGTTGTCTCAAGTAAGTATAACTCGTGCCTTAAGGTAACTATAGCTTGTGCCCCCGCCATGCAGAGCTTTTTCGTCAAAAATGTTACTGCAAATATTACAGTGATATTATCAATGATGTTATCAAAGGTGTCATGAGTGCCGTAATTTGTGGGCTAATGAGCAGTGCATGGCGAGGTCATGAGTTATAGTCACCACTTACCTTTGATAAATCTAACTATAACTGTTGAATTTCTGTACGATTAAAATGTGAGCGTAACTATAACATCCGTAGAACCTTTGTTTTTTCAGTAAATTTCTATGTTTTTTAATATTCTATTTCCTAACTTTAATGTCCCTGTAACCTTTGTTCTTTTCAGTGAATTTCTATGTTTTTCTTAATTATACGTTAATCCAACCACCGCCCACACATGCCCTTCAACCACAGGGCCTGAGGCCCACCCCTATCAGCACCCAACCTGGTGTCTTAGCCCGTGTGTGGCAGGGGTTGACCACCAGGCCTAGCCTGCAGCCAGACCCCGCCGCCAACCCCCCTAACTACCCAACCCCATGCTGCACATGGCCTTTTGGTGGAGTGCAGTGGGAGTTGGCCACAGCCTGTCTCTCTGGGAGTGAGAATAGGTGTGAGAGGGTGTATCTGGGGGTGACAGTGGCTGTGAGGATCTCTGCCCGGGTGTGAGGTGATTACAGCACTCATCACATCTTTGATAACATCACTGATAATATCAATGTAATTTTTGCAGTAAAACTTTTTACAAAAAAACTGTGCATGGCGGGGGTACAAGTTCCAGATACCTTAGGGCATGAGTTGTAGTTACCTGAGATAACTCTAACTATAATTGGTGAATTTCTATGGTTTTGTATGTTTAAAACTTGAGCCTAACTATAACGTCCCTGTAACCTTTGTTTTTTTCAGTGAATATATATATATATATATATATATATATATATATATATATATATATATATATATATATATATCCACATTTATATGTATATATATTCATTTTTATATATATATATATATATATATGTACATATATCAAACCCAAAAAGATGATGCTGCACAGGAGCTTTTCAATTCCAAGGCCCATATTTATACTTTTTGCTACAAAACTGCGCTAATGCAGTTTTTGTGACAAAAATGTTTAAGGACAGCTTGCGTCATTTCACAAAGCCAGCTGGGCTCCATATTTATTGAATGGCGCAAGCCGGGGCTAATCTTGGGCTAACATCTTAAAAGAAGACTCTATCCAGGTAGGGGTGGTGGTAGGGAAGGAGGGGGTTGTGTGTCAGAAAATTACGCTAGCCTGGTTAGTAGCAAGAAAAATGCCTTTAACCAGACTAGCACTATTTCCTAGCGCACAACCACCAAAATCATGACTCCTTTCTTAGGAAAGACAGGAGTCATGCCCACCACCCCAATGGCCAGCACAGGGGACATGTGTCCCCTGGGCATGGCCATTGCTCCCTGTGCCATGCAGGGGGGCCCAAGTTAAGGCCCCGATGGCAAAAACAAATATTCAAAAAAATACTTACATGGACTTACCTGGGATGGGGTCCCCATCCTCCAGTGTCCCCCTGGTGGGGATGGGGGTGTTCCTGGGGGTTGGGGAGGGCACCTGTGGACCCCTTCCATGGTGTCTAACCATGAAAATGGGTCCACAGGTTCCTTAATATCTGGTCAGACCCAGGCGTTAAATAAAGGTGCTAAGCAAACTTAGCACCATTATTTAGGCCCGCCTCCCACCCGTGCGTCATTTTTGCATGGTGGATAAATATGGCACTACAGGCTTAGGGTCATTTTTTGGCTGGGAACGCCTACCTTGCATCTCAATGACACAAGGTGGGTTCACACATCCACAAAATGATGTTAACTCCTATATTTTGATGGTAGACGTGTCTAGCGTCAACATATAAATATGGAGTTAAGTTTGCGCCACATTTGCGTAAAAATAAATTACGCAAATGTGGCACAAAAAAGTATAAATATACCCCTAAGTGTTTAATGATTATTGTCATCGCACCCTCAACAAACAATACTGACGGGTCTCGACTATTGCAGTCTTGTTCACGGTTAACAGAGTCATGTCTCCATCACCAATTTATACTCTCATCCCTTTACATCCTCGATGAGGCATTATGGAAATTATAGTTCTAAATAGCATGAAGAGTTCTGAGCTTGTCACCGAATGCAACCATATGCTAATCTTGAGTGTTTGTACAATACAATTGGAGACTACAACAGCCTGGAGGGGCATTGACTCCTAACACGCCGTTTGCAGACTCAGTGACTGCATATGTTGTCAGTCTCACTGGGAAATGTGTTGAGCATATGCCAGGATTACCCTTTGGATCCATGCGGCACTGGCAGAATGAGCTTGAGCATGCTCTGATCTCATCTTAAGTTAACTCGCACTCACCAAACAGTAATTAGAGCTCTGGGAATTGTGAAATGTCAACCATAAATCGGGAAATGAGTAACAAAGGTGAAGGCGTGCCGAGCCCAACACTGTCTTAGATTTCGATATGCAGGGAAATGTGAATGGATTGTTGAAAACAATGGTCATCGTTCTGAAAAGTCGAACTCTTCTCAATATGAACACTAAACTGGAATCTTGTGATAGAATGAGGAGGGCGTTTGAAAATTCAGTAATTTACCCGACCCTTGTCATGAGAGGTTGTGGCACTTTATATTTTGTCAATAATTTCACACTTTCAGAACAAAGTCAAAAGTGAAGGTCCGCCGAGCCCAACAGTGATTTAGATTTGGATATGCAGGGAAATGTGAATGGATTGCTGACAACAATGGTCATCATTTTGAAAAGTCAAACTGTTCTTAATATGATCATTAAGCTCGAATCTTTTGACAAAATAAGAAGGATGTTTAAAAATCAAGTCATTTCCCTGACATGAGTGGTTGTGGTGCCATAAATTTTGTCAATAATGTCACATTTTCAGCATCCCTGTTTTTCGTGTGCGCTATATTTAGAACTATAATTCCCATAACACCTCATCAAGGATGTAAAGGGATGAGAGTATAAATTGGTGATGGAGAAAGGAGTCTGATAACCAGGAGCAAGACTGCAATAGTCGACATGCATCAGTATTGTTTGTTGAGAGTGCAATGACAATCATCATTAAACACTTGGAATCTAAAAGCTCCTGGGAGTGCAGGGTCATCTTTTTGGATGTGCTATTAAACTCGGGACGTTGATCTATCCTCAACGCTTGCACCAGCAGCTGAGAGTGCTGTTTCTTGACCAATTTGTTTGATATATATATATATATATATATATATGAAAAATATACCCTCACAACATATAGAAAGCCCCAATAGGTTTCCCAGGGGTAGGCCTCATACCAACCTTGAAGAGCCAACATTCAACATTCCAACCTGATTTTCAAATATCACCAGAGGAACAGGCAATAAAAACACAATCTAGCCCAAGTGGGCAAATGTACTGCTGCACAACATAAGATCCAGAGGAACATGGGAGAAATTAGTAAAATGAAAATCATTCGGAGTAAAAAAGGAAATTAAAGGAAAATCATATCATTAAGGGAACAACCATAACAAGTTGTAATTAGTCAATAATGGGATCATTCGACAATACAGACAAGGCCTCAGCCTACCTGAACATCTAACTCCTCATCCTTATTGAGCCCTAAAGGATGTTTTGTCTGTAAATCCAGGCTGTAGAAAGATTCCCATTGCCTCAGCTGTCTAATTCTATTGCCCTGCGTACAGTTTTAGATATTCTGTCAATCCCAAAGAATGTCAATTTTGCTACATTCTGTTGATGCACAGCTAAAAACTGTTTTGCTACGGAGTAAGTAGCATCCACATTCCTAATGTCCCTTTGATTTTCCAAAATGTGTTTCCTAAGAGGAGAAGTGGTACTCCCCACATTCATTAAATTAAAGGGACATTTCAGTACATAGATTCAATAGTCGAAGGAACACATAAAAAAATGCTTGATGGTTCTCTTCTGGCTGTTACTTGACCTAAACTCAAGTGTGTTGAGAACATGCTTACATGTCTTGCAACGGCTGCATTTAAAAAAGACCTTTGATTTAGTCAACCAACTGTTTCTAACTAGAGCTTCTAGCATAGTAGCTATGAGTCAGAAAATACTCCAGGGTTTATCCCCTTCTATGAATAATGGATGGTCTAGTAGGTAATTCTGAGCCAATAACAACATCCATTCTCAAAATCCTCCAATGATTGGCCATGATAGTTCTTATTTTAAGGGAACATGTATTATAGGTGGTAATCAAAAGTATTATATTCTCACACTGTGATGTTTTATTGATAAATAATAATTGGTTGCACATTATCCCGGCAGCTGCTGCGTTAAAGGTTTTATTGGTAAACCCTCTTTGTTTGAAGCTCATAGTCATCAGACTTTTTTTCAAACATTCCTCATCCAGATTGCAAAGGTGCTTAATTCTTAACATTTCCCCAAAAGGAATGCTGTTTGCCAGATTTCTAGGATGATAACTCGTAAAATGTAAAACACTGTTTCCTGCTGTGTAATTACAGAATACACCAGTAGGGATCTCGCTGTTTTCCAACCATAGCTAACATCCAAAAAATATAATTCTCAATTTACTCATCCTAGTAAGGAATCTCAAATTACATGGATTTTCATTCAATAACTGAACAAACATTTCTGCTTCTCTCATTGGGTCATCCCATAATGCATACAAGTTGTCAGTATACCTAAGTATACCTAGGCCATAGGACTATATGATTGGTAAACAATTTGTTCATATCAGACTATGCCCCCTGCTTTTCCCGCCAGCCCATCACCAGATTCACGAAGTTTGGGGCAAAGCAGGTCCCATAGCAGTCCCAATATTTTGTCTACATAATGTATAATTAAACATAAGGATGTTTTCTTTCAAACAATACTTAATCATATGTAATAACCTCTTATTATGTTCACAAAGCACACTGCTCTGGTCCTCAGAAAGTATTCATATACTTGTACTCTGAATTAATGGTCAATGCATGTGTAAAGGGAAGTAACATCCATAGTAATCATTACATAGGTGTCCATCTAACCAATATTCTGTATTTTAATAAAAAAATCAGTACTGTCCCTACAATAGGATGGTTGGGCAGATACTGATGGAAAGAGAAAGTAATTGATATAGATCTCTCTATTTTCCGAAAACCCTCATTCAAGGAGACCATTTGCCTCCCAGGGGGATTTTCCATACATTTATGGACTTCTGACAACAAGTAAAAACAGAGTACTTTGGGGTGATCATTTCTTAGAAATAGATATTAACCAAAATTCAAGATGCCCTGCTCCGACCACTCTAGAAGTAAATTTTGATATTTTCGCACTGGTTCCTTGTACTCATTCAAATGTGATGATTTCATAACAATCTGTCTGATTAGGCTGTTGCAAGGTCTTATTTTCATACATGCTGGCATCCATCACAACCATATTCCCTCCCTTATCAGAGGGTTTATCACAGTATCATCAGATTTTAATGCATTTAATTGCTGTTTCAGATAAATTAGAAGGAGATTAGTTGCCTTGATTTCTCAAAAGCATACATTTACAGTGATGCTATTCTTAGGTTCTGAATTTACTCGTACAAAACCACAGAGATTCAGCAGTTATAGTTATAGTTATTTCAAGTAACTATAACTCGCACCCTAAGGTAACTATGCCCGCACCCCCGTCATGCACAGTTTTTTCTTCAAAAGTTTGACTGCTGATTTTTCATTGATATTTATATTGACGTTATAAAAGATGTCATGAAAGCTGTAATATCAGTGGTAACTAGCAGAACATGGTGAGGACGCGAGTTATACTTAGCTTACAGGGCGAGTGGGTCTGTGGGGGTCTGAGTGGGTCTGTGAGTGGGTGTGTGAGTGTCTGAGTGGGTCTCTGAGTGAGGGTCTGAGTGGGTCTGTGAGTGGTTGTGTAAGTGTCTAAGTGGGTCTGTGAGTGGGTGCAGGAGTATCTGAGTGGGTATGTGAGTGGGTGCATGAATGTCCGGGTGCTTCTATGAGTGAATGATTTAGTGTATGAATTAGTCTGGGAATGTTTTTTTTTAAAAAATTTCGGCAGTATTCGCAAATTTGTCACACTGTTACAAGGGGGAAACGCTGAGCAACAAGTCATACATGTGAATATTGGACATGGTGAAAAAATCATTTTAAAGTTATAATTGGACCCCCAAGACCCTATATCACATTTAATTTTATTTTTCAGCCCTGTGGGCCATGTCCTATTACCTAAAATGGTGACCACAACTTTCTGGTCAGTTATGGCAAGCCAATCACAGCATTCCAAGTGTTGCACGCATTCAGGAATATGCTGCGATCGACGTGAAAACGTTGCGCTAGATTTTCACATTTTCCCTTTAATATTTTGAAAACTACTAAATGAATTTACACCAAATAACAAAAAGCGCAATCTGTGTAACAAAATCTAGCTTTCTGCCAAATTTGGTATAATTCTGTCCAGCGGTTCAGGCTGTAGTCATGTTCAAAACTGCTATGAGAATTGACCTGGGAAATGCACTTTTCTTACCTCCCCTTCTCTCGGACCCCGCTTGACGGATCACCCTAAAACTTTCCATGCGCAACAAGAATCCCAACACACTTTTTTGGGAAAATTTTGTGAAGGTTCTTCAAATGACGCGAAAGATATATGCAACTAAAAATATGCTTTTCCTATGGAAACATGGTCCTAACTATAAATACCTACTGGCTCCAGTAGGTAACATACATATACACCTTACCCAGTTCATAGATTTTATAACACTTGTCATGTTGCGGTTTTAAGTAGGCCTGGGCAGAGTTCACGGGGTCCAATTTTACAGAATTCCACAGAGTTGAATAAAACCTCAGTGGAAATCCGAGGAGGTGAAGTTCCGTGACCCACGGAGTCCTGAATGTTCCAGATCTCGGAAGCACTGCATACGAGACAGGCCGGTGCACAAAAGGCCTGAAACAGCAGCTTTCGCAGGCCAGGGCCGTAGGCAGAGAAAGCTGCTGTTTCAGTCCTTGTTTGTGCACCAGTGTGGACTTACCTTAACCTTCCAGGGGGTCCTTCTCTCCTCATCATCCTACGAGGAGTCCGCAACAGCTGTCTATCTCTGGCCTCTGCTCCCAGGCTCCGGTGCACTACACAGCGCAGACTGTCTGCACTTACGCTGTGCAGCCCATTACTGGGCTGCAGTGTGCACCGCTGGTGGGACTAGCGGAGTTTTCAGACTAAGTCCGCGCTCCAAGCGGAATGCAGAGTTCCAAAAACTCTGTTAGCTCCGACAGCAGAGTGGAGCTCTCAGCACACCCCTAGCTTCGAGTCTATAATGACAGTGTTAGAAACAAAACTACTAGCCCCGAAATGCAATAGGCCTTTGACTGAAAAGGCAGGAATGGCTAATAGAGTTTATTTTATAGTGCCACTTGGCTGATGTGAGTTGTAAAATAAAACATAGATCCTTTCTGCCTTTTGCTTGTAAGCAGTCAAGGGCTGAAAAAACCTTTGGGTGATAGGGTTGAAACAGCCTTCAAATGCAAATGTGAGCATCTCACTGTTTTAGGCATTCATTAACACTTATTGGAAACATAAACCAACACAAGAATGTTTTTAGGTACTCCTCTCCCTGCACCCATCCTATTCTTGATTTGCTCTGCCTTGAAGAGGTGCCGGTGCTTTCCCGTGAGGGCCGCAAGTGGCACATAGTTATAGGTGATTGACTCACTCAGGAATTATTTTCAGAAAACGTGTGAAAGACAAAGGTATTTCATTATAATTACAATTCTAACAGTACTTAATACAGAACATCCACACTATTTTAGAAAAGTTACATTACAAATCATCAGAACATGGAATTATCATCTGAGAAAGGAGGAGTTAGAGGTTCATTATTATTTGATAAACAGAACAGAAT
The DNA here is from genome assembly GCF_031143425.1 of Pleurodeles waltl. Lineage (NCBI taxonomy): Eukaryota > Metazoa > Chordata > Amphibia > Caudata > Salamandridae > Pleurodeles > Pleurodeles waltl. The sequence goes on from NC_090442.1 coordinate 766,557,584, forward strand.
GAACTAAATAAAAAAAACTGTGTACAGACAAATCAGTTATGGGTATGAAAGATGGAAAACACATAAAATTGGAAAAACGATTAAGAAACCATTTTTGAAAGTTACTTGACTTTAAAAACACATGCATTGCATATTTTTCAGACTGAACACTGTACATTGCCTGTTGACGGGGTTGAGTGCTATCATATTAATAGAATAGACCACACTGCACAGGTAAATGCATTTCTGGTACATCATTCATGAACATCATGCAGCAGTGTTTCGGCTTCATGTATACTCTTTAACAGGCCTTCATCAGGCTGTGTAGCAAACTATTCAGTTAGATGTGTTAACTATAAGGTGCACTGTTTGAAGATGGCAGTCTGCAACACAAGTTTAGACAAAATAATATGATTCCAGACGAGGGCCTTATTTCAAGTCTGGCGGTCCAAGGACTGCCAGAGTCACAGTGGCAGTCGGACTACTGCACTCCAGGTGATCGGACCATCACATTACAACCCTGGCGGTCAGACTGCAGGGGACCGCCATCACCACTGGGAACATGTTCCCGACGGGCTGACTGTGGTTAGACTCGTGTTCAGCCATGGCCAGCCAGCGTCGCCGTGTTGATTATGACTCCTGTTTCTGCCAGCCTTTCCATGGCGGGGACCCCACCATGAAAAGACTGGCAGAAGCACAGTGCAGGGGGCCACGGGGGCCCTTGCACTGCTTATGGCATGGACAGTGCAGGGCCTCCCATGCCCAGCACCCTTGGAATGCTTAGAAGACAGTGTGCATTTCGAGGGTGCTGGTGTGCTACAGTATTGGCCTTGGCTCCCTTAAGGGAACTGAGACCAATACTGTAGCACTGTTCCCACCGGGCTGACCGGCGGGAACGTCATAATATGATGTTCCCACCAGTCAGCCTGGTGGGAACATCATAATATGGCGGGGTGCTCATCTCCGCAAGCTTAGTGGGCGGCTCGCCCGAACACCAAACTCATATTGAGCCCCTCAGTAGTCAGTGTCATGCAATATTACATGAAGGACCCATTATTAATGCACTCAATATCCCTCACCAGAGAACATTAGAACATTCACAATGTTCCAGCCTTAGCATGCAAATTTCAATCTGAGTTTAGGGCTTTAAGGCCACTTAAAGGTCTCCAGAGTTAATATTCAGTTTCAAGCCAAGAGGGTACTTGCATAAATTTGGCCTAACCTTTGCGAAACTCATGTACCATCAGCCCAACATTTAACCCCTTCTGTGCCCAGGACGTAATGGTTTGCATTTCTCTTCTGATCACGTGGGGGGGGGGGCTGAGAGAGGCTTCACAGGGAAGGAAAGTTATTTCCTTCCCTTTAAAGTCTCTCTCTGCGTTTTGGCAGCCGGATTGCAAGCAATCCGGCTGTCAAAACGCCCACTAGACACCAGGGATTTTATTTTAAAAAGGAAACTGCCATGAGGGAGCGACCCCTTGGGCAAGGGTCGCTCCCAGGGGGGGGGCATTTTTTTTAAGGCCTTTTCTGCCCCACATGAGGGCAGATCGACCTATTATTAGGCTGATCTGCCCCCGGGGGGGGGGGGCAGAAACCTCTAGGCACCAGGGATAAAAATAAATGTTGTTTTGTTTTTTGTTTTAGAGGTGGGGAGCGACCCCTTAGGCAAGGGTCGCTCCCATCGGGGGCAAATTATATTTAGGCCATTTCTGCCCCCCTCGGGGCAGATTGGCCTATTTTAATTAGGCCGATCTGCCCCCAAGTGGGGCAGAAACCACTAGGCACCGGGGATTTTTTTTGTTGTTGTTGTTTTACAGATGGGGAGCGACCCCTTAGGCAAGGGTCGCTCCCCTGGAGGGGCAAATTGTATTTAGGCCATTTCTACCCGCTTTGGGGGCAGATCGGCCGATTTTAGGTCAATCTGCCCCCATGGGGGGCAGAAAACACTAGGCACAAGGGATCTTTTTTGTTGCGCCGTCACGCAAGGGGAGCGACCCCGTAGGCAAGGGTCGCTCCCCGGGGAGTGTGGGGGAACAAATTTATTTTAGGCCATTTCAGCCCCCCACCCGGGGCCAGATCGGCCTATTGTAATTAGGCCGATCTACCCCCAGGGGGTCAGAAACCTCTAGGTGCCAGGGCAAATTTTTTTTTTTTTTTTTTTTTTTTTTAGAGATGGGGAGCAACCCCTTAGGCAAGGGTCTCTCCCCTGGAGGGGCAAATTGTATTTAGACCATTTCTGCCCACTTTGGGGGCAGATCAGCCGATTTTAGGTCAATCTGCCCCCAAGGGGTGCAGAAACCACTAGGCACCAGGGATCATTTTTTTTGTGCCGTCACGCAAGGGGAGCAACCCCGTAGGCAAGGGTCGCTCCCTGGGGGGGGGGGAATTTATTTTAGGCCATTTCTGCCCCCCCTGGGGGCGGCTGAGCTAGAGGCCAAAGTCCACAGGTAGGCACTTAGCAAAAAAAAACTCTGTTTTCTCTGAAAAAATGTGATCTGTCCACGTTGTGTTTTGGGCCATTTCCTTTCGTGGGCACTAGGCCCACCCACACAAGTGAGGTACCATTTTTATCGGGAGACTTGGGGGAACGGTGGGTGGAAGGTCATTTGTGGCTCCTCTCAGATTCCAGAACTTTCTGTCACCGAAATGAGAGGAAAAGTGTTTTTTTGGCCAAATTTTGAGGTTTGCAAAAGATTCTGGGTAACAGAACCTGGTCAGAGCCCCACAAGTCATCCCATCTTGGATTCCCCTAGGTGTCTAGTTTTCAAAAATGTGCTGGTTTGCTAAGTTTCCCCAGGTGCCAGCTGAGCTAGAGGCCAAAATCTACAGGTAGGCACTTTGCAAAAAACACCTCTGTTTTCTGTCAGAAAATGGGATGTGTCCACGTTGTGTTTTGGGGCATTTCCTGTCGCGGGCGCTAGGCCTACCCACACAAATGAGGTATCATTTTTTTCGGAAGACTTGGAGGAACGCTGGATGGAAGGAAATTTGTGGCTTCTCTCAGATTCCAGAACTTTCTGTCACCGAAATTTGAGGAAAATGTGTTTTTTTAGCCAAATTTTGAGGTTTGCAAAGGATTCTGGGTAACAGAACCTGGTCAGAGCCCCACAAGTCACCCCATCTTGGATTCCCCTAGGTCTCTAGTTTTCAAAAATGCACAGGTTTGGTAGGTTTCCCTAGGTGCCGTCTGAGCTAGGGGCCAAAATCTACAGGTAGGCACTTTGCAAAAAACACCTCTGTTTTCTGTTAAAAAATGGGATGTGTCCACGTTGTGTTTTGGGCCATTTCCTTTTGTGGGCACTAGGCCTACCCACACAAGTGAGGTACCATTTTTATCGGGAGACTTGGGGGAATGCTGAGTGGAAGGAAATTTGTGGCTCCTCTCAGATTCCAGAACTTTCTGTCACCGAAATGTGAGGAAAGTATGTTTTTTTAGCCAGATTTTGAGGTTTGAAAAGGATTCTGGGTAACAGAACCTGGTCAGAGCCCCACAAGTCACCCCATCTTGAATTCGCCTAGGTCTCTAGTTTTCAAAAATGCACTGGTTTGGTAGGTTTCCCTAGGTGCCGGCTGAGCTGGAGGCCAAAATCTACAGGTAGGCACTTTGCAAAAAAACACCTCTGTTTTCTGTCAAAAAAATGGGATGTGTCCACGTTGTGTTTTGGGCCATTTCCTTTCGTGGGCGCTAGGCCTACCCACACAAGTGAGGTACCATTTTTATTGGGAGACTTGGGGGAACGCTGGGTGGAAGGAAATTTGTGGCTCCTCTCAGATTCCAGAACTTTCTGTCACCGAAATGTGAGGAAAATGTGTTTTTTTAGCCAGATTTTGAGGTTTGAAAAGGATTCTGGGTAACAGAACCTGGTCAGAGCCCCACAAGTCACCCCATCTTGGATTCCCCTAGGTCTCTAGTTTTCAAAAATGCACAGGTTTGGTAGGTTTCCCTAGGTGCCGGCTCAGCTAGACGCCAAAATCTACAGGTAGGCACTTTGCAAAAAACACCTCTGTTTTCTGTCAAAAAATGGGATGTGTTCACGTTGTGTTTTGGGCCATTCCCTTTCGTGGGCACTAGGCCTACCCACACAAGTGAGGTACAATTTTTATCGGGAGACTTGGGGGAACGCTGGGTGGAAGGAAATTTGTGGCTTCTCTCAGATTCCAGAACTTTCTGTCACCAAAACGTGAGGAAAATGTGTTTTTTTAGCCACATTTTAAGGTTTGCAAAGGATTCTGGGTAACAGAACCTGGTCAGAGCCCCACAAGTCACCCCATCTTGGATTCCCCTAGGTCTCTAGTCTTCAAAAATGCACAGGTTTGGTAGGTTTCCCTAGGTGCCGGCTGAGCTAGAGGCCAAAATCTACAGGTAGGCACTTTGCAAAAAACACCTTTGTTTTCTGTCAAAAAAATGGGATGTGTCCACGTTGTGTTTTGGGCCATTTCCTTTCGTGGGCGCTAGGCATACCCACACAAGTGAGGTACCATTTTTATCGGGAGACTTGGGGGAACGCTGGGTGGAAGGAAATTCGTGGCTCCTCTCAGATTCCAGAACTTTCTGTCACCAAAATGTGAGGAAAATGTGTTTTTTTAGCCACATTTTGAGGTTTGAAAAGGATTCTGGGTAACAGAACCTGGTCAGAGCCCCACAAGTCACCCCATCTTGGATTCCCCTAGGTCTTTAGTTTTCAAAAATGCACAGGTTTGGTAGGTTTCCCTAGTTGCCGGCTGAGCTACTCAGCCGGCAAAATCTACAAGTAGGCACTTTGCAAAAAACACCTCTGTTTTCTGTCAAAAAATGGGATGTGTCCACGTTGTGTTTTGGGGCATTTCCTGTTGCAGGCGCTAGGCTTACCCACACAAGTGAGGTATCATTTTTATCGGGAGACTTGGGGGAACACTGGGTGGAAGGAAATTTGTGGCTCCTCTCAGATTCCAGAAATATCTGTCACCGAAATGTGAGGAAAATGTGTTTTGTTAGCCATATTTTGAGGTTTGCAAAGGATTCTGGATAACAGAGCCTGGTCAGAGCCCCACAAGTCAACCCATCTTGGATTCCCCTAGGTCTCTAGTTTTAAAAAATGCACAGGTTTGGGAGGTTTCCCTAGGTTCCGGCTGAGCTAGAGGCCAAAATCTACAGGTAGGTACTTTGCAAAAAACACCTCTGTTTTCTGTCAAAAAATGGGATGTGTCCACGTTGTGTTTTGGGCCATTTACTTTCGTGGGCGCTAGGCCTACCCACACAAGTGAGGTACCATTTTTATCGGGAGACTTGGGGGAACGCTGGGTGGAAGGAAATTTGTGGCTCCTCTCAGGTTCCTGAACTTTCTGTCACCGAAATGTGAGGAAAATGTTTTTTTTTAGCCAAATGTTGAGGTTTGCAAAGTATTCTGGGTAACAGAACCTGGTCAGAGCCCCACAAGTCAACCCATATTGGATTCCCCTAGGTCTCTAGTTTTAAACAATGCACAGGTTTGGTAGGTTTCCCTAGGTGCCGGCTGAGCTAGAGACCAAAATCTACACGTAGGCACTTTGCAAAAAACACCTCTGTTTTCTGTCAAAAAATGGGATGTGTCCACGTTGTGTTTTGGGCCATTTCCTTTCATGGGAGCTTGGCCTACCCACACAAGTGAGGTACCATTTTTATCGGGAGACTTGGGGGAACATAGAATAGCAAAACAAGTGTTATTGCCCCTTGTCTTTCTCTTCATTTTTTCCTTCCAAATATAACAGAGTGTGTAAAAAAGACGTCTATTTGAGAAATGCCCTGTAATTCACATGCTAGTATGGGCACCCCGGAATTCAGAGATGTGCAAATAACCACAGCTCCTCAACACCTTATCTTGTGCCCATTTTGGAAATACAAAGGTTTTCTTGATAGCTATTTTTTACTCTTTATATTTCAGCAAATGAATTGCTGTATACCCGGTATAGAATGAAAACCCACTGCAGGGTGCAGGTCATTTATTGGCTCTGGGTACCTAGAGTTCTTGATGAACCTACAAGCCCTATATATCCCGCAACTAGAAGAGTCCAGCAGACGTAACGGTATATTGCTTTCAAAAATCTGACATTGCAGGAAAAAGTTACAGAGTAAAACGTAGAGAAAAATTTCATTTTTTTACCTCAATTTCAATATTTTTCTTTTTTTCAGTTGTTATTTTCTGTAGGAAACCCTTGTAGGATCTACACAAATTACCCCTTGCTGAATTCAGAATTTTGTCTACTTTTCAGAAATGTTTCGGTTTCTGGGATCCAGCATTGGCTCCATGCCCATTTCTGTCACTGACTGGAAGGAGGCTGAAAGCACAAAAAATCATAAAAATGGGGTATGTCCCAGTAAAATGCCAACATTGTGTAGAAAAATTAGGTTTTCTGATTCAAGTCTCCCTGTTCCTGAAAGCTGGGAAGCTGGTGATTTTAGCACCACAAACCCTTTGTTGATGCCAATTTCAGGGGAAAAAACACAAGCCTTCTTCTGCAGTCCCTTTTTACCATTTAAAAAAAAAACGAAATGTTCACTGTATTTTGGCTAATTTCTTGGCCTCCTTCTGGGGAACCCACAAAGTCTGGTTACCTCTAGAATCCCTAGGATGTTGGAAAAAAAGGACGCAAATTTGGCGTGGGTAGCTTATGTGAACAAAAAGTTATGAGGGCCTAAGCGCAAACTGCCCCAAATAGCCAAAAAAAGGCTCGGCACAGGAGGGGGAAAAGGCCTAGCAGCGAAGGGGATAAACTCAATATGATGATCGTTATTCAGCTAATGTGGTGCACTCACATGCCTAAATATCACTCAGAATTCCTCACTGAGGGCACTCAAATGTCTCCAGGTTGAGGACGCTGTGTCACACTCACTGGGTGGCCACCAGCCTTTTTAACTGATCTCACCTAAGGTGGTGGTTCTCACTGGTGGATAACATTCATATTTAATCTCACACTCGTCAAGAGGGGCTCATACGTCTTCAGCCAATGGACTCAATCTCACTCTCACAGAACGTGGTGAAATTCACAGGGATCCAGCCTCAGCTTCTGTCCCTCACTCCAGTGTCTCCAGCTCAACATGATGGGCCCCTCTGTAGAATCTGATGAAGCACTCACGAGACTTTGGCATCTCACACTTATTCATAGGCTTTCGACTCATTAGGGGCGCCACAGTGGTTCTCGGTACCCCGTTGCCCCACTCACCAGGGGCGGGTAGAGTCACTGAAACTCACATCTCTGAGGTTTGTAACCTTCAGTTTTCCGTCCGTGAGGCGCTGCAGTTATCTGTGCATGTTCTGCGAGGCTGGATCTCTAATCCCCTGACATATTTCATGCAACCCTGCTTCCGGCGAACGTTAAAAGGAAAGCCCCGCGCCACTGTTCCCCCTCACTGCTTAGACTGCTGCCATTGCAGAAGTAGATAGCACTTTCCGTGCTCACCGAAGCCTGGCCACCTCATGCGAGCCAACCTTTCCAATTAATAATTAAGAGCCCGAACAAAGGAGCTTCTCAGGCTCTTTTTAAATAGCTTCGAGTCTGAATTATAAAATGCCATTTAATGAAAAAATGACTCGCTCCCCCGCGCGCCCTCATGAAAACCATACCGTTCCACCACCCTTCAGAAAACGTTCTGGCATTCTGAGGCCGTTATTGCTAAAAACGGAGAAATATGTAGTGCGTCATCAGTTTAGGAGTAACGGAAAGTTCTCGTGCTCACTGAAAACGGGAGTCAGTGATCCGAAATCCTTTCTAAGTGCTTTAACCGCCTGGCCCTGTGCACTGAGGTGGCAAACATCGTTTGCCCCTTTCCGTAGTCGTCATCTTCATTCTCAAAGTATTATGCTACTGCCCTATATTGTATTGTAGTTGCATTTATATGGAGTTTCATACATCTAATGAGACAAGAAGCTCTTTAGCAGACAGGTAGCAGGCAACACTGTGGACACTGTTTCATTAGGAGACTCTTGAATTGCAGTGTGGTCTGTGTGGGTGTTCAGTGGTCGAGATGACAACAGTTGTGCTCACTGGCGCCCCTAGCAGAGAAGCTCCTGCACCACGTGCTGCACCTGTTCAAGACACCGTGCATCTTAGTGGTGTTTCGGGTGCTCCTCCCAAAGCACACCAAATCCCCTTCATGAAGATGGGAGCCAGCACATTGTTTTTCCCTTTCTTAGAACCTAATTATGAGGCTGGTGGTCTTGAGACTGGCAGCCTTGTGGTGGCAGCTGGACCTACACACTCCAAGCGGTCCAACCACCACATTACGACACTTGTGATCAGACCGCCAGGGAACCGCTGTCCCAGCCAGGAACATGGGTCCCGACGGGCTGACAGAGGTTGGACTTGTGCTCAGCCACGTCGGTGCTGAGTTCAGCACCGCTGTGCTAAGCACAAGCCCCCTTTCTGCCAGCCTTTCCATGGCAGCTCAACTGACATGGAAAGGCTGGCTGAAAGGCTGTGCTGGGGGCCCTGGGGAGCCCCTGCATTGCCCACCACCATGCTGTGGGCAGTGCAGGGGCGCACCTGCCAGCACCCTCGGAATGTGCACTGTCTGCAGGCTACAGTGCTGTGGTCCTATGGTATTGGCTCCCTTATGGGAGCCAAGACCTATACTGTAGCACTATTCCCACCGGGCTGACTGGCGGGAACATTATAATATGATGTTCCCATCGTAACATGACTGGATGGGAGGCAGCCGGTATGACGGATGTCTCCTCACCGAGGCTTTGGTGGTTGGGTAATTTCGACCGCCAAAGGCATAATGAGGCCCTAAGTGTACCATCAGGCAGGCCTAGCAGCTGTTGCTCACCTTCTCCTAATAAACATATTTTTAGTATACTGGTTTTCCAAAGAGTATTAGCCCAAGGCTGTCTCTGTCCTCTCACTGACTGGCTATTTAACTTGTGATTGCCCACAAGAAAGACTTAAAGCCAGGCATTAGATTTTAATTTGCATTTCACAAGGCTGCGAAGTAGCACTATCATAACATCTGCCATTCCTAGTTTTTTAGTCAACAGCTGTTGCATTGTGGAGCCTGCGGGTTTGCTTTTTTCATGTTCATTATGGGCTCAGAATGCCTGAGTGCAAGGTTCTAGGCCAGATGTATCAAGCGTTTTTGCATTCGCAAACGGTGCGAATGGCCTTTTGCGAATGCACAAATGCGTTTTCTGATGTATGAAAGGCATTCGCAGTGCGAAAATAAGAAATCACAAAAACAGCAAATTTGTGCGAGTGTGACATGAATTTGCATGCCGCAAACAGCGTATTGCAAATAGTGTCACGGTTTACCGCATCGCTATTTGCAAAATACAAATTGCGTTATAGATTAGTGAATCGCAGATAGCGATCCGCTAATTCGTGATGCAATTGCGATACACAGATTGCGACACACAAAAACTGATTCACAATGCGATGCATCAAAAATTCGCAATTTGCGATTATTCGCAGAATGGCCGCTTGCACATGCAATTTACCACGAACTGAAACCAGGTGGTAACCAGGTGCAACCTACATATAAAGAGGCCCAGAATGCCTCAGTTCCTCTTCCAATGGCTGCGCAGAACATCATGGCGAAGAGAATGAGGATCTTGGCAGGTTTAAGTTGATGGAGAAGGAGACAGGAGAGCATTTGTAGAGTGCGCATAACCCTTTTTGACCAGACTGAGGAGGAAATTTATGAGAAGTACAGGTTAAGTCCAGCCATGATACTTGACCTGATAGCTGAGCTACAACCCATACTGCAACGCACCACACACAGGACCAATCGCATACCCACCCATGTGCAGGCATTATGCTCCCTGCACCTACTAGCCTCAAGGAGCTATCAAGGGGTCATAGCAGCAGCTAGAGGGGTATCACAGAGTGCCCTCTCTAGATTTTTCAAAGCCTTTCTCAATGCCATGCTGAGCAGAATACAACTGTACATTAGATTCCCCAACACCCCACTGGCATTACAATAAACTAAAGTGAATTTCTACCAGATAGCACAGTTCCCACATGTCCAGGTCCCATTGATGGGACACATGTATCAATCTGTCCCCCATCGGCCACCGAGGATGTGTACTGCAACCGTAAAAACCATCATTCTATGAACATACAGGTGAAATGCAATGCCTCCTACATCATTACCGATCTCGTGGCCCGATACCTAGGGAGCACACATGACTCCTACATCTTTCGCCACAGCGGGATATACACAAGACTGCTAGCTGGGGAATTTCATGATGGATATCTACTAGGTAATCTGATAGTTCAGAATGATTCATTGATGTAAGCGTGACCTCAGACATCACATGTACTCATTTTACTCTTTGTGCATTCAGGAGACAGTGCCTACGCTGTGCGCACCTATATGCTTACCTCCTACCTGAGCCCTCCAACTCCAGCAGAGAGGAGGTACAATGCTGCACATAGGGCAACCCCCAATGTGGTGGAGCGCACTTTTGGGCTGCTGAAGAACCGCTTCAGGTGCATCCATAGTGGAGGTGCACTACAGTACAGCCCAGAGACGACATGCAAAATTGTGGTCACATGTGCCATCCTGCACAACATAGCACCCACCAGGGGCATACCAGTGGAACTCATGGAGCCTGCTCAGATGAGGATGATGATCCCTTCCCACCCCTTCTACCAGCAGACAGGACCAGTGCAGCAGAGGGTAAGCAAAGAAGTGCTGACATCACGCGCAACCATTTTTGATGTAAGTAATGACAAATCCACTTCAATGAAATAGTGGCCATCTTTATTACCTTGACTGCAGGTAAACATTGTGTCATTAGGACATAGCTATTCCCAATGGCCAATTGTGGAGAAATGTGGCACAATGGTTAGAGCAGCAGACTCTGATGCAGAGATCTGGTATGGGACCAGGGTTCAATTCCCACGTTGGTGGGCCTTGGGCTCAATTCCTTTGGATCAGATAATTATTGCCTCAGTGCCTAATCTAATTAATGGGTCCCACTCTGTAACTCTGGGCAATAGCTTGCTTAATCTCCACAACAGCCCTCACAGCGCTTGGATACCTGGCTTCACCCTAGGGCTGTCCAGGAGTGGGCACCTCACAGGGAAAAGCCAGGAGGGGTTCCACAGTGGTATGCATACAGTGGGACCCTAAGGGGTGAGTAGTGCGCTATACAAGTGTGAAGTTTGCAGTTTTTTTTAATGGGCAGACATGAACATTTCACAGTGTCACACTATTAGCATCATAGCATGACTGTATTTCCACATGTTTATGTGGTCTCCTGTAGCCCTCAAAATCACTTTTTATGTCCACGCACTCCACTTGAGTGCTCAGTGCCCTCCCTGGCACCTCTAGTAGCAGGTTCATATGCAGTACTGTGTCTGGCACTGCGACACAGGTACTGACAGACTGCTGAGGCTAGAGGACTCCTCACTGTCCCCAACACCCAGTTCGCTGGTTGTGGCACTGCGTGCTGTTTGCATGGCATCCACCATGATGGCAATTTGCATCAGTCCCTGTGCAATGTTCTGACTGCAATGTGGCATCTCCAACAGTGTGGCAACGGCACACTGTGATATCTGGGCTGTAGAACTTGCGAGCCGATTGACAGATCTAAAGAAGCTATCAAACCTTCCCAAATATTAGTGATGATGCCTGACACGCTCCTGCCGTATCTCTATGCAGAGTTCTCCAGTGGACTGTGTGAAGTCCTTGGTGTTTTCAGCAGCTGTTTGCTGTCCCTCATTCAGAGTCTCCAACTGCTTGTGCAGTAGCCCCATATTGCTATTGTGAGACACAAACTGTCTGTACAGTGACTTTAATTGTTTGCATTGCAGGCGCTGCACCTTCAGCATGGAAGCTTCAAGGCCGCCAAAGATTGATGGGCCCACTCCTTCTTCAGTGTACTGTCTGCCTGTTTCATGGCGCCTCCTGAGGGGAGTTGACTGGCGCTGGCATGGGGACTGCTGTCTTCCTGTGGGACTCGTCTGTGGTGGTGGTGTGGGTTCATGTTCTGGCATCTCATCTGAGTCCTGGTTATACTCTGGCAGTGGTATCACCCTTGCCCTGCATCTCGTTGGGACAATACTGTAGGACTCACTGGTATTTGAGTCAGATTGTGGTTGTGTTTCTGCTTCCCCCACTTTTTTAGATCCTGCTGCAGCAGGGACAGAGTCATCTGCAAGGACAATGTGCAGCATGTCAGTTCTAGCATTTTTCACAGATTTCCACAGTGTTGCGTTCAATGTACGATTAAAATGTGTCACCCTGAGCCGTTTGTGGTGTTTCTCTATGTAACTGACCACTATCTTGCTATTGATGTTGTGCTTTAACCTTAGGGTTGTGTACTACCACTCCCATCAGGCACTGCTGTGTTGTATGCAAGATGTGACATGGACTACTTTTCACTGTGCATCGAGCTATGTTCTATTTCCTAAGGGGCATTTGTACATGCACATGTGAGGATACACATAATTACTGGCCTTACCTTTGCTGGTGCTGGGTGTCCCTGAGGTGTCAATGTCAGTTACACCACTGACAGCTTCTGGCAGCAATGTGGACTCCACCAGGTCTTCCATAGGGGTGGACGGTGTCTGGGTGGATGGTCCACCTCCGCTGCTCCTTGCTTCCATGAGCCTGCTTGCCACCCTCTCCTTGAGACCACAAGTCACAGCACATATTTTTGTCTGAATGTCTGACCAGAGTTTCCACATCTCACTCTCTGGGAACTTGGAGTGAGTTTTTTCCAAATAGTCTATCATGGTTCCCAACAACCTCCTCGATGAGCACCTCCAATTCGGCCTCACTAAATTCTAGCTTCCTCTTCCTGTCTTCCTTCTCCTTCCCATTTCCAGCATTGGCCCTGTTGCAGTTTGGTCCTGGCTTCCTCACAATGCTGACTCCCTGGTGCTGGGCTGTGTCTCTCTCCCTGTTCCTGTGGGTGTGGCTCCTGGAAACAGCATGGGCTGACTCACTTCCTGGTTGTGATGTCATCAGGCTGTTCTGGTTTGCCAATTTGCGATTTTCAGATACTGAATCGCAATTTTTTTTGCGATTCGGGATTTGCGTTTGCGAATTTTAAGAAATCGCTAATAGCGATTTTCAAATATGATACATCGCTTTTGCATTTCTAAAATTGCGATTTCTTAAAAATCGCAATTTGAGAATCACTGACCCGAATCTTGATACATCTGGCCCTCTGTTAGCTAAAATTCCGCAATTGGCTGTCTGATTTATAAATGACAAGGAGCCACTTGTCAGCTATGTTTAAAAACTTTACAAAATCTCGTCCATTTCATGCAAGTCCAAAATTAAACTCAGCTCACATATTTTGTGAATGTTCACTCTCTCACTTGTGAAATGTACCAAAACTAGCATTGAAAATACAAATCATTTTGTCTTATAAGTAGTGGAAAGTTTTATACCGAGCTTCACAGCACTATAAAGGTACAATATGGACAGATGCAGCACAGCATTCCCTAACACAACGAATAACTAAAGGGCAAGTAGAAGTATCAAAAGGAACATAAATTCTCTCACCCATACAAGATAGGTACAACACAGATAGCTAATTAAATATTTTGATGTTGCTTGTCAGCAGCAAATTTTATTTGAACAGTGAACATTTATTTAAATATGGGTGGTTGTCTTAAATATCAACTACAAAAATAGGTACCTACAACAATATTGAGGTTAAAATAGAGACAACCACAATATCAACAAACCTACATTTATAATTACAACAACAAAAATCTGGATTTTAAAATTTCATCCTTTAAAAAAACAAAATTTAAAAAGCATCTATTTCAAAAATATAAATTACATTATTAATGAGTTCTTGGATTACCAAAAATATTGAAAACCGACATCTAGGCAAAAATTACCCAAAACATAATTTTGAAATATTAAATGTATTTCATTAAAATTAATTTAAAATTTTAAACTGTTACAATAATTTTTTTAAATGTGTTTTTATGACTAAAATATGTCCACATTGGAATTATTATTTAAAGCATTTTTTAATTTACAACAAATCACTCATTAACAAATATAACTCCAGACTTAGCAACACTTTAGTTTAGATTTGTAACAATTGACAATTCTTCCTTAAAAAAATATAAATGTTCTAAAATTCAGAAACGAATTTCTTAAACAAAATATTTTATTTTATTTTATTAAAATGATAAGAAAACTCAACACTTTTTAACCCCTAAAAATAAACAAATATTTAAAACAGAAACTTGAAAAAAGTAAATGCTAAAACACTACCCACCAAAAACCTCTATAAAACCCAACAACCCAACACATAAACAAAAATATATATTTAAATAGTAAACAAAAAAGAAAAAGTAATATTAAAATGTAATTACCTTAAAACATATTAAAGCATTATTTTAAAACACCCCCATCCAAATCCAAATGAAACATCCCAATAAATAAAAAATAACATTAAAAGTGAAAAATAAATATTACATAACATGTATTAAAAATACAATTTTCCATAAACAGAAATAATTTTAAGACATTCATTTAAAATACCATTCAGCCAACCCTATAAATCCCTATAACTCAAAAAATTTACAATTTCAATAACAAAAAAGTATATAAAGATACTAAACTAAAAACAAAATACCCAAAACAAAATACAATTAAAAAAAATATACAAAACAATACAAAATCAACAATAACAGGAATGAGCCATGTTTAACAATAACACACAAAATAAATATATAAAACCATGATATCATAGTAATGGATATTTCAAAATTATTGCTAATAATAAAAAAAAAAGGGTGTGCTTGTAATCGTTCTTCAAAATTTCAGCATTATGATACCCATGGTATTATCACTTCAGTATTACATAATATTGATACTGTGCCATTGATATAAAAGATCCGCACTTTTAATATGTTCTCAATATATGTATATTTTAAGAGCTTGATCCATAAAGTAAAAAAAATGGCTAGCACATTAAAGAGATAGTGAGAGGCTCTACAGGACACTTTACACTTTCAATAAACATACAAGAAGTACAATATCCTAGAAGAAGCAGCCAGACCTCTTATGGAAGTACTGTACACTTATTCACTCATTTAGTAAGATTAACACTCACCTACCAGTGTGGTATTCTATAATTGTTGTTTTCACATCATCAGGGGAAATATTTGAAAGCACTATTCTTCACTGATTGTACAATATTCTAGTTATGAGTGAGGGTATGTCCCTTTTTTCGACATTTATTTTCATCCGGTATTACCTGTCAGACATATATTAAAACTGTGTGTGCGTGAGCTAAAATGTTTTTTGCTGGTACTTCCATGGAACAAGATTAAAAACAGGAGGGTTGAGCAATGAACCCAACTTCTATTTACCATCAACAGGTTTTGACACTCAAATATTGCCCCTGTATGGTCAGGCACCACACCACTAGGGCAGTGCTAGGGAGATGGCGACAGTTGGGTTGCATAAATCTCCACAGCCATATATGTTCCACCTTGTCTGAAAAAGCAGCACTATGGAGGCTAAAAAGAACAGCTTTTAGCTCTGCCTTGATTACCTGTCCTTCTGTAAGTGTCTCTGACTGCTTCTTTATTTATAGCTGAGGTACACATTTTCAAACTAAAAAACTGTATTTTGAATTGTTTCATCTTAGCACATTCAATTATATGACTGCATTTAGTAGTTTTTTTTAGAATTAGTGAACCACAACGCTTGTGCCCTGATGATTTTAATCAAGACTCAAAAGACAAGACTTTTGCTTTGTTTCTGTTAAATAAACCTATATTGCTATAGATGGAGTAAAATGATTGTCTATTACAGGATACACAAGAGATTTTTGTACAGTGTCCATTGTTAGCTTAATTATTTCCAGGTGTTCTCAAATGTGATGATCATGGAAGAGGGACAAAAATAGGTAGATGATAGAATGCTTGAATTGATAACAGCCACTGGTGATTGCATGGGTTACATTCCAGTCCACCATTTTCTGTCCACCATGCCACCAGACATGTATTGTTTCTTTTAAACATTCATTAGCAATGACCCAGCCCGTATCCTGAAGCCATTTCAAAATAGATACACTTGTTTGATAACTTGATAAAACAGTAGTTCACATTGGTCTCAAGCTTCTCAGCCTGTACACTTGGTTTGAAAGTCACAGTTTCGTGCAATCTAACCAACTGTGGGTTGGGATATTGGCAATTTCTTGGCACTGCCCTCTCTATGAATGAATGCTGAAACATTTCCTTGCACTCACTTTTCTTCTTAGGTTGAACCTCGCTGTGATAAATAGATATGAACAGCCACCACTCTGCATGTTCAACACTGTAGGCTCTGCCTGACCTTGGTCCCCTGTGTCAGTATTGTTACGTAAATTTGCCTTCCCTACTCCCTTTGGAAAGCAATATTCAATCTACACTGTGGCCGCTTGGAGAAGATCTTAGCCTGAAACGGAAGAACTTCATCCACTCTACTGTGCTCACATCAGTAATGTAAATAAACGTTGCTATTGGAGCGCCCCTCAAACTTTTTAGCAAATCTGAACATAACATATCATGACATATTTAACACACCGCTTTTCCTCCCTAAGATTTTCTTCCTAAACCTTGCACAGTGTGGACTGTCTTAAACCTATCACCTATTTCATACTATATGGAATCCATCACCCTTCTTGCACGCGAATGTTCAGCACTTTGTCGCGTAGGCTCTCATTATTCTAATGAGACTACTGGATTTTGAGCAGCAAGATCGTCCACGGTGTGGGAGACTGAGTCTGACCCACTGTGGGTGACTCCTGTCGCTCTAAATCTGGGTTTTGCTCCAGCTAACTAGCAGTGCCTCATCTCTACCAGGGGATAGTGATGATTGGGCAGCCGAGCACATGGCATATTAGGCTTCTCAGGGAAGTCGTGGTCACTCAGGTCGCATCCGGTTCTCTCATTTACAATTCAGTCTCAGATATAAATGACAAACAGAAGCAGCATATGTTTTAATGATTGGTTTAATAAAACGACTGCATCTTAGATAGCAAAGCATGAGCTGCAATAACCAGGATGACACAACATGACAGTATTAAAATGGTGACGAGAAGAGTGAAGAATAAGAATAACGCTATCATATTGTCACTATGATCAACAGATTATTTCCTATCTGAATCATAATCTGAGCACAGCACGTTAATCTCTAATTCTGCCTTTCAGGTTCCACCGGGGAGACATCAACCCTCATACCTGAGCAAAGGCCTGTAGTCTGCATTAGCATCTGTAGCGAAGCATTCAGCAATCAGCATACACTTGTGGTTCCCTGGCTGGAATCTCCCTCTTAACATATAATGGGATTAGGAAGGTTTTCATAATAACACAGCTGATGTTCTAAGAAAATGTCCCTACGTAAGGATGTGTATTTTCTATGAATGTTGGAGACTGAACTTCTACCACGTTCATCGGCAATGCACCAAACTGTAGCCTTGAATGAAGCACAGGGTGATCATGAATGTCTTGTTTGAGAACACAGTGCTGGGCTAAGCAAAACAGTTAGATAGATGAAAAATAAAACAAGACCATAAAATGGTTCTTGTAAAAATAACAATGCAAAGCCGAATAAAATATATCTTGGTTAAAGTGCACAGCGGCCTAGTGTGTTAAAATAACGTGCATGGAGCTATAACTAAAATGGCTACACAACACCCTCCCCTTGTCAGTTGAAAGCGGTTCAAAGCCAAAACTAAAATCTCAATGCTAAAAGCTCAATCTGAGATATATAAAAAACACATCAATTAGGACAAGTTAAAAGAACACACAAGCATACTACGTGGCAATTTAAAACATGAGCATGTGACTTATAATCGAATCAAAAGGACATGCCAATTTGGAAAAGTTCCAAACTAGGTACAAGTCATGGAGAACAGGAGATCTTCCACTTCGGCAGATGTCAAAGCCGGAAAGTCCTCGCAAAAAAGGATCAAGGAGCAGGTGTGTTCCATAGCCCCAGTGTCAACCAAGGCAGCATCCCGTGGAGTGCCCACTGATGAGTTGTCGGCAACTTCCTCCAGGAAGTGTAACTCATAATTAGCTTCATGCAGCAAACGCAACCTGCGCATGTCTGGTAATGAACCCTCTGCGAGAACATCAACAGATTAGCATCTACTGTAGGCAAGTGCTGCTGTGAAAGATAGACTTCCAGTTCATGTTCAAAAGAGCACCAGAGGCACCGAAACACGGGCTGCACACAATGCAAACTGGTCTAAATGACAAAGACCAGTCACACTCCAATTGCTCCAGGAGTGTTGCTCCAAAATACTGCATCATACGCTCACGACACAGCTGCTCTGATGGGAGTGCCATAATTTCTCCTCGTTGGGGCGGGATAGCCATTGCACATAAACAACAGCAATAGCAGGATGCCATCTAATAAAGCCAACGTTATCGGAAAGACCCCAAAAACACTACAGAACATTGTGTGGATAGCTGAAGGTATCAAACCGAATATGGAGGAGAAGGCGTGAACGGAAGCAGAACCAACAGCTTTGAAAAAATGTGCGATTCCAGTTGTACTGGACGCATTAAATATTCATCCCACGAGTACACCAAAGTGTCTCGGAAAGTTCGTATTTAACAGGGGCTGCATTTCTGCTGATGACCCTGCCACTTGAAATGCGTAGGTCTTGTGCGCAGATGTGAGGGCCACATGCTTTTGAAATAATAAAGCCTTGGGTCTACTTAACTTGTCAAAATTCCCATTTGAAGTAGCATTGTGAGGACAAATATCAGCTACCTCCTTAAATTTAGAAGGGGGAAACATTACGTTCCCGCAGCATGTAACGACCTTAGAGACCGAAACAACGTAAACTATTCCGGCCCGCACACACAGCCTTCACTATTGAGGAGGACGTAGCTGCCGTTTGAAAGCACCTGGACGTAGGTCTAATCAAGGGGACTGGGACTCCCTCCAGATAACAAGCCAAGTTTGCAGCTGAGGCGTTACACGCCCCATGCAAGGACAGCTGTTTACAAACCATCGAATGGCTGACTGAAGTCTTGCATTCACTACCGCTAAGAAAGATCTCTTTCATGCCACTGAAGCATTTGTACGAGAAGGGAAGCTCCCACACCTCATGAATGTAACCATCTCCCAGTTTTTCATATCTGCCTACCGGAATGTGTTTTAAACAGGAGGTGAATTGTAGTGTGGAAATAGGCAGATTAATGACCCAATGTATTAACCACTCAGCAGAGGGTATTTCGGCCACAGTAAAAGGCAACTTTTCAAATTTTTCGATGTTAAGCATGACACAAGTCGCACGAGTACACCAAAGTGTCTCGGAAAGTTCGTATTTAACAGGGACTGTATTTCTGCTGATGACCCTGCCACTTGAATTGCATAGGTCTTGTGCGCAGATGTGAGGGCCACATGCTTTTGAAACAATAAAGCCTTGGGTCTACTTAACTTGTCGAAATTCCCGTTTGAAGTAGCATTGTGAGGCCAAATAGCAGCTACCTCCTTAAATTTAGTGGGGGGAAACATTACGTTCCCGCAGCATGTAACGACCTTAGAGACCGAAACAACGTAAACCTCATGAATGTAACCATCTCCCAGTTTTTCATATCTGCCTACTGGAATGTGTTTTAAACAGGAGGTGAATTGTAGTGTAGAAATAGGCAGATTAATGACCCAATGTATTAACCACTCAGCAGATGGTATTTCGGCCACAGTAAAAGGCAACTTTTCTAATTTCTCGATGTTAAGCATAACATAAGTCGCTTCCTTCTTAGCCATTAGTTGTTGTTATCGCGTTAAATTAAAAGAAGAAAATATCTCCCTTGCACTGACGTTCTGCCATGGGACGCGACAGCCTTCAATGTTTGAAGTGTCCAACCCAACTGCATAATGGACCTGATCTGACTTTGTCCATGGTGTAAAGAAGACATATCTGATTGTATAATGTCCATAGCAGAAGAGACAATATTATTTGTGGTATGTATCTGGTCAGACAAGGTGTTAATCCCATTATCCACAACATCTAATGCCTTTTTTAGATTTCCCTGATCTATTTGCTTTAAACGGGCAGCAGCATCTTGTTGGGAAAGTTTCCAAATCTCATTATATACTGCATATAAGAAACGCTTCCTATGTGGTGTTCTGGGGCCTGACAAGAAATCTTGTAAGTCAGTGGAGTTAGACAGGAGACTGAGGTGTTCTCTAACCGCGTCTAGTGAGGATGATTTTAGCCACTGCTGGCATAATTTTCCCACATATATGTTGTAATTATACCCGCATGCTCTAATGATATATAGCGAAGGTCAGGCCTACTCGTCCTAAAACCCCCTGAGGAGTTAATAAAACATTGACACCGATTGGTATCTATTGGCCACAATAACCACCCGCCAGGATGTGTCAGTGAAGCCTTAAATGTACCATTTTGGACCCACTCATCAAGCTCATTTTCAGTTGCATTTGTATATTTTTGCCATTTATTAAACTTTGCGGGGCAGGTATACTGGGCATGTTTAATTCCCTAATTTTAGCTAAGCCTAAACAACTTGTCTGTTGTACCGTTTCGTTCAAAAAGATCATTTGTATAGCAATAAGGCATGCTCTAAACAATGTTTCCATTCCCTTAACTTGCCAATTTCTTGTTTCCCACACACTTTTCAGATCAATTGATTTAAGCCAATATTCATAGCTTTCTATCGATAACCGGGAAACAAAGGATTCTGAATATATAAATTTCGTATTGGTCAATAACATATGTATATCCTTAGTAGGTGGTACTTTAAAATAATATGACTCAGCATTCTTTTGATTGTGCCCAGAAAAATATGCAAACTTTTCAGAATATGTTTTAGAACTCCCTTGTGGCGGAGTCGGGCAATGTTCCCATTGCGTGTAATTAAAAACAGTTTTGGGACTGCTCGCTCTATGTATAAAATGGTGCCCATAATAATTTTAGCAAAACATGTCACCATAATTTTCTTTAAATTGGTAAACATCTTCGTTTTCAAAGACAGTATAATATTGCAGTTCATTCATCATAGAATCAACTGTTTTCACATCCCAATCATCAGAAACAATGCCTGGTATCACTATATCATTCATTGATAATTTGAACACATACATTATTTGAATATCTTCTGTGGGACCATATATATCAAACACTACTTTGTCCCAAACAATCCCATCAGGAATTGGCACTGCAGATATGTTCACAAAGAAAAGTCTCTTCAGACTTTATGTGATAAAAAATTTGGTTTCAAAACCTCCTCCACCAGTTTAACTGTTGATCTTTCTGGAAGAAAATGACCATGTATTAATAAGAAAAAGGTAATGACAAAACCAATCCAAAGTAGAAAGTCTAGGACTGTCAAGGAGAGCCATAGATAGTTCCATGGAAAATTAAAATACATTTCTTTAAGCCAGTTTGTTAGCTTACCTGTACTTGACAAATCGGCAGTCGAAGAGGCGAATGAGTCTGAGAAATCATCGTTGAGGTCGGCAAAAGAACCAGAGGCAGTTTGTGCAAATGTCAGAGCCGTTGTCAGTGGTGGAGTTGGTGTTTCCTGCGGTGGCACACTATAGATAGCACCATCCGTTTGTGTTGGAGTTGGTTGACTTGGTCAAATGTTTCTAAATTAGTTGACATTAGTGGAACTAATGCAAGATCATCTTCCACTCTCTCCAAGCTTGGAGAGGTGTCGGTGTTGGTGTAAACAACTTGTAGAGGAACTTCTTCGCCAGTAGTGAGAGGGATTCGGGAACTACTGGATGTTCTTCTTGGTCAGCTGTGCAGGATCGGCCACATGGTGTAGTTTGACATTGTCAATGAAGACAAAATGATTTTCTTTGGCACCCGCCAACGGTGGTAGAATAACAGTTCTGGTATTGTGTATCCCTAGTACAGGGATTGGTGCTCGATAAGAAGGGCCAAATTCCTTTTTCACAGCGACTTTCTCATGTACAAGATCCCCAACTCTGGGAAACCAGCCGGTAGATGTAACAAGCACATCCTTAATTCCAGTGGAGGCGGCACTGTTAGAAGAATTATCATCACAGAACTGTTGCAATTCCTGTAAGACAGTGATACGTTCATTTATGTCAAAAGGTGTTTCTGCTGCCTCCACGCCAGGAACATCAAGATCCAGAACATACATTTGAGTTCCGAACAGGCACTCATATGAAGTATGACCCCCCCAGGGACCTTCTAGGAAGATTATTTTGTGCTTTCTGGACTCCATACAGGTGGTTAAGCCAACTACGACCCGTACCTAGGACTCTGGCTGTTAAGGATTGCTTTAAATCACAGTTTAATCACTCCACAACACTATTTCCCTCGGGATGAAATGAAGACGAGTACTGGAGTTGGACCCCCAACGAAGCCATGGCGCCCCTGAATGCCCTTGAGGCGAAAGCAGGGCCCTGGTCCGAATGGAAAGCCGCAGCTGCATATGTACCAATAAAGACTCGCAAATCTTTAATAACAGTCAGAGCGTCAGCCGAGCGTTGTGGCCACACCCATAAAAATCTGGAGCATGAAATCACAGCGACTAAAATATATTTGTATGCACTATCAGATGTTAGGGGACCACAGTGGTCCAAGTACACACACTGTAACAGTTTGTTTGAAATTAAGAGCGGTATCTGCGATGGGCGCTGGGCAGTCCAAACTTTTTGTTGACAGATGTCACAACAGAGGACATACTGCTTAGTCTCTTTGTGGTGTGTGTACAACATGGACATTCGGTAGCGTATCTTTCAGGTCAGCTACTTTCCCCCACAGTAGTCTGTGTTTAATGGTGTTGCCTTTGGAATCTCTGAACCCATTCTGGTGCCAATAATGCAGGTATTCATTAACCCCTTCGCTGCCAGGCCTTTTCCCCTCCTGTGCCGAGCCTTTTTTTGGCTATTTGGGGCAGTTCGCGCTTAGGCCCTGATAACTTTGTGTTCACAAAAGCTACCCACACCAAATTTGCATCCTTTTTTCCAATATCCTAGGGATTCTAGAGGTACCCGGACTTTGTGGGTTCCCCTGAAGGAGACCAAGAAATTAGCCAAAATATAGTGTAAATTTTTGTTTTTGTTTTTAAAATGGGAAAAAAGGGCTGCAGAAGGTGGCTCGTGGTTTTTTCCCTGAAAATGGAATCAACAAAGGGTTTGCGGTGGAAGATCACCAATTTTTCAATACAATTTTGACATTTTACTGGGACATACCCCATTTTTACTATTTTTGTGCTTTCAGCCTCCTACAAGTTAGTGACCGAAATGGGTGAGAAACCAATGCTGGATCCCAGAAAGCTAAACATTTCTGAAAAGTAGACACAATTCTGAATTCAGCAAGGGGTCATTTGTGTAGATCCTACAAGTGTTTCCTACAGAAAATAACAGCTGAAATAATAAAATATTGAAATTGAGGTGAAAAAAACAGCCATTTTTCTCCACGTTTTACTCTGTAACTTTTTCTTGCGAAGTCAGAATTTTTAAAGCAATATATACCGTTACGTCAGCTGGACTCTTTTGATTGCAGGGATATATAGGGCTTGTAGGTTCATCAAGAACCCTAGGTACCCAGAGCCAATAAATTAGCTGCACCTTGCAATGGGTTTTTATTCTATACCCGGTATATAGCAATTCATTTGCTGAAATATAAAAAGTGAAAAATAGGTAGCAAGAAAACCTTTGTATTTCCAAAATGGCCACAAGATAAGGTGTTGAGAAGCAATGGTTATTTGCACATCTCTGAATTCCGGGGTGCCCATACTAGCATGTGAATTACAGGGCATTTCTCAAATAGACGTCTTTTTTTACACACTGTCTTACATTTGGAAGGAAAAATGTAGAGAAAGACAAGGGGCAATATCACTTGTTTTGCTATTCTGTGTTCCCCCATGTCTCCCGATAGAAATGGTACCTCACTTGCATTGATAGACCTAGCACCGGCAGCCGGAAATGCCCCAAAACATAATGTGGACACATCACATTTTCACAAAGAAAACAGAGCTGTTTTTTGCAAAGTGCCTAGCTGTGGATTTTGGCCTTTTAGCTCAGCCAGCACCTAGGAAAACCTAGCAAACCTGCGCAGTTTTGAAAAACTAGACACCTAGGGGAATCCAAGATGGGGTGACTTGTGGGGCTCTGACCAGGTTCTGTTACCCAGAATCCTTTGCAACCCTCAAAATTTGACCAAAAAAACACTTTTTCCTCTCATTCCGGTGACAGAAACTTCTGGAATCTGAGAGGACCCACAAATTTCCTCCACCCAGCGTTCCCCAAGTTTCCCGATAAAAATGGTACCTCAGTGTAGGGGTAGGCCTAGCGCCCGTGAAAGGAAATGCCCCAAAACACAACGTGGACACATAACATTTTTCCACAGAAAACAGAGGTGTTTATTACAAACTGCCTACCTGTGGATTTTGGCCTCTAGCTCAGCCGGCACCTGGGGAAACCTAGCAAACTAGTGCATTTGTTAAAACTAGACACCTAGGGGAATCCAAGATGGGGTGACTTGTGGGGCTTTGACCAGGTTCTGTTATCCAGAATCCTTTGCAAACCTCAAAATTTGGCCAAAAAACACTTTTTCTCTCATTTTGGTGACAGAAAGTTCTGGAATCTGAGAGGAGCCACAAATGTTTTTCCACCCAGCATTCCCCGAAGTCTCCCGATAAAAATTGTACCTCACTTGTATGGGCAGGCCTAGCGCCCACGAAAGGATATGGCCCAAAACACAATGTGGACACACCACATTTTTTCACAGAAAACCGAAAGTTCTGGAATCTGAGAGGAGCCACAAATTTCCTTCCACCAAGCGTTCCCCCAAGTCTCCCGATAAAAATGGCACCTCACTTGTGTGGGCAGGCCTAGCGCCCATGAAAGGATATGGCCCAAAACACAACGTGGACACATCACATTTTTTCACAGAAAACAGAGGTGTTTTGTACAAAGTGCCTATCTGTGGATTTAGGCCTGCAGCTCAGCCGGCACTTGGGGAAACCTAGCAAACCAGTGCATTTCTGAAAACTAGACACCTAGGGGAATCCAAGATGGGGTGACTTGTGGGGCTCTGACCAGGTTCTGTTACCTAGAATCCTTTTCAAACCTCAAAATTTGGCCAAAAAAACACTTTTTCCTGTCATTTCGGTGACAGAAAGTTCTGGAATCAGAGAGGAGCCACAAATTTCCTTCCACCCAGTGTTCCCCCATGTCTCCTAATAAAAATGGTACCTCACTTGTGTGGGTAGGCCTAGCATCCCGAAAGGAACTGCCCCAAAACACAACGTGGACACATCATATTTTTCCACAGAAAACAGAGGCGTTTTTTTACAAAGTGCCTAGCTGTGGATTTTGGCCTGTAGCTCAGCCGGCACCTACGGAAACCTAGCAAACCTGCACAGTTTTGAAAACTAGACACCTAGGGGAATCCAAGATGGGGTGACTTGGGGGGCTCTGATCAAGTTCTGTTACCCAGAATCCTTTGCAAACCTCAACATTTGGCCCAAAAACACTTTTTCCTCTCATTTCGGTGACAGAAAGTTCTGGAATCAGAGAAGAGCCACAAATGTCCTCCCACCCAGCGTTCCCCCAGCACTCCCAATAAAAATAGCACCTCACTTTTGTGGGTAGGCCCACTGCCCACAAAAGAAAATGCCCCAAAACACTATCTGGACACATCAAAATGATCAATTGCGTGACATTGGCGCAAAAACAAATCCCCGGTGCCTCGTGGTTTCTGACCTAACAAAAATCGGCCGATCTTCCCCCAAGGGGGGCAGAAGTGGTTTAACTACAATTGCCCCCCCAGGGGAGGGACCCTTGTCTAAAAGGTCGCTCCCCATCTAAAAAAAAAACTTTTAAAAAACCACAAAAAAAATTAGCCCTGGCGCCTAGAGGTTTCTGCCCCCCCTGGGTGCAGATCGGCCTAATAACAATAGTACGATCTGCCCCCGGGGGACAGAAATAGCCTAAAATAAATTTGCCCTCCCACCTCCTCGGGGAGCGACCTTTGCCTAAGGGATCGCTCCCATTGCGTGACATTGGCGCAAAAAAAAAGAGCCCTGGTGCCTAGTGGTTTCTGCCCCCCTTGGGAGCAGATTGACCTAAAATCGGCCGATCTGCCCCCAAGGGGAGCCGAAATGGTCTAAATACAATTTCCCCCCCAGGGGATCGACCCTTGCCTAATGGGTCGCTCCCCATCTCTAAAAAAACAAACAAAAAAAACACAAAATAAAAATTCGCCCTGTCGCCTAGAGGTGATCTGCCCCTGGGGGGGGCAGAAGTGGCCTAAAATAAATTTGCCATCCTAACCCCCCTCACCCCCGGGGTCCGACCCTGCCTAAGGAGTCGCTCCCCTTGCGTGACATTGGTGCAAAAAAAGATCCCCATTGCCTAGTGGTTTCTGACCTAACAAAAATTGGCCGATCTGCCCCCAAGGGAGGCAGAAATGGTATAACTACAATTTGCCCCACAGGGGAGCAACCCTTGCATAAAGGGTCGCTCCCCATCTCTAAAAAAACAAACACAAAAAAAAAACTCAAAAAAAAATTAGCCTGGTGCCTAGAGGTTTATGCCGCCCGGGGGCAGATCGGCCTAATAACAATAGGCCCATGTGCCCCCAGAGGGGGCAGAAATGGCCTAAAATAAATTTGCCCCCCCCAGGGAGCGACCCTTGCCTAAGGGGTCGCTCCCCTTCCGTGAATTTGGCGTAATTTTTTTTAAAAAAAACTGGTGTCTAGTGGTTTCTGCCCCCCTTGGGAGCAGACTGGCCTCATAAAAGTAGGGCAGAAATGGCCTAAATATAATTTGCCCCCCTAGGGAGCGACCCTTGCCTAAGGGGTTGCTCCCCAACTAAAAAAAACAAACAAACAAAAATGATCCCTGGTGTCTAGTGGATTCTGCCCCCCCTGGGGGCAGCTCAGCCTAACAATAGGCCAATCTGCCCACGGGGGGGCAGAAAAGGCCTTGAAAAATTGCCCCCCTGGGGAGCCACCTTGCCCGAGAAGACGCTCCCCTCATGCCAATTTCAATTCTAAAAGAAATCCCTAGTGTCTAGTGGGCATTTCAAAAGCTGGATTGCTTTACAATACAGCTTTTGAAATGCTCTGAGAGACTTCAAAGGGAAGGAAATTCCTTTCCTTCCCTTTGAAGCCTCTCAGGCCCCCATCACATGATTGGAAGAGAAATGTTTTGCACTTCTTTTCCGATCGCGCTGGAAGCTGAGCTTCTACCACGATGGGGAAGTGGCCTCTGACGAGGTCAGCGCGCAAATGTGCACTGACGTCATCAGACGTCACTGGGGGGCTCAGGGGTGGAAGGGGAAGGGCTTCCCCTTCCATCCCTGCCTCTTGGGGGTGGGAGGGAAGACTACAGAGGGAGCGCTAGCGCTAGCGCTCCCTCTGAGCTCTGTGCCCAGGACGTAATGGTTACGTCCTGGGCACCCGAGCACTGTGCCGCAGGACGTAACCATTAAGTCCGCGGCGCAGAACCAGTTAAAGGACTGGACACATAATATGAATCACAAACAATCAGCGTAGGCTGTGCAAGATCCGTGTGTTCTAGTGCCATCAGCAGTGCTTTTAGCTCTGCCAATTGTGCTGTACAATCCCCTAAGGTTTGTGTAAAGGTATGCAGAGGACAAAATTTATCACCCTCCATGTAGCCACTTACGACTGCGCAAGCAGCAGAACATTGATGTTTAGTTCCAATTGCAGGTTGGGCTGAACCATCGGTGTACATGACTCTATGATATTGTTCAATAGGCAATGTATTTGCTGGAACTGGGTATTCTATTTCATATTGTAAGAATTCCTGGGTTTGTACCTTTGGGTAAAAAATGTAGTCTACATCAGTGGCTGTCAGAGACGTAGCCCATTGTATCCAATGTGGATGTAATGCTTTTGCGTTTGGAACGCTAGCTTTGTAACAGCCTCTAGGGCTGGGATTGGAGAAACAACAATAATGTGTTTTCCTTGGGCAAGAGGTCTTTCTTTAATGACAGCCATCTGTACAGCAGTGAGAAGTTTCTCATTCGGAGCAAAGCGTTGTTCTACCACTGAGTACAAGTGCAATTTGTATGCAATCGGGACTGTCTCACCTTCATTAAATGTCACATAGGTGAAACCGATGGCCCCAGCTATTACTCTGATGACCAAATGTGTTTTGTTGTCCCTCGTATGTAAATGTTGTGCTGCAAGCATATCTGTCTGCAACTCTCGAAGAATATGTGTATGTTCAATTGTCCAGAATTTACTTGAAAAATGTGGACTTATTAAGTCATATAAAGGTTTTATGCGTCTAGCATAATCTGGAATGTATGTTCTGCCAAAATTAAGGAAACCCAATAGTGATTGGAGTTTTTTAATCATATTCGGTGGTTGTAACGGTGCGCATTTCCCTAAGAATTGTGGCGCTAGGCTCTTCCCTTCACTTGACAGCCCATATCCTAAGAACAGGACGCTGAGGAAGGCTATTTTTGTTTGTCTTTTAAATTAAATTTGTAGCCAAATTCAGCAAATCCTACAACAATGCTGGCTACCCGTCTCAAATGTTGTAGTAATTCATCATCCTTGAGATAGATATCATCTACATAGGACAATGCTTCAGGGTCAATCTCGTGCAAAATAGCAGTGACACGAGCTGCCAGCAGTCCTGGGCTGTTCTTATACCTCTGAGGTAAACTACATATTTTTTTCTGGGAGACAAGTGCACTGAAACTTGTTAAGTCTCTACTCTCAGGCGCTATATTCTGGCAGAAAAATCCATTAGAAATGTCCAATGTTGTTTTGTATTTTTTACGCACTATGTTGCTCATTAGTGCTGTGCGAGTTTTGTATAGCATAGGTACATATATGACTGTTTAAATGTCTGTAGTTTAAGACTATTCTATATGAATGGTCTGCTTTACCTATGGGGAATAATGGGTTATTCATTGGTGAGACACAGGGTTCAATCACACCCTGGTACTCTAATTGAGTGAGTATTTCTCTCACTGGTGCTTTTGCTTTATGTTTTATGGGATACTGCGGTTGTGGCTGAGGTTCACTTTTAATTGGGATTACATGGTAGGGGGATTCTTTATCCCATCCTATGTGATTTCTGTATAATGCAGGTGCTTGTGCTAAAGCCCATTCAATGGAATAGGATTCAGCGAGTTCCTCTGGAACAAGGGGCGAGAAGGAAGGCTTAATGACTTCTTCTCCATATGGGCTGGTACGGACAAGGTCAGGTGGCCAATCTTGTTCGGCCAACAAGACATCATATACTTTTACTATGCGATCCCAAAAGATTGCGTCTATTGTGCGTTCAATGTCTCCTTCTAACTGTATCGTTACTTTGTACACCCTATCAGGCGTGGAGACACACATGTCCGCAGTCTCTACTTGTATAAAGTCATCAGTTGCTTTCAACTCCAGATGCTCTAGAAGATTCTGGTGAACTATTGTGACCTCTGCTGCGCTGTCTAGCAATGCTAGAGCCTAATTCTTGTTCGTCAAGAGGACCCTCTTACTGAGTACTTGGTTGGACTGCGACTGCTGCCACTTTTTTCTTTTTAAATTGTGGTTTTTGTTGGGCGGGTTTCTCTTCGTTTTTAGCAGAAACCTCTGAAGAGTGTTGTGATTCCTGTCTCGGTTTCACGTACTCTGTTCTTCGCTGTGATCGCCCACCTCTCATTTCTTTTCTCCGATGAGTCCTGAAAGGAACGAGATTGGCATGTATCAGTATATTGATATCTATCAGGCGTTTTTGTATTATCTCTATTTCTGAGATTATACCTATTCTCTGGGGTCTCCATATGCGAAGATTCTCCCCTCTCTTTTTTAGGTGTTTGTTGCTTTTTATCTCAGCGTTTCTTATTACCCTCAGGTGCTTGTTTTGGGGTATCTTTGTTCGATTTACCCTGAAATTGTGGTTTTTGTGGTCCGGCCCCTAAGCTATCTCGACCAATACTTGAATAGGTCTCTGCTATTATTTTAGGCAACTCTCGTTCCAGATCCTGTTGTGGAACGTCACAAAGCCGCATGTGCACTGCAAGCGCCACTGCTTCCCCTTTAAGATTGCTTAAAATGATTGAGGATATCGTGGCAAAATTGCCCATCAATTGCATCCCCAAATCTAGGGCCGGGCCAGCCCCGTATTTATCTTGAATTTGTTTCAACACCTCCGGTAAATTGACAAGTGTCGGTGTACCGTGTGCGGTTGTATAGAGCACAGCAAATACCGTGGCCCAAGTATTACAGTTTTCTACTGTAGGGACCATCCCAGAAGTAAAGCACATTGTTAATATTCTATGTTTATCCTGAGGTCCCATATGGAGAAATACTGCTTCAAGCGTATTAATTTTCTGTGCTAGCCAAAACAGAGTTTCCTCTCGTTTGGCTGGTACTTTACCCATAATGGAATGTACAGTCGCAGGATTTATACCTGGCGTTGCTGCATGTGGATGTGCTGGAGCAGCACGTGCTGGGTTTGTATTTAGTGTTTGCATCACAAACTGTACTAATCGTCTATATATCGCTATTAATTCAATATGTAAACGACGAACCTCAGCTACTGCTAAATTTGAAACCGCAGGATGTGGTGTATAGGTGGCCAATAAAGGCCAGGTAGGACCGTCATTAATTAGTGGACCTAACCTTACTGGTAATATTGTGTGGGGTAGGGCGCGATCAAGCCAATTATTATGTTCTTCATAAGATAGAGGTATCTCTAAATATGTGCATGCTCTGTATTGTGCAGGCGCATTTGCAGGTGTATATTGGTGAAATGTATTCATGTCCCCTTCAACTGCTGGAAATGTGACCCAACAGTAAAAAAGTTCTGTTCTATAAGCTGCACGGGCGTCCACTACAAATGTGACTGGCCCCCCGTGGGCCGTTAGGCCATTCGCTAATAAATGTGCAGTTAGAGGTTGTCTCATGATAACCGCTATTTGTACCTGTTGTGGATTCGCCATGATAGTAACACTATGAGTTCAGAGAAGGCACACCAAATGGGGTTTTCCTTTTAAAGTTCAAGCTTGAACAACCTCCAGCTGTAATAGGATCACCTACGCAGCTGTGATGGAAATCCTCAGCATCACGGTTGTCTCCGCATACAATACTGAGGTGTCATGATATATAATGAGACAGAGATACTTTGGAGGACCTGAAAATTAGAGCCTGACCAAACGGTGCGGCACCATGTCGCGTAGGCTCTCATTATTCTAAGGAGACTACTGGATTTTGAGCAGCAAGATCGTCCAGGGTGTGGGAGACTGAGTCTGACCCACTGTGGGTGACACCTGTCGCTCTAAATCCAGGTTTTGCTCCGGCTAACGAGCAGTGCCTCATCTCTACCAGGGGATAGTGATGATTGGGCAGTCGAGCGCATGATATATTAGGCTTCTCAGGGAAGTCGTGGTCACTCAGGTCACATCTGGTTCTCTCATTTACAATTCAGTCTCATATATAAATGACAAACAGAAGCAGTATATGTTTTAATGATTGGTTTAATAAAACGACTGCATCTAAGATAGCAAAGCGTGAGCTGCAATAACCAGGGCAACACAACATGACAGTATTAAAATGGTGACAACAAGAGTGAAGCATAAGAATAACGCTATCATATTGTCACTATGATCAATGGATTATTTCCTATCTAAGTCATAATCTGAGCACAGCGTGTTAAACTCTAATTTTGCCTTTCAGTTTCACCCGGGGAGACATCAACCCTCATACCTGAGCAAAGGCCTGTCGTCTGCGTTAGCATCTGTAGCAAAGCATTCAGCAATCAGCATACAGTCGTGGTTACCTGGCTGGAATCTCCCTTTTAACGTATAATAGGACTAGGAAGTGTTTTTATAACAACACAGCTGATGTTCTAAGAAAATGTCCATACGTAAGGATGTGCATTTTCTACGAATGTTGGAGTCTAAGCTTCTACCATGTTCACCGGCAATATACCAAACTGTAGCCTTGAATGAAGCACAGGGTGATCAAGAATGTCTTGTTTGAGAATACAGTGCTGGGCAAAACAGTTAGATAGATGAAAAATAACAAAAGACCGTAAAATGGTTATTGTAAAAATAACAATGCGAAGCCGAATAAAATATGTCTAGGTTAAAGTGCACAGCGGGCTAGTGTGTTAAAATAATGTGCATGGAGCTATAACTAAAATGGCTACACAACAACTTGACCAAGAGATGTCCAGTTATGCAAGATGTTTTTAGCATGTTTCTGTGTGATAAACATGTAATATTCAGTGAATGTGAATGCTTCAAATGTGGCCTGGCCTCAACAATTCTAAACCTCAGTTGGAATCTCATGCTCACCCACCTGCCATGCACTTTCTTGTGTGTATCTCATGGGTTTAGAACAGTCCTGCCCATAAAAGGAGTGAAGCTCGTGATTTCATCTTAACTTTCCCTGAATATGTGACTTTATAACAATATCCCACCTGGCGTCAGTCTAGTCTGGTAGTCGTTTGATGAGAGAATATTTGATAAGAGAATAGTGCTCTGCCAGCTGTAGTGAGTGGTGCAGTGGGTTTAGCCATAGTGATCTGTATAGTGCAAATCTAGCTAGAGAGCAAGAGAGTGCTGAACAAGGTTGGCACTCCTGAGTTATTTATGATACAGGATATTTTACAGTGAAGCAGGATATTCGAGGGCGGTGAATCCTACTAAGTGTCGATGTTCTGTCTCTCCGAAAAGGTGAGCCTTCTGCTCCTTCCTGACTTGTAGAAGAGTTTTGGCAGGTCTGATGTTGAGATGGATGTTCCAGAAACTGGGAGCACACATGGGGAACGCCTTGTCTTCTGGTTTTCCCAATGTTGTTGTTTTTGTTTCCACATTATACTTACGTTTGCCATCAACTCTGTCGCTGTTTTCACCCTTGTCTGTCTGCCGTGCAGAATAAGATGTGCCAGTGTTTAATCTGTAAAAAAAAATATACAAGTACCAGGGACCGAGTATCATTTAGTAGGCTGGTGAGGGCCACAGCTGGGAATCCCCTTCTCCCCCCTAGAACCCTCTGTGGTGTACCTCTCCACAGAACGCCTTCTCATTACCTTCACGTTTCTACAAGCCTTGTTGCTTTGCATCTATGATTGAGTTGTGTAAAACCTCACCCATACCTATAAATTCCTCACGTCCCTTCAAGCGGGTCCTATACTCCAGAAGTGGTCTCCTGAACTGGATGCAATACTCTTACATCAGAATTGGAAAAAATATCTGGATGAAACCTCCAAACTAAATTGTGAAAACTGTACAAGTATAGTATTTTTTCTACTTGTCACCTCCCTGCGGATCCCAACATTGATCAGCCACATACCATTGCTTGCTGAAATACCCCTCTAAAGTGCTGATTAAAGACGATGGTGTCCAACTTGGACCAGGTAGGACGGTTGTGTTGCAGATTTTTAGGCTATAACGATGCAAATTAGTAGCTTTTCGATTGTGTGCAAATGCATCCTATCTGGATGTCCTGAAAATCTGGCATGGATCCAGCAGTTCCTGGGCCTACGTTGGACATCCCTGCACTAAAGTAACGTGGAGCTATATATGAAATCGTTTGGGCATTAATCCATGCCTCCTACGGTTAGTTAATATTCTCTTCATGTAACCTTGCTGCCATCTGTTGTCCCTATTACACACACTGTGCATATTGTGTTTACTTGACCAAAGCAAAGCAAAACATGAACTCCAGCCTCTGGCCATACCGTGGAATTTATTTACCCTTTATTCTCCGACGTTTTACCTAATCCTCCAGGCAGCACTGTTAACAGAGAGCCTGTTCTGGGTGGAAAGCTACATCTGCAGAGTGACACCTCATCCCTGTCAGATATGAACACATCTGCTCCTCTTGCTCGCCTCAGAAGCTACCTGAACCTGCCCTGCACTGCTTCTCCGCTGCAGTATGCTTCAACAAACCCTTTCTTATAGTTCTTTGGGCCTCAAAATAGACTTTTGTTGCATATAAAAATGGAAAAAGGTTTCAAAATGTGCAGCAAGTTTTCAGTTTTCAAATGCCATTCTTTTTTAATTGAAAATCTGCAATAATGTGCTCGACGTACTGTTGAACACCTGTTGAGTTGCTGTCACTACAAAGATGGAGAGAATAACTTTCAAAGTCTGCTATTGGTGTTCTGACTGTGATGATACTTAATGTAATTTATAAAGGTTTACTCTGTTTTTGTTTATTTGACAATACTGACACTATCATACCTTGAGACGCTATAAGGATTAGTCCAACATCACACTTAAAACATAACATATGCACTTACCATCCAAAGAAACTCAGATTTAAACAGGTGTCATGGCCATCTAAAGCAGATCACAACAATACAACCCAGAATACATTCCCCAGAACTCTGTACTTACAAATCTAACAAAGAGGTCATGCTGTATAGTGGGATGTCAATGTGCTCACTACAGCACGGTCCACCAAGACATGCCATACACCCCCTCATGATAGCACACATTAAGAGACAACTCTGAACATACACCCGATGCAGCACAAATAAGCAATCAGTTGGCTGTTAGGCATCTAGTAGCACTTGCTACCATCAACTGCTTACCACACATACACATTTAACAGGCAATAAGCGCCATTAGCAATTTAGTACAGTCCTCCAGTTTAAAACACCAAACAAAAACGCACAACCCAATAAAAGTCACACACTCACTCTCCTGACTACAGTCCTCCTCAAAACTGGACTCCAGTCTGCCGTGGAATCCTTTTCAAAATCCTGGCAAAGGGCGCCGCAGTGCATGTCTAATAATGACACGGTGTATACTGGAGACCTCCAGGGCATAACACAGAAAATCCCCAGTTTTTTGTCCGCATATTTGGGCGTGTGTCCTGCAGGCAGCTCCACCCGGGGCACTTCGTGAGCAGATGCCACACGTGTTAGTGGGGACAGAAGAAACAATGGAATTCTTGAGGTCTGGTTGCGCTACCCTGATACCATATTGGAAACTCTGGTCTATCTCGCCAGAAAAGAAATGGAGAAGTACCTTATGCACCAACATGGAAGCAGGAATTAATAACAAAGCAACATAGATGCCAATGAGCTTGGCCAAAAAGGCACTGGGACAACCTGCCTCAAATGCGATATTAACTGCGCTTGATCCCAAAAAGACCCAATATTCAATTTAAATGCTGCAGCTCTTGTCCATAGTGCTTTATATCGGAAAAATAGTGCTTCTCTTAGTAATCAGGTCCCTCAAGAACCACCACTAGTCTGTTATTGCCTGTCCTGGTAAAAGAGCACTCAGTCTAATTGTAGACCACTCCACAGCCCTTCAGTGTGGGAATCATTCTTGATACCCGTGCAAGCCTTCCTGGCTGCAACTAGTCTTTGCACCATGTGCATAGGAGACCATATTTCCAGTCATAGGTTTTTCTGTGACAAATAATTATCCCCAAAACCCTCCAGACAAATCCGTAATGCCAATGCCTGAAAACATACTACTGCCCCACCTAGGCGGCCTCAGCTCTGGTAATCCAAACGCAACGCCGAACTTTGAAGTCTGCACTATAACTGCATGTGCATTTCATTGTTTGCTGTACTCGTGCCCACGACGTCATCACAGTGCTGTGACATCATTAGCTAATCAGAAAACTACACACAACAAGCAAGCATTGGCAAAACCAATGGTTCTGGCATTTTTCTTACTGATACAAATACGAGGCTCCTCCACACATCCTCATCAACCTTTGTTTCACACACACACAAGTACGCACACTACTGTCAAATACACAGTGGACTTACACACACACATACACATCACAAGAACATTGTGGTAGTGATGGTGGTAGTAGTGTTAGTTGAGATAGTAGAGTTGATTGTGAGAGTAGCAGGGTTGCTGGTGATAGTGCAGATGGTTGAATCTGTGATAGTGGTGGTAAGGATGGTACTAGCAGTGAAGGTGATAGTGGATGTATTAGGGATGGTGGTGATGGTAGTAGTAGTAGTGATGGTAATGGTAGTGATGATGATAACGGTGGTGATGGTAGTGGTAATGATAGCAATGATGGTACTGGTGTTAGTGGAAGTGACGATAATGGTGGCATGACTGATGTAGAGTTGATAGTGGTAGTGCTTATAGTGGTAGCCACAGAGGTGCTAGTTGTGGTGATAGTGGAGATAGTAGCGGTGATGGTGATAGTGATGGTGGGGAAGGTTGTAATAGTGGTGTTGGTAATGATATTGGGTTAGTAGTGAGGGCGATGAAGGTGGTAATGATGTCAGGGTTGGTGTTCCTGATAATGGTGGTGGTGGTGGTAAAGGTGGTGTGGCATGTGGCAGTATCAATGGCGGTGTAATGCTGGTGGTGATGATGGTAATTGTGCTGGCGGTAACGGTTGTGTTAATGGTGGTGACAGTGTTAATAATGGTGGCGTTGGTATTTTTTTTTTGTCCTCATACACATCAGAATCATTTTCACTTATATCATGAGTATTGTTCCGAACCGCATCTGACAGCTTTCTTTCACAGAGAGCTCTTGAGCCGGCAAACTCTTGGTGACCTGTAACCTGCCACATAATCATTGCAGCGTCTTGCCATGTGATAAAAAAAATCAGCATCTATTTGTTCCTCCTTCCTTACTTTTCCTTTCCAACAATCAATTTCTCTGAACATCAAGTCATCGATCTTGTTTAATGGGAGGTAATTTCTCTTTCCATGTTTTTACATACCCGGACTCTAGCCAACAAAATAAAATGATAAAATTATGACTTTAAGCTAGCTCTGTCTCAAATTAATTTTCTCGTTCTGTACCGCAAAGACAATCATAAATAGCACTCCCCTAAATTTACTTAATAAGGATTGTTTCACAAGCCTAACCATCTTCGAGCCAATAAGCTTGATGTTGCTAATTATTGTCGTGTTGATAAACGTGGTAGGTTTTAATGGGTACTATTAGTGGTGGTAATGCTGATAATAGTGGTAATGATGGTGGTGGTAATAGTTCTGGTGGCAATGGTGGTGTTACTGGCAATAGTGGTGGCAACAGCGGTGGTACTGATGATGGTTGTTGTGGCACTGGTCCTGGTAATGATGGTGGTGCCAGTGGCAATTTTGATGGTCATGTTGCAGCTGGTAATGGTGGTAGTGATGGCTGTGGTAATGTGTTAATGGTAGTGGTTTTATTGGTGGTGGTAATGATGGTGGCAGTGGTAATATTGGTGATAGGAATGTAGGAATGTTGGTAGGAGGAGTGAGGCAGCAGAGAAGGGCTCACAAAGACGGCAGGCAGAGCAGTCTTATGTCTGAGAACAGCAGCAATACTTGAGGCACTGACACTTACAGACTGTCAGGATTCAGTCTCAACACAGGTTTGGGATCCTGCGTTTGACTATTCATGACGGGAGACTGTGGAGAAAAGGACAATGGAAAATGAAAGTACTTGAACACTAGAACGCACAACAGACTGGTACACTTCAACACTTACTTCCTGGCTCCTACTGCACTTCCGGGGCATTAAAGGGATAGTTGGTATTTAAGGCCAGACAAACATAGAGCCAATGCCTGGCAACATGCCATTTGTTGTTTTGGCCGTCCATCATATACTAGTTTGCATCTATTCATTATCCTCACATTGGGGTTTCTCTCCATTTCTTTCCACTTCTGTACTTGCTGGTGTGCTCAATACCTTTGGGTATCCTATGTCCCTCTTAACTCCTCAGCTCCTGTCTGGTCCTGTTGTGGTTGCATCTGCCCGGTAGGCTTGTGTGCCAGGGATTGCACACAGCTACTTCTCTTGGCAAAACCAGTAAGCCTGAGTCTCTCTTACAGTTAGCTGTCTCAATCTCGTCAGTACAGTGTATTTTTCTGTTATCTCCTACTTACATTACACCTGGTTTAGTGACTTACCATTCCTCTCCCAAAGAGTTTCTTGTGTGCAGTACTCTATCCCTGATGCATCCATTCCAATAGAGAGATCCGGTCCAGTGTTTACCTCTCACTCCCTTTCCATGTTTCCTCTTTTTCCTATAATGTGTTGTTTCCTGTGCTCACCTGCTTTGATGTTCAGGGACATAAAGGGCTTTAAGTGGGTCTGTCTACCTGGAGCCTGACACCATTAACTATGTTACTATAGAAACATAGTCCTTGTAAGTAACTAAACACTTCCATGAGCAACTACTTAGTCAAACCATGAGATTACAGGTTTCAAATAAAGGTCTTACACGACCAACAATGATAATCAGGTGGGTCAAACCTCGTCTATTTCATTCACGTCTGGTGGGCTTTGTGCCAGGCAGGTAATAAAGGAATCATCCAATAACCTGCCTACCTTGGCAGTCTACGTATGATCCAATTGAAGGTATAGCCCTCTTCCTTAATGAGAAGGTGAGACTAGTTAATTGGTCTTCCTTGTTGAGGAGAGCAGGTCTGGACCAAACTTTCATTTAAAATGGTAGGTGGGGATATGATCCTCCTGCTCGCATTGCTTGTGGGGGTTTCCTTTCTTGGACATCCCTGCTAATTAGTGGCACCAGCTACTTGTGCCAGCTGTTGGCATTCCTAGGTCTGAAGACATTGTCGTTAGCCATCTTCCTATTCCATACTATCAGGGGGGTAGTCTCCCCTTTGGATGAATCCAAGTCATTTCTGTGTGTGGTCGATAGCTTGCTTACTCTATCAAACCCCAAGCCAGAATATAATAGGCGAATATACCATCCATGCTTTGTTATCAATATCATCTTCTGCCCACAAACTACTTAAAACCTGCAGATTCATCTACAGCAGTTCACTGGTGTGGGACAAAGCACGTCTCAGAATTGGAGGTGGACCTGTTCATGAGCTGTAATGGGAACTCATTGGAATGCTCTTCACTGATGACGTGCAGTGCTCAGTGAGAAATATGACAAACTGTCAAAGCCCTTCTTCTAATCATTTCAATGCAAACTGCTAAGGCAAGATACTTCTCGATTTCTGATAAAGCAAAGTGAACCATGGTACAGATCGTTCATCAAATAACCACTGAGCGGCCCATGGATAAAGCAAAAAATGACGAAATGATACAATGAGGTCAAGCTGGTGCATCTAAGTTTAATATTACTGTACAGAAACAGTACGAGTTCCAATAAAAGCTTTAATTAAGTCAATTTTTGCAGCCTTCTTAAGTCCAGAGAGCTGTGAAGGAGCCGATGATCATCAAAGGGCATGGGAAAATACACACCGGAAATGAGAGACCACATTTGTGAAACACAACATTAGAGATGTGAATGGGGAGAAAATGTGGCATCTAGAGCATCCCTGAAACATAATTTGCAATATGGATAAAAATATTGTAAATAAAGCACATATAGATGTGAAATCTATATATGGAAAACCTCCTAATTTTCATTATAGATGCATATATATATATATATATATATATATATGTGTATATATATATATAATTATATATACTTTATTTCTGCTAAAAGCCATAAACGTGCATAACAGCAAATAAAACGACATAAGATCACATACAAACTTTAAAATCTCACTTTAAGATAATACATAGAAAACTTATCAAATGGCAGCATAGATAAATACAGAGTATTCTACACTCTCTATAAAATAATGGACTAGGCCCCTTCCGATATATCAAAGCAACCTTATCCGATCCAATTACAAATCCTTTAAAGCACCCAGGGCCATAAGTATGAACACTTTTTCCCATAGACACAGAATGGGTAAAAACCTTTGCTACATCTGGCCCCAATGCTCAGTCTGAACGTCCATGCCCACTGAAGGTACCACGAGATGGCGAATACAAATACTTCCTGCGTCTCGCTCCTTGAGATGTGCAATGCTTCTCAGTAATGCCTCATGCCTATAAGTTTCCATAACAGCATAATCCATTTCTTTTGAGCTTGGCCATACAGAGGACAGAAAAAGAAAAAATGGGCCTTATTCTCTCTGTGTAGGAGGCAATATGCACAGTAGATAGATAACAAGCTGTTTTGTCCCATTTTGCCGTGAAAGTCCGTAATGGTAGAACCCCACATCTAAACAGTACATAGAGGCGTTTCGCCTGAAACTGAAAGATTCTGTCAACATAAGATTCAAAATTAGGAATACATTTCTATATCAAAAACTGAGCTTACAGACTCCCTTCCTTCTGGTCATTCCAAACCCTTGGTGCAACATAGTTCCAGTACTCCTTTTTCAATTTTTGCATGACATCTTTCCCCATTGGCCCTGGTTCACTGCATAATTCTTCCATGTTTATCACAGTACTCTAATGTTTTATATGATTTAGCCAAGGTGTTCGTGCTTGTGGGTCTAAAGAGACCAGTTCTGCTAGTGATTTCCTATAATGAGAATATTTCCCTGATGTCCATACCCTTACCCAGAACAAAGGGGCTTTTAGGGGGATCAAGTGATAAATATTATTTAACTATAAGTTATACATCACTGGTAGAAGGGGTATGCTTATGGGAAGATTAAACAAAGCCCTAACAAACATATTTTCCATCTGCGTTACCACCTTCACATTTAGCATAAGCCCAAATCTTGGCCCATGCGTAGCTGCTGTCATGGCCATGGCTTTGTATACTTTTAAAACAGGTGACACAGCTCCCCCACCCATTGCCTCATACCTCCTCACTACAGACATCACCTTCTGTTAGAGAATAGTCTTACTTTGTTTGATCTGTGGGCCCCAGTGCATATTACCGGCCGCCCTTGTCCCTAAGTAGTCAAACTTTTGTACTTGTTAAGAGGAACAACACTAGTTGACACTTTTCTTCTAAAGATCTGATGTGGGTTAATGGCCATGAACTTGGACTTTTGGACTTAGACTGGTTTATCTCTAACCCCCTTTCAATCCAGAAAGCAGCAAAAGTTTACAGCTCACATTGTAGCCCCATAGGGGTCCTATATATTAAAAGTGTGTTCTATGCAAACATAAGAGGTGGGACAGATGTTCCAGCAATTTTTGGTGCCTCATGCCTACACTGCGTTAACCTTTCCATGGTGTAATTTATATATGTACTAAACTGTGTGGGCGCAAGGTGTAAGGTCCCCTGCTCTATTCCATCTCACCTTAATATATATACAAATACTACGTATGTGTGCATATATGTATGAATGTATATAACAAGAGAGAATTTTGAATCTGGATCTTAGTTTTTGCCCCACTGCGAGTTTGGATTTTATTAAGACTGGAATTGAAGTATACAAATTTGTGAGAAAACTCAGGCTTTGTAAATATTATGCTATGAAACCCCCACAGTATAGAGGGATGCAGGGAGCAAGTAAAATCAGGTACTCTGGATTCTCCATAGGGGACACTCCTGAGTTGTTGGCTTTTCATAAATTGGAGACAGTGGGGATACAAAACTTACCATCTCAGAGAGAAGAGTAGGATGGCACTATTAGGCAACTTAGTTTTATGGGTTTTGTTTCAGATACATCCACTGATACTCATCTGAAACCCTCCAGCAAATTCAATCCTCAACTGTCTAGTGGGAATCTAGTGGATATCTTTCATGAATTAGTGGTGGGGATATCAACAAACTACGTACTGGAACTAGAACCAAGTGTAGAGGCAATTTTAGCACCAAGGATTGGATTGACATTAATGCACTTAGAAATAATGAGTCTATCATTATAAAACATTCTGATAAAAGCGGGAACATTGTCATTATAGACACTGTATAATATATCAAAGAAGCTCAGAAGCAGTTGCAAAATCAAGATCATTAGGAGAAGTTAAAAGGGAATCCACTCAATATCCATCTAAAGGATTATAATGGTATGCTTAAAGAATGGTTAACCCAGGGATTATTAGAGTTTGAAGAATATGCATACCTGAAAATTGACCATCCAAAGATCCCATGTATTTACTTCTTACTGAAGATAAATAAAGACAAGTGTTATCCCCCTGGCAGACTGGAAGTATGATTGGTTCCTTCCTTGGAACACGTCAAGATTTCTGGATCTCTTCTTGCGTTCATATGTCACTGAGCTCCCCTCTTACCTACAAGACACCACTGAGTTTTTATCCAAGGTTAATGACATCCCTTGGTTAGATAGCTATGATGTGGTTACAATGGATGTCACGTCTCTCTACACATCCATAAAACACGAGTTTGGTATGCAGGCCTGCAAATATTTTCTGAGAGCCCGCTCCATAGAACGAACACAGCAAACAGGGATGCTCGTGTCCATGTTATCCTTTTGTATGACACATCATATCTTTCTGTTTAACAGCCAATACTACCTCCAGAAACAAGGAACAGCTATGGGGGTTCATTTGTGCCAACCTATGTCAACCTCTATATGGGGTGATGGAAAAAGGAGGTTGCGTGGTCAGACCGATATAACCTGTTTTTTGAAATAGTTGTGCTATGGGTACACTTCATTGACAATTTATTTCTTATATGGGACGGAGAGCCTACAAGAGTATGTACAACAACTGAATGGAAATTATTTAAATATTCAACTTACAGTGACCTGGAGTAAAAGCAAGACTTAATTTTTAGATGTCCTTCTAGAAAGAACAAAAGGAATGATAGAATCCTGTATCTTTCATAAACCCAAGGCCTGTAATTCGATTCTACAGTGTAAAAGTGGGCATCCAAAAGCTCTCAAGTGGAGCATTCCCAGTTAATTTCTGAGAGTGCAGAGGATCTGTTCCAAAGACTTGGTATTTGAACAAAACATCTTTACGATGATGAACAGGTGTGCGGAGAGAGGAAATCCAGAGAAGGTTTTACTTGATGCCTTTGAAAGAGCTAAAATAATTTTTTTAGGATCTTTAAACACAACTACAGCCCAAACCACTGAACGGAATTACACCAAATGTGGCAGAGAGCTAGCTTTTAGTACGCAGAGTGTGCTTTTGGTTATTTGGTGTAAGTCCATCCAGGAGTATACTAGAAATTTAGGAAAATTCACATTTGTATATCTCTGGCCGCGAATAAATCACAAATATTCATGAAGTGCTGTAATTGGCTGGCCACAACCTGACTAGAAAGTTGCGACCGCCATTTTATGTTATGGGGGAGGGTCCCCAAGGCTGAATTTAGAAAGATAAGTGGTATAAGGGATCAGGGTGGATGTACCCTGACCCCAGGGGTGTGATAGAGGGGTGTTTTAGGATTAAAGTATGGGTTTAAAATTATGTTTCTTTACCATGTGTGATATTTGTGAATATCCTCGAATATTCTAGCATATTCTACTCATGACCTAAGGTAACTATAACTCACACCGTTGTCATGCATCGCTAATTAATCCACATATTATATCGTTGATTACATCTTCTATGGCATCTTTGATATTATCACTGCAACACTTGCAATACAATTATTGAAAAGAAAACTGTGCATGGTGCAGACGCGAGTTATAGTTACCTTAGGGTCGAGTTATAGTTACTTGAAATAACTCTAACTATAACTGCTGAATTTCTACAGTTTTATAGGAGTAAGTTCATATCCAACTATAACCTCCCTATAAATATATATCTTAAAGTACTCCTGGCAAGCCATGGGCAACTGAAACATAGATTCTAAAGGCCTTTCTTCAATCCAGTTTCAAGCTCCTGGCGTTGCCCATACAAATGAACTCACCATAGTGAAATGGCGTACCCATGAAATTATGACATATCTACTTCATAGGAAGCAATTCTTTGAAGACTGAGAAATGGAAGTTGAGGAAATGA
Organism: Pleurodeles waltl; assembly: GCF_031143425.1. Classification (NCBI taxonomy): domain Eukaryota; kingdom Metazoa; phylum Chordata; class Amphibia; order Caudata; family Salamandridae; genus Pleurodeles; species Pleurodeles waltl. Next base: position 766,601,119 of record NC_090442.1, read on the forward strand.
TTGAAACAAGATATCCTCACTTCTTAGAGCCCCCACAGCCCACTGACAACATCTGCTGGATCACAATCAGTCCTTGAGTGGAGCGTTACTTGTGTTCTCTTACAAATAGTCATATCAAGGTAATCTCTGTGCACGGGATAATTAGACTGATATATTATGTGCCCCTCACTCACAAACCAATAAGGTTGAGGATTGGAGCTTGTAAGCCATAACCCTGGCCCAGTGGAGGAACCATCGCTCCTAACATTCTTGTGGCAAAGAACCATATTAAAGGGCCAATTCACAGCACAATTCAATGTGATTTTGGATTATGGGTGGCTAAATTAGAGAACCTGGAGGTATCCTGTTATCTGAATACTTTTGATACAATTCTTATCCAAGAAATGTGGCGAATTAAAAATCTTCTACTCTTAGATTTCTGGTCATTCAACGTTTTCATAGTAAAAGAGTTCAGAAAAGGAAGATCAAATAGGGGCTATTAACTGTGATTAAATTTCACCTTCAAGTTAAAAATGTTTCAAGACTTCCGCCAATTTTGACTATAGTCTACTTCTTGTAATGGAGCGGTGTACATTTGAGAAAATCAATCCATTTATTTTGGTAACTAAAAAAATATATATATATATATATGTTTATATATGAATCTGATTCCAAAACAAGAAAAAACACTGCACTCCGTTTCTCCTGAAAATGTAGTGTTTGATTCACGCCAACAAACACTAATAAGACCTTCTTCAATATTCATTAAATACTGGTTCACAGCCAGCTCATAATCAGGCATTCAGGGACACATAGTTTGATTTAAGAAAAGTAAAAATGGAGAGTCAAGAAGGTTAAAATTAAATGCCACAGTGAATTATCCATATCTATTAGGTGAAAACATGTACAATTTCGATTACAGAGTCTTTTGAACTATGGAATATAATTAAACAAAAACACAATGCATTTTTGGGTCAAAAGAAAGAAGGTTTCCATGATCCATCAAAACATGAATATGCCACTTTTATGTGTTTTGTATATATCATTCACATCATGTAAGAATCCTTTTATGCAACCATAAGAGTGAAAAAGCAAGTGTGGCTAAGTGCTATTTTACCTTCTTTATTCCAGTAATCCCAATGCCCACTTGTTAGCATTAAATACATATACACACTGATATTTCACCTGCCAATTGCACATGGTAACAGATACATAGTTATTATAGATTAACATGAAGTTCCTCATCAGTATTGAATACTTCTAGGATCTTGGTACGTTATCTAATGATCATCTTACTTTCCAGTCTATGCAGTAGCAGAGTCTGATCACTACCTCATCCATTCAAAGGTACATGTGGCAATCCATAATATCGAAGGGATTGCCAATCTCCACACTGTGATACAGTTAAATGTTTGGCAACAGCATAGCTTCCATCTCTATGTTTCACTGCCCGTATATGTTTTAATATATGTATTTTTACTGGCGTGGTTGTACTTCCAATGTATTTCAGGCCATATTTGCATTTGATGACATAGACCACATGAGAAGTACCACATGTAATCCTCTGTTCTATCGTTATCTGTTTCCCTTTGGGATCATTGAGATATTTGACATTTTTACCAATCTTACATGCTTTACAGTTGAGGCACTTAACAAATCCTTTATTTTGTGTCCCTAACCATGTGGCAGATTGTTTGTCTACAAAGTGACTTCTAACCAGTTTATCTTTAAGTGAGGGAGCCTTCCTAAATGTAATTTGTGGTCTAGATCCTAACATCTCTGAGATATCTCCATCACTCAACAGGATATGCCAATGTCTTTGGAAAATCTATATACCTCCACTCTACGACTCTCCACTCTCCGACACTCCACTCTGTGACACAACTCTATGCCACTCCACTCTATCACACTCTACGCCACTGTTTGCCACCCCACTCGCCAACAGTCTATGCCACTCCACTCTACAACACTTTATGCCACTCGGTGCCCCTCCACTCTATGCCCTGCACTCTGCTCTACACCATTCAACTCTACACGACTCCACTCTATACCACTCCACACCATTCCACTCCATGACACTTCACAACACTCTACTCTACTCCACGACACTCAACAACAATCCACTCACTTCTACAACACTCCAGTCCACTCCACTCTACTCCACAACACTTAACACTACTCCACAACACTCCACTCTCCTTCATGGCAGTGCCCTCTACAGCATTCCACTATATGTCAATCCACTATGTGACACTACACTATACTACACTCCACTCAATGCCACTCCACGCCACTCCACGACACTATATTTCACTCTACACCACTCAGCTCCACTCTGTTCTATGTCATTAATTTTTAGCCATTCTGAACAGCAGCATTGCTGGTGTACAACATGACTAAAACACATTGGCAATGCCAATAGCTCATTCAGGGACAAAACCTATTGGCTTGCCTATGCTTATAGTGGATTATGTACTTTTTTTTATTTTTAGAAAACATTAGGCAGGCTGACAGCTAAGGATGTCTCTATGCCAGCTTTAGATCTAAAATCGTACAGATGATGCAATATATTTGACCATCAGCTGTCAGTCAAAATCAGTAGTCACAGTGGTGGACTGACAACATGGTGCATCCAATGAGTAGCGAACTGAGCATAAATGGAAAAGGGCATGAACTAGTGCTGCCTAGTTCTCCATAACTAGTCAAGTAAAGGTTACAGGGCAAAGGAGCTAAAGGCAAAATATGTTAATGTCTGTGTGACTGAGCCCCCATCTATATCACTGAAGTTTCACCAACATAATATAGTTAGTGGGAGGAAAATTGCATGACTTTGATCTTGATGACATCACAGAAATGTACATCATGAAAGTGAAAACAAATATTCCACTTCAAGTGTACACAAATAACTTCAAAATCCTACTGATGAAAGCCACTGATCCCTAGAAAACAAGAACTGTTTAAAAGGAAGCTTCAAAGCTTAAATCACAAGGACTGTAAAGTAGTCGACTGGGGCTGCTGTGAGTGGCACATGGACAGTGATTGCCATCTCTGGCTGCTCCTGAGCGACTGCCCTGCACAAGTGTCATAGAAGACAAAGAAAGCAGGCAAAAAGTGAGCCTGTGATATTTAGGAGCGGGAAGCATGTAACAGGCACAGATCAATTCTAATCAAATGGGTGACATCAGTTGAAAAAACAGATCTCGAGTCCACTTCTGAACTCCTAAAGAGATGGGGCAGTCCAGAGATGGAGGGGAAGGCTGCTCCTGGAGTTCGCGGAGACATAGGAGAAGGGAAGGGCTATCCTTCACTGTTGCTTCGGTGGATGCTGGGATGTGAGTGAGAGACAGGGAGTTGGATCACAGGAGTCTGGAGCGTTGATGGAAACTCAGGCAGTGGTTTATGTATGCTGGTCCTTGGTTGTGCAGGACTTTGTGTGGGTGAGTCAGAACCCTGAATTGCCATCTCTTGTGGATGGGGAGGCAAAGGAGTTTTCTCAAGTGAAGGGTGATGTTGGTCTGTCTGGGGAGGTCGAGGATGAGTCTGGCAGCTGAGTTCTGAATGGTCTGCAGTCTCTTTAGGGGGTGTGAAGTAATTCCAAGCGGCTGGTGACTAGGGCAGAGTGACAGTCCATCTGGTGGAGACTAGGAGCCATTTGAAGATCTTATATGCATGTTCAGAGTGAGGAAGCAGGTGGTGGAGACTGTGATGATTTGATTCTTCATGGTGAGTTAGCTGTCCAAGATGATGTTGAGGTTCTGAGCGTGGTCCGTGGGGTGTGAGAGGGTCCCAGTTCAGCAGGCCAGCAGGAGTCGTTCCACGGGGAGGTGTTGTTCCTTCAGATCAGTACTTCTGTCTTGTCTGTGTGGTGCTTGAGGCAGTTGTTTTGTATCCTGTCGGATAGAGAGGATGACCTGGGTGTCGTCTGAGAAGAAGATAAATTTAAGTCTGTGGTTTCTGATAATGATGGTGGGGGAGGAGATCATATAGGCATTAAACAGAGTGTGGCTGAGGGATAAACCTTGAGGGGCACCACAGATCATATTCGTGGGCTCTGAGGTGAATGGTGGAAGGCGGATTCTCTGTGTTCTTCCGGTGAGGAAGGATACGATCCATTTGAGGGCACCCTCTTGAATTCCAATCTGATGAAGCCTCTTGACCAGGATGTGGTGGGACACAGTGTTGAAGGTTACTGAGAGGTCAAGGAGGATTAGAGCAGCTGCTTCTCCTCAGTCTAGGAGGGTTCTGATGTTGTCAGTGGCTGCAATCAGGACGGTTTCAGTGCTATGGTCTGTATGGAATCTGGATTGGAATGCACCCAGAAGATCGCTGTCCTCAAGGTATTCTGTGAGTTGGTGGTTGATGTTCTTTTCGAGGACTTTGGTAGGAAAGGGGAGCAGGGAAATGGGCCGGTAGTTTTTGAGCTCATTGGGGTCAGCGAACGGTTTCTTGAGGAGAAGTTTGACTTCAGCGTGTTTCCACTCATCTGGGAAGGTGACCGAGGTGATGGATGTGTTGAAGATGGCAGTGAGCTTTTTGCTGATGATCTTGTTGCCAAGATTGAACATGTGGTGGGGATACGGATCCGTGGTTGCTCCTGAGTGGACGGTGTGCATGATGTCAGTGGTGCTCCGCATCGTGAGCTAGTCCCAAGCACTGATCCAGAGGTTGCGATTGTGGGGGTCAGGAGGTTGAGGATGTAGGCAGCTGTGGGTAGGGGTTCGAAGTTTTTGTTGATGGTGGAGATCTTGTTGTGGAATAAGTCTGCCAGGGTGATGCAGGGCTGTTGAGAGGGGATTTTCAGTTGATGAGGGGTTGGAGAAATCTTTGACGATGCAGAAGATTTCTTTGCTGTAGTTGGAGCTGGCTTCAATGCAGTCAGCTAAGCATTTCCTTCTCGTCTCTTTCAGAAATCCCTGTACTGGTTGAGTGATGTCTTGAAGGCGGTCTGGTTGGTGGCTCCATGGTGGTGTTCCATTTTTTTTCCAGTTGCTTGCAGGTGTGTTTAGTTGTTCTCAGTTCCGGAATGTACCAGCTGGCATGACTGCAGTCTGTTGAGTTTGGTAAATTTAATGGGGGTGATTCTGTCAGCGCAGTTGGAGATTCAGGTGGTGAAGATGGCAAAACTGGTGCTCTGCAGTGAAATGTATCTCCATATAATGTTGTTTGTAGCACAGTGTGGTGTATGTATCTCCATATATTATTGTGTGTGGCAGAGTATGATGTATGTAACTTTATATATTATTGTATGTGGTGCAGTGTGGTATCTCTTTTTTGTGTTGCCACCGGCAATGGAGTTGCACTCAGCTGCTGTGGTGGTGGGGAATAAGAGGGGCCAGGGAGAGGGTTGCAGGGCATACTGAGTTAGATCATGGTCCCCGTCTGCCCACATATCCTGAGAAACGCCTGAGAACTTTGTAGCAGCAGCTGCAGGACCTGGCAGGGAAGAGTGCTGTGTTTGGCTTGTAGTTGTAAGAAAGTGCATGCACCATGGCTGGAGTGTTGTACTTTTATCATAACAGGCTAAGCAAAGTGAGGTAATTCTCCTTGGAGTTACAACATAATATGTTAAAAACATAACGTGTGTGGCGCAGCAAGTTGTGCAGCGAGTGCCAGGGGCCCTATTCAGTTATGCCCGGGACAGGAAGGCAACTGATCTCTTAGAGTAAAAAAAAAATCAGACCATCAATACATCTTTTATTCATAGCCCAGATAAATATCAGAAGTGCAGTGTGAAGCACCATATGAAAAAACTGGTCTGATATTAATGGAGGAGATGTGATCTAGTGGCTAAGATGCCAAATACGGGACTGGGGTCCAAACCCCAGCCTTGGCACTTGACTGAAAATAGTGTGACAAATCAGTGTCTACATGTGACTAAAAATGTAAATATGTGAAATGCAGATGTAAATTTGTGAAATGTACTGTGTAAGAGCTTTATCCCCACACATATAATATTGTGTTGCCTTTCAACGGCCACCATATTGCAGCTCGCTCTGTTGCTTCTCATCTGCATTTGCGCAACATCAATACCAATTCATACCTTGCCACTTTTAAATGTGCCACAAACACTTTCACCAGTCAGTAAGGCACAGGCCGACACTGTCATGTGGATGAAGCTGTGGGCTTGGGTAGGTGCTTAGAGTGAGGTCCGATCAACGCTTTTAACCCTTTAGAAATTTTTTCTTCTCAAATATATTGCTCTGGGGCAATCACCCCATCAGTAACTGAACCCCCAGGCACCCACCATCATTGACCTGACAAGTGTTTCTTACAGGTCGATTAAGTGATTTAGGCCCTGATTTATACTGTTTAGTGCAAAACTGCACCAACGCAGTTTTGCACCAAAACGTTTAGCACCGGCTTGCACCATTTCTAAGCACCAGCCGGGCACCATATTTATGGAATGGTGCAAGCCGGTCAAAGGGTAGGCTAGCATTTAAAAAAATGACGTTAGCCGGGTGGGGCTGGCGGTATGGAAGAAGGGGGTTTTGCACCAAAAAATTACGTTAGGCATGTTTCTGGTGCAAAACCTTCCATACCACATGACTCCGGTCTTAGAAAAGACAGGAGTCATGCCCACCAACCCAATGGCCAGCACAGGGGACCAGGGACCCTTGGGCATGGCCATTGCATCCAGTGCCATGCAGGGGGGGGCACTTTAAAAAAAATACTTACCTGTACTTACTTATAGTTAACTGGGATGGGATCCCCCATCCTCCGCTGTCCCTCTGGTGTGGGTGTGGGTGTCCCTGGGGCCTGGGGAGGGCATCTGTGGGCTTAATCCATGGTGTTCCACCATGGAAATAGGCCCACAGGTCCCCTAACGCCTGCCCTGACCCAGGCGTTAAATAATGGTGCAAAGCAAGCTTTGCACCATTATTTGACCCTTCCTCCCCACCGTGCTTGATTTTAGCACAGGGGATAAATATGGCGCGAAGGCCATAGAGTCATTTTTTGCACGGGAACGTCTACTTTGCATCTCATTGACGCAAAGTAGGTTTCTACATTAAAAAATTACTTTAACTCCATAAATTTGGCGCTAGACAGGCCAATCGCCAAATTATAAATGTGGAGTTCGTTTTGCACCAAATGTGCATTAAAAAAATGACCAAATTCGGCACAAAACAAGTATAAATATACCCCTTAGAGAGCTTTTAAACCAGGTTGGCTTGTTGCCTCACATAAGGTGCATGTACGTTTAATATTTTATCTGAACTAGCGGAAAAAATGACAAACTACCTCTTCACACATCCTAGCCCTTCTCCCCCAAGCTGAACATGGAAGTATTACAAAGTTTCATGAGTGCCCTTTCAGGGACAATGATTTTTAGCACACAAAAGTGAATATTGGGCTGTAAAAGGCGCAATTTGACTTTTGTGTCCAAAGTTTCTTTGAGGGCGAAATCTCAAGAAACTTTCTCCGAGAAAAGCAGGCTTAGCTGCTGTAAACCAGCTTTTGGCATCTTATATGCAAGCGTCGCCAGTGGAGAAAATGGGCAGCAGTTTACCGAGAAAATCTCTGATCACCTTAACTTGTTTATTTACCTATTTATTTATTTGTACAAATGAAGCACTGCTTTTGAAAGACTCGTGAGACAGTATGCCTCTTGTCAGGACAGGATTCTGGATCTGGCAGGGCCTTGGTGAAGCGAGGGTGGGCCAATATAATGGATGTGGTGCGGACAAATATCAACAAATGAAGATCTGCTATTTTAGACTCTGACAATATAGCTCCATTATTAACAAGTCTAGGAGGTGAAATTTGCATATCTGTAACAGTCGCTGCTTGTGCTAATTGAAAGGGGCGGAGCGCACGCGCAGGGGAGATAAGTAAATTAAATACAAAATAATAAATTTTAAAAAACACCCTTATCTCCAACCCTCCTCCCGGTTCTCGGCCTCCTCCCGTCTCGCTGCAGGCAGGCACAGGCTCCCAGCCTGCCCTGCGCCAATACAGACAATACTTGGAGCAGCGTCAGGATTGACTGGGAGCCTGTGCAGGCTCTCTCCAGCCCAGCAACAGTTGCTGGGCTGGAGAGAGCCCTCTGCACATGTGTGTTTGGCCAGCCCTAGATGGCCGACCAAACACACATGCACCCCTGCTGCCCCGCCCCTTTTCCCAAAAAAACAATTATAAACACAGTTCATGATTGTTCTTTGGGAAAAGGTTTGCAGCTGCAGCTGCTAGTGGGGGCGACACTCCTCCGCCCCATGGAGGACCCACCCCTGATCTGTAATAATGTTGGGCCTGACTGATAGCAACATTGCTTTCCAGGGCCCAATTTGTAGTGCGTGCAGGAGTAATAGGCATAGGGCATGGGTTTAGACCATGCTTGTGTCTAATGCCCTCTGAGTACAGATGCAGGAAGTGTTCAGTTAGGTTCTAGAAGCAAGAAACAGGTTAGAGAGAAAGTCGCCAGCGGCCCCATGTGCCCAGTGCTTGAGCTGCCAGTGCCCAGAGATTAACAATGGTGAGATCATTTTGGCTCCAGAGCAAGTCTAAAATATATGGACTGTAAACTTGGGGATAGGATAGGAACATAAGTAGAATGCCCTTCAGCATTGAGTTTAAACCTCTTATTCACAGGAATGATGTCATGCCATTGAATTGTTTATTTTACAATATTTGCAGGAATTACATTATTAATTAATAAAAAGGCCAGAGTGGTGTAATACAATATACTACAGTCTGTAGCAGTAACATCTAGTCCAGTTTTCAAAACACATTTTCCCATTTCAAAAAATATGTGATATAAAAAGTACATATCTTAAAGTTATGGAGCCTGATGATATTAGCAATCACTTTATCAAGTTACATATCATGTTACAAAGACCCCACTTTTGAAGTATAGAATTATGGCAATGCGAAATATATACTGGCCCATTGTGTTTGTATCACCCCTATCTTGTTCCCAGGTGCCTGAAGTCCTGTGGCCCATCCACCGGCAAGGAATTGTGTTCCATGGGGTGATTTAGCCCTGTTTGCCATTTGGAGACCAGAAGAGCATACGTCCCACAGCCCTCTGTCATCATATCTGTCCCTGAACTTTCAGTATTGGCAAAAGGGAGTTAAACAGCTCCTTGCAACCAGTAACATAGTTTGCCTCGTGCTGTAAATGCAGTCCTGTGCAGCAGAGGGACATTTAAAAACATAGGCCCTCATTACAACCCTGGCGGTCTTTGACCGCCAGGGCTGTTTTGTTGGAAGCACCGCCAACAGGCTGGCAGTGCTTCCCTGTGAATTACGACTGCGACGGAAACGCTGCGGTTGCACCGCCGGGACCGGCGGTTTCCTGCCACTTTTGTCCCAGCGGTTTAAGTCCCCAAGGGCAGTGCTGCTTGCAGCGCTGTCCAGGGGATTACGAGTCCCCCTCCCGCCAGCCATTTCATGGCGGTTTGAACCGCCATGAAAAGGCTGGTGGAAAGGGGAGTCGCAGGGCCCCTGGGTGCCCCTACACAGCCCCATGCAGCTTTTCACTGTCTGCATAGCAGACACTGAAAAGCGCTACGGGTACAACTGCACCCGTTGAACAGCCACAACACCGCCAGCTCCATTTGGAGCCGGCTCCTGTGTTGCGGCCGAGATCACCGCTGGGCCGGCAGCCAGGTTTCCGCCAGCCGGCCCAGCGGGGATCTCCAAATAGACCCCATGGGAGTGTGGCCGCATTGGCGGCCGCCCGGCGGTTTCAACTTGGCGGGCGGGAAAGTTTAAATGAGGGCCATAATTTGTCAGTTTCGTACTTCACAAAGTTAGGGGTTTAACACAATAGGGCCACTGAAATTATGTGTCAGGGGAGGGCCAAATTATGCAGCACGGTTAACTAAATTATGCAGCTTGAAAAGTAAAATTACGTGCCGTAATGAGACACATTTTATGACAGTATTAAGTCATTATTTTGTGATTTTTACACTTGTTAACAATGTCTGGACATATGTTGCATCTTATTATTATAAGTTAAACACACGAATATAGCAATAAGCAACAGAACAACAACCAAAAAACATTTACAAGTGGCTTCCACTGTGCGGCAGCAAGTGTTGCTGTGTTTTTAGTAATTTTCTAACCATTTGAGCTAGAAACAAACCCTTTTTTGTTAAAACCTGCAGAATATGCAACAGATGATGTATTATGTGGCAAACCTATAATTATGTGAAAAACACTGTGGCCGCACAATCAAAATATTCCAGTGGCCCTGTCCATATGGGACAATAATACATAATTGCCCATACCATCCTTTACATATAGAAACCTTTATATCGGTACATAATACCCCAATCACGAAGATAAGTTTACTTGTAAATGAAAGTTTATCCAAAAGTTCCCCTTTTTTCTATGCCTTTCAGGAATTCATAAGGAAATTCTTGGCAGACTGAGATGCATCTAATAGAGTAGATTTGTCCGCCAAGAGTTCAGAAAAATCTGCAGTAGTAAATCCCAACCAATGTTTTGGAAGTGGGCTCACAATTATTGTAGTGGTAGAATAGTTCAATAACACCGCTGCACTTACGTTCGAGTTGCATTTTCCAAATGCTTGACCAAAGTTCACCAAATTTCAACCAGCCGCATGGGACTCACATGTGGTCATACACATGATGTTTGGTGGAAATTGATCAAAGATTTCATAGTTCTTTCAGCAGTGACCTAACAGGGGTGTTTTCATATGTATGCACATATTTCTCAAAACCGTTTCCATGGGATTTCACTAAACGTGACATGCACACATGACCTACTTGAACAAAGTCAATATTAATAGTAGAACCTGCCTTCACTTTTTGAGAACAAAATGACTAAACATGGTCAAAAAAGTCTAGATTAATTCCCATAAAATGTACTCTGGAAGCAACAGAATACGTTTAAACCTACAAATGTATTATTATTATTATTATTATTATTGTTATTACAAAGAGTGTACGTTTAAACTAGTGAAAATGAATTCACAAAAACAAACAGCATCTGCACACATCGCACCTACAGGGTTCAATTTAGCATGTTAGAAGGGAACTAATCGTAATAAAGCCTTAATAATAAAGGAAAACTATGTTGCATGCATTGGATCTCTACTAAAAAAAACTGCAAAAAAGACATATTCAGAATGGTCAAATCCATATTATACTCTGCATAGCTAGCTGTGCTGTGGCTCTCGCTAAGAATTGGCTGGATTCAGTGGTTGATAATTATGACTCTGCATCAGTATCGGAGGTTGTGATGCCAATTACTACTTATTTTTAGGTCACTCCTAGACAACACCTGCTCTGTCTCTTTGAGATGTTATTTTTCCTAACAGTGGCCATAGAGCTGCCAATTGCTTACCATTGGTTGGTTTCTTTGTCTCTCTCATTTGCTTGCTTCTTTCTGGTCAGCTGCTGTTATCACGGTCTGCAAGTAGCTTCTCACCCTTAGCTGAAGAATTTGAAGGAGCACCCTGTCTTCTGCTGGTTCTGGACTAATCAAGATAAGGGCGACCCTTTCTAGTAGCCACGGTGCTGCTTGACAGAGAACGCCCAAGCAGACCGTACCCTCCAGAAGGAGTCCCAGAGAAAAAAAAATAAATGTGGGAAAAACCTCTACACAGGAACTCCTAAAAAGAGGCAAAAACAAATAATGAAAAAGGGAAAACAATGGAAATTCTCAATCAAGAGCAACAGGAACTGGAGAAATACATGAAGAAACAGGAGCGAGGATCACCACCAAGCGGAAGTGTTTGCAATGCAAGGAAGACTAGGACTGAAGGGCTTATATACCAGGAGAAAGGAAGTGACAAAACAGGAAGAAAGAGAGACACCATCTTGGATTGGGAAAAGGCCTAATAGAAAGAATAGAAAACAAACATTTGCAATGCAACGGGTCTTGCGTTTGCTCGTGTTAGAGCTAATAGAGTTGTACACCCCTAACCGGACTTCTCTTGCGACATAATCCATGTACGTAACCGGAAAAAGTGCAATTAACTGTGTAACAGGGTCGATTTTATGCAAAACGCTCGACTTCTGCCAAGGAGATTACGTTGCGAAAATAGAGAAAAAGTAGTCCACAAACCGAATGGAAAACATCGAGCCTCGTATGTTTTCTGTACTTGGTTGATGGCTCGAGGAGGGCTAACCACCGGAAAAGGAATGACGTATGCGTGCCTTCCACTAATGAAATCAAGCAGATTCTAACAGGCAAGCCCACGAACCAATGAAAGACACTGACGTTACGTGGACGGGGCTCCGAGCCCTTATTAATTCCTAAAGTGTCTCGCTAGCGAAACGCATGCGCAAGCGCATGCGACGCAGGCTCAACCCTAAAAAGTAGCAGTATAAAAGAAAAAAGGCATGCTGGGAAAAAGAACACCAGCAAGACAACATGGATACCAGGATAAAGAAACAAGTGAAGTAGAGAGAAAAGAAGAAAAGAAGAGAAGGAAAAGAGAAGGATTCTTCCCCCACCCACCGGGTAAGTAAGGAAATATCAGGGCAGTAGGTCAGTATAGTGGTGCGACCTGGAGCACGAAATGTGCCTTCTGAGCTGTGCTGCCAGGAAAGAAAAATGCGGCCCACAGTGATGCCGTCACTCCTATACTCGGAGCAGCAGCCTGACCGCGGCGTCACAGTTGTTGGTTTCCTTCCTCCTCGTATGTTTGTCCCTTAAGTGGAGCATGTATGCTTTACTTTTCTCCTACCACCTCTCTTTTTTTAGGTGCTACTTTTTTCTTTAAGCACTCTACAAGAGTGTCCATGTTTCAGCTGTCTCTCTTATAATACTTCTTCCGGCTGTATTCTTCCTACCTGTCAACTCTCTGTTGTCTTTCGGTTTGCCCAATCCCCTCCCTTATGTGGTTGTCCATATGCTTTCTCCCTCCCTTTCCCTACATTCCTCTGTTGGTCTGCTTGCCCCCGGCACCACCCTTCCATCCTCTGCAGTCTGTGTGGTTGCTCCCAGCAACCCTTATTCTGTTGTCCATTATACTCCTGACCTGCTTCTGTCTTCACTTGTGCCCTCACTCTCCTTCCTGCCACCCCTCTTTGCAGCCCCATTGCCATCATGCAATTACAAAAAGGGCTAGGAAGAGGCCAGCACTGGTCACTTCATAGAAATTTCTTCCCAAAACCCTCTGTTATCCTTTTTGCCCCCCTCCACCACAACTTCCCCCCTGCCAGGAATAAAAAAGTGCTATGTCACAGCCAGCACTAACCTCGTCATCAAGTTTTATTTGTTTTATTTTTTACTTTCACCCTTGCTGCACAGCAGTGGTGCTGCTGTACAACATGGCTAAAAGACATTGATAAAGCCATAACTCTTGTATACGAAACCAATTGGCTTTGCCAATGGTTGTCCCTTTTTGTTATTTCTATATTTGTTTAAACAAAAACAACTTAACTGATGTGTTTCATTACTCTTGAGACCTGTTCTTTTTATGTCTCACTGTACACGCAGCTTTTAGCTATCTGTTCTCGAAGACCTTTTGTGAACAATAGCAGTACTTTACGGTGGACTTCTTGTCAATCTATTTCTTACCATTGGTCTACTTCATTGTCAATCTCATTTACTTGCATCTTATTCAATGGCTTTCCTTCCACCTCTGCATGTTTGTGCCTTCCCACTCCATGCTCCTCCTTCAGTCCCTCTTGTCTAATCCTCTTGTGTCTGTGTGTTTGCCCCAGCCTCCTTCCTAATGCACCATTGTCTGTGTGTTTCCCCCAGTTCTCCTGCCACCCTCGGTTGGCCGTGTGCTTGTCTGTTTGATTTCCACAGGCTCTCCCCACTCTATGTTGTCCATATACTTCTCCCAGCCCCTCCTGCCCTACCCTCTGTTGCCTGTGTGCTTGCTCCCAACCACCCCAACTCCTAGTTGTCTGGGAGCTTGACCTCAGCCCCCACTGTCCACTCTTGTTGTCCTTGTGCTTGCCTCAGCCCCTCTTGCCTGTCCGCTTCCTCATCCCTGGCCCGCTCTGGCAATCCACTCTCCCTCTGTCAGTGTTGCCTCTTCTGCCTAAAAATAACTGGAAAATGTGCTATAGTGTTCCGGCAACAAAGCACTACCCACATCATAGCTCTATTTTTTAATTCATTTTAGCCATGCTGCACAGTAGCCATTCTGCTGAACATTCTGGGTATAAAACACTGCCAAAGCCAGTAGCTCTCATAGGCTAGACTTATTGGATTTGCCAATGCACGTTTTTATTAAGTGTTCAAGTGAGGCTCTGCCTAACAATAGGAAGAAAATAAAACAACCCACCCCCACCCCCTCGAACCACTAACACCACAGATTCACCTCCGAGCAACCTCCTGCTCTCCTGGACCCCCGTCAACGACAATGACACCATCGAAATCATGAACACCATCCACTCCGGCTCTCCATCTGACCCCTGCCCTCACCACATCCTCAACAAAGCAAGCTCCGTCTTCGCACCCCAACTACGGAAGATCATCAACAGCTCCTTCGAGTCTGCCACCTTCCCGGAGAGCTAGAAACATGCCGAGATCAACACCCTCCTCAAAAAACCCAAGGCGAACCCAAAGGACCTCAAGAACTTCCGGGCTATCTCCATGCTCCCCTTCCCAGCAAAAGTCATTGAGAAGGCTGTCAACAGACAACTAACCCGCTTCTGCAGGAGAACCGCACCCTGGACCCTTCCCAATCCGGATTCCGCAGCAACCAAATCGCCCTCCTCACCACCACCGATGACATCAGAACCATACTGGACAGCAGCAAAACTGCGGCCCTCATCCTCCTGGACCTCTTGGCTGCGTTCGATACCATCTGCCACCTCACCTTACGCTCACGCCTCAGCAATGCTGGAATCTGCGACAGAGCCCTGGACTGGGTCACCTCCTTTCTCACCGGCAGAACCCAGAGAGTCCGCCTCCCCCCATTCTGCTCAGAGGTCACCGGAATCATCTGCGGCGTACCCCAGGGATCGTCCCTCAGCCGGACCCCCTTCAAAGTCTACATGGGCCCGCTCGCTAACATCAACCGATCCCACAATCTCAACATCATCTCATACTCCGACGACACCCAGCTGATCCTCTCCCTCACCAAGGACTCTGCCAAGACCTACCTCCACGAAGGAATGAAGGCCATCGCCGAAGGGATAAAGAGCAGGTGCCTCAAACTCAATTCCAACAAGACGGAAGTCCTCATCTTTGGCTCCATCCCCTCTGCATTGGATGACTCCTGGTGGTCTGCCACTCTCGAAACCACTCCGACTCCCACCGACCACGCACACAACCCAGGATTCATCTTGGACCACTCACTATCCATGACCCATCAAGTCAACGCCATCTTCTCCTCCTGCTTCAACACCCTCCTCATGCTCCGAGAGATCTACAAATGGATACCCACTAAAACCAGAAGAACAATCACCCAAGCCCTCGTAAGCAGCAAGCTGGACTACAGCAATGCCCTCTATGCAGGAACCACGGCCAAACTGCAGAAGAGGCTGCAACGCATCCAGAACGCCTCCACACTCCTCATCCTGGACATCCCCCACCACTGCCACATCACAGACCACCTGAAAAACCTGCACTGGCTCCCAGTGAACAAGAGAATCACCTACAAAACTCCTCACCCATGCTCACAAAGCACTGTACAACACCGGACCAGAATACCTCAACAGACGACTCTCCTTCTACGCCCCGACCCGGCATCTCCGCTCCACCGACCTTTCCCTAGCAACCGTCCCACGCATCTGCAGAACTACAACCGGCGGTAGATCATTCTCTCACATTGCCGCCAAAACTTGGAACCCTCTTCCCACCCACCTGCGCCAGACCAAAGACCTCCTTCCCTTCAGGAAACTTCTCAAGACCTGGCTATTCGAGCAGTAGCAGCACCCCTCTCCCATTCTCCCCCCTCCCCTCCTCAGCACCTTGAGACCCTCACGGGTGAGTAGTGCGCTTTACGAATTCCTGATTGATTGAACCCGCTACTACAATATGGCTTCTTTAAATCTATGCATAAAACTTTTACTTTTCTTGTGAAAGCAAATTCCTTTAAGGTTTGTGTCTGCCATTTTGTTGTCTACCTCTAAAAAATACTTACACTCTGATGGGAATTTGCATTCACTGACTTTTGTTGTATAAGGAGTGCACAAGAATATCCTGCTGTTCTTCTATGGCTGGGAGAGGAACATTGGCATCCAGTTCTGTTGATTGTCATACATAAACACCAGGGACATCCTAAGGATTTGGGGGGCTTTTGGTCCAAACTTAGGGCCTGATTACAACTTTGGCGGAGGGTGCTAATCCGTCCAAATGTGATTGAGATACCACCCGCCGTATTACGAGTCCATTATATCCTATGGAACTTGTAATACGGTGGGTGGAATATCCGTCACATTTGGGATGGATTAACACCCTCCGCCAAAGTTGTAATCAGGCCCATAGTCTTGGGTGGGAGGGGGGTGGGGCTTTTTGGAGCAGCTTTGAATTTAGATCCAGTTTTAGCGTTTTGTACTCTCTTTGGCCAGGTCACTGACCGTGCACGGGCTGACTGGTCCCAGTTTTAAACGTGTTTCATCTAATATTCATGGGTAGTGATGTGTGTTTTCAATACTGTAACGCAGCAGCGGCTTACCAATACTATTGCAATTAATCTCTGCAGCCCACTTCCACTTCTCATACGTGAGGTACAGTTTTGATCTAAAAGGAACTTTTTTTATGGCTGTTGCATGGTGTGGAAAAACAAACACAACATTCCTCTGCAATAGGTCTGTAATCGACTCCCACACATTACCAGTATTAAAAATAAAGGAAAAGGTATTTAAATCAACCTACGTTTCAAAAATCATTCAAGGTCATCAGGGAAGGACTGTGTGGGGAACAGAGCCAAATATGCGGTGGGGGCTCAAAGGTGGGGGCTTTGGGCCCCGTCCACTTTGCCCATGCTTTAAAACGTATCTGATAAACACGCACTTGCAGGAGTCAAAGTCATTATGGTTTAAAAAAACACACACACATAAACAGACGTTTCTACGTTCAAACGGTCTTTGGGTGAGCCCGCAGACTCCACTGGGAGGGACGGGCCGGGCCCCCACCCTTTAGAACCGGGCCTGACAGAGAGGCTGGGGAAGCCAGTCAGTTGGGCAAAACTGCCTCCAAAAAGGCCAGGAGACTGCGGCAGACCCATTCAGGCAAGAATGCCTCAAGAAGGCCAGTTTTGCAAGGACGCAGATGTGAGTTCACTTCTGTTTATGTCTGAAAGGCCAGTTGGGATGGACTGCAGCTGCGTTTCAGGATTGCTTTAGAAAGCCTGCACCTGAAAGGCCAGTCGGGCTGGGCACGGTCATTCACATGTCTGTCAAGCCTGTCTCTGGAGAGTCGAGAACGCTCCAGCAGAACCAGTGGCGTAGAAGGGTACCACTGACCCGTAGAGAAGCAAGGCAGCTGATTGGCCATCCCCGCGCTTTGTAGTAAAAAAATCAGCCATTAATTGGGGTGACCCGGGCCCTTATGCCCCCGTCCCCAGTGGCCCTCGCGTCTTGCTCTAATGACAGCGGAGCCACAGAGCAGAATAATTTATGCTGCAGGTAAAATGCGACACTTGCTTGGGTCTAAAGAACGGTGACGTTGTCCCAACCCTACCAACTTCTTAAAGGTGTCGGTCAGTCAATTAAAGTCTAATATTTCTGTAGAGGCCAGCCCCCGTTTGTGTTCATATTGCCGTGTGTTGCCATTTCTAGGAGCACCGCAGACACAGTAATCAGAGCCTGCTTTCATTCTGGGCTTTTAATATATGGGTCCTTAGAAGACGAAAGGTTCAAAGGATATATTCTCTTTGATGGAGTCAAACCGACGTGTCCGTTCTCGTATGGTCTTTCTCTGCTGCAGCATCTGCATGTTCGTACCCGGCGTGCTCTGGGAGCCTTTGATTAGCATTGTGGGAGAGTCTCTGCGTCCGTTTCATGGCGGCCCTCTGACATTATCTCTCGCCCACACGGCTTAACATTAGGACTGTCCCTCGAGACGTGCACACAGATGTGCAAAAGTGGATCCAGTAACTGGCAGGAGAAGGTGCGTGACCCACCTGAGTACTCACCTGCAGCAGTGCACAGGTATGTACAGTACAGACCTTGTACCTGGCAGCACGTGATCTGAGGCCCGCGGTCTCCACCAGCCCCCGTGCACAGAAATGTGCAGTACAGACCGTGGACCTGGCATCATGTGAGCACAGGCACTAGGGTCTCCACCAGCCCCCGTGCACAGAAATGTACAGTACAGACTGTGTACCTGCAGCATGTGAGCCGAGGCCCCGGGTCCCCGCCAGCCCCCGTGCACAGAAATGTGCAGTACAGACCGTGTACCTGGCATCATTTGAGCACAGGCACTAGGGTCTCCACCAGCCCCCGTGCACAGAAATGTACAGTACAGACTGTGTACCTGCAGCATGTGAGCCGAGGCCACGGGGTCCCCGCCAGCCCCCGTGCACAGAAATGTGCAGTACAGACCGTGTACCTGGCAGCAGGTGAGCACAGGCACTAGGGTCTCCACCAGCCCCGTGCACAAAAATGTACAGTACAGACCGTGTACCTGGCAGGTTGTGATCCGAGACCACGAGACACCTTCCCACTGCGTTCCCAGAAATATACAGTAGGGGTTCACTGAGGGGGTAGCACACCAGCTGAAGCTGCCGGAGTCGAGACAAATGAACAGTACCTAGAGATGTTGAGAGGCTTGGGCTAAGTGGGCTTTGTCCCAGGACCCCAGCCTTTAGGGGAGGAGGAGAGGGTGGATGATAGGGCCAACTCTGTTCTGCAAGATTTTTGCCCTGATGACCCTGAATAATTTTTAAACAGCCTGTTTTAAATACCCACTTTCCTTTCATTTTCCTTTAATGTGGGCGCTGTGTGAGAGTCTATTACAGTTATTTTGCAGAGATATGCTGTGTTTACCTTTCATGCAACATCCATAAAAATGTTTCTTTTAGATCAAAACAAGAGCTGGCATGTGAGAAATGGAAGGGTGTCAAAGAGATTCTTTTCAATAATATTAGTGAGCTGCAGCTGTGTTACACCATAGAAAACAGACAGAACTATCCCTGTATATTAAATGTAAACACATTTAGAATTTAGACCAGTCAGTGAACTAGTCAAAGAGAGCACGAAAGAGCTGAAACTGGATACTAAACTCAAAGCTGTTCTGGACAGGGACTCCCAAGGTAAGTTTGGTCCAGCACCCCCAAAATCCTTCAGATGTCCTTGACAGTACAGAGCCTGTAATTGCAGCACCCGAGCCGAATCTGTCCGAGTATCCCTCTGCACAGTGCACGGACACGCACCAAAGAGGCCATGTATCTGGCAGCACAGAGCTGAGGCTCGCTAGGCACTGGCCGCAGGCAGCCATGCACAGAAATAATCACTAGAGGTCTCAGGATTTACAATGGCCCAAGATCGCCCAGGCACACAGGGTCTCCCCCCGAAATTCAAAGCAATGGGAACATTTCAAGAGCTACTCGAATATATTTGAACACATCTGAGCCCTTACATTTAATTCAGATGTCGTGTAGGTTTTGTTCGTAACAGTGTTTTGCATTCTTTTTATCATGCTTTATTTTTTACTTTTTAAGGAAACTGCAAGGGGAGAGTGAGTCTTATTGTTTTGTATCTGCTGTGCTTTTTGCACATTTGCATGCTTTATTGACTGTGATACAAGACTGGTGGAGAAGATACAAATTTGTTGAGGCACTAAGACAGTTTTTCCATAGGAAGAGTGTATATTGATATTGTTTTGCTAATAACTTTGGTGCTGCTTTACAAATCTGCACAAAACGTTACAAATCATCATCATCTTCATGGAAAGTTCTGAGTGAATTTGTTCAGTGAGGTCTAACAAAAGTGGCTGGGGGGAGCGGGGTGCGAAAAC
Organism: Pleurodeles waltl; assembly: GCF_031143425.1. Classification (NCBI taxonomy): domain Eukaryota; kingdom Metazoa; phylum Chordata; class Amphibia; order Caudata; family Salamandridae; genus Pleurodeles; species Pleurodeles waltl. The sequence goes on from NC_090442.1 coordinate 766,620,937, forward strand.
ATTGATACCTCACATTAATTCCCGTAGGAAACCTTGCTGTCCAATACAGAAAAGAATGGCTGAACGGAATTACACTACATTTGGCAGAAAGATAGAACTTTACTCAGAAAGCGTGATTTTCATGTAAATCAGTTCAGATGTTTTCAAGTAATTCACATTTAAAGAAGTGCTTAGCATGGTCATGAAAGGGTTAAAATGTTAGGTATTTCTGCATGGTTAGCTTTGCAGGACACCAGCAGGAGCCAAGCATTTGCTATGCACTGGATCTCTAATTTGCTAGAGTTAGAGCTATTAGCGTTGTAAACTCATAACCGTATTTTTCTTGCCACATAAATTGAAAATGAAAAGAAAAACAGTTTCACATCAAAGAGATCGACCATGTGGAAGTCACGAGCTGTACAAAATAAACATTTGTATTTACATTTACTGTGGGGTGGTTGGGGGAATAACGCTCTATTGTACCGATACTTGCAGGTCTCTAAAACAGTAAACATCGAGGAAACAGAAGTTTGCTCGGAGTCAAACATACCTGCAGAAGTGCAATTATCCATGGAACAGGGCCGATGTCATGCAAAGCACTCGATTACTGCCCCGCGAGACCATGCTATGTAGAAAATACAAAGAAAAAGTAGTCCAGAAACCATACGGAAAACATGGAGCCTCGTATGTTTTCAGTACTTTCCCAGTGCGCTCGAGGAGGGCTAAACACCGGAAAAGGCATGACGTATGCATGCCTTTCACTAATGAAATCAAGCAAATTTTAAAAGGCAAGCCCACGTACCAACAAAAGTGATGGGCATGGCATGTGCATGGTTAAAAGCCCACAGAGAGATTACAACAGGTGAAAGGGCTTGCGCGCGTCGACCCTAAAAAAAACAGGGCACTCTGATTGGCAGAAGGAGCCTTTTTTCTGTCAACACTTTTGGCAGCGTTGAACCAGTACTGGTCATGTAGTACAGAGTGATCTAAGTTGCTGGCCGCAAACCAGAGAAAAATGTTGCAGATGCCATTTCAGAACTCAGGGACCTTTTCCCAGTGTGCTCAACTTTTAAACAAAAACATACATGGGGGCGGGGAAAGGACACCCTGACCACTGGTCCTTGGGAAGTGGGGGGTGAGAAGGACCCCATCATGAAGGTCCAAAATTGAAAAACAAATTCATGCTGTAGATACCGGGACCCAGTGCAGCCCCTGTGAGGCATCATAGTACTCCCACAGGAGGTGCCACACATGCTTTACCCCATGGCGCAGCTGTGCCATACAAGCTTCATCAGAGGAAGCTTGCATGCTACAGAGGTATCATGCCAGTGCAGCTTATAGGGGGTGTACCGTAGGAATATAGCGGTAACTCCCAAAAAGTTTAAAAATATGTCAAACAAATGCAATGTGGGTTGGGTGTCCACAGGGGGACTGGCTTTACGTGTGGTAGTCGGCCATTCACCAGGTGTTGGCAGCTCACTGCACAGTTGCTTGGAGGGCCTGGCCTCTCTGGGCATGCGCTGTGGCAAACCCCCTTCTACACACATGCAGAGTCGGGGTTGACTGTCTATGACATGGTTGGCCACCCTCAGCAGGGCCTGACCATGTGCATTGGGTGAGTTTGCGGAATATGATTTTACAAAAAGAAATTCACTGAAAAAACAAAGGTTAAAGATATGTTCAGTTGTCATGATATAAAGCTAACATTTGAAAAAACAAAAAAACACTGAAATTCACTAGTTGTAGTTCAATGAGCCAACTATAACTTGAGATGCTATAAACTCCCAAATTACATCACTCATGATATGTTACATAACAATAAGGACAAAACTGATGACATCTCAAATTACATCACTTCTGGGGTTTATTTTACACTGCTTCAGTGGTTGTTGATATAAGCAGCCCTTACAAAGCTCAAAAGCATAAAACCATAACAGAAAGAGTAAACAAGCATCCACCCAAGGCAGAAGTGGCTGGGTGTTTTGATGCAATGTCTCCAGTGTCCATCAAGTGGCAGTTCCAGTCCATGTGACTGCAGGCAATCAGGTGGCCATTGACTGTGGTTCATGGTTCAGAACATCACATTTTGGCATGCAGATGTCGGATTCTTTTGCAGGTGGCGGCAGCTCCACGGGTGTTTATCCTTTTCTGCATGAGCCTTCAGAACTGTTTAGATTTTAATATCTTTCACTTGCAGAAAATCTCAAACTATTCATCAAAGGGATATGACAAAGTCCAGCATGTATGACCAAAGCAAACCCTGAAATGGGATCCACTAAAATTGTAATGGAAAGTTAACGGTTCTTAGCATGTGGATGATATATCTATCCACACACACACAACTATAAGTTGAAGGTGTTTAAGTTTTGATAAATGTGCAGATGTTGTAGCATATATATTAAGCGAAGCCATTGTGTATAATTGAAACACTCCAGAAATATAACAGGAAGACATTTGCTGGGTTTTGTTTTTTTGTTTTTGAATCTGGCACAAGATGGAGATTTTCGAGTATGGCACAATATAGAGCAAATTTGTTGGATTAGCAATGACGGTTATGGTGACTTGTCTCCACTCCAGAGTGGAGAATACCAGCAATCAGTAAAATTGTTTAACCCAGACCAACTTTCCTAAAAATCAGTATCTGTCTCAAAAGAGATCAAAAAGCTTTGAGCTGCAGGAACAACTCATTTTAGCTCCTCGTCAGCTGAATCTGTTAATTTGTGGCCTGCATGGTCCTTATCATTAGATTTTCGCTTATGCTGAGTGGTTGCAACTACTGTGGTACTTAGGACCTGTGCTTAATTTAAAGCTGTTGGTTGCTGGTGGGGGCATCATGCACTAATTTTTGCAGACCAGTGCTTATTGTTCTGTATCAGACATTTGCTGAGAGCAAGACAGGAAAAAACACAAAGCAGACAAAGGGAAGAAGAATAAATACCGGAAAACAACCATAAAGAGAGAAAGCAGGTAAAGGCAAATTATAGTGACTTTGCCAATGCTTGTTTGTATTGCTGTGGAACTAACGGTTGTCGTGTTTACAAGCTCATCGTCTTCCAGACAGTTACAGAACAGAGGGACTAGAAGAAGACTTTATTCCCTAGGAACACAAACTTTGGCTAACTGTGGAAGTCATTGTCATATCACAGGCTTCCCAATCAGCAAACATTTCAGGACAGCACTATGAATTGAGGACGCCTGATGAACTATGTGAGGATGACTGGGAAACTCTGACATGGGGTTTGTAGAGTACTTTACTGAAGGTTTGTGGAGTGAACATCATCTCTTTGTAGGTCACTATACAGCTCTGACTGAGGGTCTGTGGACTGCAGCCTCACCTCTGCAGATCACTATACAGCTCTGACTGAGGGTCTGTGGACTGCAGCCTCACCTCTGCAGATCACTATACAGCTCTGACTGAGGGTCCGTGGAGTGCATCACTATACAGCAGTGTTAGACCTGACAGCCTTAGGGTAGTCACCCCTAACTTTTTGCCTGCCTCCCTCCACTTTTTGGACACTGTTTTGCTGGTTTATAGATTCTGCGCACTTTACCCCTGCTAACCAGGGCTAAAGTGCATATGCTCTCTCCCCTAAAACATGGTAACCTGGAATCATACCTGATTGGACTATTAATTTACTTATAAGTCCCTAGTAAGGTGCACTTTATGTGCATAGGGCTGGTGAATTAAATGCTACTAGTGGGCCCGCAGCACTGGTTGTGCCACCCACTTAAGTAGCCCCTTTTCCTTGTCTCAGGCCTGCCATTGCAAGGCCTGTGTGTGCAGTTTCACTGCCACCTCGACTTGGCATTTAAAAGTACTTGCCAAGCCTAGAACTCCCCTTTTTCTACATATAAGTCACCCTTAATGTGTGCCCTAGGTAACCCCTAGAGCAGGGTGCTGTGTGGGTAAAAGGCAGGACATGTACCTGTGTAGTTATATGTCCTGGTAGTGTAAAACTCCTAAATTCATTTTTACACTACTGTGAGGCCTGCTCCCTTCACAGGCTAACATTGGGGCTGCCCTCATACACTGTTGAAGTGGCAGCTGCTGATCTGACAGGAGCAGGAAGGTCATATTTAGTATGGCCAGAATGGTAATACAAAATCCTGCTGACTGGTGAAGTCGGATTTAATATTACTATTCTAGAAATGCCACTTTTAGAAAGTGAGCATTTCTTTGCACTTAAATCCTTCTGTGCCTTACAATCCACGTCTGGCTGGGCTTGGTTGACAGCTCCTTGTGCATTCACTCAGACACACCCCAAACACAGGGTACTCAGCCTCACTTGCATACATCTGCATTTTGAATGGGTCTTCCTGGGCTGGGAGGGTGGAGGGCCTGCTCTCACACAAAGGACTGCCACACCCCCTACTGGGACCCTGGCAGACAGGATTGAACTGAAAGGGGACCTGGTGCACTTCTTAGCCACTCTTTGAAGTCTCCCCCACTCCAAAGGCACATTTGGGTATAAAACAGGGCCTCTGCCCTACCTCATCAGACACTTGCTGGAGAAGAAACCTGAACCAGAAACTACATCCTGCCAAGAAGAACTGCCTGGCTGCTCAAAGGACTCACCTGCCTGCTTTCTACAAAGGACTGCTACCTTGCTGTTGCCCTGCTGCCTTGCTGAACTCTTGTCTGGCTGTGAAAGTGCTCTCCAAGGGCTTGGATAGAGCTTGCCTCCTGTTCCTTGAAGTCTCAGGACCAAAAAGACTTCTCTCTTTTACTTGGACGCTCCGTGCGCCGAAGATTTCGACGCACAGCTTGTTTCGCGGCGAGAAAAACGCCGCACTCCGACGCTGATCGACGCGACGCTCTTGGGACGATCGAAGATCCGACGCACGGCCTCGCAAGGACAACGCCGCCCGACCTCTAGAGGAGAAAACGACGCGACGCCTGCCGTGAGATCGTAATTTCAACGCGCAGCCCCGCAGATCGAAGTCTAGAGGAGAAATCGACGCAACGCCTGGCGTGAGATCGTAATTTCGACGCGCAGCCCCGCAGACCGACGCGCAGCCGGAAAACAAGCAGGAAAATCCACGCACAGACCCGGGACATCTGGTAATCCCCGCGATCCACAGAAAGAGACTGTCCGCGCGCCGGAAAACGACGCCCGACTTCCCCGCGTGGAAAATAACGACGCAAGTCCGTGTGTGCGGGGGAGAAATCGACGCACACACCCTTTTTCCACGCACCTCTTCTCTTGTGGCCCTCTGAGGAGATTTTTCCACGTTAAACCAGGTACTTGTGCTTGAAAGAGACTTTGTTTATATTCTAAAGACTTAAGACACTTTATATCACTTTTCAGTGATATCTCTACAATTTCCCATTGCAACTTTATTCTTTTTGACCTACAATTATCCTGATAAATATTATATATTTTTCTAAACACTGTGTGGTGTATTTTTGTGGTGCTATATGGTGGTATTGTATGATTTATTGCACAAATACTTTACACATTGCCTTCTAAGTTAAGCCTGACTGCTCGTGCCAAGCTACCAGAGGGTGGGCACAGGATAATCTTGGATTGTGTGTGACTTACCCTGACTAGAGTGAGGGCTTTTGCTTGGACAGGGAGTAACCTGACTGCCAACCAAAAACCCCATTTCTAACATTGGTGATCAGCGGTGAGGATAGGACTTGTATTTGTGCAGTGACATACAGTAGCTAAGTATTTCACTACCTACCCACAGTTGAAGGTCAACTTGGTTTTTATCTCTTTTTGAAAACCCGATTTTTTTCCTGACAATTTTCAAAAACTAAATCCTCACTCAACATGTCTCTGACTGGGTCTCAGACAGGGGACTTTGACCTAGTCCAGTTGGATGCATATACGGTCAAACAACTAAGAGGATTCTGCAGGGCATTGAGGGTACCCACCCAAGGGGCCTCCAGAAAGGAGGACTTTCAAGTGGCGCTGAGGGCCTGGGCAGAAGCCCATTTAGAGGATGATGAGGAAGAGGAGCCAGAACATGGCCCCTCAGAGGAATTTTCACTATCTGTGGATGGTGTTACCACTGCAATTGTGCCCCCTTCCAGACCAGGGAGCAGTGTCTCTATGCAAAGCCTGACCGCAGAGGAAAGGAGAGAGGAAAGGGAGTTCCAATTGCAAATGGCAAAACTGAAAATTGAGGCTCAACAGGAGGAGAGGAGGGCAGAGAGAGAAGCCAAACAAGCTGAGGCTGAAAGAGCAGCCAAACAGATTGAAGCTGAAAGAACAGCCAAACAGATTCAAGCAGAAGCTGAAAGGGCAGCCAAACAAGCGGAAGCTGAAAGAGCAGCCAAACAGGTGGAAGCTGAAAGAGCTTTGGCTGAAAAGAAACTATTGTTGGCTCATGAACTGAGTCTCAAGGAGCTGGAGATCAAGGCGAGACAGTCTGAATCCAGCAATAATGGTGGCAGCATACAGACAGGACCTGCTGGAGAAAAGAAGGTTTGTATACCCAAAAATGTGGTGCCCAGTTTTGTGGTGGGAGATGACATAGATAAATGGTTAGCTGCTTATGAAGTTGCACTAAGGGCTCATGAGGTTCCTGAAGGGCAATGGTGGGTAGCTATGTGGGGTTATGTGCCGCCATTGGGGAGGGACACACTTCTCACATTGGATCAACCTGATCAAAACACATACCCACTTCAGAAAGCCACTTTACTTGCCAAGTTTGGGCTGACCCCTGAGGGATACCGTCAGAGGTTCAGGGACAGCACCAAACAAACCACACAAACATGGGTAGATTTCTTTGATTTCTCCAGTAAGGCACTGAATGGATGGGTGCGGGGCAACAAAGTAGCAGATTATAAATGTTTATATGACTTGATTCTGAGAGAGCATATGCTTAATACTACTTATACAGAGTTGCGCCAGCACCTAGTGGATAGTAAGCTGACTGATCCCAGGAAGCTTGCTGAGGAGGCGGACCTCTGGGTTAGCACCAGAGTGTCCAAGAAGGTACCTGGGGGGGACTCCCACAAAGGTGGTCAGGGTTCCCAACAGAAGAAAGAGGGGGGAGATAAACTTGCAGATAAGGAACTCTCCAAAGGCCCCCAAAAGAATTCCCAGGGAGGGGGTGGCAACCCTTCCTTTTCCAAATTTGGGAAAAAGCCAGGGACATATGACAGGTCAGGGAAATCTAGCCCCAAATGCATGGAGTGTTACCAGTATGGTCACTACAAAGGCGATCCACAGTGCCCCAAGAGGGCACCGTCCACTATCGGACAGGCACCTGGGTTGACTAGTGTAGCGCTCGGGGGGGAGATGGACCCAAGTAGCTTTGGGGAGCAGGTAGAGATTTCCCTAGTGTCCCTGGGAGAAGGAGAAATGGTGCCCAAGGCCCACATGCCCAAAAATACTTCCAAGTACCGGCAGTGGGTCACCATTGATGGGCAGAAGGTGGAGGCTCTGCGTGACACAGGAGCCAGTATGACTACTATCAAGAGTCAGCTGGTGTCAACAGAGCAGATAGTACCTAATACATTCCATCAGGTCAGAGTCGCTGACAATCGCGAGAGTCACCTACCGGTGGCTCTGGTTCCCTTTGAGTGGGGGGGGGTCTCTGGTACTCTGAAAGTAGCTGTGAGTCCTGCCATGCCTGTAGATTGTCTGTTAGGCAATGATCTTGAGCACACTGCTTGGAAAGAAGTGGAGCTCAGGTCTCACCTGGAGATGTTAGGGTTACCTGAGTGGGTCTGCATGACCACACGGTCCATGGCTGACCGAGAGGGATGTCAAGGGCATCTGGAGCCTGGAACGATGGCCCAGAGAGCTGGCAAGAGGAGGGACCAGGGGCACGGGAAACCGGCCCCAGAAGTTCCCACAGTGGCTGACGGGGCTCCTGAGGAGGAGGCTCCCAAGCCAACTGGGGAAGACATTGCCGCCCTAGGTGACTTACCTGAGCTTGCTGGCTGGCAAGTGGAGGGTGGACCCACCAGGGAGGAATTCTGCAAGGCGCAGAAAGAATGTCCCACTCTGGAAGGTTTGAGGAAACAAGCCTCAAACCAGGCAGCAGGCGACGCCTCTGGCGCTCACCACCTATATTGGGAGAATGATCTCCTCTACAGTGAGCCTAAGGTTCCGGCCTTTGGGGCAGCACGTATGCTGGTGGTCCCCCAATGTTACAGAACCTTCCTACTGGGTCTGGCTCACGACATTCCCCTGGCAGGACATTTGGGGCAGGACAAGACCTTTAACAGGCTTGTCACCCACTTTTATTGGCCCAAAATGAGGACACACTCAGATAAGTTCTGCAGATCTTGTCCTACCTGCCAGGCCAGTGGTAAAGCAGGCAAAAGGGTTAAAACCCCCCTGATTCCACTTCCTGTCGTTGGCACCCCCTTTGAAAGGGTGGGCATCGACATTGTTGGTCCCTTGGACCCCAAAACTGCCTTAGGCAACAGGTTCATCCTGGTTTTGGTGGACCATGCCACCCGTTACCCAGAGGCAATCCCTCTGAGGATCGTTACTGCACCGGTGGTGGCCAGAACCCTGATGGGGATATTTACCCGTGTGGGATTCCCCAAGGAAATAGTGTCTGACAGAGGCACTAACTTCATGTCTGCATACATGAAGTCTCTGTGGGATGCGTGTGGTGTAACTTACAAGTTCACCACCCCCTATCACCCCCAGTCTAATGGTCTTGTGGAGAGATTCAACAAGACCCTGAAGGGCATGATTGGTGGCCTCCCTGAGACCATGAGGCGTAAGTGGGACGTCCTCTTACCATGCCTTCTCTTTGCTTACAGAGAGGTCCCCCAGAAGGGGGTAGGGTTCAGTCCCTTTGAGCTTCTCTACGGGTACCCTGTCAGGGGACCCTTAAGCATTGTCCAGGAGGGATTGGAGAAAGCTCCAAAGACACCCCCTCAGGATGTGGTCAGCTATAGGTTGGCCCTCCGCAACCAGATGACCCGCTTCTGGAAAGAGGCCCAAAGTAACCTTGAGGCCAGTCAAGAGGTAATGAAACACTGGTATGACCAGAAGGCCACCCTGGTAGAGTTTCAACCTGGAGACAAAGTGTGGGTAATGGAGCCAGTAGAGCCCAGAGCTCTCCAGGACCGCTGGTCTGGCCCATTTGAAATAAAGGAGCGGAAAGGGGAGGCCACTTACCTAGTGGACCTCCAAACCCCTAGGAATCCCCTAAGGGTGCTCCATGTGAACCGACTAAAAGCTCATTTTGAGAGGTCGGAGATCAACATGCTTCTGGTCACAGATGAAGGAACCTCTCCCCGACCTCCTCTCTGCCCAAGAAGGTGATGGGTCAGTAAGCGGGGTCATTCTGTCTGACTCCCTGACTCTAAACCAGAAAGGAGACTGCTATGAGCTGTTGGAGCAGTTCTCCCCCCTGTTCTCCCTTACTCCTGGACTGACCCACCTCTGTGTTCATGATATTGACACTGGTGACAGTCTCCCTGTGAAGAACAAAATTTACAGGTTATCGGATAAGGTGAAGGCCAGCATCAAGGAGGAGGTCTCCAAGATGTTGACTCTAGGGGTTATCGAGAAATCCAGTAGTCCCTGGGCCAGCCCAGTGGTGTTGGTCCCTAAGGCTACTGCCCCAGGTGCGAAGCCAGAACTCCGGTTCTGTGTGGACTACCGGGATCTCAACTCAGTCACACGGACTGATGCTCACCCCATCCCCCGAGCTGATGAGCTCGTGGACAGGCTAGGCGCTGCCAAGTTCCTGAGTACGTTCGATCTTACTTCAGGGTACTGGCAGATCGCCCTGACTGAGGGGGCCAAGGAAAGATCCACCTTCTCAACCCCTGATGGCCATTACCAGTTCCGGGTGATGCCATTTGGGTTGAAAAATGCCCCCGCTACCTTCCAACGGTTGGTTAACGGGGTCCTAGCTGGCAAGGATGCCTTCTGTGCAGCCTACCTGGATGACATAGCTGTCTACAGTTCCAGCTGGGAGGAACACCTGCTTCACCTCAAGGAGGTGCTTCAGGCCCTGCAACAGGCAGGTCTGACCATCAAGGCCAGTAAGTGCCAGATTGGGCAGGGTTCCGTGGTGTACTTGGGACACCTAGTGGGTGGTGGCAAGGTGCAGCCACTCCAGGCCAAGATTGAAACTATCAAGGCCTGGCAACCACCACGAACGCAGACTGAGGTGAGGGCCTTTCTAGGCCTCACAGGATACTACCGCAGATTTGTCAAGGGCTATGGTACCATTGTAACACCCTTGACAGAACTCACTTCCAAGAAACAACCTAGGTTGGTGAATTGGACAGAGGCTTGTCAGAAAGCCTTTGACGCCCTGAAGGAAGCCATGTGCACGGCCCCCGTACTCATGGCCCCTGACTACTCCCAGGAATTTATCGTGCAGACAGACGCGTCAGAGCATGGCATAGGGGCAGTCCTAGCACAGCTGAATGAGGAGGGCAGAGATCAACCGGTAGTCTTTATTAGCAGAAGGCTATTACCACGGGAACAGAGGTGGAGTGCTATTGAGAGAGAAGCTTTTGCTGTGGTCTGGGCACTGAAGAGGCTAAGACCCTACCTGTTTGGGACTCACTTCCGGGTTCAGACAGACCACAGGCCCCTCAGATGGCTCATGCAGATGAGGGGTGAGAATCCAAAACTCTTGAGGTGGTCCATTTCCCTACAGGGGATGGACTTTACGGTGGAACATCGCCCAGGGGTTGACCACGCCAATGCTGATGGTCTCTCCAGGTACTTCCGCCTTAGCGATGAGAGCTCCCAGGAGGTCGGGTAGCTCTCCCCACTTTCAGCTGGGGGGGACACATGTTAGACCTGACAGCCTTAGGGTAGACACCCCTAACTTTTTGCCTGCCTCCCTCCACTTTTTGGACACTGTTTTTGCTGGTTTATAGATTCTGCGCACTTTACCCCTGCTAACCAGGGCTAAAGTGCATATGCTCTCTCCCCTAAAACATGGTAACCTGGAATCATACCTGATTGGACTATTAATTTACTTATAAGTCCCTAGTAAGGTGCACTTTATGTGCATAGGGTTGGTGAATTAAATGCTACTAGTGGGCCCGCAGCACTGGTTGTGCCACCCACTTAAGTAGCCCCTTTTCCTTGTCTCAGGCCTGCCATTGCAAGGCCTGTGTGTGCAGTTTCACTGCCACCTCGACTTGGCATTTAAAAGTACTTGCCAAGCCTAGAACTCCCCTTTTTCTACATATAAGTCACCCTTAATGTGTGCCCTAGGTAACCCCTAGAGCAGGGTGCTGTGTGGGTAAAAGGCAGGACATGTACCTGTGTAGTTATATGTCCTGGTAGTGTAAAACTCCTAAATTCATTTTTACACTACTGTGAGGCCTGCTCCCTTCACAGGCTAACATTGGGGCTGCCCTCATACACTGTTGAAGTGGCAGCTGCTGATCTAACAGGAGCAGGAAGGTCATATTTAGTATGGCCAGAATGGTAATACAAAATCCTGCTGACTGGTGAAGTCGGATTTAATATTACTATTCTAGAAATGCCACTTTTAGAAAGTGAGCATTTCTTTGCACTTAAATCCTTCTGTGCCTTACAATCCACGTCTGGCTGGGCTTGGTTGACAGCTCCTTGTGCATTCACTCAGACACACCCCAAACACAGGGTACTCAGCCTCACTTGCATACATCTGCATTTTGAATGGGTCTTCCTGGGCTGGGAGGGTGGAGGGCCTGCTCTCACACAAAGGACTGCCACACCCCCTACTGGGACCCTGGCAGACAGGATTTAACTGAAAGGGGACCTGGTGCTCTTCTTAGCCACTCTTTGAAGTCTCCCCCACTTCAAAGGCACATTTGGGTATAAAACAGGGCCTCTGCCCTACCTCATCAGACACTTGCTGGAGAAGAAACCTGAACCAGAAACTACATCCTGCCAAGAAGAACTGCCTGGCTGCTCAAAGGACTCACCTGCCTGCTTTCTACAAAGGACTGCTACCTTGCTGTTGCCCTGCTGCCTTGCTGAACTCTTGTCTGGCTGTGAAAGTGCTCTCCAAGGGCTTGGATAGAGCTTGCCTCCTGTTCCTTGAAGTCTCAGGACCAAAAAGACTTCTCTCTTTTACTTGGACGCTCCGTGCGCCGAAAATTTCGACGCACAGCTTGTTTCGCGGCGAGAAAAACGCCGCACTCCGACGCTGATCGACGCGACGCTCTTGGGACGATCGAAGATCCGACGCACGGCCTCGCAAGGACAACGCCACCTGACCTCTAGAGGAGAAATCGACGCGACGCCTGCAGTGAGATCGTAATTTCAACGCGCAGCCCTGCAGATCGAAGTCTAGTGGAGAAATCGACGCGACGCCTGCCGTGAGATCGTAATTTCGACGCGCAGCCCCGCAGACCGACGCGCAGCCGGAGAACAAGCAGGAAAATCCACGCACAGACCCGGGACATCTGGTAATCCCCGCGATCCACAGAAAGAGACTGTCCGCGCGCCGGAAAACGACGCCCGACTTCCCCGCGTGGAAAATAACGACACAAGTCCGTGTGTGCTGGGGAGAAATCGACGCACACACCCTTTTTCCACGCACCTCTTCTCTTGTGGCCCTCTGAGGAGATTTTTCCACGCTAAACCAGGTACTTGTGCTTGAAAGAGACTTTGTTTATATTCTAAAGACTTAAGACACTTTATATCACTTTTCAGTGATATCTCTACAATTTCCCATTGCAACTTTATTCTTTTTGACCTACAATTATCCTGATAAATATTATATATTTTTCTAAACACTGTGTGGTGTATTTTTGTGGTGCTATATGGTGGTATTGTATGATTTATTGCACAAATACTTTACACATTGCCTTCTAAGTTAAGCCTGACTGCTCGTGCCAAGCTACCAGAGGGTGGGCACAGGATAATCTTGGATTGTGTGTGACTTACCCTGACTAGAGTGAGGGCTTTTGCTTGGACAGGGGGTAACCTGACTGCCAACCAAAAACCCCATTTCTAACAAGCAGGGACTGAGGGTCTGTGGAGTGCAGCCTCACCTCTTCCGATCACTATACAGCTCTGACTGAGGGTCTGTGGAGTGCAGCCTCACCTCTGCAGATCGCTATACAGCTCTGACTGAGGGTCTGTGGACTGCAGCCTCACCTCTTCAGATCACTATACTGCAGTGACTGAGAGTCTGTGGAGTGCATCACTTTACAGAAGGGACTGAGGGCCTGTGGAGTGCAGTCTCACCTCTGCAGATCATTATACTGCAGTGACTGAGGGTCTGTGGAGTGCATCACTATACAGAGCTGACTGAGGGTCTGTGGACTGCAGCCTCACCTCTTCAGATCACTATACTGCAGTGACTGAGTGTCTGTGGAGTGCATCACTATACAGCAGGGACGGAGGGTCTGTAGAGTGCAGCCTCACCTCTGCAGACCACCATATAGAACTGGCCTTCTGTTGGATACAGCAAATACTCGGGATAGTATTGATTGAGGGTTGTGAGTGCACAGCATCGTCTCCCGGGTCACACCGTGCACCAGGTGGTTACCCAGGACTGAAACGAATGACTTTCTGGTTGTAAACTCAGTATATGCACCGAGAAGCTTGAAACAGATCCCAACACGTCCTGCCTTCCAGCATGAGGTGATCACGATCTACCCTCCTCCTTTCCCTGCTGCCAGCTCCCGGGCACAGCACCGAAGAGCCTCCCTGCAGATTAAACACTGACTTCACAGGCTGGCATATCTGGGGCAGCACTGAAGAGGATTCTACCGAGACCCACTTCGATGTTAGCATGCTGCCTGGAATCTTTCTGTCACTGTGCTGATAGGGGCTCAGAGAGCCTCGTTCAAAGCTGTAATTCCGAGGTGGCAGATGTCTTCTCTTTCCTTTGGTTGTTTAGCCTCATTCTGAGGCCTGGTTCTGATGGTGCTCCAGTCTTCCATCACACTCACATTTCAATTTCGCTTCGTACCACTGCCACTGACGGGTTGGATTCTCCCACAACGACCCCCACAATCTCTTGCACAATGTGAGACTACAGGGCAGCTCCAAATTATGCAGCAGGGTTGACTAAATTATGGGCAAGAAAAGGCAAATTATGCAGCTCAATGAGGTATATTTTTCGATAGTATTACTTCATTAATTTGTCATTTGTACAGATGGTAATACTGTCTGGGCAAACATTTCAGCTCATCAGTACCAGTTTAACAACCAAACACAGAAATAAGCAACTGCAAGATGACCAGTTATTCTTTGCGAAGAGATTTTCACTGAGCGTGAACACGCGTCGCCACATTTTTAGTAACTTTTGATCCATTTTAGATAGAATTTTTTTTTGTTAAAATCTGCAGATTATGCAGCAGATGATAGATTATGTAACAAATGGGTCAAATTCATAATTATATGTAAAAAGCCACATCCGCACAATCGTACAATTCCAGTGGCCCTGTTCATACAAAAGGCCACTGGTATTATGTGCCAAATGAGGACCACATTTTGCAGGTGAAGTGACTATATTATGGGCAAGCAAAGGCAAACTTTCCAGCGTTTTCTGCAGCAATGTTATTTCACTATTTTGTCATTTTAACCCATATTAATAATGTTTGGCTTTATTTTTTTCATAAATCTGTTTATTAACATTTTTAAACTTAACATTGTTTCTTGTTTTAGCATTTGCTTCAAATTGGCATATCTTGTGTATTACTTACATCATTAAGCATTATTATTTAGTACACTGGTGTAAAGAAATGGCTCCCTGTTGCAGTTACCCCCCACTTTTTGCCTGATACTGATGCTGACTTGACTGAGAAGTGTGCTGGGACCCTGCTAACCAGGCCCCAGCACCAGTGTTCTTTTACCTAAAATGTACCATTGTTTCCACAATTGGCACAACCCTGGCACCTAGGTAAGTCCCTTGTAACTGGTACCCCTGGTACCAAGGGCCCTGATGCCAGGGAAGGTCTCTAAGGGCTGCAGCCTGTCTTATGCCACCCTAGGGACCCCTCACTCAGCACAGACACACTGCTTGCCAGCTTGTGTGTGCTGGTGGGGAGAAAATGACTAAGTCGACATGGCACTCCCCTCAGGGTGCCATGCCAACCTCACACTGCCTGTGGCATAGGTAAGTCACCCCTCTAGCAGGCCTTACAGCCCTAAGGCAGGGTGCACTATACCACAGGTGAGGGCATATGTGCATGAGCACTATGCCCCTACAGTGTCTAAGCAAAACCTTAGACATTGTAAGTGCAGGGTAGCCATAAGAGTATATGGGCTGGGAGTCTGTCAAAAACGAACTCCACAGCTCCATAATGGCTACACTGAATACTGGGAAGTTTAGTATCAAACTTCTCAGAATAATAAACCCCCACTGAAGCCAGTGTTGGATTTATTAAAAAATGCACACAGAGGGCATCTTAGAGATACCCCCTGTATTTTACCCAATTGTTCAGTGCAGGACTGACTGGTCTCTGCCAGCCTGCTGCTGAGAGACGAGTGTCTGACCTCATGCGGTGAGAGCCTTTGTGCTCTCTGAGGACAGAAACAAAGCCTGCTCTGGGTGGAGGTGCTTCACACCTCCCCCCGGCAGGAACTGTAACACCTAGCAGTGAGCTTCAAAGGCTCAAGCTTCGTGTTACAATGCCCCAGGGCACTCCAGCTAGTGGAGATGCCCGCCTCCTGGACCCAGCCCCCACTTTTGGCGGCAAGTCCAGGAGAGATAATGAGAAAAACAAGGAGGAGTCACTGGCCAGTCAGGACAGCCCCTAAGGTGTCCTGAGCTGAGGTGACTCTGACTTTTAGAAATCCTCCATCTTGTAGCAGGAGGATTCCCCCAATAGGGACAGGAATGTGACCCCCTCCCCTTGGGAGGAGGCACAAAGAGGGTGTGCCCACCCTCAGGGCTAGTAGTCATTGGCTACTAACCCCCCAGACCTAAACACGCCCTTAAATTTAGTATTTAAGGGCTCCCCTGAACCTAAGAATTTAGATTCCTGCAACTTACCGAAGAAGAAGACTGCTGAGCTGAAAACCCCTGCAGAAGAAGGAAGAAGACACCAACTGCTTTGGCCCCAGTCCTACCGGCCTGTCTCCTGCCATCTAAAGAACCCTGCTCCAGCGACGCTTTCTCCAGGACCAGCGACCTCTGAATCCTCAGAGGACTGCCCTGCTTCCAAGAGACCAAGAAACTCCTGAGGACAGCGGCACTGCTCCAAAAGAACTGCAACTTTGTTTCAAGGAGCAGCTTTAAAGACCCCTGCAACTCCCCGCAAGAAGTTTGAGACTTGCAACACTGCACCCGGCGACCCCGACTCGACTGGTGGAGAACCAACACGTCAGGGAGGACCCTCCGGTGACTCCGAGTCTGTGAGTAACCAAAGTTGTCCCCCCTGAGCCCCCACAGCGATGCCTGCAGAGGGAATCCCGAGGCTCCCCCTGACCGCGACTGCCTGAACTCCATTTCCCGACGGCTGGAAAAGACCCTGCACCCGCAGCCCCCAGCACCTAAAGGAACGGAACTCCTGTGCAGGAGTGACCCCCAGGAAGCCCTCTCCCTTGCCCAGGTGGTGGCTACCCCGAGGAGCCCCCCCCTTGCCTGCCTGCAACGCTGAAGAGATCCCTTGATCTCTCATTGATTTCCATTGAAAACCCGACGCTTGTTTCTACACTGCACCCGGCCGCCCCAGTGCCGCTGAAGGTGTACTTTTTGTGTGGACTTGTGTCCCCCCCGGTGCCCTACAAAACCCCCCTGGTCTGCCCTCCGAAGACGCGGGTACTTACCTGCTGGCAGACCGGAACCGGGGCACCCCCTTCTCTCCATTGAAGCCTATGCGTTTTGGGCACCTCCTTGACCTCTGCACCTGACCGGCCCTGAGCTGCTGGTGTGGTAACTTTAGGGTTGCTCTAAACCCCCAACGGTGGGCTACCTTGGACCCAAACCTAAGACTTGTAAGTTATTTACTTACCTGACAAAACTAACAAAAACGTACCTCCCCCAGGAACTGTGAAAATTGCACTGTGTCCACTTTTAAAACAGCTTATTGTGTTTTATGTAAAAAGTATATATGTTAATGTAATGATTCAAAGTTCCTAAAGTACTTACCTGCAATACCTTTCAACTGAGATATTACATGTAGAATTTGAACTTGTGGTTCTTAAAATAAACTAAGAAAATATATTTTTCTATAACAAAACCTATTGGCTGGATTTTTCTCTGAGTGTGTGTTCCTCATTTATTGCCTGGGTGTATGTACAACAAATGCTTAACACTACTCCTTTGATAAGCCTACTGCTCGACCACACTACCACAAAATAGAGCATTAGTATTATCTCTTTTTGCCACTATCTTACCTCTAAGGGGAACCCTTGGACTCTGTGCATACTATTCCTTACTTTGAAATAGTGCATACAGAGCCAACTTCCTACATTGGTGGATCAGCGGTGGGGTACAAGACTTTGCATTTGCTGGACTACTCAGCCAATACCTGATCACATGACAAATTCCAAAAATTGTCATTAGAAATTGATTTTTGCAATTTGAAATATTTTTCTAAATTCTTAAAAGTTTTGCTAGGGCCTTGTGTTAGTCCCTGTTTAGCATTTCCTTTTAGAGTTTAAAAGTTTGTTAAAAGTTTGAATTAGATCCTAGAACTAGTTTTAGTTTCTTAAAAAGTATTCCAACTTTTAGAAGCATAATGTCTAATACAGATGTGAATGTGGTGGAACTCGACACCACACCTTACCTCCATCTACAGATGAGAGAGCTAAGGTCACTCTGTAAACTAAAGAAAATAGCAATGGGCTCCAGACCTTCCAAACTACAGCTCCAGGAGCTGTTGGCAGAGTTTGAAAGAGCCAACCCCTCTGAGGATGGCAACACAGAGGATGATGATAGTGACTTGGAGGGTGATTCCCCCCCATCAGTCCTATCTAGGGAGAACAGGGCCTCTCAAGCCCTGACTCCAAAAATAATAGTCAGAGATGCTGGCTCCCTCACAGGAGGGACCAACCTCTCTGAAATCACTGAGGATAACTCCAGTGAAGAGGACATCCAGTTAGCCAGGATGGCCAAAAGATTGGCTTTGGAAAGACAGATCCTAGCCATAGAAAGGGAAAGACAAGAGATGGGCCTAGGACCCATCAATGGTGGCAGCAACATAAATAGGGTCAGAGATTCTCCTGACATGTTGAAAATCCCTAAAGGGATTGTAACTAAATATGAAGATGGTGATGACATCACCAAATGGTTCACAGCTTTTGAGAGGGCTTGTGTAACCAGAAAAGTAAGCAGATCTCACTGGGGTGCTCTCCTTTGGGAAATGTTCACTGGAAAGTGTAGGGATAGACTCCTCATACTCTCTGGAAAAGATGTAGAATACTATGACCTCATGAGGGGTACCCTGATTGAGGGCTTTGGATTCTCCACTGAGGAGTATAGGATTAGATTCAGGGGGGCTCAAAAATCCTCGAGCCAGACCTGGGTTGATTTTGTAGACTACTCAGTGAAAACACTGGATGGTTGGGTAACTGGAAATGAAGTGCATGACTATGTTGGGCTTTATAATTTGTTTATGAAAGAACACATTTTAAGTAACTGCTTCAATGAAAAGTTGCATCAGTATCTGGTAGACCTAGGTCCAATTTCTCCCCAAGAATTGGGAAAGAAGGCAGACCCCTGGGTCAAGACTAGGGTAACCAAAACTTCCACTGGGGGTGACCAAAAGAAAGGGGTTACAAAACCTCTCCAGGAGAAAGTGGGTGACACTAGAAACAAAGAAAAAGAGTCCTCTGTAGGCCCCCAAAAACCAGAACAGGTGGGTGGGCCCCGAGACAACCCAAAACAAAGGTGGGTACCAGGGTAAGAACTGGGATGCCACTAAGGCATGGTGCCATAACTGTAGACAGACAGGGCACCACACCAAGGACACTTCTTGTCCCACAAACAAACCCCCTAGCCAAATCCCAGGGGTGACCAGGGTAGCCATTGGGGATGACTCCTCAGATGAGGAGGTCTTCATAGCCTTCAACTGGAAAAAGGGCCCAACAGGTGAGTTGGAGATTCCAGAGGGAAGTAGACACTTCCACAACCTACAGGTGAATGGAATCCCAGTCACTGCCCTGAGAGACACTTGTGCCAGTCACACTATTGTGCATGACAGGCTGGTGTTCTCAAACCAGTACATCCCAGGTGAGATGGCCAGAGTAAGAGTTAGCCCAGACAGGGTCACTGATAGGCCTGTGGCTTTTGTGCCCATAGAAGTGGGTGGGACTTTTAGCTGGAGAAGGGTGGTAGTCAGTGCAGACCTCCCCCTTGATTGTCTCCTTGGAAATGACTACCCAGAGGTTAGTCAGAGCCCAAGAGAGGAACTGGTCCAGTGCCAGTCCTCTCCCAAGGATTCTGGAGGTGCTGCCCCTGCAGCAACTGCAAGCAGGCCCCAGAAGAAAAAGAAAAGAAAACAGTGTAGGAAGGGTGGACAACCTTTTGCCAAGGTTCCAGCAAGCCAAGGATATTCTGCTCCAGTAGGGGAGAACTCCAAAAGTGGCTCTGATAAAGTCCAACCTGACCCACAAGAAGTCCTGGCTAGTCAGGCGACTGTTAAGCCTGAGTGGGTGGCTCCTCAGCTAACAGAAGAAAGAGTGGAAGAAGGGTGTTTACTACAAGATGTGGTAACCCCCCACTCTAATACAGCAGACAGGCACCCTGAATCCAAAGAAGCCTGTAACTTAGCCCCTTCCCTTGTAGGTGAAGAGCTAAAGGTGTGGTTCTGGGCACTGACAGCTGTCAGTGGCCTCTGCTGGGCGTTGGCCTTTATGGCTGCACTATCCTTGGCATGGTGGTCTGACCCCATGCCAAATAGCAAGTTAGGCCCCCTGACCCTGTTGGTCATGGTGGGGTTACTCCAGCTCTGGGTAACCTCTTTGGGTAAGCTAGGGGTGACCCTGGCTAAAATAAGATTAGCAGAGGTGGATACCTCTAACCCCAAAATAGAGAGAATGGGTGGAGACATTAAAGAGACAGACAAGAGGCAGTTCAGACTAGGTCCTATCACTGTGGAAGTGGATCAGTTCTCCAGAGGGAATGACCTAAACAGGAGGATGTAAGGCAGAGTAGGCCCTGCAACAAACCAGCCTATTTCCTCTACTCTTCCTCGCCTGACAAACTAGGAAGACTCTCCCAGCTTTGGCTGAGTCTCCTGGTCTGTGGGCTGGGGGGGGCTTGTGTAAAGAAATGGCTCCCTGTTGCAGTTACCCCCCACTTTTTGCCTGATACTGATGCTGACTTGACTGAGAAGTGTGCTGGGACCCTGCTAACCAGGCCCCAGCACCAGTGTTCTTTCACCTAAAATGTACCATTGTTTCCACAATTGGCACAACCCTGGCCCCTAGGTAAGTCCCTTGTAACTGGTACCCCTGGTACCAAGGGCCCTGATGCCAGGGAAGGTCTCTAAGGGCTGCAGCATGTCTTATGCCACCCTAGGGACCCCTCACTCAGCACAGACACACTGCTTGCCAGCTTGTGTGTGCTGGTGGGGAGAAAATGACTAAGTCGACATGGCACTCCCCTCAGGGTGCCATGCCAACCTCACACTGCCTGTGGCATAGGTAAGTCACCCCTCTAGCAGGCCTTACAGCCCTAAGGCAGGGTGCACTATACCACAGGTGAGGGCATATGTGCATGAGCACTATGCCCCTACAGTGTCTAAGCAAAACCTTAGACATTGTAAGTGCAGGGTAGCCATAAGAGTATATGGGCTGGGAGTCTGTCAAAAACGAACTCCACAGCTCCATAATGGCTACACTGAATACTGGGAAGTTTAGTATCAAACTTCTCAGAATAATAAACCCCCACTGAAGCCAGTGTTGGATTTATTAAAAAATGCACACAGAGGGCATCTTAGAGATACCCCCTGTATTTTACCCAATTGTTCAGTGCAGGACTGACTGGTCTCTGCCAGCCTGCTGCTGAGAGACGAGTGTCTGACCTCATGCGGTGAGAGCCTTTGTGCTCTCTGAGGACAGAAACAAAGCCTGCTCTGGGTGGAGGTGCTTCACACCTCCCCCCGGCAGGAACTGTAACACCTAGCAGTGAGCTTCAAAGGCTCAAGCTTCGTGTTAAAATGCCCCAGGGCACTCCAGCTAGTGGAGATGCCCGCCTACTGGACCCAGCCCCCACTTTTGGCGGCAAGTTCAGGAGAGATAATGAGAAAAACAAGGAGGAGTCACTGGCCAGTCAGGACAGCCCCTAAGGTGTCCTGAGCTGAGGTGGCTCTGACTTTTAGAAATCCTCCATCTTGTAGAAGGAGGATTCCCCCAATAGGGACAGGAATGTGACCCCCTCCCCTTGGGAGGAGGCACAAAGAGGGTGTACCCACCCTCAGGGCTAGTAGTCATTGGCTACTAACCCCCCAGACCTAAACACGCCCTTAAATTTAGTATTTAAGGGCTCCCCTGAACCTAAGAATTTAGATTCCTGCAACTTACCGAAGAAGAAGACTGCTGAGCTGAAAACCCCTGCAGAAGAAGGAAGAAGACACCAACTGCTTTGGCCCCAGTCCTACCGGCCTGTCTCCTGCCATCTAAAGAACCCTGCTCCAGCGACGCTTTCTCCAGGACCAGCGACCTCTGAATCCTCAGAGGACTGCCCTGCTTCCAAGAGACCAAGAAACTCCTGAGGACAGCGGCACTGCTCCAAAAGAACTGCAACTTTGTTTCAAGGAGCAGCTTTAAAGACCCCTGCAACTCCCCGCAAGAAGCGTGAGACTTGCAACACTGCAACCGGCGACCCCGACTCGACTGGTGGAGAACCAACACCTCAGGGAGGACCCTCCGGTGACTCCGAGTCCGTGAGTAACCAAAGTTGTCCCCCCTGAGCCCCCACAGCGACGCCTGCAGAGGGAATCCCGAGGCTCCCCCTGACCGCGACTGCCTGAACTCCATTTCCCGACGGCTGGAAAAGACCCTGCACCCGCAGCCCCCAGCACCTAAAGGAACGGAACTCCTGTGCAGGAGTGACCCCCAGGAAGCCCTCTCCCTTGCCCAGGTGGTGGCTACCCTGAGGAGCCCCCCCCTTGCCTGCCTGCAACGCTGAAGAGATCCCATGATCTCTCATTGATTTCCATTAAAAACCCGACGCTTGTTTCTACACTGCACCCGGCCGCCCCAGTGCCGCTGAGGGTGTACTTTTTGTGTGGACTTGTGTCCCCCCCGGTGCCCTACAAAACCCCCCTGGTCTGCCCTCCGAAGACGCGGGTACTTACCTGCTGGCAGACCAGAACCGGGGCACCCCCTTCTCTCCATTGAAGCCTATGCGTTTTGGGCACCTCCTTGACCTCTGCACCTGACCGGCCCTGAGCTGCTGGTGTGGTAACTTTGGGGTTGCTCTGAACCCCCAACGGTGGGCTACCTTGGACCCAAACCTAAGACTTGTAAGTGATTTACTTACCTGACAAAACTAACAAAAACTTACCTCCCAGGAACTGTGAAAATTACACTGTGTCCACTTTTAAAACAGCTTATTGTGTTTTATGTAAAAAGTATATATGCTAATGTAATGATTCAAAGTTCCTAAAGTACTTACCTGCAATACCTTTCAACTGAGATATTACATGTAGAATTTGAACCTGTGGTTCTTAAAATAAACTAAAAAAAGATATTTTTCTATAACAAAACCTATTGGCTGGATTTGTCTCTGAGTGTGTGTTCCTCATTTATTGCCTGTGTGTATGTACAACAAATGCTTAACACTACTCCTTTGATAAGCCTACTGCTCGACCACACTACCACAAAATAGAGCATTAGTATTATCTCTTTTTGCCACTATCTTACCTCTAAGGGGAACCCTTGGACTCTGTGCATACTATTCCTTACTTTGAAATAGTGCATACAGAGCCAACTTCCTACAACTGGCGACACATTGGTGAAGTACATTTTGCAATTTGTCTAGGCAGTTGTTCGGGTATTCTTTCCAACCATTGTGCTGTTAATAGTTTCCAACATATGTGGCTTTTAATTACTAGTGTGCTGCGTTTTTGTTCAGTACTGTGAATGTAGCTTAAGTGGTCGTTTGTATGCCTGGTGTCTGTTTAGATCGGCACAGCACTTTATGGCATTCATTAGTGTAAAGTTTTTTCATCACAATTGTTCGATTATAGTATTTTTGTTAAGAAGACATACACTAATGAATTTTATCTAAGTTAACATTTGAATAAAGAAAAAATCTAACGAAAAGAACAACAACAATGTTTGCTGGGTTCGGACAGTTATGCGGTCATTTCGGGAGTGACTGTTTTGATATCGGGGTGGGGGCCAGTTACAACAGGTTGGTTTATCTGTGGAAAGGCTGGGTCAGTTATCTGGTTTGATGTGCGTAGTTTTCTCTCCCCATGGTGTCATAGTGTGTCTCGTTAATTTCCGCATTCAGTCCCCTTGTGTGTTGCCTTTACAGGGTTATTGATACTTGTCTGTGTTAGTCCTGTCCCTCTTCTGCTGGGTGTACCCCCGTGTCATGCAGCTGTAGCAAGAGCTCTTCCCAGCAGGCGGAAATCGTGAACTGTTGCAGCCCCTGGGTTTCCTCTCGTCACAATGCTGAGCCCTCCGCTCCCGCCCACACCTCGAGCGAGTCCCTCCAGGCTTGCACTGGTGGGGGGTCTGGCGACTTCCACCTGCGGGTCACCAATCTCTTCGCCACAATAAGTCCTAAGTCTATGAATCGCACCTCTGCTCTACGTTGTTTGCTTCTGGGGTACAGTCCTAGAATACATGTCTCCCATGTGAAGGGTATCTGTTGTGCTGTGTAGTTAGATAAGTTGTCAATCACTACTCTCCAGTAAGCGACCAGGCTAGGACAGGACCACACCATGTGCAACAGGTCTGCCCCAGTCTCGTGGCATCGAGGATAGGCCGCATCCTGCTGGTTAAAATATCTATTCACCCGGGCAGGTGTGAGATAGTATACTATATAGTATTGGATTAGGCGGAATCGGGAATTACGTGGTATGTTAAGGTGGCCTGCAAGAGCAGCCCTCCATCGTGCCGTCTCAATCGAGTTGCCGGTGTCTATCTCCCATGCCCCGCGCAATGTGTGATTTTCAGGGGTGGCCTGATTCCTCAAGACGTCCGCTAGCTAGCTAATTTGATGTTGGCCACAGCCACCACCTGTAAGTACTGTACCAGCAAGTGGGTAGGTGGGGCTGTTGTGATGTCCCCACATTTGGATCTCAGCGCCTTCACCAGAGAACAGTGTAAAAGGAATTTGCCAGATGGGAGTCCCTTTTCTTGAAGTCTAGCAAACGGTAGTAGTTGGGTTTCTTCATAAAGGTCTCCCAGTGTGTGTAGTTCTATTTCGTGCCATGTGCGTAACTCGGAATCTGATGTGACCTTGGGGCCTCTATGTGTACCCGACAATGCCAGCGCTGGTGCAAATGGGATCATCGTTCTTGTGAGGCAAAGCGATCTGCAGAAACATTTATGGGCTATTCTAAGGTACAATTGCCGTGGGGTTTGTGTGTGCCTAAGCGGGTGGAATAAATGCTGTATCTGCTGGAGCGGCCATGGTTCCTCCCCTGATGCTGTGTCTGCAAGCTGTATGCCGGCCAACCACTTGGATATCCACTGGAGTTGGGCTGCTAGATAATAGTGTTCCATGTTGGGGACCGCTAGCCCACCCCTATCAGGCGGCAAGTATAGCTTCTACAGGGCAACTCTGCAACGGCTGCCGTTCCAGATGAACTCCCTGAATCCCGTCTCCAGTGCCCTGAAGAATTTTGGAGGTACATAATATGGGATATTGGAAAAGAAGTATAGTAGCCGCGGGAGAACTAACATTTTTAGGAGTGCTATCCTGCCCTTCACGGACAGCGGCAGCGTCCTCCAGAACGCCATTTGGGACCTGATTGAGGACACTGTTTTTACAAGGTTACCATCAAAGTTATCTTCCTCGCTGTGGTAGACTCGGACGCCCAGGTATTTGAATGTGTTTGGTTGCCATGGGACTAGATTCCCAACTAGGCTGAGTCTCGGGTCTGGGAGGTCCGGGTCAAATGGGAAGAGGCATGACTTAGACCAATTAACCTTAAGACCGGATATTGTCGCGAAGCGTTGCAGGAGTGAAGTGGCCACCGGTGGTATCTGCGTAATATCTCTGAAATATAGTAGAAGGTCGTTGGCGTATAATATTACTATGTGTGAGCCGTCTCCTAGAGGAATTCCCCAGTTACCTCCTTCCCTACGCAAAGCAGCTGCCAGAGGCTCGATGGCAAGTGAAAATAACAGTGGCGATAGGGGACAGCCCTGCCTTGTACCTCTGCACACCTGGATTGGTTCCAATATTTCTGGCCCCAGATTCACCCAGATCAGTGGTTTGGTATACAATAGTTTCACTAGGCAAATAAAGGACGGTCCCATGCCAAAATGTTGCAAAACCTTGAACAGGTAGGGCCATTCTAGGGAGTCAAAGGCTTTTTCTAGATCAAGGACAAGACATACTGCCCGTGGCCAATCGTGTCTTGCATATTGCATTACTCGGAATAGCCTTCTGATGTTGTGGGAGGTGTCTCTGGCTGGTACAAACCCGTTTTGGTCGGGGTGTATTAGTTCTGGCACGTTCGGTGCAAGGCGTGTCGCCAGTGCTTTTGCTAGTATTTTGTAGTCAGTGTTTAGCATTGCCAGCGGCCTCTATTAGTCCAAATCCACTGGGTCCCTCCCCGGTTTGGGAAGGGAGACCAGTAGAGCCTCCCTCTGTGTAGCCGATAAGTAGCCCTCCCGTTTGGCCGTCATGTATACCTGAAGTAGCTTGGGTGCCAACTGTGTCGAAAAGGCTTTATAAAAGTCTGCTGGTAGCCCGTCCGGGCCTGGCGTTTTGCCAGCTGTAAGTTCCCTGATGCTAGAGTTGATCTCCTCAAGGTCAAGGGGTGCCTCTAGCGCCTCGGCTTGGTTGTATTCTAAGTGTGGGAGCGTCACCCCAGCAAGGAATTCGGTGCTGGTTTCACATCCAGGGGTTGCTCGCGAGGCGTAGAGCGCCTCGTAGTGTCTCGTAAATTCAGCCTGTATCTCTGCAGGAGTGTGTGTCAGTTCCCCTGTATGTGTACGGATTTCAGTTATCGGCTTCCTCCCGGTATCACGGCGTATCAGCCAGGCCAGGAGTTTGCCTGCTTTATCCACTGACGTGTGAGTTCTCGTGGAGTGTGCTGTGTAATTTAGGCATCTGAGAGGCTCTAGTAATGACAGGTGCTCTGCGCGTATTGCAGGCAGTTCTGTCTTTTCGTTTTGGTTGCTTGCGATTTCTTCTTCTGTCCGCAACAGGGCCCGTTCTATTCGGGTCAGGCCTCTTTCAACAGAACGGCGCATGCTACATTGAGTCCCCAGGCAGTGTCCCCGGATGAAGACTTTGAATGTATCCCACTCAATCAATCCCGATGTGGCCGTGCCCTCATTTTGCTCAAAGAATTCTGGGATTATGGCACTGAGTGATGCTCTGAAGGTAGCATCTTCCAATAGCTCTGGCCTCAGTCTCCATGTGGGGACAGCCGAGCGCGGGGGTCTCCAGCATAAGTGCACTATCAGTGGATTATGATCTGAGTGTGTGCGCCCAATGTATTCCGAGTTCACCACCACCTGGACAAAATCTGCTGTGCAAAGTATGCAGTCTAGGGGCACATGCAGGGAGTGCGGTGCAGAGTAGAAGGAGTAGACTCTATCCCCTCTGTGTCGTTGCCGCCACACATCCACTAGGTTCCATTGTTGGGTCCAGTCTGTTAGGCCGCGCGAGGCAGCTACCACCGGCGATGTGGGAAAAGGGGGAAAAGAGCGGTCTAGGTCAACATCGAGTGTGCTTTTGTAATCTCCCCCCTATAGCCACGGATGGGCGCTCCAGCCACCCAGATGGTGTGATAAATTGTGTAGGAAAGCGGTCTGATCCGTGTTTGGAGCATAGATAGAACCCAATACTACCACATGGCCTGCTAACCTTCCCCTGACAAACACAAATCTGCCTTGTGGGTCCACGATCTGCTCTTCTGCCACGAATGGGGT
Source organism: Pleurodeles waltl (assembly GCF_031143425.1). Lineage (NCBI taxonomy): Eukaryota > Metazoa > Chordata > Amphibia > Caudata > Salamandridae > Pleurodeles > Pleurodeles waltl. The sequence goes on from NC_090442.1 coordinate 766,647,834, forward strand.
GCCTGCTCTGATCCAAATTAGTGCTCCTCTGGCGTATGCCTAGTGTCCTGTCGCGTATAATTGCCCTCTCCAGCGCTGGTGCAGTCGAGGAATCTCAGAGCTTACTAAGTGTGTCTCCTGTAAAAATGCTATTTGGATTGAATGCCTTTTAAGGTAGGAGTAGATAGCGTATCGCCTCTTGGGGGTATGAAAGCCTCTTACAATCCAGGTAATTGCTGTGTATGTGGCCATATTGTGGGTGATGGGCATTTTTCCAGGTCTGCCCGTCCAGTCTCAACATGTGGCCCCACCCCGTCAGTCTTCCGTTCCCATCTATTATTTAAAGGGTTAGTGAGTGTCCACCGGCAAGAACGGTCTAAAACTAATAACATCAGAGCAGTTAGACAACAGGTCACCACCCAAACACTGCAACAAATACAACAACTTGCAATCGTACAGCTATACACTGTGTGTCTCCATTGGTCGGAGAGTGGGAGTGTGCCAAGCATATAAGGGAATAGTTTCAGTCTCAAACCAGTTTGTTCGGCTGTGTCCGATAATTGAAAGGATGGGATAGAGGGGAGTGTGGGGGGGTTCTTTGTAGTTAGTCACCAAATAGCACAGTGCACGGGAGCAGGGGGTGCATCTGTCAGTGTGCACACGACTCCGGTTAGTCCGACGCGCACATTTCGCAGCCAGGGCTGTTATTTGCTCGCCTCTTGAGACAAATTTGCGTGACTGTTTCTAGTTGGGTATTTCCTGCAGACTACAGTTCCTTTACCTTATGCAAAAGTTCCTTAGAAGAGTTCGTCTGCGGTGGCCGGTGTCACAGGGGGCCCCCCGGCAAAGCCCGGCTCGGATATACTATCCGGTGTGGGAGGGTGGTCGTTGGTTCACTGAGAGAGGTCCGTGTCCGACCCCGAGCCCGGGGGAGAGGCACCCATTGCTGCTGCGGTGTGGATCACCTCTCTTCTCTCTTGAATTGGCTGTTCCAGGTCTGGGGGGCATTTTGTTGTTTCTGCGTGAGTAGTGTTTCTACTCCGGTCACTTTTATTTCGATTACGCTTGGTACGGGGAATCGGCCCGGTCCGCCCCGGCACACCATCAGTAGATAGTCCCATCGATTCAAGCCATTCCCAGGCGGCTTTAGGTGTGGGGAAAAAGTGTGTTTTGTTGTCAACCACAACTCGTAGATTGGCAGGGAACAGCAAGGAGTAAGTTATGCCAAGTGATCGTAGCTTGCGCTTCAGAGGGAGGTAGGAGGCTCGGTCCCTTTGCACCGCCAAGGTGTAATCTGGAAATAGTAGGATCTGCATGTCATCTATTCTGGGTGGAGGCACGGCCCTTACCGTTTGTAGTATGGTGTCTCTGTCTGCATAGTGGAGGAGGCAGATGATGAATGGGCGTGAAGCACTCCCGGGTGGTCTTGTCCGAGCCGGTATTTGGTGGGCACGTTCCACAGAGAAGAAGGGGGTAAGCACTCCGTCGGGCACCATTCCCCGCAGCCAGCTCTCAGAGTAGGCCATTGGGTCTTTGCCTTCTAATCCCTCCGGCAGTTTCACCACACAGATGTTGTTTCTTCTGGAATGGCCCTCCGCATCCTCCCCTTGGCACTCCAGTTCAAGTACCCTGGCCTGTATATCTTCCATTCCTGTTTTTAGCTGGGCAGTCGCAGGCGTTAGGTCCTTTACTGTGGCTTCAATCTCCTTGGTTTTGTCTGCTAATTTGCCCCAGCTCCAGCGCACGGCCCAAGTCTCGTCGGCTGGCTCCTTTGCGGCACGTTCGCCACTCCGTAGTTAGGCCCACAGGCCTAATCCATGCACTGCGGCACCGATCTGCCAATGCGGGGGCGCCGGAGTCCGCTGCCCACCTAGGCGGTCCCGGCGTCTCCCCCACTCCCGCTCAGCACTTTGAGCACGTTATGCCCCCCCGCATCCCCTCTGGGAAAGCGATTGTGCCGAGCGCGTCTCGGAGCTCTAACACCTCGCACCCGCCATGTTTGCTGGCTTGGCCACGCCCCCATAATGTGTGGCTTTATGTTTCACCCCAGTAGTACTATTTTAACCCCTAACTGCATTGATTAAAATGTAACCAGTGAAGCGTTGCAATAGTCTACGAATGTACAGCACCATATATTGCACTTTTTTGGTAACATTTGCTCAATTTGAGCTAGAAATATTTTTTAAAGAAATCTCCAAACTCTGCAGTGGATTCTGAACTATTTGGCAAATGTGGTTCATCCATAATTTGACCAAAATCACCTAATTCCAGTGGCCTTGGTTATGAACAGAGCTGTGAGACTCGGAGGACCGTACTAATGACCCAAATAGTAGTGCAGCAATGGTGCATTACAGTTTGAATGGACATCTAACTCTATTCAGACCTCATTCTGGCTGAGTCCCGTGGCCTACCTTTATCCATAAGCCCTCAGCATCAGCCAGTTCTCAACTCCCAAACTGTCCTTCTTTCACTCCAGGAGGCTCTAGGAGGCTGGCCCTCTATGTAGTGTGCAAAGCTAGCACACTGTGCAGGGGGCCCAGGAAACCACAAGTTGGCTTACACAGGTAAACACTGAGGTACGACCACCTAATGCTTTAATTTTTATGGTAGCTTGGTCGAGCAGTTAGGCTAATCTTGTAGATTTGCAAAGCATTTTTGAAGTTTTAATAAAGTTAGTCATTTTGGGCGTAATTATGCACTAAGGGAATCAATGGAGGAAATACTTTGAAAATGTATATAAAATGAGACAATGTGTTTACCAGTGTCTCCTTTTGCAGGTATGTCAAGGTTGTCTTTGGACACTATGGACCAGCTGGGGAAGTTCGGGCAGCTCCCGGTTTTGTTGGGAGCAGCTGCAGAAGTAGTTGGAGCCGGTGCCAGGCCATTCCGGGGGGAATACGTGGAAAATGTATGAAAGTATCATCTTGCCTGGCATGTTACCCCCATATTTCACTGTATGTATGTTGTTTTTGTCCATGTGTCACTGGGACCCTGCCAGGCAGGGCCCCAGTGCTCATAAGTATGTGCCCTGTATGTGTTCCCTGTGTGATGCCTAACTGTCTCACTGAGGCTCTGCTAACCAGAACCTCAGTGGTTATTCTCTCTCTGCTTTGTAAATTTGTCACTAACAGGCTAGTGACTAAATTTACCAATTCACATTGGCATACTGGTACACCCATAGAATTCCCTTGTATATGGTACTGAGGTACCCAGGGTATTGGGGTTCCAGGAGATCCCTATGGGCTGCAGCATTTCTTTTGCCACCCATAGGGAGCTCTGACAATTCTTACATAGGCCTGCCACTGCAGCCTGCATGAAATAACGTCCACGTTATTTCACAGCCATTTACCACTGCACTTAAGTAACTTATAAGTCTAACCGTCACTTAGTGAAGGTTGGGTGCAAAGTTACTTAGTGTGTGGGAACCCTGGCACTAGCCAGGGTACCCCCACATCGTTCAGGGCAAATTCCCCAGACTTTGTGAGTGCCGGGACACCATTACACGCGTGCACTATACATAGGTCACTACCTATGTATGGCGTCACAATGGTAATTCCAAACATGGCCATGTGACATGTCGAAGATCATGGAATTGTCACCCCAATATCATTCTGGTATTGGGGTGACAATTCCATGATCCCCCTGGTCTCTAGCACAGAACCCGGGTACTGCCAAACTGCCTTTCCGGGGTCTCCACTGCAGCTGCTGCTGCCAACCCCTCAGACAGGTTTCTGCCCTCCTGGGGTCCAGGCAGCCCTGGCCCAGGAAGGCAGAACAAAGGATTTCCTCTGAGAGAGGGTGTTACACCCTCTCCCTTTGGAAATAGGTGTGAAGGGCTGGGGAGGAGCAGCCTCTGGAAATGCTTTGATGGGCACAGATGGTGCCCATCTCTGCATAAGCCAGTCTACACCAGTTCAGGGATCCCCCAGCCCTGCTCTGGTGCAAAAATAGACAAAGGAAAGGGGAGTGACCACTCCCCTGACCATTACCTCCCAGGGGAGGTGCACAGAGCTCCTCCAGTGTGTTCCAGACCTCTGCCATCTTGGAAACAGAGGTGTTGGGGGCACACTGGACTGCTCTGAGTGGCCAGTGCCAGCAGGTGATGTCAGAGGCTCCTTCTGATAGGCTCTTACCTCCCTTGGTAGCCAATCCTCCTTCCTTAGTAGCCAAACCTCCTTTTCTGGCTATTTAGGGTCTCTGCTTTGGGGAATTCTTTAGATAACGAATGCAAGAGCTCACCAGAGTTCCTCTGCATCTCCCTCTTCATCTTCTACCAAAGGATCGACCTCTGACTGCTCCAGGACACCTGCAAAACCGCAGCAAAGTAGCAAGACGACTACCAGCAACATTGTAGCGCCAAATCCTGCCGGCTTTCTCGACTGTTTCCAGGTGGTGCATGCTCTAGGGGTAGCCTGCCTTCACCCTGCACCAGAAGCTCCGAAGAAATCTCCTGTGGGTCGACGGAATCTTCCCCCTGCTAACGCAGGCACCAAAAGACTGCATCACTGGTCCTCTGAGTCCCCTCTCATCCTGACGAGCGTGGTCCCTGGAACACAACAACTCTGTCCAAGTGACTCCTACAGTCCAGTGACTCTTCAGTCCAAGTTTGGTGGAGGTAAGTCCTTGCCTCCCCACGCTAGACTGCAAAGCTGTGTACCGTGTGATTTGCAGCTGCTCCGGCTCCTGTGCACTCTTCCAGGATTTCCTTAGTGCACAGCCTAAACTGGGTCCCCAGCACTCCGTCCTGCAGTGCACAACCCTCTGAGTTGTCCTCCGACGTCGTGGGACCCCTTTTTGTAACTTCGCATGGACTCCGGTTCACTCTTCTTCTAAGTGCCTGTTGGGGTACTTCTGCGGGTGCTGCCTGCTTCTGTGAGGGCTCTCTCAGTTGGCGAGCGCCCCCTCTCTCTCTTCGTCCAAAAGGCGACATCCTGGTCCTTCCTGGTCCTCAGCAGCACCCAAAAGCCTCTACTGCAACCCTTGCAGCTAGCAAGGCTTGTTTGCAGTATTTCTGCGTGGGAATACCTCTGCAAGCTTCATGGCGATGTGGGACATCCGTCTTCCAAAGGAGAAGTTCCTAGTCCTCTTCCTTCTTGAGGAACTCCAAGCTTCTTCCAACCCGAGGCAGCTTCCTTGCACCTTCATTCGGGGTTTCCTGGGCTCCTGCCCCCCTGGACACTGTCGCGACTATTGGACTTGGTCCCCTTGTCTTACAGGTACTCAGGCCCGGAAATCCATTGTCAGTGCACTGCTGGTGTTTGTTCTTCCTGCAGAATTCCCCTATCACGACTATTGTGCTCTCTGGGGGTAGTAGGTGTACTTTATTCCTACTTTTCAGGGTCTTGGGGTGGGGTATTTTTCTAACCCTCACTGTTTTCTTACAGTCCCAGCGACCCTCTACAAGCTCACATAGGTCTGGGGTCCATTCATGGTTCGCATTCCACTTTTGGAGTATATGGTTTGTGTTGCCCCTATACCTATGCTTGCCTATTGCAACCTATTGTAATTCTACACTGTTTGCTCTTACTTACCTAATTTTGTGTATTGTGTTTTCTTATCATATTGTACATATGATATAAGTGGTATAGTAGGAGCTTTGCATGTCTCCTAGTTCAGCCTAAGCTGCTAGAAACACCTCTTCTACACTAATAAGGGATAACTGGACCTGGCACAAGGTGTAAGTACCTCTGGTACCCACTACAAACCAGGCCAGCCTCCTACAGAAAAGCACTGCACAGGGGGACTTAAAGGTAAGTCCGATGGGTTCCCTTGGAGTGTTGAGGTCGCAAGTGGTGGCAGACCCGTCGGGCACAGCTGGATCTTTGGGGCAGGGCACAGGGTGGACATGTGCAGTGTGAATCAGTGAGCCAGGAGCTGTGCACGAAGGTGCCCTAGGAAACAGGAGGTAGGTCACTTTGAGGGTCACTTGCAGTTCAGCAAGGGTACTCTGGTGGGAGGTGTTGGTGGTTTTTGAAGTCCCTTGACTGGAGCTTCCTCCTGGTCCTTTTACAATCCAGAGTGGACTATCCTTCTTGGTGTTTAATTTGAAGTCACCAGTACCAAGGACTATTACACAGTTTGGCCACTGGATGGCGCAGTTCCACCAAACTTTACATACTTGCAGGGTTTCTTCTCACGGTTTGTCGGGTTGAATTTGGTCTGACTGCAGCACAGTTCCTTAGTCAGCAGCAGGTCAGTGAAGTGGCCTTCACTGGATCTTTGGTTCCTTGTTGCAGTAGAGTGATGCCTTCACTCTGGAGGGAGATCTTTGGTGATTTTTGAGGAGTGGAGGTCCCCTGGGGGTTTGTAGAGTCTGTCTAATGTCCAAGCAACCCCTCCGTGATAGTCAAGTGCTTGGTGCCTTTTCTTAGTGCAGCAGGACTTCAGTTCTCGAGCCTTGGGTCTTCTTTGTTGCTGGTCTTCTTTTGTCCTTGAAATACGATTTCTTGGTCTAGGGATGCCCACTAAATACTGTATTTAGTGGACGTTTAGGGGAGTACCTGGTAGTGGCCAATGGGTCATCTACCATAGGGTGGCTACACGCACTAACTGACCACTTCCTGTGGGCGGAGGTCACTTCCCTACACCTGATTGGCTGTTTTCCTTCCATGCAAGATGGAGGAAAAAGATTTGGAGAGGTCACGTCGCATGCAACACCTTAGGAGCGATGCAAGCCGCAGCTGACCACTCCTTGTCCTTTGTGTAGTTTCCAACCGTTGCTCCCGCCAAAAGTTGGGGGGTTGCAATGAGGACGGCCATCTGCTGCTAGCAGCAGGCTTGGGGTCGGGTTTCAAAGGCAGTAAGCCCTTTGAAACTCGCTAGCAGGGCAGTGCACATTCCTAAAGGAGGGGGTGTCTGCACCTCCACCCAAGGTCTTTGTTCTGGGACCCAGAGAGCAGGATCTCTCACCCCAGGCTTCCAGAATTTTGTCTGGTGGTGGCAGGCTGTCTGGGACCGGTCAGCAACCATGCCAGGGTAGTTAGCTTTTATAGGGGGCACCTCTAGGGTGAACCCTGGGTACATTTTGTAATAAATCCATTACTGGTACCAATTTGGATTTATCATTCTGAGCTGTTTGATACCAAACAACCCAGGGTTCAGGGTAGCCATCATGTAGCTGTGAAACTCGTTCTGACCAGTGCCCAGCACATATATTAAAATGGCTGCTCTGTTCACGTACTATGTTCCAGGTTTGGCAAGGACACAGTAGGGGCATATTGCTCATGCATCCATGCCCTCACATACAGCATAGTGCACCCTGCCTTAGGGCTGGAAGGCCTGCCAGTGGGGGCACTTACCTATAGTGCATACACTGTGTGGTCAACAGGACACACAGGCTGTGTGCCATGTCGAATTTGTCTTTTAGGACTGCATCAGAACACTCAGCCTGCAATAGCAGTGCTGGGGGCTTCTGGCTGCATGGCCCTAAAGCGTGACACAATCTGTGCTGCAGCCCTCAGGGACCTACCTTTAGTACCCCATGCCTTGGGTATCTAAGTACCATTTACTAGGTAAAGGTGTTGCCAATTGTGCTAATGCATCACAACAGTTTTAGGGAAAGAGATCTGGCCCAGGGAACCTGGTTGGCAGGAGCCTTGGACACTAACAAGACTACATCAAATGCAAGACAAAAAGTGGGGGCTAACCATGACAAAATAGGCCTTTTCTCACAGAGGCAAGAAACACTCCCCAGAAAAATAAAGTAATATTGAGGGGACAGCCAGTAAGTACAATGAACAGCTATGCCTCTTCTTCACAGGAAGTGATGCCACAGAAAGTAATCTCACAGATTTACCGTCATCTTCAGTTTAATTGGAACTAGTGTAGTTTGTAGTCTAAACTGTGGCACAAACTTTGCTACATGTATTGTATTTATGCGTGTAAATATGTACACAATATAAATCTCCATACCTGACCTACACATTCTTGTACAACTACATGCTTTGCATGTTTTTTCAAAGCATTGAATGTTGCAGGCGTTAAGTGAAACTATATTTAAAAAAAATATATACTCGTTTTTTATAACTGGTCATACTGCAACAGAACACAGATTAAGAAGCGCCGAGATCGGTTTAAGAGGCTGTGCAGTTTAATTCTGTTTTGCTTCACATCTGGAACGCAAAAACTCAATATCAATGGCAAAGATGCACCGAGTCAAATATCATTTTTTTATACATTGATGATACCTTGAAGAAAGCGCATCGTGGAAAATGAGCGCAGTGTTCTATGTAGGACTAACTCTATGAGCTTTCCATTATGTCATATTCTATAAGTGATCTGAAGTGGCCTATGAGCGGCATTAGAGTCTACCCAAAGCCTACCAATGAAATAAATGTTACCACATATGGAAATATGAAAAGAATCTTTTAAACAAAAAAAAAAAGCTGTACATTAGTTATCCTTGCTACAAATAAATTAGTAACCAAACTTGGAAATTACTTTTTAAACTGCATCATTAATGAGCGAATCAAATGTTGGGTGTATTTTATAATGAAAATGTTGATGCTAACGTTCACAGAAGGGCGTGAGACATCTTCCAGTGACATCCATATGTGTGTCACTAGTAGCCTTTAACCTTTCTCATCACCCCATTAACACCTTATGCACACTCTTTCCGGAATGAGCTATTCTGTCAATAGTTCATGGCGCCATTTTATGAGTGCACTGCACAAGTGGCGTGAGTTAGGTGAAAGGGTTTGGTTGTCCCCTTCTTCTTTAGCTGTGTGTTCTCCACCTCCTTTGCTCACAATACCGAGGGGCATCACCTCCTCCCTCCGCCTCTGGCCCACCAGAATGATCACATTAATCCACTATTGCTCCTCGACGTCCTAACAATGAGTTATTGCTGACGACTGAGCCTAATGCCAGGGGCGAAGCCTGGTCAGTAAGAGTTGGGGGGAGGGGGAGCTTCGGATTTCTTAACAATCACGCTGGCGTACTACGCCACAGTACCTTATAGGACAGGCAGAGCACATGAGAGGGATTAAAGGGGCAGTGGAAAGGGAGACGAATGCAGATTAGCAGGGGTACTAAGTAAAGAAAACACAATATTTTGTAAAATAACCCATATTTTTGAAGAGGTTCAAAGCAGAGAGGGAGTATGTGAGCGTTTTTTTCTGTGTTTAAGTAAAAAGTTCTTGTGAAATCGGACACATACTGCAGCATATCAGACTGAATGCATGTGTACCCCTCTGTGTTTCAGAAAAAATATTTTTTATGGGGGTGTAACACCCCAAACACCACCCTGAAGCTACGCTCCTGCCTAATAGCCCAATAAAACGTGACCAAATTTTAGCCAAACGTCTATCAAGGGCCTGGCAATATGTTTATTATGCTGGCGTAACCTTGCTTCAGCACAGTAATTTTGCTTCAAGTTTGTTACATGAAACTTCAGAAATTACTTAAGCATCACATTGTGTAATTTCCTGGCTTTCGTGGCAAAGATTTAGGGACATATTGACTAGAAAGTGGCACATGGGTCCCGATGCTCCACTTTTCTTGCGTCGCCCCGCCCCACCTAACGACACCATGGTTGCCCCATATTTACAATACGGCATACCATTGGTGATCGTAAGGACAACAGCGTCAAAATTGTTGACACTATTGTGGCGCTTTGCTACACTAGTGTCAAAAATGTTGACGCTAGTGCAGCAAAGCACAGCGAAGCCCATTGATTAAAATGAATGCGCCATTTTAACATCTGATCTGAGTGTTTTGTTTACCGTACTTTTGAAGTGATAGTAGCTGGCCATTGAGCCTATAGTGGGTTTAGGTCAAAAGATGCTAGAGACGAGATGAGGTAGTTCCTGGCAGGGGAGTTATCCCTTGTAAAAATGTCCTCCCATAGGTGGAAATTGAGTGTGCTTGTGACAGTGTTTTTTAATTTAAAGCAGTTTTGATATACAACCCTTGTCTGGCAAAGGTTTGTTTTGTAAGGCCAAACTCTAGACTCAGCTGAGCAGTTGAAGTGTGCTGAGGTAGGTGAAATACTGACTTGAAGACCCTGGTTACGATCTTGTCCAGATGAAGGGCATCTCTGCCCCTTAAATCCTTGTTGCCGCAGGCTAAGGTCAGTACCAGTTTGACCTGCAATATCTGCAAAAGGGGTGTGTATGTTGATTCGGCTGTTGCTGCTTTCAGGTGGAGAAAGGCCTTTAGAAGGAAACTGGCTTTCCACCACATATTCTCTTTATGCTATTTAAAGGACACCATTCTGTCAAACAGCAGTCCCAAATATTTGTATTTGGTTGTTACGTCGATATTTGTTGTTTCCAAGTGCAAGACAGTAAACTAGTAGCTGGCTTACTAGTGACCATTATTTTTTATTTTTTCATATTTATTTCCATGGAGTTTGTTCTGGAATAGACTACAATGGCATTCAGTCGTCTATGGAGATCAGTCTTGGTGTGGATGATTAGGACTAGATCATTGGCGTACCTCAAACTTGGCAGGTGGAAACTCCCTACCTTTGGAGCGTGTGAATTAACCTGGTCTAAAGTTGGTGGAAGGTCAGCAAGAATGAGATTGAAAAGTGTGGGAGCAAGCACATACCCTTGCCTTAGACTCTGGTATGTTCAAATCTTTCTTGAGAAGTGGGAACTATTCCCCAGTTTTATTCTGAGCCAGGTGTCAGTATGAATAAGGATCAGGGCTTGCAGCAGGGCCTGGGGGATGTTCCAATTGACAAGCTTCTGCCAGAGTTTGATCGAATTCTGCTTTGTAATCTATAAAGCAGAGAAAGAGAGGATTGTGATTGTTGTGGCGTTGGTCAAGTAGCAATGATAGTGCTTGTATGGTTACTGCCCCGTGCTCTTAGAACATCCGGCTTGATTGAGGGGAATATTTGCTTTTCTGTGGCACAAAATGTTAGTTCTTCAAATAGGTATCCAGCTAAATAATTTGACTCCATGTCAAGAAGTGCTATTGGCAGATATTTAGTGGGATTGGAGCTGTCCCCTCCCTGGATGGGAGAGTTGATCAAGCTCTTCCAAGAGGCAGGTATGCAGTTGGTGGTTATAATGCTGTGGAAAACCAGCTCCAAGCTGTTTGCCCAAAAGACTTTGGGCCTCATTATGAGTTTGGTAGTCCAACTGCAGGACATCCAAACTCATGGGGAGGACACCACCACCATGGTGGTGACGTCCCCCCGAGTGTATTCCAATGTTCCCGCTGGGCTGACTGGAGAAAACATTGTAATATGTATACCCACTGGGCTGACCAGTGGGGACAGTGCTAGGATATTGGCCTCGGCTCCTTAAAGGGAGCCGAGGCCAATGTCCCAGCATTCCAGCACCCTTGTAATGAGCACTATCTGCAAAGCAGACAGTGTGCACTCAAATAGTGCACACTGGGTAGTGCATGGCCCCTCTATGGCCCTCAGCACTGCCTTTCCACCAGACTTTTCATGGAGGGGTTCCCGCTATAAAAAGGATGGCGGGAAGTGGAGTTGTAATCAGCCAGGTGGTTTTGAGTTCAGCGCGGCCATGGCTAGTTACAAGTCTGACCGCCAGCACCATATCAGTAACCATGTTCCTGGTGGGGATGGCGGTTTTTAGGGGGGGTCCGCTCACAAATGTTGTAATGTAGTGGTAAGACTGCCACAGCTGTGGCGGTTCGACCGTAACAACAGGGCTGGCGGTCCTAGGACCACCAGTCTCGTAAAGAGGCCACTTGTCCTCTTTGAAGATAACCATAGGGAAGCTGTTAGGTCCTGTTGCTCCTTCACGGCAGCCCTTCGTGTTTGGCTCTTCAATTGTAGCAGCTTGCAGCTTCAGGGAGATAGAATCGCTTAATCACTTTCAGCCTCTCAAGATCTCCATTGACTCTCACCTGGTGTGACAGACCAGCATTTTGAGAGAGAATATGTACTGCTGATGCTTGATGCGCCATGCGGTAATCCACATTTGGTGTTGTTCTGTGCAAAGTGATTAAACAGAAAATCATGAAACTGCTTTTCCTGGGTATTTACAATTGTTACAGAATTTCACACAGTTTTCCAAAAGCTTTCATGTCCGTTGGATTTTTTCATCATTTAATAGCCTGACCCAAGATATTTCTTTCACCTCTTTTCTTAAGTCCCACCTATACTTTCTGTAAGCTGTTCTTACTTTCACCACTGCGGCTTTCAGGGGTTGGTTGGTTGGAGTTTTGTGGAGGGCCCTGAGGGCCTGATTGATGGTGCATTTTAGGACTTTGAATTTATTGGAAGCTGTCATCTTTATACCCACTAGCTACTTACCAGGGCCGTGTACTGGCATAGCATGTTGCTCAGCGAATTGCATGGTGAACTGGGCCCAGGTGAATTGATCGGCATCCCCTTCAGCTGTGTGAAAGGAGTGATCATTTTGCTAACTCAGGAAGATTGAGTGCTGAATTAGTTGACCATATTATGCTTCTGCTGTTGACGGTATAGGTAGAGCCATGGTTTGCTTTAACCAGGACATGATGGACAAGACAGATGGCTAGGCTCAGTTCCTGTTGAAGATGGCCGCTTTCCCCGCTAGATGATACTCAGAAGCTGTCAACATGATGGAACAGTGAGACTAAAAGTATTGTAAAGTCTATTAGAGAAGTACTTGTATGAATTTGAAAAGTAGCTGCTGGTGGGTCATTGGATGGAAACTGACCGTTGACTGGTTTAAATGCTCTAGTTCATTAATAAGCTCTTTGCCTTTTTTATCTAACTTAAGGAAGTGGGATTGACTCTGGGCTGGAATTGCCCCATATGCGTTCTGGGCTGTTAGAGTCTTGTCTTCTTGTGGCTCGCCAAGCAGATTCACGTTAAGGTCACCTGAGAGGAATATCTCTGTAAGAGATGGCCCTTCTAGGAGTTCACCGATCTCGTTTTTCAGATTCTCTATGAATATGAGCCTGATTTGGAGTTTGGCGGATAGGGTTACTCTGTCACTAATGTGACAGATATCCCATATGCTGTATTACAATGCCATTGTATCCTACTGGAATCGTAATATGGTGGATGGAATATCAGTCACGTTTGTGATGGAGTAACCTGTCCACCAAACGAATTCAGGCCTTATCTGCTTAGCCTTTGCGTTTGGTGGTATGTATATATTTGATAATGCCAGGGGAATCGTACTTGTGCCCCAAGTTAAGGTGGTTTGAACAATTTGCAGACCTGGGCACCATGTTGGTTTTAATATATAGTACCTTCTAGTGCAGCAGATATGTACATTGCCAACATCCCACTGTGGGGGCCATAGGATGACTCTTTTCATATTGGTGTAGAAAAATGATGCAGCCTGATATAGTTGGCAGATCCTCTGCCCAGGTGTCCTGTAATATGATCAACTGAAATGAATTTAGATATTTCAGCACCTCTTCTTAATTTATGTAGCAGGCCATTGATGTTCCATGAGCATATCCATCAGTATTCTGTTTGATCAGAAATGGTTTTATCCTTAGGTGTGATACATTGCTGAGTTCTGGGTTTCTTCAACTCTCCAGAGACCCAGCCCCAGTCGTGGTCATCCACCAGTGGCTTTTTGTCTTCCTGTGCTAGAAGTGGTTCTGGATCTCTGATTTTCCTTCGGGACTTCCTAAGGACACTCCTTAGAACTGAACATATATGCTTTGGGTCGCTGGATGTATCTTGCCCCTTTGCCTCAACCGCTAAAGGATGAGGGTAGGCTGGCTCGCTGAAGAAGGGTACATGTATCCCCCATCCTTTTATACACAAGTAATCTACATTTATGTTACAGATGTGTGTGGTTGGTTATTCTGATCATGACCGTGAGAAAGAATATAATTTTATGTTTTGCTCTTTAGACCGGTAAGAGAGTACGAGTGAGCTATCAAGCCAGTTGGTTGAGTTTTACATTCTCCTTCCTAAGAGGGACATGCCACTATTTTCTCAAAGAACTTTGCCATTAAAATCAGTGAAGTATGTGTGCCTCTACTGGTGATTGCACAATCTCCATGCAGACAGTCTTTGTAATAATATTATTATAATATATGGGAGCCTGCAATCCCTGTGTAAAAGTCAGTCTCTAATTTAATTAGTTGAGATGTCTAGAGTCACGTGTAATAAAGAAATGTGCAACTGCTCAACAAGAGTAAGTTACTATAGTTGATTTGTGGGATCATAATTCGTATTGGCATAGCCAGCACCCAAAGTAAAAGACCACTGGGCATAGTTACATCTGCAGTTTAAATAACAAAAACAAGAACTGACTTTTCTTTCTTTAGATTGTTTCTAAAATAAACAGTTGTCAGCAGAGATACCTATGGCAACATATTTAATTTGTGCACCTTATTGATTATTACAGGAAAAATAGAGATCCTCTGCCTGTTTGTGCACATACTGGGAGACAGTATGCGTTTAATCTCAATTAGCTTGAAGTGAATCTAGTATCTTTTTGCAGCAAAATAGTAACTTCATTTTTGTGTGTTTATTTTGAACTACTTATTCTGCTCTTATTCTTCATGACTGCAGCCATACTATCTCTTCCAAATGAAAGAGAAATTCACCAAGTATTTAGATAGTTTGTAAAAAGGGTGATGGTGTGACCATTAATTATATGGAATAAAATACCCTCTGCTGTATGTTAAAAGGATATTGCAAGACAAGTTGGAATTCTTTGGTATTATAAAGAAGGTTGACCTTCAACCTTATTCTTTTATATGACGTGCCTTAGCCTTATAATATGTTGCAGGAGGTATGTTATCCACTATAAGATGTTATTCTAGAGCATACACTTATCCTCAAAGGTGTTTTGGGGCTAGAGGATATAAAAATAGAATTTCCAAAGACCCCATGTAAAATAAACAGGTAGGATTTGATAATTTTATAAAATTTACTAAGCTGTAAGATACATTATTCCAAAATGTAAGGTCACTACAGGGTAACAGCGCCCTTAAGAAATTCAATAATCAATTAATCAGTGACAGCTAATAATGAGTGAAGCGAATGAAATCATAGAGATTATGGGTTGGCTATGTGTGTGTGTGTGTGTGAGTGTGAGTGTGAGTGTGAGTGTGAGTGTGAGTGTGTGTGTGTGTGTGTGTGTGTGTGTGTGTGTGTGTGTGTGTGTGTGTGTGTGTGTGTGTGTCAACATCCATACTATCAGTATAGCTGCAAGATATTTTGTTAGCTGTACCCAGAAACACAGAGACTGATTAATATATGTGGTCAAAATTGTCTGGCTAAAATTAAAGCTACCTGTGAGGTCGACTAAGACATTGGTTCATCTACTGAAGTGCCTACTACCGTACCTAATACTTTTAGTGTGTTGTATCATGAGTACAAGGAGCAGTTTCTGTACAATTAGCTAATCCTATGTGTTGTTGCAAGCAGAGTTACTCATTTAATCCATGGTTACAAAGGTTACCATTAGTCCTTTAAAAAGAAAAATACTAATTTTGAATAACAATACATAGACACTTATTTTACAAAACACATTTAGGAAAAAAATGGTTAATCCCAAAAGATAATGTGAAAGAATTGTACTGCATCAAATTATTTCGAAAACTCATATTATCTCAGACACACCATACAAGTATTCAGGTTTATCCTGTGATCAATTATGACTTTTAAAGAAAACAAATAGATCCTCAAAATTAACGTATTTGCACACATGCTCACAATGAAGATTAGACCAGAGAAGTACATTATCTAATGCCTAATTTGATGTACTTTGACAAATCTGCATAACATTTGGCAGACACTTTGTGAGTGCAAATGAATAAGGTACACTCTTCCACAGGGAAGAACCACAGGTCAAAGTACACTCTAAGAGTAGAAGACTTCCGGGTCTGCGGCCGCCAGGTAGGTCTTGGCGCAGGGACATCAGCAGGCAATTGGCCACGGTAGTCCCTCAGCTGGCATTTTCCCAACGGGGCCATCCCCTAATACAGAAGGGTACAAACCTATTTAGGTTTTTTGTGCAGCTTTTTAGGTAAGTTGTTTACCTTTCACATACCTCACACTTTTGAGTTCTTTAGTGAAGCTTAGGAGTGTTTTTGTGTTTTGGTCCTGAAGAACTACCAGCTTATCCACATGGACAACATAGGTGTGAAATATGTCGATCATTTTCTAGGGACAAAGGATAAATTTTTCCTTTTCCCTACTTCTTTTTCGGCAGAGTGGAGGAACTTTATCTCCTCTCCCACCCCCCATGTTTTTAACCTTGACCTAGACCCCACGCGTAAAATAAACAGAGTTGGTAGGGTCCAGAGCCAACTTTAAACCACCCCCTCCAGCTTCCCATTTCTCCTGGTAGGTCTGAATCCATCCCTATGCTTAGCTACGGCATACATTCAAAAAGACATCTGGCAAAGAGCCCCCTCAAGGGGTCCGTCTGACACTGTAGCGCCAGCCCGAGGAGGATCAGGCACTATGATGAAGCATGACACCCGTTGGGTGTGTGTGAGGACCCTGTCTTCTACTCTTAGAGTGCCCTTTGACCTGTGGTTCTTCCCTGTGGAACAGTGTACCTTATTCATTTGGATATGACTCTGGGAGGATGTGCATTGGACCAATTTGAAATTTCCCTGTCCCTCTAGTATTTTGTAGACTTTGTGAGCGCAGCCTAGTGTCTTCACAGAGTTATTTGGGATGAAATAAAAGCAGCATACACTTCACATTGTCAGTCACATAACAAATTTTGCTATTGACTATAGCATATTCTACTGATCGGAATGACACTAAACTTGACATGACGCTCAAAATTCGCTCAGAACTGGCTCCTCCGTGTCAAACTGTAAACCTGTTCAGTAGCTGATGAAATATTTACTTAACAAAAGACCTCAGACGATCCTGAAGGGTTAATATTACATATTGCTGCATCTTCACTAACACCAATCATGCTATTTGACAAATGTGTATGAACATTGACAGACACTTGGTCTGGTTAAATAAGAATATATGTTTCACATTTGAATTGTTTAAGGAAGTGAAAGGTAATGTTGGTGGTGATCCAAAATGAACATCTATTTTAAGCCCAATTGGGCCATTTGATTGGTGCTAAAATATAAACTGCTGAATGAGTTACACAAACTTGGCATGAAGATGCATCTGAACTAATCAAATATATATTTTGTATGTGGGTGTTTCCGCTGGCTTTTTTTAAATTTCAGACCAATTTTATTAATTTTAAAGATACAGAATTTGAGGTTTGGGAAGCGGTGTTGCACAACAAAAGAGATGTTTTTACATAATAGACAACTAAAGTTTGCAATGAAAGATATGTACCACACAAAATACACATTTATTGTTCTATACAGTTCAGTTAACGGATAGTCCCATACCATATCTTAATAGTATATTATGATACACAAAAAGGGCAAAATAATATTAAAATGCTAAGAGAGGTAGAGAAATATAAAAGAGTATAAGACGGTATAGAAATGAACGAAGGGAGTGAGGGAAGTGTAGGGTAACAAAAGGTGCACAGTGGTGTAGAGCAGTGCTTAATTTGTAAATAAAAACATGCCGGTGCCCAAAGCCCTCCTCTTAAACATGCGGCTGCTGCAATTAAATGTGCAAGCACGGAATACTGAGGCAGCATAATCCTGAAGCCATCTCGTGCCTCTTCAATCCATTTTCACCCACTCCCTATCCCTTCAGCTCATTCTTGCAGCATTCTGCTTTCTCCCTTTGTGACACTTTTTAATTTTTCTCTTCCTCCATCTTTCCCATATGTATCTTTTGCTCTCAGTAAATGCTTGAGGCAGAAAAATAAGTGCTGGTTCGAAAAAATAAGTGCTGTGCTCTGCAAGTGTCAGCTCCTCCCACCACTGTAGCTCAGGAAGGCCCATCAGTCTGGTGATGGGCCATCAGGATGTGCAGGGCACACCCCGGCTCCCTTGTGTGACTGTCTAGAGTGAATGCCCAAACAGCCCAACTGCCATCCTGACCCAGATGTTTATTCAGCAAACAGGCAGAGAGACAGAATGGTTAGCAAGAAAATGACCACTTTCTAACAGTGGCATTGGCAAACTCAGAGTCCAAAAAACAACTTCACCAAAAGATGTATTTTTATATTGTGAGTTGGGAGACCACAAACCCCATATCCCTATCTGCCCTCAATGGAAAATTATACTTAAGAGATATTTCAAGGCAATTCCCATTTTACACTATGGGAGAGATAAGCCTTGCAATAGTGAAAATCCTAATTTAGCAGCATTTCATTACCAGGACATATAAAACACACCAGTACATGTCCTACCTTTAAAATACACTGCATCCTGCCTATTGGGCTGCCTTGGGCCTACTTCAGGGGTGACTTACAAAGGGAGAGTTTGGGCATGGCAAGTGGGTGCACTTGCCAGGTCGAAATGGCAGTTCAAAACTGCACACACAGACACTGCTGTGGCAGGTCTGAGACATGTTTGCGGGGCTACTCATGTTGGTGGCACAATCAGTGCTGCAGGCTCACTAGTAGCATTTGAATTACAAGCCCCGGGCACACATAGTGTACTTTACTAGGAACTTACTAGTAAATCAAATATGCCAATCATGAATAAACCAATCACCAATACAATTTAGACAGGGAACACTTGCACTGCAGCACTGGTCAGCAGTGGTCAAGTGCTCAGTCCCGAAGCCAGCAAAAATTAAATTCAGGACTGGATCACAAATAGGAGGTCAGAGGTAAAAAAACAGGGAAAACCATGCCAAGATCTAACAGAGGGGTTAAAGGAAGAGTAGGAAGGGATGAAAGAAGGGCTAAAGAGGGTTTAGCTCTCACCCACAAAAAAGAAAGTCCCTTGCTATTCACAAACTATACTTCAATAGTTAGTCCATCTCAGAGCTGAAGTGAGTCCAGAACCACACATGGCCAACCACTGGCAATGCATTGTCCTCCCACAGAAAATAGTGGAGGTAGAAACAAAATAATAACTGGACTAATGTTCAAATAATTTAATTTATTTTAACATTTCAAACATATACATAATTTTAATTTAATGTTAAAGTAATATATAAGTAATATATATAGAAACAATTATTAGCTCATTATAAAATGTTAGTAACCTTTTCTAAATATAAAAATAATTACATTCATTAATTCTAAAAATAACTTTAAATATTTTTTATAGCATAGTAGATAAATAGAATTTTTTACCTTAGGTAGGCTTTTGTATTATTAGAAGTCTTCCAAAAATAGTTTTAATTGAATAAATACAAAATAATTAAGTATTGAATTCAAAATTAAGTTTAAAATGATGTAGCATTTTATGTCGTTCCACATTCGAAAAGCTGTGGCATTTTTTATTTTTCTCTACATTTGTAATAAACATACATTCATTTAAATTAAGATTACAATTTTAGTATTTTTTAACTGTAATAAACTTTTAAACTTTTACCTAGTCTTTACAATTGAGAGACCTCCACCCCAGTGATGCAGATCTTGGCCTAAATGTGAAAATGTAACGCTTGTGAATTACGTTCCACCTCCTGAATTCAGAGAATGGAAACATGAAAGCTTACCCTTAACAGTAGTATTATTACTGCTACTATTAATAATAACAATAATTTTATTAACGAATTGGTAGCAGAAAAAACCTTTGTAGAAGAAACCGGTTCCTGAGTTGCACGGCAGGTACTGTACACCGGGTGAGTGACAGCCCACGTGAATGATGCCTTGCTTGAAACAGCACTCTGAATCTTCAAGGAAAGAATCAGCAATGTGTTAAGAGCACACTTTGCACTAATGGCTAGTTAGAGAAGCTCTCAGCTGGGATCCCAGGGGTCTGATGGATTGAAGGAGCATTAATCTCTCAGTGGGTCAGGCTCACCTCGAACATGCTTCGCAGGCAGCACTTGACATTTAGACCCAACAATTTCCACATCAACAGAAAAGCAGCTCTTATTTTTGAGCGGATGGCGGCTGGTGCCAATCACTCACATCTGTATCAGAGGGGCCATGGCAGGTGAGGTCACAGCCACACTGTTTATTTCCCAGTGTGTGAGGCAGTAAAGGATGGAGCTCTAAAAAAGGAAGGTAGTATTAACTTCCTGTACACACAGGAAGTGCAACAAAGCACCTGTATTCAATGCCAAAGTAACAAGTGGAAATGGTAATTATATGGTCAAAACTATGCCAATTGTAAGTTACACCCTGAGAGCACACTTCTTCAAAAGGTTTACCTCCTCTTTCGAAGTTCAATGCTTAAGGTATGCCTACAGTATACAGTAATTAAACTGAGAGTCCCCGACAAGCCTTTCGGGACACACATACAGTGACACTCATGTCTAGTGTAAAAGGTCATTTATTTAGGACAGGATTTAACATAAACATCAATAACTTTGAACTGTATGAACTCCCTCTTGCCTAACTTTAACTTAAAGCTTCCTTATGCCCTTCACTCTCTTCCAATGGCTCTCTTCAAATCTCCTCCCCAAGACACTCCCCTATCCCTTTCATGCCCTCCTTGTTTGTAAACATTCCACCCCTCATTCTGATCCTTCACCTCGTTTTTCCCCTTGGAAGGGGGGACAAGCCTGCATCTGGCTCTCCCCCTCCCCCATTTCCTGCCAGCCTTATGAACCACACCTGTCCAAACTGACGTCAAACCCTCTCCCCAACCTGATTTACTAGTGCCCTTCCACTAAAAACCATTCCCCCACTGCCTTCCTTCTCTGCCGGGCGGGTGGGTGGTCAACGCCTTCTCCTATCTAAGGTCGGCCTGGAAAGAGGCCGACCCCACCTATCCACCCCCTTTTAGACCTATTCCCTAAACCCACCCCCACCTACCTGTCCACCAATCCTGGCGCACCTGCGCCACTTCCTGCCCTCCCGAACAGGCCCGCGGAGAGACTAGAATGAGTCTCTCTCTCTGCGGGTCCCCTCATCGGGACACACATACAGTGACACTCATGTCTAGTGTAAAAGGTAATTTATTTAGGACAGGATTTAACATAAACATCAATAACTTTGAACTGTATGAACTCCCTCTTGCCCAACTTTAACTTTAAGCTTCCTTATGCCCTTCACTCTTTTCCAATGGCTCTCTCCAAATCTCCTCCCCTAGACACTCCCCTATTCCTTTCATGCCCTCCTTGTTTGTAAACATTCCACCCTCCCATTCTGATCCTTCACCTCGTTTTTCCCCTTGGAAGGGGGGACAAGCCCGCATCTGGCTCTACCGCTCCCCCATTTCCTGCCACCCAGCAAAACCCATGTGGCGTTTTGCTGCCCCACCCCGTAAACCCCTTGTTTACCGTACTGACTCTTCTTTATTATTCCCTGATCCACAGATTCTCTCCCCATAAGTTCTCTAACATCAACCTCAAACCCATCAAATAATACGCATTTCCCAATTGCGATAAGTGCACTCCATCATCCCTGAACAATGTCCCATCTTGTTCCGTAATGTCCTCGTGCCTCAGCACCTTAATCCCTTGGGCCCAGCAAAATACCCTCATTGCCCTGTTCAACTTTTTCCGAGCCCGCTCAATGGCTCCGTGATTGATTGCCCCTCTCCATACCCATCTGGGTACAAATTCCGTCCACACCAGACATGTCCCTCACAGTTTCCGCTTCAATAGCTCCAAGTCCTTCTGCATGAATTGAATCAATGTGAGCCCTGATTGCTTCACCAAATCATTTTCCCCTAAATGTATCAGCAATAAGTCCGGACAACCCCACTGCGGCAAGTTCCCTGTAATAAATGGGAGTAAACTCCCCCACCTCATTCTGCTCTTTCCCCACCAACGCACTTCGTGGTGTCTGCTGGGCAGTCCCATTGATCTGCCGTAGATTTGTTTTTCTGCAAATTTCGACGCCCAATGGACGAATGAATGACTGACCAGCCAAGTCACTGTCTTATCGTTCCGCGGTCCGGCCACGCATCCTGTAGAGAAAGAACACTATAACAACTGTGGTGAACGTCTAAACACCTCCCCAACCTGTGTTTCATCAGGGCCTAACATAACGCTCGCAGCATCTGGATTTCCATCTACCTATAGCTTTAATCTTAGCCCAGTCCCAACCTAAATGGGCTGCCACTGTAGCTGCCCTGATCCTGAAGGAATGCGTTCCAAAATCCCCTGCTTGGCGTCCCGTCCGGCCCAAAGCCATCCTCAAAACTTGCAACAGCTGATAGCTAGTAAGTTTCTTGCCTGAAGCATGCACGAACACCCCTGTTTCCACAGCCGCTCCCAACTTCTGTTTGAAAACCATCCACTCTCTCACTGGACATGCTAGCTCATCACCTCCTTCTTCCAACCATACCCACTTTCCTTTTCCTAACTGGTCCGTCTTGGACCTCCTGAGCCATATACCCAACCTTCCCTTGTGCATACAGACCTCCTTCACCTTCACACCACACTCTATGCCCAACAATTCAGATACCCTAAATGCCCCGAAAAACATCCAAACCATGCACAACCTAAAAAGTCCTACTTCATGCTCGTTCATGCAACATACCAGCAAAACGTGCAACAGCTCCCGCAGTATCTCAAAAGTAATGGGCTCTCTTGCCTTATTTTCCGCCCCGGCCCTGACCCTGCCCCAACCTTTCAACATTTTTCCTAATAAATCATTACGCACCGGGTCCGTACCAAAGAAAAGTTTCCCATAAAATGAGACACCTGCCAAGTTCCCACCTATCGTGGCCGGGGATAGACCATCTTTAATCAGAAACAGCACAAAACGTAAGGCCCGTGCCTCCAAAAACTCTGATCCTTGCGCCCAAACATTGCCCTTAAACTCTTCAAAAGATTGAAACTCCAACCATGCGAGCCTGTAACTTCGCCGCATAGATACCGCTAAAGATATCTCCACCAGCCCCGAGATCATCATGCCCCCCACTCCCAAATGTCTGCTGGGACCGCAGTCTTGATCTGTTCCGCTCCTGGCGCCAGCTCGCAAAAACGCCTCCACTGTGAACGAGATAGGGAGTCTGCAATCTCGTTGTACACCCCTGGTATGTGTGCAGCTTTAAAGATAACATTGAGAGATAAACATTGCAGCATAAATTGACGTAACAAACGCAAAACTCTTAGATCCCTAGCCCTCTGTCTGTTTACTAATTCTACTACCGTCATGTTGTCCACCTGGAAAACCACCGTCCTGTTGGCCAGCTCCTGTCCCCAAACTGCCAGTGCCACTAACAATGGAAAGAACTCTAGGAACG
Source organism: Pleurodeles waltl (assembly GCF_031143425.1). NCBI lineage: Eukaryota > Metazoa > Chordata > Amphibia > Caudata > Salamandridae > Pleurodeles > Pleurodeles waltl. The sequence goes on from NC_090442.1 coordinate 766,670,910, forward strand.
CAATGCTCCTTCCTTGTTGTAACCATTGCCGGGGCCATGCCTCAGCGCACCACCTCCCGTCCCAGTAAATGCCAAAACCAGATGCCCCTGCCGCATCCGAAAATATTTGAACCTGCCGTACTGTATCCGCGTCCCCAAAAGACATTGGCACCCCGTTAAACTTTTTCAGGAACACCTCCCATACCTTGATATCCTCTCTCAGGGCCACCGAAACTCTTATCCTATGGTGCGGTAACACCGCCCCTGACAAGGACAGTCAGAGTTGTCTACAAAAAGTACATCCTCCCCTCACTACCCTGCACGCAAAGTTGAGATAACCTAGCAATTTCTGTGCCGTTCGTAAGTCCATTTTGTGCAGGGTAGGCACTGATGCTAGACATTCCAGTATTTCCGTCACCTTTGACGCTGGCAATCTAGCCACCATTAGCTCTGCATCTAGCTCGATGCCTTAAAAGGTCAGAATTGATAGTCGTCCCTCAGTCTTTTCCGGTGCCAATGGCACTCCTATCTGCTGCATTAATTTCTGAAACGCTGCTAAAGCCCTTCCACATGCCCCAGATGTGGCATCTCCTACAAATAAAAAATCATCTAGATAGTGCGTCACCGCCCTGTGACCACTTGCCTTCACAAAGACCCACTGTAAAAAGGTACTGAAGGTTTCAAATAGTGCACATGATATCGCACAACCCATGGGTAAGACCCTGTCCACATATATGGCTCCGTCCAATTGCATGCCTAGGAGGTCAAAATCTGCTGGATGAATAGGTAGCAAACGAAAGGCTGACTGTATGTCACATTTAGCCATTTCCAATTTTATCCCGTACCTCAAAACTAACTTCACAGCATCATCCACTGAAGCGTAAATTACCTTGGTGTCATCTTGCGCGATAAAATCGTTTACTGACCCACCCTCCGGCCATGACAGATGATGTATAAGGCGGAACTCGCCTAGCACTTTTTTGGGTACTACCCCTAACGGGGATATCATTAAGTGATCAGTTGGCCAGTCAAAAAACGGACCTGCTATTCTCCCGAGTGCCACCTCCTTCTCCAGTTTGTCGCGTATTACCTGTGGCTGTTCCTTAGCAGACCGCAAATTATCTGCCCACCTCCTCTGCCGGGGACCTTGGTAACCTACCCTAAAACCTTCTCGAAAACCCCATTCCAATTGTCGAGCCCTAGCCACGTCAGGATACCTGCTCAACCATGGCAACAACACTTCCAATCTAACTTGTGTAGGACCCCTTTTGTGGAGGAGCTCCTTGCGAGCCTCTTCCTCTCGCCGCCCTCCATTGTTCTGCAGGGCTATTAAGGGAGAAACACTGGATGACTGGGTGACGGCCCCCGCACTTGGAGCAGTCGTGTTTAAACCTACACTGAGCCCGTGAGCAGAAACCCTTGTTGAAGTTCCAACAAGCCCTTGTGTTGGCCACCTGCGTTTTTGTAGTGGTGCCCACCCCCCCCCGGGGTGGGGCGTGCCTGAAAAGGCTTATATGTTACCGGCAGTCCGCTCGCCGTATGAGTGGATGCCGATGCCTGTGCTGATGCCATCCATTGCATCCATAACTCCGGATCAACGTCTCCCCACGGCTTTTCTGGGTTTACACTCACCCGAGCCCTAAACTCCTCGTCATAACTTAGCCATGCAAAACCACCAAAATGCATCTGTGCCTTTCTAATAATATCCATGTACTTGAAAAGCATGATGGCCCTGTCCGGGTACTTTTCACAATATATACTGGCAAAGATCAAGAATGCGGATGTCCAATTGTCCATTGTAATGGGAACCCTGGGCCTGCACGCTAACTCCCATTCTTCTTCCTTGGAACCTTCCTTGGCCTGTATGTCCCTGTGTAGTAGTTTAAAAACATCTACGTATTCATGCTTCCATATCCTTGCCTTATTTTTTTTCGTGACATGCGACCCTAGGGGCTTGGCCAAACCCATGTACAGGAGGCGCTTCTTGTGCGCCCCCCCTTCTTTATCCTCAGTGGACGTGTCTTCCCCTATGGACTGACTACCTGTTGTTGCGACATTGGTAGATGCCGTCTCCTTGTCCAAGTCACCCTTCTGTGCTGAAACCCCCCCTGGGCCCCCCATACTGACCCATCTCCTACCCCTATGGATTTGGTAGTGCATGTAGCCCTGCTAGCCTCCCCCCTGTCACCCCATACTGACCACCATCTCCCCTTACTTCCAATCGGCTCCCCCAGATTGCGCAGTGTTCTCCTTGTCGTTCCGCCACGTGGCCTTGTATGCCTTAAACCAGCTGGCCTTTCGGCCACGACATTGTCCTGAAAAACAAAAGCAGAGGCCGGGGTTGCGCGTACTTGCACCCGCCCCCCCTCCCTTCCTTGACACCGCTCACTTCCTCGTCACGTATTTCTCCATCTTCCCAATCCTCCCCATCTTCTTCATAGTCCAATCCCAACTCATCTTCGCCTACCCAACCCACCTTGTTTTCTACGTACCCTTGTGGTTTAGTTGCCAGTGTTTCTGCTGCCACTTGCCCCGCATGGCGCATACCATCATTATGACACCCCCGCTCCCACGGTGTAGGGAAGGCCGCTGCAGACCCCTCTATTGCTTCGGACCAACGCGCGCGGGCAGTATTGCGCTCCGTTGGCGCCCACTTTTTCTTGCCAACCTCTATTGTTGACATCGTATTGGCTCTTCCCATGTGGCCGCATGAACCACTGGGGCTTCCTACACTGACCTGCCCTTCGGCCACACCAGCCTCCTGAACCCTACCCGCTTCCGACTGCGGTATCCAAATCCAGCTTCCTGCTCTAGACCCTACCGTCTGGATCCCCCTCGTGTCTACGGCTTCCCTGCTCTTCTTGTTTTCTTCGCGGCGTGACCCACCCTCTTCCCTGTCCTTGCATAATTGGGCCCACCTGGCCTCCGTTTCCGCCACGGCCCTGTGCTGCTTGCGAATTCTGGCGTCCAGGTCCCGGACCCGTGTTCCTTGCGCGGCGGGTTGCGGAGAACCCCCTCCCCCCGCCCTGGCATCTTCGCTAGTCTGGGACTTAAATATGCTCGCCTGTCGCGTGTTAGGCTTGGCTCTGCCTGCCCCTCCCCTGGGTTTGCCTGCGTATTTCCCACGTTTCCTGGCTGGGGGCCCCTGTCCCGTTGGTATGTTGTTCCCGCTCCTGGGGCATGACAGGTCCAGTGGGGTCTGTATGCCGATGGGCCCCAGGGCGGGCTGCTCACTCCTGTCCCCTTGTAACCCTGGGGCCTGATCTGCCGAGATGTCTCCTACCCCACCTGTGGGCCCCCCTGTTGATGGGCCTGCGCAGCCTGTTCCTGTGTTCCCTGAGCCCGGGTGCCCTGTGATTCCCCGCCGAACATTAGAGGGCTAAACGTGCCAGGTGTCCCAGACCGCACCTCAGGAGCCTGTTCTTGTCTCCCCTGGACTTAGTCCCTGTCTCCCTCTGAGTCCTGCGACTCGCATGCGGCGATTGCCGCCGCCACACCGCTAGATGCGGCCCGCGTTGGACGTGTCATACCCACTCACGCCTGATCAAGTACCCCGGGCCTGAGCAAGTCTGCCCGGCCGGCCTCGCCTAGAACCCGAAGCGCGGCCCTGACAGCTTCTGAATCATGCCCCGCTGCCATGGCACTGTGTTAACGCTCTGCCCGCTCAACTTGCGCTGCACCCGCCTTGCCTGCACGGACTGTGCCTGCACGGACTGTGCCCCCCCTTCCTTATGCTGCTCCTGGATTGGTGCCCCTAAAGTTCTACATGATTTAATTTATGGGCTCCTGTAGCTGTGGCCCCCAGAAACTGTGTTGTGGCCTGCGTGCCCACTTGTCTGCCTATGTATAATTAGTGGTGGCCAACCTGTGTAGCCCGCTTCCTTAAATCACAGGCCCGCCCAGGCGCCATGTGCTGTGCAGCCCTTGGGGCCTGGCCCACTTAAAAATGCCCAGCCGCGTTTCTGTAAGCCAGTGTGTGGCTGCGCACTCTAGCGCGTCTAAAGCCGCTGCCTACTATAGCCTCGGAGCGCCCCTCCCCCCGCACCTTTGTGTAAGCGCCTGGGGCCACCTGGCCTGGCGCCTCTGGCCCGCCCCTGCTGGGGCGTCGGGGGTTGCCGACCGGCCTCCGCATGTTTAATTTGGATCGCCTGTTCCAGTGAGCGCCGGGGCTGGGAAAGCCTCCACGCGCCTGCACGCGCCTTTGGTGCCGCTCTCTGGGGGCACGGCGGTGACTCCGCTGTAGACGGCACCCTGGCCGAACCCACCCATCCTCCTGCGCGTGCCTGGCCTCACCCACCCTTTCCAGGCACCCCCCCCCCCCTCCGGCAGAACCCAGAAAGGTTGCCCAGCCCGCCCACTGCGTATGCTCTGCAGTTGTAGCACCTAAGACACCCTGGGCCCTGACTAGACGACACTTGCCTCAAAACTTCCCTTCCACGCCTTCCTCAATGCCTTCTCCTATCTAACGTCGGCCCGGAAAGAGGCCGACCCCACCTATCCACCCCCTTTTAAACCTATTCCCCTAAACCCACCCCCACTTACCTGTCCACCAATCCTGGCACACCTGCGCCACTTCCTGCCCTCCCGAACAGGCCTGCGGAGAGACTAGAACGAGTCTCTCTCTCTCTCCGCGGGCCCCCTCATTCTTATGAAAGGCAGACAGAGCTGAAGCTTTCGCGCAGATCTACACAACGCTACCTAGCGACCATCATTTGTGAGCTTGCGGACTTCCTTTATGATTTAATTGCGCAGTCGCACATCCCACAATGACCTTCAAAATGTGTTGGAGAAACCCGGAAGCTTGTACTAAAGAACCAAGCAGAAGTGTTACATCTATAGGTCTACGTGATTTTTTTAATTTCAGCTGCTGACTTCTAAAAGGAGGTGCAAAATGACCCGTGCTGTGCAAAAATCAGATTCAATAACTGTCCATGAAAATTCAGTAAGTGCAAAGAGTTGGATCAGTTTCTGACCCATATTAGTTTTCCCCGTGCAATGGGGAAAACATGGGGACTGTGTTTTTTTATTACCATTATTTCCGAAGGGGTCTCTCCTAACCTTTGCATGAGTGTGCAAAACAATGGGAATCAGCAGGAATTTGTATGAAATATGTGCTTTAAAATCTGGCATAAATACGTTTTGCGCTAAAGTTTAAATTTAGCACTGCACTGAAAAGGAGGCCACATTTTGTCTGTGTATAAGTACCTCTGGGGCAAACACGTAAATATATCACTTTTCCGTTTGGAGGATGTATTTGATCTGCCTGTGATGGTGTCGTGCTGCGAGGCAATTCCCCGCAAGGAAGTTCCAGCTGAGCTGTTCGAGGCCTAGGAACGGTTTGATGTTTATCCATTTTTGGGGGTGGAGTTGGTCCTTAATGGAGGATGTCTTGGTTGCTTTAATTTTGGTTGTGGCCATTACACATGCCGTATGGCCGAGATTATGCAGTGTCTGCAGGTTACCAGTGTCTCAGGGGTGCAAGGCGTTGGCAGGACCACAGGGTCCTCCATCTTGGGGTTGAAGAAAAGCAAGTGTGCTGTCACGCTTAGCTGCCTTAACGCCTAGTTGGGCTGCCGGGGTTGTCAGGTTCCTGGCTGGTTAGGGGAGTGACAGGAAGTTGTGGAGGCTAAGCAGGGTTCGGGTGGTCCCTCCAATGCTGAGGCCTAGCGGTGCCTCTCCCAACCACTGGTTCGCCCTATTTTGTGGACCTTTGCAGGGCAGACACCTTCATTAAGGTGCCGGTTCAATAACTCAGATCCGCTTTACCGATTGTGGCAGGGACCAGGGTGTCGGAGATCAGGCGAGACGCATCGGGAAATAATTCAGTGACAGCTGTTTTAGTGTAAAAGGTCATTTATTAGTACAGGATTGCATAAGCAACATAACCTTAACTTTTAAACGTAAACCGTAACTTTAATATTGCCCTCCCTTTAACATCTCCTCGCTCATCCTTCCCCTTCAAACACTTATTTCATTTCCATTCCCCTACGCACTCCCCTTTTCCTTTCATGCCCTATTTGGTTCGTGCGTACCCCCACTCAGAGCCTTCACCTGCTTGTTTATTCCCTGGAAGGGTGGCCAAGTCCGCATCTGACTCACCACCCTCCCCCATCTACTGCCAACCAGCGCAAACCCATTTGGCATTTTGCTGCCCCACCCCCCCCCAAGGCCACGCTACTGCAACCAGAACTTCTCATTTCTTGTTTGTTATCCACAAGTCCTCTCCCCACAACTCCTCCACCAGCAGTCTCAGATCTGTCAGATAATATGCATTTCCCAGCGTGGACAGGTGAACACCATCGTCTCTGAATAATGTCACCTCCTGCTCTGTAATGTTCTCATGTTTCAGTATTTTTATCCCTTGTGCCCAGCAAAAAACCCTCATCGCTCTGTTAAGTTTCCTTCGAGCCCGCTCCATGGCTCCATACTTTACTGCCCCTCTCCACACGGGGAACAAATTCTGTCCACACCAAGCATGTACCATGCAGCTTTTGCTTGAGAATCTCCAAGTCTCTCTGCATGTGCTGCAGTAGCGTGAGTCCTGAAAATTTTACCAGATCATTCTCTCCCAAATGGATGATTAACAAATTCGGACATCCCCAGTTCAATAAGTTAGCTGTGATGAAAGGAAGCAGGTCACCCCACCGCATGCCGCTCTTTCCCCACCATAGCACCTCGTGCCGCCTGCTGGATAGTCCCAGGGCCCGACCATATATCTGTTTCTCCGCGAACTTCGCTGCCCAGTGGACAAATGAATGGCTAACCAGCCACGTTACCATCTTGCCCTGCGATGGACCAAACGCATCTCCTGCAATGGAAAAATAACTGTAACATGTGTTTTAAATATCCACCCCCGCCCCAAAAAACCCTGCAGCTGTCCCTCCTCACATCTCAGGGTCTAACGTATCGTTCACAACACCTTGATCTCCAGCGGCCTATCGCCCTGATCTTTGCCCAGTCCCAACTCAAATGCGCCGCGGCCGTAGCTGCCCCAATTCTAAACGAATGCATGCCAAAAACCATGGCCCGGTGGCCCACGTGGCCCACACGTCCCAACACCATCCTCAATACTCGTAAAAGCTGAAAACTGGTGAGCTTGGACCCTGATCTGTGCACAAAAACCCGGCTTCCCTGTTCGACATACATGAGGATTGAAACTTGCTCCATTCCGTAACTGGGCAGGCCAACAGGTTGCCCCCTTTTTCTAACCATACCCACTTTCCCCTGCCTAGCTGGTCGGTTTTTGATCGTCTAAGCCACATCCTCAATCGATCGCCGTGCACGCACACCTCCCTGTAGCGTAACCCAACAACTCTGACACTCGAAAAGCTCCAAAGAACATCCACACCATGCATAAGCGGAAAAGTGCTAACTCGTATTCGTCTGCACAACATACCGGCAGTACGTGTAACAACTCCAGAACAAATCAAAAACTATGGGTTCCCTGGCCGCTCTACCCTCTACTGCTCTAATTCTGCCCCAACCTTTTAACATCCTTCCCAACAGATTGTTTCTTGCCGGGTCGTGATCAAAAAACAATTTCCCATAAAACGATACACCTGCCAATTTTCCCCCGATAGTAGCTGCTGATAAACCTTTCTGAATCATGTACAGCACAAAGCGCAACGCCCGATGCTCTAGCTGTTTGTCGCTCTGTCCCCCAAAATTTCCTGTAAACCTCAAAAAACTGAAAATCCAACCAGGCCAGCCGGTAACTTCGCTAAGTGGATTTCACTAAAGACATCTACACCAGCCCTGTGATCATCATGCCCCCCATTCCCAAATGTCTGCCTGGACCGATGTCTTGGTCTGTTCTGCTCCTGGCACCAGGTTGCGGAAACGCTGCCACTGTGAACGAGACAGGGAATCCGCAATCTCATTGAAAACTCCTGGTATATGGACAGCTTTAAAGATCACATTCAGAGATAAGCATTGCAACATAAATCGGCGCAACAAGCGCAACAAGCACAAAACCCTCAAATCCCTCGCCTTCTGTCTCTTCACCAGCTCCACGACAGCCATGTTGTTGATTCAGAATAAAACTGTCCTATTTGCTAAGTCCTGTCCCCATACTGCCATGGCCACCAGAAGGGGAAAAAATTCCAGAAAAGCAATACTCCTCCCTTGTTGTAACCATAGTGCTGGCCACGCCTCTGCGCACCATCTGCCATCCCAGAAAATCCCAAAACCATGTGCTCCTGCCGCATCTGAAAATATCTGTACCTGCCATACTGTCTCTTCCTCACAGAACCACATGGATACCCCATTGAATTGTTTCAGAAATGTTTCCCACACCCTAACATCCCCTCTGAGTCCCATTGACACTCTTATTCTGTGGTGTGGCAAAACCGCGCCTGACATGGACAACCCCAATCGCCTGCAAAAAGTCCTCCCCCCCTGACTGCCCTACAAGCAAAATTAAGGTACCCCAGCAGCTTCTGGGCTGTTCGCAAATCGATTTTTCGTGCCTCCTTCACTATGCCCAAGTAAAACAGCATCTCTGTTACTTTTTGTGCTGGTAATCTGGCCGTCATTGTACTGTAGTCTAACTCAATACCCAGAAAGGTGAGAACCGCTGAGGGGCCTACAGTCTTTTCGGGTGCCAAAGGCACTCCCATCTGATGCGGCATGTCCTGAAAAATTGTCAGAGCCTTACAGCACTCCCCCGAATCCATCTTTCCTACGAACAGGAAATCATCCAAGTAATGGGTCACCGCATAATGCCCACTGCTCTTGACAAACACCCACTGCATGAAGGTGCTAAAAGCTTCGAACAGGGCGCATGAAATCGTGCAACCCATGGGCAGGACCCTTTCCACATATATTGCTCCTTCAAACTGCATCCCCAGCAAATCAAAATCTCCTGGGTGTATCGGCAATAGCCTGAAAGCTGATTGTATGTCGCATTTTGCCAGTTCTGCCCCACAGCCACACGCCCTGACCAATTTAATAGCATCATCCACAGATGCATACACCACTCTGGTGTCTTCTGCCCCAATAGAATCGTTAACAGATGTGCCCTCCGGCCATGATAGGTGATGAATCAAGCTGAATTCACCCAGGGCCTTCTTCAGCACTACTCCCAATGGGGAGATCATCAAATTCTGGCTCGGCCATTCATAAAATGGGCCCACAATTCTGCCCAATGATAGTTCCTTGTCCAGCTTTTTCTTTACCACCTGTGGTAGTTCCTTTACAGACCGCAAGTTGTATGCCCAGCGCCTCCCCCGTGGTCCTTGGTAGTTGACCCTGAAACCCTCCTGAAAACCTTCTGCTAACTTGAACGCAGCTGCCCTATCTGGATATCTGTGCAGCCATGGTAAGATGAAGTCTAACCTAACTGGCGTAGGCCCCCTTTGGAGCAGGAGTGCCCTGGGTCCCTCTGCCTTTTGTAGCCCTCCATTGCTCGGCGGGACTGGAAAGTGAAAAACATTGTGTGACCGGGTGACGGCCCCGCACTTGGAGCAGTCATGTTTAAATTTACAAGGGTGTCTGGAGCAGAACCCCTTGTTGAAATTGCAGCACGCTCCCGTCGTGCTAGGTGTTGTTCTCTGTCCCACGCCTGCCCCCCCCCCCCCCCCCCCGGGACGGGACATGCCTGAAAAGGCTTATAAACCACTGGTAAAAACACTGGCCGTATGGGTCGATGCCATGGATTGTGACGACGCCATCCACTGCATCCTTAATTCTGGGTCTACATCCCCCCATGGCTTGTCTGGATTAATGCTCACTCGGGCTCTGAACTCCTCGTCGTAACTCAGCCAGGCAAAACCCCCAAAATGCATTTGCGCTTTCCTAATAATGTCCATGTATTTAAATAGCGCTATTGCCCTGCCAGGATATTTTTCGCAATAAATGCTTGCAAAAATCAAAAACGCTGATGTCCAATTATCCATGTTAATTGGCACCCTCGGCCTACGGGCTAACTCCCACTCCTCTTCCTTAGACCCTTCTTTTGCTTGTATGTCCCCATGTAAGAGTTTAAAAACGTCTACATACTCATGTCTCCATATTCTGTCCTGTGTTTTCTCCGCTACGTGTGAGCCCAATGGCATAGCCAGACCCATATAGGGTAGCCTCTTCTTGTGCTCTCCCCCTTCCTTCTCTTCTGTCCCTGACTTCTCTCCTGTTAACTTGTCCCTGCCCTCGCTCTCGGTTGATGCTATGCCCTGCAACTCTGTGCCTTTCTCCCCGCCCTGCGTATCTTTAGCTGGTAATGGGTCAAGTATCAAACCGTCCCCTACCCCAACGGACTTGCAAATTGGAGCGTCATCCCCTTTACTGCCATCCCCCCAAACCGACCACCATTGCCCTTTACCTCTTCCTTGTGTAGCCACCGGCCGTGAAACCTTCTGGGCCCCTGGGCCCCGTGCTTGGTCTTGTCTCCTTTCATGTGGACCACTGCTGTTGTCCTGCTCCTGAAAAATAGAAGTGGAGAGAGGGGTTGCGCTGGTCCTGCATCCTCTTCCCCTCCCTCTTAAGTTGTGTACCTCTGTCTCCCTGATCTCCCCCTCTTCCCATTCCTCCAGTTCCTCTTCATAGTCAATTTCCAGCACATCGTCCTCACATCCATCCATCCGTTTCTCCACATTCCCACTCATCATCATGTAGTTAGTAGCGATATCATCATGACCCTTATGGCGTCCGCCATCTCTGTGTTGTCCCCGATCCTGTGGAGTAGAGAAGGCCGTCGGAGACCCCTCTAGCGCTTCCGACCAACGTGCAGGGGCCGTGTTGCGCCCCGTTGGTATCGCCTTCTTTCTGCCAACCTCTTCTATTGGCATTGACCTTCTGCGTCCAGAATGGCCGTATGCGCCACTGGCTCCCATCGCGCTGCTTAAACCACTATCCGCCGCAACCTCCTGTCCCCTACTGCTCGGGACCCATACCCAGCTGCCCCTTCCGACATCTTGCGGCATGGTTCCTATGTTGCCTGTACTGTCTGCTGGCCTCTTTGGCTTCCGGCCGTATGGCACGGACATGTCTCGCTCCACGCATAATTGGGCCCATCTGTCCTCCGTCTCAGCCACTATGCGGCGTGGTTACCTGATCCTGGCCTCTAGGTCCCATGCCTCACCCGCATCTAGCCTGCCTGTCCAGGGGCCGGGGGACGCGGTCTCCCCGCCCACCCCACGGGGTCTTTTGGCTGTGCTTTACTGGTCTTGCCCTTTCCCTGCCCGCCTGAGTGTCTGGGTCCTTTACCTTTCTTTTTGTATTATTGTTGGCCCCAGCCGGGTTGGCCCCGCCCTTGGGTAGAGACAGGTCCATGGGCGTACACGTCTCCTAATTGGCTGGTTGGGGAGTTTGCGCCACGCGCCCGTTCCACTGCTGCTTTTTTGGGCTTTTTGTCCCTCTCCGGGATGTGCATGCGGTTACCACCGCCACTACTCGGCTGGACGCGGCACGCGCCGGCCGTACCATCCCCACCCAGGCCTGTTCCAGAACCCCAGGCCTGAGGAGGTCAGCCCGTCCCGCCTCGCCAAGAATGCAAAGCGTGGCTTGTACCGCCTCTGCGTCATGGCTCGCTGCCATGGCGCTGGGGAGAGGTTCTTTTTAACTCTGCCTGTACACACCCACCCTGCTGTGGGCCACCAACGGTGTACTGTGGAAAAAATACGGGGGCCCTGCGTATCCTGACACCTCCCTAGGGCCTTGACCGGGCGCCTGACAGGATACCACTACCCAAGTTTATCTTTATTATACAAAAATGTTTTTTTTTGGGGGGGGCTCCAGGGGACACTGGCCTGTCTCTTTGCTCACTTACTCACTTAATTAGGCCCTACCGGCCGGTGGCAGTGGCCCCAACATGCAGTTTTGTCTCCCTACGACCTTCCCCCCCCCTGGTTATTTATATAAGATTTTTTTAAATTTTTTTTTTAAATTATATATATATATATATATTTTTTTTTTTTAAAAGCCCCCGGCGGTTGGAACGGTTCTGCCGCAATTGCGGGTGCCAATGGCCTAAACAAGCCTGCTGGCGGGGCCCCTGCGGGCCGCTGGTGGCTGCACAAACGCTGTCTCCAGGAGCCGCGGAGCCGCATGTGCGGCACGGCCGTAGAACAGAAAACACGTGGCCAAAACAAGGGGAGCGGCCGATCACAAAGGAGCGTGTTGCCGCCCCTTAGAATATATGGGGCCCGCGCTGTAAGGGGACGTGCGCACCGGCAAAAGCTGCCGGAAGCAAAATTACCCCCCCGACCCTGCCCGAGGCCCAACACACACCTGTAGTCCCCAACAGACATGAAGATCCCCTGGGACCGGCCAAACTAACCGCGCAATGGGCAGCGCGGAAAGAGGCCGGTCCCTCCATCCCCAACCCCTTTTATTCCCACCCCTTAAACCCACCCCCACTTACGTTTCCTCCAATCCCTGTCCCGCGCCGTCACTTCCTTCCCGAAATGGCCCACGGGAAGACTGGAGCGTTGCTCCTGCTTCCCGCGGGCCCCTCCATTTTCACGGGTCAGGAACCTGGTGTTGCACCCCTTTATACAGACAGTTTAAATTTTGAGCTAAAATTCTTCATTTCTTGCATGAATTCTGCCTGCGAGGATGGCACAAGAAAACACCTCACCTTCTGAAATGTTTGAAATGGAGCAGACCACTGACAGGCATCCTGTCAAGCTTGACAACCTATCATGGCGATTGAAGACTGTACAGTTGTGTAAAAAGGTGTGTTAATTCTATGTTGTCACCCAAACAATTTGTTTCACGAATGATCATCCATGACGTGTAATGAGAAGTCTGACTTCAGGTAAGTAAACACGTTTATGTGTATAACAGCAGGACAGATACCGGCCAGCGCTCCCGACTCCATCCTTCACTCTTGTCCCTCTCTGGCCGACTGCCGTCCACTAACATTCCCTCATAAAACCTTTCCACCCCACCATTCGATAACCATTCCATAACGCGATAAGGTGAAGAAATTACATACATAACATTCCAACACATCTTTCCCCCTTTATAAGAAAAAAGTAATAAAAATAACATTAAAGTGAAAATTACTACACTATACTATGATAGAAATGTGCATATACTACAAATAGTGTAGTAAACATGTGATATAACTTTATGAAATAACATCACATTTTATTCAAGTTCAATTTTCGTATGTATAGAGTGAATGTAGCATAACTTCCATATTGCTATTTCAAAACATAATCACAAACTTTATCTGGTAATCTAGAAACTCTTTCTGATGGTTTACTCTTTACATCTTCTTTTAAGTTGTTTCTGAAGAGGCAATACTGCTATCTTTTCCTTGTTGCACCATTTGCCATCTTCCAGCTTTACAGCACTGTTTCTCACTTCTACCACTTTCTTTTGTCCACTAATAGATTCACCTTTGGGAATAACCCTTGAGCATTTCACTCTCACAATCGCCCTTCCTTACATTTAATCTCCTGACTCCATGTTAATGTTTTATTTGAAAATATTTATCCTACACTTGTACTGTATTCCTTTCTACCACAACCATTTTCCTTTGTGGTATGTCAAATTGGCCCATCTATTCTCTCAAGAACTTTGAAGCAGGTACACACCCTCTCAATAACATGAATGAAGAGGGGGGGCAGAGTCTGGCTGCCGGCTGAAATGGCCGCCTCAAGGTAGAGCTCCAGGGAATAAGGATTACCCAAACAGCTGTCAAAAAGCCTCCTTGGAGTCAGAATGAAAGGAAATATACATGTGATAACAGCAACATAACTCTGAAGTTATTTTCAAAGTAAGAAATGCCAGTTAAAATGGAGTTCTTAATTGAAGCCCTGAAGCCTGGCTACAAATCACCTGAACAGGGGCCCCTCAGCTGAGCAAAGAACAACACTTTCTGTCAGAACACAGTCAGCTGCTGAAGAGATAAGGGGCTTTCTTCATGTTTAAACTGGGAGGCTGCACCAGGGGAATTAAATTACTGTTGACCTTTGGTTGAACTCTCCACACAGCACAGGGAAGCCTCTGACAACTCTCAACTCTGAGGTATTTTCTCTTCACTTAACTGTTCAGACTCCATTACCTGAATGTGTGAGCACAGGAACTTTTTGTCAGCAGAGTGTGTGGATCAAATGCAGTTCGAAAGTGAGTGTTGCACCGATTCTCAGGGACACCTGTCTGAAAGCATTCAGTCATTAGTTTTAAAAATTCTAGAAGTCTGTGGCAAAGACTAATTCTGTCAGGAAACACAGCCAGCTGCTGGTGAGATAAGTGAAAAGGCTGCTGTAAGAAAAGCTTCTGACAACTCTCAACTCTGAGGTATTTCTCTTCACTTAACTGTTGAGGATCCATTACGTGATTATGTAAGCACAGGAATTTCTTGTCTACAGGTGTGTGAAGTAAATACAGTTTGGCAAGTGAGTGTTGTACACCGTTCCTACAGCTGAGAGAGTTTGTGAAAATTACTAATTCTATCAGGAAACACAGACAGTTTCTGAAGAGATATGTGAAATTCCTTTCCTTGAATGTCGAAAGGCTGCTGTATGAGAAGCATATAAACTTTCACTTCTGAGATATTTCTCTAAATTTGACAATTCAGACTCTACTACAAAATTAAATAAACGCCGGAATTCCTATCAGCAGAGGGGGTAAAGTGAATTTGGGTAGGTAGGCGAAAACTGTACAACATTTCTGATGCACTGTTTCTCAGTGACACCCGCTTGAAAACATATAGCCATAATTTTAAAATCCCAGATGTCTGTCACCATTTACAGTGTTAATATCTACCTACGTTGTAAGTCAATTGGATATCATATTTGATTACTAAGCTGTACTTATTTATTGTCTTCTCTAACATTAAAATATAACAGTATGGCCAGTGGTAAATCTAATAGAAAGCCTTTGTTTACACAAATAGTAGGGAACACTGTACCTCCAGGCACGTCTACTATTGTCCCACAAGACATTGCTTCTATGGACCTTATTTTAAAAGAGATCTCTGCCATGGGGCAAAGATTGGGATCTATGGATGTAAAAATTTCAGATCTCAACAGAAATGAAGACAATACGGATGGATCTAAACTCTTTTCATACCGAAGTGGAAATTTTAGATCAAAGAACCACTTTTTTGGAAGAGAAATTAGATAATGCAGAGTATTGGGGTCCGGATATCTGGCACCTAAAACAAAAAGTTAAAGATTTGGAAGACAGGGCCCAAAGAAATAACATTTGTTTTTATGGAATTCCAGAAAAAATGGAAGTCAATCATGATGTGAAGAACTTGCTACTAACGTTAATACCGCGGCTACTGAACATATCTTTTGAGCATCCCCTTGAGTTGCAGAGAGCTCACAGAATTTGATCAAGAACTTCAACTTAAACTCTTAAATCTAGACCTAGATCAATTATAGCATGCCTCTTACGTCATGAACAGGTCCGCCAAATATTAACAGCTGCTCGTAAACATGGTCTGTATGACTTGGAAGGCCAAAAAGTATTTATTGCTGCAGACTTCTCCACTGAAACCAATTCCAAACGAAAAGCGTTCCTGCAACTTAGGCAAAGACTTTGCAAATGGGATATCAAATATGGCCTTTTAGAACCTGCCACAATGTGAATCACAATGGATGGGAACTCAAGGGATTACACAGAGCCTGAGGATCTGGTACGCTTCCTGGACAGTTTGGATGACCAACATATGGACTCAACACCACTGAACAAAACATCTATGAATAGCCTGCTTCAATTACTGAATGATCCACAAAGCCATCGCACTGGTAGATTACACGTCCGTACCTTTAAGAAACAGTTTGACAGAGATAAAGCAATCCACTGCGTAAAGGCACTCACACAGGAAAATCCCAGAGACAAATCGAGATCACCTCTAAAGTCACCCACGTCTTTTAATAAAGTAACTGATGCTCAACCTTCCACTATCACTTCTTCCAGCTAGATGAGTATATTTATACATGCTATGTATTAATATAATGTTATTCCTGTTTTACTGCAGTTATTCATTCTGATGGATATGATTCATTTCCTATCCTCATATATTGCTGTTCAATAACCATGTACATTTCCTACTGTATTTGCAGATTTTCTCTTGGATAGATTTTATAACTCCATGGAGTGGTTTTTCTTATAATCTATTTACCAAGAGTGGTTTTCCTTTCCTCCCCTCCAGAGTCTGGGTTTCGAATTGAGGTATAGACCCACCGACGAAAGATACATATTATTTGATCTTCAGTGTTCTTTTACATTCTAGCACTTAGAACGGTGTACTTACACCATTTAGAGTTTAGTGTTTACAATATTTTATGATTATAGTTCCACATATTGGTTTCAGGTTTATTATACCCCAGATAGTTTTTTTTTTTTTTACTCCAGTAAGTTCTTATTATCACATTCCCATATAATTTAACTAGTTCATTTTCCCTTTTTTAGCATTTTGACTCAGTTTCACACAGTACAAATATACTCTAACATTTTCAGTCAGCATCATGACAACAAGTCCTATGCAAATTGTCTCTCTCAATGTCAATGGCTTTACTAATTACATTAAAAGGAAGAAAATTATTTCCTATTTCGCCTCCAAACATACTGACATTGCTCTCATCCAGGAGACTCATCTATCTGATATAGAATCAGAAAAATTAAAACAAGATTGGGTAGGCCACATTCTTTACAGCTGCAAATCCCCTTCTCACATAACAGGAGATGCCACATCCCACACTACTACTAGGAAAAGTGGTGTAGCCATTCTAATATGGAAAACACTGCAATGCCAAGTACTACAGTCATGGTCAGATGAGGATGGCAGATTTGTTTTAGCCAAGCTTAAAGTTGGTAACAATATATCAGGAGTGGGTTCCATTTATGCCCCTGTTGGGACCAAAGCCCCCTTTTTCCTTCATGTAAATAGAATTCTAACAGAAATGGGAATTTCCAAAATAGTTTTGGGAGGTGATTGGAATCTTGCGCCAGATGTGATCTTAGACAGAACAGGTCCACTGGACACAACTCATGTTAGAGATAGAGCCATACTCGGAGACATCAGGTAAGATCATGGTTTGATCGGTATCTGGTGTTTACTACATCCATCAGATAAGGGGTTAACATATCACTGGACAGCACATGATTCCCATTCTAGAATAGATTACTTCCTTATTTCACATTCTATTACACCACAAGTACAAGATTGTGATTTTTTAGAAATTGCACTATCAGATCACACTCCTTTCAGTCTCCAGCTAGATTGGGGTCTGAAACGCCCTTGTAGGAAACCATGGCGATTAAACATATCGCGCTACAAACTACCGCCAGAAAAGTCACAATTACAATCACATTTGACTACTTAAAAGGATCAGTTTATTCTCCACAAATCTTATGGGCAGTCACAAAAGCCACTATTAGGGGGCAAATTATGAGGGATTCTGCCATAACAAATAAACGCAGAATAGAACAACAGGCCATTTTGGAAAATGATATCAAAACCCTGCCACATACTCATTTTAGTAATCCAACTGAAGCTTCCAGATGCAGATTGGAAAAAGCTAAGATGGAACTTAATACACTATATACTTCCAAAGCAGAATATATGCTATATAGATTTAAGGCTCGCAATTATGAACAAGGAGAAAAAGCAGGCCGTTTACTAGCGGCACAATTAAAACAGCGAGAAGCTATGACAGCTATTCCAGCTATATATAACCCTGAGGGTAAACTAATAACTGACACTCAAGCAATAGCTAATACGTTTGCAGATTATTATACTAAGTTATATAGTTCAGAAGTTGATGATGACCTCCTCAAAGAACAGGAATTCTTTGATAAAATAACACTCCCCTGTCTCAACAAGCAGGATCGGCTCATACTGACTGGCGAAATAACAAAGGATGAAATTGCGCAATCAATCTCCAGTCTCCCATACAATAAAGCACCAGGAGAAGATGGTTTTCCTGGGGAATTTTACCATTGGGTAAAACCAGAAGCAATAGATGCCCTTTATGAGGTTTATAAAGAAGCAGAGGAAACTGGTAGTCTCTCCTCACTCTCAAATAAAGCGATCATAACTGGCCTTCCCAAACCTGAGAAAGATCCATTATACTGCAGTAACTATCGTCCGATTTCTCTTCTGAATACAGATTCAAAGCTATTAGCCACCATTCTTGCCAAAAGACTCAAACAAGTTATCTCTAAACTCATACATAATTCTCAAGTTGGATTCATGCCAGGCAGAAACTCTCGTAGCCATCTCCGCACTTTGGCTCACATACTTTTGTTTTCCAAGGATGCTGGAGAAGACAGAGTAGCATTATCCTTAGATGCCGAGAAGGCCTTTGACCTCATTGAATGGAGCTATATGTTCCGTACTTTTATAGGTTGGGATTAGGTGATGAATTTATCTCTAAGGTTAAATGGTTATACAAGACACCATCTGCACAAGTGAATTGTGGGGGTTTCCTTTCAAAAACCTTTTTAGTGCAAAGAGGTACCAGCCAGGGTTGCCCTTTATCGCCCCTTTTATTTCTTCTTGCATTTGAACCACTGGCTACAGCAATAAGACAGTGTTCACAAATAGCAGGCATTCCTACACCAGCAGGCATCTCAAAACTACTTCTATACGCGGATGACATATTACTCACACTTACGGATCTACCTACTACACTCTCGGCACTCATGTCTACTATTTCTCACTTCTCAAACATTTCTGGATACAAAGTCAATTGGATTAAGAGTGAAGCTCTCCCATTGTCCCAGGGCACAACAAAAGCAGCTATCTTAGGCTACAATTTTCAATGGAAAGGGGATCGCCTGAAGTATCTAGGTATTTATATCAACACAGGTTTAGAACGTATGATTCAAGATAACTTAGATCCACTCATTGCTAAAACGAAGTCAGAATATGAAAAATGGTCCCATCTTAACCTGTCCTTTTGAGGTAGAGTCCAGGCAGTGAAAATGACTATAGTGCCTCGTTTCACATATGTTTTAGATGTTTCCTTTGACAGTTAAAATATCAATACTGCAAGACATTGACAAAGGAATTAAAACCTTTATTTGGGGATCTCTGAGACCTAGACTCAAAATCTCCAAACTGATTGCTCACAGGAAATCTAGTGGCCTTAGTTTACCATGCATTCAACATTACTATACATCCCTCTATTTATCTCAATTGGTTTATCTTTGGCCAATACAGGATGACCCCCCCCCCACTATGGGTTCTTATTGAAAAGCAATCTTTACAGGTATCTTCAGGTTTGCAAATGTTTTATACTCATAAATCGCCTGCTTTACAAAGTTCTAACCCTATTATTCAGTCTATGCTTAAGATTTGGATACACTCCCACAAACTCTTTAGGAGTAATCTGAGGCTACATAATAAGGCTCCCATATGGCATAACGCTGATATTAGAATAGGGAAACATACAATTTCCTGGGATACATGGGAGAGAGCAGGTATTCTAATGCTGGATCATTTATTCACTTTAGAAGGCGAGCTTAACACCTTTACGATGCTTCAGATAGAATTTCAACTCCCTAGCTCTCAAAAAGGGAAATACTTACAATTGAAACAAGCTCTACTTAGTAGACTAGGACCATTTCCGTGGATACCCGAGGATTCTCCAGTCGTACTTAAAAACTTGGGGGAAATTGAAAGGAGCGGTCTCTGGATTTTATAATCTCATTGTGCATAAACTACATTCATCACCATTACTAGCACAACTCCACGTCAAATGGCAAGGACTACTTAATGTAGCGTATTCCAATGAGGACTGGACGGATGTTGTTATGAACATGGATAAAGGAATCAGAGAGGCAAGAATGAAATTCACTCATTTCAAAATTCTTCATAATTGGTACTGGTCACCACAAAAACTCAAGGCAGCAGGTTTACTACACCATTCTACCTGTTGGAGGTGTCCTCATGAGGACTGTGATATCCTACGCATTTTATTTTGATGTCCGGTTTTGACGGAATACTGGTCTTCTATAACTTCCTCTCTACACAGAAGTACACATGTGCCCATTCCTTTAACAGAAAAATTAGTTATATTACATGATGTTACTGATCTCCCAAATCTAACAAACCATACAAGACGATTGATTGCTATTGCACTCACTGTAGCAAAAAATTGTATATTACGACATTGGAGAACACCACAACGTCCTACACATGATGAATGGCTCATTGAAATGTATAACATGGCATCATATGAAAAGCTGATTTACAGATTGCAAAACAATGTTGGCCTTTTCATCCAAATTTTGAAACCCTTACTAGCTAATACATATTCAATTAATATTCACACTTAAATGTTTTCTCCTTCTTTGTCTCCTATCTTTATTAAGACATTTTTATTATTGTTTTTGAGTCATGCTGTTATTATTAAGACAATTGACACTTCACCCATTAACACTGTTATTTTAAGTAGGACTTACTGCTCACCAATTCAACACTGTTGAATTGGCAGGAATATCTCCATGTTATATATGTGGATTTGTTTGATATTACTATTTCGACTGTCTTCTAACAACCTATAATATATGGTTTAATACATATTGCATAATTCTTTCTTTCCAGATTTGTTTTTAATAGGTCTACTTCTAAGAGTTAATGCACAGTTGGATGCCTTATAAATAATCTCACATATTGCATTTATTGATATATGTATAATGTTTTTTTGTGTGTGTTTAGAAATCTGAGAAGGTAATATTTCATAATATTTTTCATATATAGCCATAATTTGATTTATTGTTTCTCTATTTAACAGTTTGTATATTGACGTACTCCTCAATAAACGTATCCAAAAAAAAAAAAAAAAAACATGAATGAAGAGACCTCTGTGTCAGCATTAGGTGTGGTGTGTACTGCCTGCAACAATTGTTTCAACTCCAATTTATAATCCAGCCCACTTGCCTTCACCATTTACACATACTTCTTAATGACCTTATTAAATCTCTCAATAAGACTGTTACTCCTTGGATCATATAGGCCCTCATTACAATCCTGGCGGTGGGAGTAAAAGTGGCAGTAATAGCACCAACAGGCTGGCGGTAATTACTGCCAATTTATGACCACGGTGGATAGATCTCAGATAGACAGAAACTTTACCACAACGACCGCCAGGGTGGAAACAACAGCCACCACAGCAGTAGCTGCCTACAGTCAGGTGGAAGTCAAAGTTCCACCCACTGTATTAAGACACAGCCACCTTTTCCGTGGTGGTACCAACAACATCAAAAGCCTGGTGGAAACACTGCACAGAAGTGAAAGGACTCACAATTGGAGACACAGGGAACAACCACACCACCATGGAGCAGGAGCTGCATGTCTTCCCCATGCTCTTCTACGTGCTGCTCCACCACGAACACCAATGACGGCGAAGACGATGATGGTGAGTACAGCTGCCTAGCACACAAAGGGGGGAGGAAAAAGGGAGTGGCACACACGCACAACACCCCCCCCCACAACACCATACACACAGTCAGCTGCATTACTAAAACATTTTACCCCGTAACTCGGATGAATAATGCAAGGACACAATAAATTCAGTCAATTGAGAACAACACAGTATAAATAACGTTTAGCCAATGTAACAGATAATTACAACTGTACAGTTCTAGGGACACTGCCCAGTTCTCAGTTTGCGAGGGCCACATGGCCACAGGCCAAAGTCCAAGGCCCCACTCGTCACCTGCATCAACATGGAGAGAACACTGCAGGGGCATCAGTTGTTAAATAGGCAGGCACCTTAGGGTGATGGGGATGAGGGGCGGGGTATGGGGGTGGGGGGTGTTGGGCACGTCAGCCCAGCCGTGAGATGAAACAAGACCACTGGTTCTGGAGGAGGCAACATGCCCTGTGCTCGATCCTGGGGAGGCTGGGATTGGTGGGTGTTTTACCCACTGGTTCTGGAGGGGGCATTGTGCCCTGGGCTCTTGATCCTGGGGAGGCTGGGGTTGGTGGGTGTCTTACCCACTGGTTCTGGAGGGGGCATCATGCCCTGTGCTCTTGATCCTGTGCAGGCTGGGGTTGGTGGGTGTCTTACCCACTGGTTCTGGAGGGGGCATTGTGCCCTGGGCTCTTGATCCTGGGGAGGCTGGGGTTGGTGGGTGTCTTACCCACTGGTTCTGGAGGGGGCATCATGCCCTGTGCTCGTGATCCTGGGGAGTGCAAGGTCGCACTCTCTCAGGTGGGTGTCATTCCCACTGGATTTGCAGGGGGCAGCAGCTCATGGAGGCAGGACTACATACCCTCCGCCGGCGGTGACAGCTGCTCCCTGGTGGTAGTGGTGCTGCTGCAGCCGCTGGTGGGGGGAGCTCCAGGGTGGTGCTGCTGACGGGAGGAAGCTCCAGCCCATCCCCTGCAGCCTCGGATGACTGCACAACCATGGTTGGTGGTGGGGGCCCAGTGTGTTCCTGCCCCAGGCCCCTTGCCCTTCCTGCCTGCTGGTGCTGGCTCCTTGGTCTTCGTGGCAGCAGCTGGGACAGGCTCATTGGTGTTCTTGGCAGCAGCTGGGGTAGGCTCCTTGGTGTTCTTGGCAGCAGCTGGGGCAGGCTCCTGGGTCTTCTTGGCAGCAGCCGGGGCAGGCTCCTTCACCCTCAGGACATGTGCCCTGGATCCTGTCCCACCACGAGTGGGTGTGGTGACTGCTGGGCCTGTGGACTGGGTGGCTGAGATGTTTGGCTGGGTTTTTGCCACCCTGGCCAGATGTGCAGGACAGAGGGGAAAAGGAGGGAAGAGGTCAATGGTGGATAGGAAAAGCTTTTTAGGGACATTGGGGCGGGAAGAGGGAGAAGGTATGGGAGTGGAGGAAGTGGGAGTGGTTGCAGGAGGTACCTGACTGCTGATTTTGGGTGCAGGTGCATGGGCTGGTTGCTGTTGTGAGGTGAATGGCTGTTGGGTGTCCGAGTGCTTGTGTTTGTGTAATTTAGGGGGGTGGGGGGCAAACACAGTGGGTGAGGACACAGAGGACGTGTGCATGGCTGTGTGGAGGTGTCTGCCAGTGAGGTGTGTGTTCTGCTAGGTGTGGTGGAGATGCTGGTAGTGGAGGAGGATGTAGTGCATGCAGGTGTGAGAGTAGACGGAACTGGGAGGGAGGTGGTGGAGTAGGAGGAGGAGGGGAGACAGTGGAAATTGTGGATGTTGGTGTGTCTGCACCTGGATGGTGTTTGTGTGAGTGTTTGTGGGACGATGTGTGGTGCTTGTGTTTGCGTTTGCCACTCTTGTGTGTTGTCTTGTGTGCATGCTCGTCTGCCTGTGTGCTTGGGATAGGTTGGGGTTGAGGGGAATGGGATTGGGAAGAGGAAGTTGGAGGGGGGAGGGTGTAAACTGGGACAATAGCTGCCATCAAAGAGGAGGCCAGAGCCTGAATCGATCTCTGTTGGGCCACCAAACCAGTGTGAATACCCTCCAGGAATGCATTAGTCTGTTGCATCTCGGCTGCCAGCCCCTGGATGGCATTCACAATGGTTGACTGCCCTACAGAGATGGATCTCAGAAGGTCAATAGCCTCCTCACTCAGGGCAGCAGGGCTCACTGGGGTAGGGCCTCAGGTGCCTGGGGTGAAGGAGATGCCCACCCTCCTGGGTGAGCGGGCACAGGCAACTCAATAAGGGGCTGCTGGGAGGGCGGTGCTGGTACAGGGGTGGCGGCTGTACCTGTAGCTGGGGTGATCACAGAGGTGTCTCCCACAACCAGGAAGCCTCCATTGGAGGAGGTATCTGTGTCAGAAATGTCCCCTCCAGACTCCGCCGTGGTGCTCCCCTCACCCTCCCACTGGTGCCCTCACTCTGCCTCCTGGGTCCTGTGGGATGCAGCTCCCTCCATCGTCGGTGCATCTGCTCCTCCACCAGATGATGCTAATGCACATTGGACAGGGTGACAAAACAAAAAGGGGGGGGGAGAGACAAAGGATACTCTTGGTCAATGGCTGCACCAACACCACCGTTGGCGTACACAGCACCCACACACACAGGGAACAGGCCTACGCAATTTGTAATGCACTACCAGTGATATTGCTAGCCGCCAAGGCATGGGGAGGGGCACACACCGCCAAATATTGCACAACTGGGACCCACGCAGCCCTGACCAGTAGTGGAAGCCTACGAGCTAGGTAGCAGGATTATCCCTTCAGGACCCTTGCCACCAGGGGACCTACCTCTGCAATGACAGGCCTGGCCTAAGGGCACCCACTGACACACATCTCCCATCCAGATGCCACCCTACCATCCGTAAGTTGTGATGACGGGCACTGTACTCACCCTCTTGTGGCTGCTGTGTTGCCCTCAAGCGGCCATCCAGCTCAGGATAGGAAAACCACCAGTATGCGGGCCATCAGGGGGGGGTCGGGGTTCGACGGGCACCCCTTCCTCATTGGGAGGCCATCCCCAGCTGGGCCTCCGCCGTCTTAGGTACCCAGCGTCTCAGGTCCTCCCACCGTTTCTGACAGTGGGTGCTCTGCCTGCCGTAGACCCCCAGGGCCCGCACCTCCTTGGCGATGGCACACCATATACTCTTCTTATGATGAGCACTGACCTGCGGAGGGAATACACACATGAAAATAGTATCAGTCAGACAGTCCTGCATGTTACACTTATGGCCCACCATACCCCTTCACATCACCATTTCCACACACATGGCCCAGCACACAACCTGAAAGCCCCCCAGGGAACATCCACCCACCCCCCTTATACAAGGCCTTCACACACCACTCCATGCATTCAGGCCACATGCAGTGTGCCCACAGTGTACTCACCTGTTGGTCTGGAGGCCCATACAGCTGTCCGTACTGGGGTAGGACCCCTTCCACCAGTCTCCCCAACTCTGCTAAGTTGAAGGCAGGGGCCCTTTCCCCAGTCACACGGGCCATGGTAGGTTGCAGACACAGGTCACAGCAGCACATGCAGTGTACCTCCTCTCCTGTGGAAGGTTCGGTAGCAAGTGAGGAATCAGATAGAAAATAGCAGTCACGTCCGTGGCGGTGCATTCCATCACCGCCAGCATACATCACCATTGGCCACTGTACCCCTTAGGGCCCAATGTTAACCAATGAGGAGTTACACGGCGGTTCTCAACCACCTCCCGCAACGGCGCACAACGTCAGCGCAATTACCTCACTTCCACCTGTCCCTCCTCACAGGACAGGCGGAAGCCATTTCAGGGGGGGTACGGTCCAGGATAATTACTGCGTCACTGTCTAAATTTAGACATACAGGACAATTCTCACTTACCCATCACAATTTGACAGCATGCATTGTACTGTTGTAGCCCCATTGTTCAGTTTGTGACCGGCTCCTCAGTCTTTTGTCCCATAGATTGCTACTGCTACGGATGAATAGGAGATGGAGACACCCCCCCATGTACTGACCCCTGGTGGACTTGGCAACAATAGAGGACAGGCACATAATACTCACCTATAGACTTGACAGGGCCACAATCACAGAGCTGTATGCACAATTGGAGCATGACCTAATGTCTGCTATCATCACCCCACTGGGATCCCCCCTCTTGTGCAAGTTCTATCAGTGCTCCATTTCCTGGCAACTGGTTCTTACCAAGTGACAGTGGGATTGGCAGCAGGAATGTCACAGCAATGTTCTCAATAATGCTGACCAGAGTGTTGTCTGCCCTGATTAAACACATGTGCAGCTACATTGTATTTCCCCAGGTGGAGGATTAGGCCACATCGAAGGCTGACTTCTATGCAATCGGACATATCCCCAACATAATTGGGCCGATTGATGGAACACACATTGCATTTGTCCCCCCCCCGCCAAAATGAACAGGTGTACAGAAATCATGAGAGTTTCCACTCAATAAATGTACAGATGGTGTGCTTGGCGAACCAGTACATCTCCCATGTCAATGCTACGTATCCTATGTCAGTGCATGATACCTTTATCCTGAGGAATAGCAGCATCCCAAATGTAATGGGCCAACTACAGAGGCACAGGGTGTGGCTAATAGGTGAGTCCTGGTCCCCACCTAGTATATGTTGGTGTATGGGTATGGTGATGGCCATATGGAATAGTGTGTGGCTAAATGTTGTCCCTCAATATTTGCAGGTGACTCTGGTTACCCCAACCTATCATGGCTTCTGATCCCTGTGAGGAATGCCAGGACAAGGGCAGAAGAATGTTATGATGAGGCACATGGGGGAACCAGAAGGATCATAGAAAGAACCTCGGGCCTCCTGAAGGCCAGGTTTCAGTGCCTCCATCTAACAGGTGGATCCCTGTGCTACTCACCCAAGAAGGTCTGCCAGATAATAGTGGCATGCTGCATGTTGCACAACCTTGCCCTGAGACGTCATGTGCCATTTCTACAGGAGGAGGAGGCTGGAGATGCTCGTGTGGCAGCAGTGGCCCCTGTGGACAGTGAGGATGAGGAGGCAGAGGATGAGAATGAGGACAACAGAACAGCAGTGATACGACAATATTTCCAATGACACACAGGTAAGACCGTGTTACTTCACATTTCATTGTCATTATTTTTAAATTCTTTGGCACTGGCATGCTGTTATTTCCCACTTCTTTGCCCACTTATTGTACCCTTTGGCAATTCATTTTACAGATGTTGGTGCCACATTATAGCTCCTAGTGTGATCACTACAGCCAAATACAGGTCTTTCCTATGTGCTCATATACTGTACAGTTGAATTGTGTTAGAAATGGGGTCTTTGGTTGATAGTCAGGTTACTCCCTGTTCAAGCAAGGACCCTCAGTCTAGCCAGGGTAAAAGAGAATCACCCTCAGCTAACCCCTGCTTAGCCCCTTGGCAGCTTGGCAGAGCAGTAGGCTTAACTTCAGAGTGCTAGGTGTAAAGTATTTGTACCAACACACACAGTACAAAATTACACAACACAGATTTAGGACAATAGGAAATATTTATCTAAACAAAACAAGACCAAAATGACAAAAATCCACAATACACAAGTCAAGTTATCAATTAAAAAGCAAAAAGAGTCCTTATGTCATTTAAAACACACACTAACACTGTTAGTGTGAAAATGTACCTTGGGTGAGTCAAAAATAACCCTGCACGGGCAAGTGCGCGTCAAATAGGGCTTGCAATGCGTCGATTACACTCACAAGTGGGACCTTGCGTCATTTCTCCTTTCGCGGGGTCGGGGCGCATCGTTCCTTCTCTCCGCAGGAGAGCGATGCGTCGATCCGGTCAGCACTCTTGGGTTCCGGCAGGCCTTGCGTTGTTTTTACAAGCCCAGCGGTGCTTGCGTTGGAAATCCAGCTGCACGATTATCTGAAAACCATGCAACGTGGGTTGCGATCTCCCAGCCTCCGCTCGCGATGCTGCACGTCGTTTCTCCAGCTCCGTGCGTCGATTCTCGAGTCGTGTTTCAGGCAAGCTTAAATTTTCAGCTCCAGAGCTGACGGCACGTCGTTTCTTCAGCCGCAGATCGAAGTTGCGTCGATCCTTTCCCCGCACGACGCTCTGTGTGTGGATTTCCTCCTCTTAGGCTGCTAGCTTCTCCTTTCAGGGTCCCAGGAACTGGATGTGCACCACAGGGCAGAGCAGGAGTCTCTCCAGAGACTCCAGGTGCTGGCAGAGAGAAGTCTTTGCTGTCCCTGAGACTTCAAACAACAGGAGGCAAGCTCTAAATCAAGCCCTTGGAGAGTTCTTCTCAAGATGGAAGGCACACAAAGTCCAGTCTTTGCCCTCTTACCCTAGTAGAAGCAGCAACTGGAGGATAGCTCCACAAAACACAGTCACAGGCAGGGCAACTCTTCTACCTCAGCTCTTCAGCTCTGTTCCAAGCAGAGGTTCCTCTTGTTCCCAGAAGTGTTCTAAAGTCTGTGGTTTTGGGTGCCCTTCTTATACCCAATTTCACCTTTGAAGTAGGCCTACTTGAAAGTAAATTCTTTTTGGATTTGAAATCCTGTCTTGCCCAGGCCAGGTCCCAGACACTCACCAGGGGGTTAGAGACTGCATTGAGTGAGGACAGGCACAGCCCTTTCAGGTGTGAGTGACCACTCCTCTTCTCCCTCTTAGCACAGATGGCTCATCAGGATATGCAGGCTACACCCCAGCTCCCTTTGTGTCACTGTCTAGTGTGAGGTGCAACCAGCCCAACTGTCAAACCGACCCAGACAGGGAATCCACAAAAAGGCAGAGTCACAGAAATGGTATAAGCAAGAAAATGCTTACTTTCTAAAAGTGGCATTTTCAAACACACAATCTCAAAATTAACTTTACTAAAAGATGTATTTTTAAATTGTGAGCTCAGAGACCCCATACTCCACATGTCCATTTGCTCCCAAAGGGAATCTACACTTTAAGCAGATTTAAAGGTAGCCCCCATGTTAACCTATGAGAGGGACAGGCCTTGCAACAGTGAAAAACGAATTTAGCAATATTTCACTGTTAGGACATATAAAACACATTACTATATGTCCTACCTTAACCATACACTGCACCCTGCCCTTGGGGCTACCTAGGGCCTACCTTAGGGGTGTCTGACATGTAAGAAAAGGGAAGGTTTAGGCCTGGCAAGTGGGTACACTTGCCAAGTCGAATTTACAGTTAAAACTGCACACACAGACACTGCAATGGCAGGTCTGGGACATGATTACAGAGGTACCTATGTGGGTGGCACAACCAGTGCTGCAGACTCACTAGTAGCATTTGTTTTACAGGCCCTGGCACCTCTAGTGCACTTTACTAGGGAATTACTAGTAAATCAAATATGCCAATCATGGATAAGCCAATTACATACACATTTTGTAAAGGAGCACTTGCCATTAGCACTGGTTAGCAGTGGTAAAGTGTCCAGAGTAACAAAAACAGTAAAATCAGAGTCCAGCACACATCAACAACCTGGGGAACAGAGGCAAAAAGTTAAGGGAGACCACGCCAAGGATGAAAGGTCTAAAAGATTGCATTGTTTGTACCTTTTTAAATGAATACATACTTGAAAAATGTGGCATACTCCATACTTGTATTTTTTCCAAGGGTGTTTATTGAAGTGCTAAGAAAAAGAGCGGCAAGTGCAATGGGATGGGGTGATGATGGAGGGAATTCCAGGGTATAGTTCCAGTCTGTAGCACAGGTACATTGTCCATGGGGACATAGGAAGGGGACCAATGGCAGTTCAAGGTGGACAGGGTGAGAGAGTGGGACACAAGGGTGACAATCAGGAGAGTCATTTTCTGGCAGGGTCTTGGCAGTAGTCTCTGGCTTCTGCCTGGATCGCAGGAAATGTTTGCGGGGTGGTTCTCCTTCTGCAGGGGGAGGGGTGCTGGTGGCCTGTGAGTCCTGTGGCGGGGCCTCCTGGCCACTTGTGGCAGCAGAGGTGGAAGGCAGTTCAGATGACTAGGTAGTGGCAGGGGCCCGCTGGAGTGAGACTGCCTCCCTCATAATGTTTTAGCATCCCTGCTATGGAGACCAGGGTGGTGTTGATGGCCTGCAAGTCTTCCCTGATCCCCAGATACTGTCCCTCCTGCAGCCGCCTGTGTTCCTGCACATTGTCCAGGATCTGGCTCATCGTGTCCTGGGAATGTTGATATGCTCCCAGGATCTAGGCGAGTGCCTCCTGGAGAGTCGGTTCCCTGGGCCTGTCCTCCACCTGGTGCACAGCAGTCCTCCCAGTTTCCTTGTTGTCCTGTGCCTCTGTCCCCTGAACCGTATGCCCACTGCCACTGGCCCCAGGTCCCTGATTGCCTTGGGTATGAGGTGTGTCCTAGGGTTCCTGAAGAGGTGGACACAATGCTGATTGACTTGTCCTGGGGACAGAGGTATGGGTACGCTGGGTGGGAGCTCTGGTAGTGTTTCCAAATGGGGAAGGCTATGTGGTGGTGTGTGAATGGGCTGGGGTAACCAACTGTCCAGAGGTTCCTGATGGGCCAGGTTGGTCATCGAGATCCAGGTGACCAGAGTTGCTGTCATCACTGTGGGCCTCTTCTGTTGGGGGATTGGATATTGCTGGCACCTCCTTTCCAGGGGCATTGGCTGGGATACCTGTGGGGATGTAAATGATGTGTTATTGTTTCTGTGTGTGACATATTGTGCATCAGTGGGTTGCCGTCTTCGGTTGTATTTGCCCTGGCAGCTTTAAATTGTGTAAGTTGGTATGTGGTGGGCTAGCTGATTCTCTCCAGTGTGCATGCTTTGGTGATAGGTGTCCATGCAGGCCTGTGAGTGATGTCCATGCATTGGTAGAGCATGCAGGGTTTGGGATTGGGATGAGTGAGATGTGATGGTGGGGTGTGTGGGAGGTGATGGAGTTATGGGAGGGGAGTGAGGGTGAGGGTGGGTGTATGTACTGGCATGCAGGTAGGGGTGTGTGAGTAGTAAAGAGTTTACCTACCAGACACCAGTTCTCCTCCTACTCCGGCCAGGCACTCAAAATGCATGATTGCAAAGACCTGCTCCTCCCATGTTGTTAGTTGTGGGGGAGGAGGTAGGGGTCCACCACCAGTTCTCTGTACAGGGAGTTGGTTTCTTGCTGCAATGGAACGTACCTTCCCCCATAGGTTGTTCCACCTCTTCCTGATGTCACCCCAAGTTCTTGGGTGCTGTCCTACTGCGCTGACCCTGTCCACGATCCTCTGCCATAGCTCCATCTTCTTTGCAATGGATACCTGCTGCACCTGTGCTCCAAATAGCTGAGGCTCTACCCTGAAGATTTCCTCCACCATGACCCTTAGCTCCTCCTCTGAGAATCGGGGTGTCTTTGTGGTGCCATGGGTGTTGTGTGGGGTGTGTAGGTGAGAGTGTGTTGGATAATGTGTTGGGATGTGTGATGTGGGGTACGTGAGTGGTGTATAGGTGTGAGTGGTGTGTGGCTCTGGTTGTGTCAGTTGTCTTGCTGTCTCTCTCTGGTGCCAATTGTTTGTAGTTGTAAAGGGTTGTGGGTATTGTGGATGTGTGTTTTATAGTGGTGTGTGGGTGTGGTGTGTGTATCAGGTGTGTGTTTGGTTTGTCCATTGTGGTGCTGTTTTGTTTGAATGCATGAATTTTGAGCGAGGCGGTATGTACTGCCAAGGTTTTACCGGCATTGAATGTCCGCCGTGGTGATTCGTGGGTGTTCTGCTTTCCTTCTTATCTCGTATCAGAGCTTACAGAACATATCAAGAATGCACTTCTGAGTTCAAAGAAGACCTTTATTGTTGTTGATTCTTCCCCACCCACAAGTTCTTGAGGGATGAATTATTAGATTTCAAGCACAAAAGTAGTCACAGCATTAAAACAAAATATATCTCAGTACTTCTCAGTTGCAATGTACACAGCAGGTTATATATATAAGATATTGATAAGATATTGAATGCAAAGCAAAACAAATACTTCACCGTGTGAGAAACTATTTACAGCTTCATCTTTCTGGGGTCTGCAAGTTGATGACTCCGGTCAACTGCGAGAAAGAGATTATCTACCCACACGGGAGACTGGCAACTGGCACCAAGTTCCAGCCCGAAGTCAGGCAGATTCGAATCTAAATCTCTGAAGCCCGAGCCATCCTTACAAAAGCGTGCCCCCTCCTCTCAGACTCGGGAAAACTACGCAAGCCTTTGGAGACTGGCCAGATCTCCTAGACTTCTCCTCTTCCCAAGCCTGAGCAGAAAGGAAAACACCAAATGTACTCTCTCTTATCAGGTCTAGTCTGAAGAAAACAGCTTGGTTCATCTTGTGGAAAAACACAGCTTGGAAGAATACAGCTTGGATTCTCAACTGCAATGTCTAACTCCACGTTAAAGGCAATAGGCAGCTAACCTAAATATCAAATGTAATGTCTAATGTCATGTCAAAGCTAATAGGCAGCTGAGCTGAATACAAAATGTAGGGGGTTATTCTAACTTTGGAGGAGTGTTAATCCGTCCCAAAAGTGACGGTAAAGTGACGGATATACCACCAGCCGTATTACGAGTTCCATAGGATATAATGGACTCGTAATACGGCTGGTGGTAAATCCGTCACTTTTCCGTCACTTTTGGGACGGATTAACACCTCCTCCAAAGTTAGAATAACCCCCGTAATGTCTAATATCATGTCAAAGCCAATAGGCAGCTAAGCTGAATACAAAATGCAATGTATAATATCATGTCAAAGCCAATAGGCAGCTGAGCTGAATACAAAATGTAATGTATAATATCATGTCAAAGCCATTAGGCAGAATACAGAATGTAATGGCTAATGCAATGTCAAAGCCCATAGGCGGCTAAACTGAATACAGAAAGTAATGGCTAATGCCATGTCAAAGCCAATAGGCGGCTAAACTGAACAAAACATACAATGTGCTACTGGTGAACATTGAGCAACTAATATGCGCAGTGGTGAAACACAAAGTCATTGGTCAAACAAAATTAATAGCATCACATTCCACCCTATGACCAATGAATTTTTGTTTCACATATCTCTTGTTTCAAACAAAAACAAAAAAACATCAGCACAAAAACAAAAAACAGTATCAGCAAGTCAGATTTGAATGATCAAAGCAATCACTGAAAAGCAATAGAAGTGGATTAACATATAGATCTCATAACCTTTCACATCAGGTACATCTGCACAGAAAAGACTGAAACTTTTATACTCTGATTGAGATGATAGTGTCTCTAAAATAGCAATTTGATGCAATATGAGTACTACTCATGTGAAGGTGCACGGTCCACCTGAAAGGTTTGCTGGAAGGTAAGTGAAAGTCAGAGTTCCATACGAAAAAACACAGACAGTTAACTGTTAAGGTTGCTTAGTTCCAGTGGAAGAATGCAATCAAACAAGTTGAACTTGAACTGAAGGCGCCATTTGCGCAAAATGGATCCATGGTGCTTGTACTGTACTCAGTCAGGTTCAGGTTGGGGGTTCGGTCCCTTCCCCGACCCCACACGCACACACCCAAAGGGGGACCACACAGCACACTCAGGGACAGTGGCGAAACATGGTAGGATCTGCAAAAGAAAAAAGTATGACTTTTCTTGCAAATAACATGTCATTTGAAATGTACCCTTTCTCTTTTCCCTGTTTTATAATCAGCAGGACGTTTTTGGGGCCCTTTGTTATGATTTCTGCAGGTTCTGGAGGGTCACTTAGGGCTTCAACCCACACCTCAGCACTGAGGTTTTTATCTGCTGCGCCACAGCTTACCTTTTCTTGCACTGTCAGAAGGGCTGGGGCAGACTCATTCTTTACCAAACCTCCATTCACTGCATTTTTGACAATTTGGGCCATTCTGTCTCCAATTTGTATGAATGAATCAGATTATTTTCTAGGTATCAGCATAATTTTGATTTCTCCTTGGTAATCTGCAGCAATCATTCCCCTTAAAACCTGATCAATTTGCCATATCTGTCCTGGTAACTTTTCTCTCCCCAACTGCTCTGTGACTGCTTGCATGACAGATTGCTTTTGTGCGTGCTGCACAGTTTTTATCAAATCTAGGGGAATGTGCATCTCTCTCATCTCTGCCCTCCTGTAAGTGGCTTTTTCTCCCAGCTGTTCACATTTCTGGTGCACCCACTTAGCCATCCCCACTAAGTCAGAATTCTGGGTGAACACTTCTCTCTCTGAATTTTGCTCTTTAACATCTGCAAGGGAATTGAACCAGTTAGGTGCAAGCCATGTGGAAAACCAAACGGCTAAACCATTGGCAATGAACCAAGAATCAGCTTAAAAATGACACATCTCAAGCAGCTCTTGCTTTAAAATCTGACACACATTGTACAACGCTGTTCCTTCTCCTGTGCCAGAAAACAACATTTCAGTCAATGAATCATTAGTAAAACAAACATGCTTTTTATCCTCAGTGGACACAAATTCAAATGGTGCACACAATTTCACTGGTGACTCTTTTACCTGTGGTACTCTAGCCCTATCTTGCATGTACCAGATCCAGTGTATGATCCTAGCTAGGGGCACTCTTTTCTTCCCCTGTTCCTGATTTACATGTACATCAGTGTTTCCCTCTTGCACTGCGCAGAAACCTAAAGTCTGAATTATTTCATTTGCCAAATCACAAGCGCGCAGCTGCATATAATCTTTCCCAGTGAGCATATACCAAAGTGTTAGGATTTCACTCAGATGAGGGCTATTCTGTTTCCAAAAATCAAACAAGCTAATGAAACTCTGTGTCTCTTGCTTAGTGCAAACAGTAAAAAACTCTAAAATCTTTCGTTTTACTTGTGCATTTTGCGATGCTAACTCGTCGTTATCAGTGTTATCAATTAAGGAATGCACTTTGACTGCCAAAAAACCTGGCTCACACGGAGGCTCAGAGTAGCTCCAAGCTGTCTTAACCCCCTCATTACTGGAATGTGAAAAGACAGATTCTTCTAAAACATCAGTTTTATAACTTTCAGCATTATCTTGCATTAATGTATTCTGGCTAATTTGCTCACGTAAATTCTTATTTTCATGTTCCAACTGCCTACATTTCTCCTGCATTTCTCTGTAAGCAGATACAAGTATCGAAACCCTTCTGTCAAAAACAAAAGGATCATTATTGCTTCCAAAAGGCACATTTTCTAAATATGCTTCATCACAGAAAGAAAACGTATTTCTCACAGCACCCTCAGGCAGTTTAACTACACATGCATTTTCAAACATGGTCTGCCGTGCTTCTGTAATTCTCCAAACAACAAAAAACAATTACACTTTTAAATTGTGCACGTAGAAATCTATAATTCGACCCTACCCCACTTCTGGTACCAAAATGTTCTGCTTTCCTTCTTATCTCGTATCAGAGCTTACAGAACATATCAAGAATGCACTTCCGAGTTCAAAGAAGACCTTTATTGTTGTTAATTCTTCCCCACCCACAAGTTCTTGAGGGACGAATTATTAGATTTCAAGCACAAAAGTAGTCACAGCATTAAAACAAAATATATCACAGTACTTCCCAGTTGCAATGTACACAGCAGGTTATATATATATATAAATATATATATATATATATATATATATATATATATATATATAAGATATTGAATGCAAAGCAAAACAAATACTTCACCGTGTGAGAAACTATTTACAGCTTCATCTTTCTGGGGTCCGCAAGTTGATGACTCCGGTCAACTGCGAGAAAGAGATTATCTACCCACATGGGAGACTGGCAACTGGCACCAAGTTCCAGTCCGAAGTCAGGCAGATTTGAATCTGCCTGACTTCGGGCTGGCGCTTGGTGCCAGTTGCCAGTCTCCCATGTGGGTAGATAATCTCTTTCTCGCAGTTAACCGGAGTCATCAACTTGCAGACCCCAGAAAGATGAAGCTGTAAATAGTTTCTCACACGGTGAAGTATTTGTTTTGCTTTGCATTCAATATCTTATCAATATCTTATATATATAACCTGCTGTGTACATTGCAACTGAGAAGTACTGAGATATATTTTGTTTTCATTGCTGCGATACTTTTACTCATTTGAACGTGTGCTTGAAATCTATTAATTCGTCTCTCACGAACTTGTGGGTGGGAAGAATTAACAACAATAAAGGTCTTCTTTGAACTCAGAAGTGCATTCTTGATATGTTCTGTAAGCTCTGATACGAGATAAGTAGGAAAGCAGAACAGTGGGTCATAATATGGTGGGCGTTGTTCTATTGGCGTAATGGTGTGGGTTTTGATACCGCCAGTTTATCACTGACCTTTAGTGTGGCGGATGTGTGTCTGTGGCAATATTCTGTCAGATTTGCGTGCGTGTGTCATAATATGGTAAACGGATATCCACCGCCACAGCAGTATGTTGGTGCAGTTAGCATGGTGGTAAGTGGGATTTACCGCCAAATGTCATAATGAGGGCCATAGTGTTGTGTTTGTATGCTTTATAACCATGAACTTCAAAAATTATTCAAACTGTGCAGATGTAAACTGGCACCCATTATCTGGTCAAATTTCATTAGGGATCCCTTCTTTAGCAAAAATAGATTCCAGCAATGTGATTACACTGATGGTATTTGGCACTTTCACAAACTTAGCCTTGGGCCAACGGCTGTAATAATCTGTGATCACTATGCCATATTCAGGAGTTCCACCTGACAATATCATTGGGCCAATATTATCAATGGCCAATTTGCTCCATACTTTTTCTGGAACCTTAATTGTTTCTACAGGACTTGGAACAGTCACCTGTGTTTTATCACTGAGAGCACAACTCAGACAAGCTCTTACAAAATGTTCTATACTTCTGTCTAACCCAGGCCCCCAGAAATGTTCGCTTATTCTTCTTTTCATGGCACACATGCCAATGTGATTTCATGAGCCAGGGTAAGTACTTTTTTCCTCATTACTTCAGGTACTATTAACAAATTGGAACGATACAAGAGACTATTGATAATAGACAATTCTTCAAAAACATGATTATACTTCATTCCACAATCTTCTTTGAGACACCACTTTGACCATCCTTGCCTTACACCTTGCATGACGACTTTGATTTACTGATCTAGTTTGCATGCATCCTCCCATTCTTTCTCTGATGTGGCTCCTTCAAACTGTTTCTCTACAGTGCACACCAATTCTGTGTCATCTTCCTTTAAATCAACATTAACTTTATTTGTTCCACCTCTAGTTAATCCAGACAAACAGTTTGCAAGCACATTTTTCTTTCTTAGAACATACTCCACCGTAAAATTGTGATCCTGGAGCCTGTAATGCCATTTGGCAATTCCCTGCTAACGCCCTTCCTAATCCTTTAACTGTAAGCAACTTCACCAAAGGTTTAGGATCTACCTGTGCTATAAACTGTGAACTCATAAGTATGATTTGAAATGCACTATGCCCCACCAACAGGCCAGTGCTTCCCGTTCAATCACTGAATAGGTTGCTTCAGCTCCCCTCAGACTTCTAGAAGCAAAGGCAACTACCTCGTTCTTCCCATCTTTTCTTTGCATCAACATAGCTCCTAATCCCCTTTGACTAGCATCTGTCATAATTACTGTTGGATTCTTGGTAGCAAAAGGCTTTGATGGAATGGAATGTGCAATTTCCTTTTTAACTAGAGATCAAATTCCCTTTCACATTTCAGACTCTATACACACTTTGAGTTGTTTAAAAGAACTCATGTTAAATACCATTTCTGCACAGCTGGGCACAAATCTTGTGTAAAGCTCAATTAATCCCATAAATGATCTTAATTGATCTTTGTTATTTGGTGAACAAAACTCTTCAGTTGCCTTTAACAAACTTGACTTTGGTTCTATTCCTTTTAGCCAGTGTTTTATACTCCAATGCCCATGCACACATGCACCTGAGAATGCCTAAATGGATTTGTGGTGTGTGCATCACGGATATGTGCATAAGATTGGGTGTGTGCGTCACCGCAATGCACACTAAGTATACTTTCGATTAGCGTTCTAGGTTGCTCTCTCCAAAATGGTCGCAATGCTATGTGAGTCTCTGAAACAGGTCGGGGAGAATGTATGAATACGCGCTGTGAAGTGCACGTTAACCTAGATCGTACGCTGCACTCTGATAGCAAATGGAATTTTTGAGAATAGCTGGAATAGAATTAAAATCACAGTACCTAAGTTCACGAGTGAATACTTTAGCACAAGTGACAGTTCTCTTAACTCTGGTCCTCAGCAGTAACAGCATTCACTGTCCACGCACGTCCACGTTTAGACCTTTAACCACAGTATAACCTATGGGATTGTCCTGCTGTTGCCACGTCACTAGTAATGAGAAGCCCGACTTCGGGTAAGTAAACAAATGTATTATATAACAGCAGGACACCGGCCAGCGCTACCAGCTCCAGCCTCCACTCCTGCCTCTCACCATCCAACCGCCACCCACCCACATTCCCTCATAGAGCCCTTCTACCCCACCATCCCATGACCATTTCATGACACGATGAGGTGAAGTCTCACAAGGATATTACATACATAACATCTCCAAAACTTGTCACAGGCAAGAGTGACGGGGGCAGCAGCTCATAGAGGTGAGAGTCGGTGTACTATGACAACTTCATATGTACAAACACATTTAGCCAGTGCTTACTTTGCGCTGGGGTTTTCTGGTGCTCAGCACTGGCAGCTCTTTCTAAGCGCCTGCACTTGTTAGGTCACCACGTGCTGGTATTGTGTGACTATTGTTTTAGCAGAATTCTTCAGTGGCGGTTTAATATACTTTAAATAAGTACAGTGGTACAGTTGTCACTGGTATTTGGCAGCAGTGGCGGTAGCTGGGTCCATGCCAGCTGCAGTGGATTCTCGAGAAATACTTTGAGCCCTGGCATTTACAAATTAAGTACTTCATTTAACTGTTGTTCTGATAACGGTGGTGTAGCATATAATGATGCTCCTCTATGCAAATTTTGATCAGATGTTGACAATTTCACAAATACTTTACTATGACTGTGTGACTTCTGAGTGGTGACCTCTCTGCAAGCCAGCCTTGTTTCATTACTTTTTGAGGTTTGAAAATGTACCTCACAACAAATTCTCAAAACCTCAGAATTCATTTCAGGAAGTAAAACTTTCATCATCTGGAGTTAAAGGGCAGTTAGTAAATTTGCTTAAGGAAGATTCCCTTTGCATGAGCCACAGGTATCTTTTACACATGAACGTAAGATAATGAATGGCATAGTATAGTGTGGAGATCTGCTTATGTAATATGCAAGTTTTTTAGTGCAATGTGAAAAAACACTGCATACTTTCTCATAGATTGCATGTTAATTGCAACATAGGAAAGTACTCATAACCTGCCCATAGTCCCAACAGGGTGATGTAGTAAATAACTTCATTGCTCTGGGGAAGGTACTGCAGTTTCTGTCAATGTTTTTCACTGTTTGGTGCAGGGCTCAGTTAACATGATGGAACCCTGCACCAAAGAGTTTTGGGCCGGATGTATCATCACGGCACTTTGCGATTCTGAAATAGCGATTTTTAAGAAATCGCTATTTCCGACTCGCAAAGTGCCATGTATCACATTTGCGATTCGGTAATAGTGATTTCTTAAAAATCGCAAATGCTATTACCGAATCGCAAATTGCGATACCGGCCCCATTTGCAGCTATGGGCCTGTAGGCCCATAGCTGTGAATTTTTTGCATTTCCAAAATTGCGATTTCTGAACCAGAAATCGCAATTTTGGAAATGCAAATGCCCAGGGTGCTGGGGGCCTATGGCCCCCTCTGCTGCACCCCAAAAATGTTTTTGGGGACATGTAAGGTGCACACATGCCAAAAGGGCATGTGTGCTTTACATGTTCAATTTAAAAATGCATTTTAAATGCATTTTTAAATTTTGCACCAGGTTACCACCTGGTTTCATTTCATGGTATTTTGCATGTGCAAAATGCCATTCTGTGAAAAATCACAATTTGTGATTTTTTGCAGCATCGCCTTGCGATGTGGATTTTGCGAATCGCAAATTGCGATTCGCAAAACCAGGTCGCAACGCAAGAAATCGCAATTTTTGTGATTTCTTATTTCTGGTCTGCGAATGCCTTTCATGCATCACAGACCACTTTTTTGCACTCACAAACGGCCGAATTTTGCGATTCGCCGTTTGAGAGTGCAAAATATGTTCATACATCTGGCACAAAGCGGAATTTGT
This sequence comes from Pleurodeles waltl, assembly GCF_031143425.1. Classification (NCBI taxonomy): domain Eukaryota; kingdom Metazoa; phylum Chordata; class Amphibia; order Caudata; family Salamandridae; genus Pleurodeles; species Pleurodeles waltl. The sequence goes on from NC_090442.1 coordinate 766,710,319, forward strand.
TTTTTAAAAAGAAAAACAAGTCTCCTCTCACTGTGGGAGTCTTCTCCGATTGAGAGGGGAGCATTTAGCAGATTTCACTGTCCATCACCGGTTTTCCTGGCAGTAATGGACAGTGAAAACTGACATTTAATTCCACCCATCTAAATCAGGTAGGTGGAACTACAGGTCTGCCTCCAACGGCCCTTATTCCTCAGGACAATTGGAGAGGTTTAATCATGGCAGAGGCGCAGCAGTCGTGATTAAACCAAGGTTCACCCACATCTAATTTTGGGTTGCGAACAGCATTCCTGGTGGTAAAGATACTCCCTTGCCAGAGTATCCTTACCACCAAGAATTAAATCAGGCCCTTAATCCTTTGTAACCTAGTTTTTGTTAGAAACCTTTCTTTATATCTACTACACAAGATAAAACAGTGTGGCATAAATGATACATGCAAATCTGGATCACATAATATTTATCTATCACTATTATTGAGGCGTGGCAGGTGCATCATGACCCGCTCAAGGCTTTGCCTATTATGATTTATGACCCCTGCCCCACTCAACATTTGTAATGAACAGCATATGAGTTCAGCACACCTACATGTATACTGTATATAACATTATAAGAACTAGTAGGAACGCCTCAGGAATTGTGCAAAAGAAAGCCCCACCCACCCTCAACTGGGTGTCATAAACACACTATAGCTCTAAGCATCTTTCTTGTTTGTCCTGTGTCTAACTGAGATGAGGACTTTGAGGAACTATGAAAAACTATAATTTGGGCCCCTGCGGGGCTTGGGCCTGCACCTATTGCCTTCCTAGTTCTTTCCATGTCAGACCGAGGTGAGGTCAGTTGGCATGACAAGAGATGGCTGACTATTAAATTGTGTACTTGATGCCTACACATTGTGGAGTTTGTGTGGTCAGACTACCAGTGGCAAGTTTCACTGCATGTCTTCTTATAAGTATGCTCTGGTGGCCCTCCAAGAACTAGTTGGGGAGTGTGGTTTTAGCAAAATGAAATTTCACTTTGTTCCCAGTAACTGAATCACAGTGGTTGTCCTAGGGCAAATGATCTGTCTGGTGCGAACCCAATATACAGTCATAGAAGGTTGTTGTGACGAGAGCAAATGTTGGATGCTACTCACAGTAAAAAGGAGCTCACCAACATACAGATAAAGTGTTCCCTGTATGTATAGAGGGATTTCTGTTCATTATTGGCATATTGTTAAAGCTTTAGAGTACAATATAGGGAAACACTTGAGAAAGCAATACCTTGTTGAGTTGTCTTCCTTTTCACCCTCGTGGTCCCCTTGTCCCTTAGCAAGTGGTCCTAGCTCACCTAAAGGGAGGCTGAGAGATTGTGATGGGGTGCTATTGGGAAGAAAATAGCAGACTGTTTCTCATTTTGGTGACGGCATCACTGAGACAAGTACCACATCAGTAACTTCTGACTACGATTAAGGTGATGTAGAGGTTGTCACAGAAGCACAATGGGGCATAGTTTGATGTTCCTCATAAGTAATGGGTGGAACAAGAATGAGGGAAGTGAAGATAATGTGCCAGTTACTTACCAGTGATCGTTGTTCCTCCTAGTCCAACTTGTCCTTGTCCCAGTCATTACAGGTCGCTTTGGCCGGCCTTCATTGTAGGCTTAGTACAAGGAGGATGCTGGGACCGAGAGCAGCACCTGGCTGGGAACGGGGCTTCTTTGACATAATTTCCTGAAGTTTTTCTGTCTTGAGGAGGGGTTAATCATGTAAGTCATAACTCGGATCAGGATACACAGAACTAGGAGTAATGAAGTTACATATTTCATATAGGGAATAGGGACATTTGAGCACCAATATTTTAATTTCATTGTATTCCATTTCAATTGCATAAAACATTTTAGGAATGGAGTTTTATTACTAAAAAGGATATTGTTAAATTATTGTAAAAGCGCCAGCAACTTCCGTTCAGGGGGCTGAATGTTGGCAAGTGTGAACGTGAGTTGCCCTGTGAGTGATGAAGCACAGTAATGGGATATGTCTGACCATTTATGTGGATCAATGTTTCCCAGGAGGCCCATAAAGCTCATTACTGGATTAAAGCCCATGAGTGGAGCCATTGTAGAAGATCTTATTGATTAGGTCCACTTTTCCAATGAGTCTGGTTAGCATCTTTTCTTTAAGGTGTAGGATCGCTTAAAGCACTTAAGCACTGAGCTCTCATTGATGCCTCCTTTCATAGCTTAGTTGGCTGAAAGCTTAATTAAAACCCCCAGCTACCAGTGGCATGAACGTTAACCAGGAAACCCCCCGTCCTCTGGTTGAATACCCTTTCAAATTTTTGTTGTATTTACTTGTATTGTGCAAGAATTATAATTCATTTTTTATTTTATTAAAGTACTTGAAACATCACCCAGATGAAACCTAACATGAACCATCATAGCTCACACCAACAATAATCCTGCTTAAACTATCATTAAACCCAGGCACTGAGTGGTTAAATCAGTTGGATCACGACACCCGGCAACCCTATTGTTAATCCGATATATAAGCACCGATCAGTAAACTATATCACACTGCCACGAAATCACAATCATCTATTACTGAACCCACTTAAGCTATCATCAGGCAACGTTAGCTCACTTTGTCACTAAACCTGATGAAATGATCACAAAACCTCTTTAGACGAGGATGAAATCTACTCACACTATCAATGAACCTATTGTATCATTAAAAGCATAGATCACTCAACTATTAAAATGTCTACATTTTACTGTAACTGATCATGTTGCTACTAAATTATCACACACAATTATCGAGCATGATTACACAACCTCTAAACCAGCTAAAGCCATCACAAAACCATCTCAGACTCACTGGACTTGATAACAATAGCAATTATAGAAGTTCACGTTATCATTACACCTTCTCACGCTATTACATAATATTTTCACACTATCACTAGTCCATCTCATTCTGTCACTAAATCTGCTCATATACTCACTAAATATGTTCTTAGGCTCTTTACACTTGCCGAAAGCCTCACTAAACCTGTTGACACTATTGCTAGGCTAGATTACAGTCTAATTATACTTCTCACTCTTTCACTGTAGTTGCTCACGATATCACCAGACCTCACACTAACTAGGTTATAATGACACCGCCTACTCTATATGTTGTGATAAATTTACACCGTTCAACTGACCCAAGGAAAGGGCCGAAATTGCAAGCTGTCTAAGCGCACTCCACAATAGCTGAGGGCCTGAATATTCTATAAATTGCAGAACTTTTGAAAGTTAGCATTTCATTATGGATGGAACTTACTTTCATATGAGAACATTACTTCCACTACATTTCTGAAAAAGTATAGACGTCCAATATTACCACTGGTGTATGTTTTCTGAACGTTGGGTTCATAAAATTTCCTGGCCCACGTTGATTCAGCCAGAATGTTCTATGTACCCAATTAGGCCGTGGCATGTTTGAAATCATCACATAGGTGTGTGTTTGTTAAGGCTGTTTTGTTGTTGTGTATAATAGCAAATAAAAAAACTAAATATATAGAAATAAAGATGTCTAAGTTGTTTTGATTGCTGACAAGTCATAATGTCCAGGGGTACCAGTTCACATTTTTTCTGGTTGTTTTTACAGCTTGCACATGTGATAAACATCACTAATGTACATTCTCTGGGTTATGCCAATGCTGGCTGGTCTAGTCTACAAAGCAACCACGGGCTTTCTTTTAAATGAAAAATGTTTACATGTCACTGGCTCACTCACCAGTCATTGGCGTAAAAGCCTTTTGAAAACTTGGCAGCTGGGTAAACAACACCAAACAAAGTCAGTGAAAGGGTGTAAGTACTTAGTCATTCTGCTCTTTGTTGGAGGCCCTGAGGAAAGGGTTACCCCTTCCAAAATCCACAGTATTACTTCCGGGTGTAACCCAGGTTCAAGGCTTTCTAAAAGAGAGAGTCAATGGACAACAGGAAGAATCTCTCATGGACACAGCTGCATGTTAACAAATAAAGCCGTGTATATCGATCATGCCAGCATCAGGGTACCAGGTTTTCACCTCTCTGTAGTGGGAAGGCACCATCTGGTAGTTTTAAAGATGAGCTTTAATGAGCTACCCTCAACACAGAGCTCGGGTGACACTCATTGGCAAGCAAAGAAAGCAGGGCAAAAACTCTATCTTGCGGGGTGGGTTGAGGTAGAGTGTAACACAGTATTATGCAATATCAATTCATCAACGTGAACTAATTTTAAAGAAATAACTCTAATTATCCTCAAATCGGTGACAACATAAAATGATACGAAATGTCTAAATCAGATATTTTTACTTACTTTTCTAGTGGCGTGGCCACAAATACAATAATGCAGAAGGACAACATGTGTGACCACAAGACACAGCAGACAGCAACGTTGCAATGTTAGTATTTTCGTTAGGTTTTACGCTGTTTCAACAGAAGACTATTGCAGTGCTGTCCAAGGTGCTGAATTTCTGTTCCTCTTGCATCAGAATTACACGGCGTTATCGAAGACGCCGAACAATTGTTCTTTAATTGTTCTGAAACCCAAAGGTAATTCTAGGCAAATCACTTAATCTGTGCATAAAAACACAAACAAAACATTCTGACTACATGTAATGTAACCTGGTGTGTCATGTAAAGTGGTCCAATACCTTTGAGCAGAGTTCACACTATTAAAACTGAAAAAAGAACAACTATGACAAATGAGGTTTTTGTGCAGCAAAGCACCTGCACTGTCCTTAGTCCGAGAGGGTGGTTGCAGGCGGGGCCTCAGCAGACTCAAATCTAGAGGAAAAGAGCAAAAACACAACATGAGGAAAGGAGAAATAAAATTACTTTCAAATCAATTATAAAGGGAGAAAGCAGGTATGAAAAAGAACATTCAAAAGAGAAATAAATAGGCAGAGAGTGTTTGAGGTTGGATTAAAGAGGTGTTCGATGAAATCAAGGTTATGCATCCTTGGTATTCGGCACACTGTCCTTCAATAGTGCCAGCTGTGCTCTAGACCTATTAGATCAGAGCAGGCCTGGTCTGTCAAGCTATTGTGTGTCCCATTGAAAAATCGTGTGCAGGGCCCCTCTCTAGTTCGTAATTAAAGGAGCACTGTGCAATTAGACAAGCCCAGGCAAAGCCAATAGGTTTCGCCGATGTGTGACTTATTGGCTTTGTTACTGTTTTTTACTTGTTGCACAGCAGCACACGATGCTGTGCAACATGGCTTAAACGGAAAAAAGCACTATGACATGGCCAGCATTGACTGCTTCATATCCCTGTTTTGCCCACTGCTGTGCAATAGGTCTAAAAACAGGCTGGTGAGTTTAAGAACTACGGGGAGAGTGGGAGACAGCAGAGAGTGGGAGGAGGGGTTGTGTGTGAAACAACAGAGATCGGCACAGTGCAGGCATAATGGCAGGCCTTTCTCATAATACATTTCATGCAGAAATATGTATTTTTCTTGCACTTTTATGTAGCGCAAAATCAAGATAAAATTATTGGAGCCCTTTACATAAGCATCATCTACATTACCAAAAAAACACATTACCGTTTTGTTAGGCCCGGGGAGATTAAGTGATTTTCCCAAAATCACAGGAGCTGACGCAGAGACTCGAATCTGGTTCTACAGTTGCAAAGATGGCAGGTCTGGCCATTATGCCTCATCCACTTCTCTGAACGGTGGCTCTGTCGTCCATACAAGAGCACAGAGTTTACAGAACCAAGAGATTTCACACAGTTCAAAGCATAATGGACCACGGAAATATAAAACATTTTTTGCTAAATATTTTCGCCTGTTCACAGGAAAACGCATTCACTTGCTTCATCAAGCATGGAAATAGACATACAGTACATACAGTATAGAAGGGCAGAGTCTCTTCTGATAACATCTTGCATTGGAGCTGTGCTTCCCCTTCACAGTGGAGTGGCTGTGAAAGCTCTTTGGTACTTTACAGTGTACTAGCAACGGAAATGGATAGTTAGGATTGGGAGGAACTGCAGAGACATGCACTCTAGAAGTGCATGTTGAAAATTAAAATAGCGACGGAAATGGACGGTCAGGCTTGAGAGGGACCACAGAGACATGCACCCTAGGACTGCATGTTGACAAAAAGGTCACATTACTAAAAAAATACTTCATTTTTTGTTAGGCACAGGAAGATAAAATGATTGCCCAGAATCATGGGATGTGGAGCCGATGCAGAGATTTGAGCTTGGTTATTCAACTCCAAAATCGTCAGCTTTGGCCATTATGCCACATCCACGCCTCTCAGACCTTGTGCTATCATCTATTCAAAAGAACAGCATTTGCAGATCCAGAGTTCTCATTTTGTACAAAACATAATGGACCACGGAAAAATAAAACACACTTTGTCAAATGTTGATTTGCCTGTCCACAGAAAAATGCATTCACTTACAGTCTCACGCATGTGCATGTCAAAAAGTAAAATAACGGCAGAAATGGATGGTCAGGATTGAGGGTAATGCAGAGACACGGACTTGAGGAGTGCATATCAAAAAGTAAAACAAACAAGTACCTGAAGGAGCCAACGGTCAGTGTAAGAACACTGGCCACAGGAAGCAGTACTTGGTTGAGGCTCCACTGGAAAGACCCAGGAAGAAGCTGGAGGAGAAGAGGAGGCACTAACCAATAGGATGCAAGGAAACAAGAGCGATGTTGAAGGCAACCAATGGTAAGTATAGGTGAGCAATAAGCCCGTTTTAGCCTTTTTATTTATTTACAAGCGATTCTGCAAGCACAGCACTGTGCAGGCAAAACCTAAAAAAATGTTTGCTGGTGAAAGAGAAAACAAAGTATTAGGTGCCATATAAGGGTTTGGATGCTTTAAAAGCATTGTAAAGGAAAAGGACAGGCATTCCATTTTATTATTTGAATACATTTTGTGATATGAGTGTACGGCCTTGAAAGGGCCTGGGACAAGTCACATTGTGACAGTGCTCGAGTAGAAATCACTCAGAAGGCCAGACCAAAATGCAGGTGCTTAAGGACATGTTTCATAGGTACATTTTGTGAGACTAGCCTTCATACTGCACGTAGCGAGGAAGTGCAGCAAGCCAACTTGACTACTGCAAGTGGAGTTGGGGAAGGAGTTTTCCCCACAAGAAATGTTTGAAAATAATTGCAAAATATGGTGTGTTTTACAACAAATGTTTCATAGAACATTGTCCAATCATTGGATGGATGGGGATTGGAGACATAGCTGCATAGCTCAATGAATCATAGATCGAAGAGAGGAGTAAGTGGATAAATTAATTCAAGAATAGATGACAATGAATAAAGACTTTTAGTTAAATGGAGCAAATGGTCTCAATGTACTGACCGAAGGTGGGTGCTTTAGTTTTCATTGTAGCTACTGCATTAAAACATCACCTTCTCCCAAACACTACTGCCTTCAATCTTTGTGAAACATTCAGAGCCAGATGCATTTAACTCAGTGCCCGGATTTAACTCCTCAAGAATTAACACAAGGCATTTAAGTTTGATCTAAAATAATCTAAAATGACCATGTAGTGGCTGAATTTCACAACATGAAATCAGGAAACCTTGCATCAGATCCAGCTTCCACTTGGCCACATTGTGGGATCCTAAGCAATTACTTTTTTACTCAGTGTCTCGTTTTCCTTCATCGTCATTTGAGAAAACATTTAAGTACATCAGTTCAGGGTGTGTGGTGCACAAAAATACATTACTGTAATGTTATTTCATCTGCAGTAACACACTGAGTCACATAAAAGAGCAACATACCACCGACTTCCTTAGTAATAACATTGTAGTCAGGGCAGTAGCAGAGGGACATTTCTAAGCTTATGACTTAGGGACGCGCACAGACTTGCACAGGCGGCCGGAGCCCTTTAAATCTCGGCGGTAGCAGCCTCAGCTGCTGATAGGGCGGGAGGCCCTTTAAACTTCACTTGGCGCGCCCGCAGCCGCGGGACGCGCACAGACTTGCACAGGCGGCAGGAGCCCTTTAAATCTCGGCGGTAGCAGCCTCAGCTGCTGATAGGGCGGGAGGCCCTTTAAACTTCACTTGGCGCGCCCGCAGCCGCGGGACGCGCACAGACTTGCACAGGCGGCAGGAGCCCTTTAAATCTCGGCGGTAGCAGCCTCAGCTGCTGATAGGGCGGGAGGCCCTTTAAACTTCACTTGGCGCACCCGCAGCCGCGGGACGCGCACAGACTTGCACAGGCGGCAGGAGCCCTTTAAATCTCGGCGGTAGCAGCCTCAGCTGCTGATAGGGCGGGAGGCCCTTTAAACTTCACTTGGCGCGCCCGCAGCCGCGGGACGCGCACAGACTTGCACAGGCGGCAGGAGCCCTTTAAATCTCGGCGGTAGCAGCCTCAGCTGCTGATAGGGCGGGAGGCCCTTTAAACTTCACTTGGCGCGCCCGCAGCCGCGGGACGCGCGCGGGCGGCGCCCGGGCGAAGCCCGGGCCAAGGGCGGGCCCGTCCTTCGCCTGTCATCGACAGGAAGAGGCTGGGCTGGGCCACCCCTCTTTAATATCTGGTCACAGACATATTAATGCTGTAATTTAATTACACCTGTATCGTGCAGCATACCTGTGTGCCCTTGTGGTCCTCGGGGGGTGCTGTCCCTTTTGTTCCCTCTGCTGACCTCCACGTCTCCCCCCCGCCGTCGCCCGACATTGCGACCGCTGTGTGGGAGGAGCGTTGACGGACCAGGACGGGACTACTTTAGCCAGGTCCCCTAGCACCACGGAAGCAGAACAAGCGGATCTCACACGCCCGAAGGTGATATCAAACTGATCCTGCCCCTGGCTGAGCAGGGTCGGGCAAAGGACAGGCCGTTGTGAGTCCGTTAGGGAGCCGTTAGGGGGCCAGAAGGGGTCGGGTTGAGCAAGTTCACTAAGCAGTTAATTGTAATTGTTTTTATTGAATCTGATAACGTTTTAGTAAGCTGTATACCTGGGCTCCATTTAAATTGATTCATTGTGTCTTCTGGGTGTTATACACTTGCTGTTCTGTGTTATTGCTGATATATGTAGAGGCCCTATACTTTGTAAACGATATAAAAGTTCTGTGTAGTGCAGGGCCATAAAACTAGACAGTCTAGTATTTATCAAAAACTAGTAGTGGTCGTCATATTCGTGAGGGCGGTGTAGAATGGCTAAGAATATTTCCACCCTGGATAATTACCTGGTTAAAATGGTGAGCAAGATAAACACTGATAGAAGGAAGTCCTTAGGGAAGGAGTCCACCCCAGAAATGTTTTCTCCTGTAAACAATGGTAGCGGTTCTGTTATGATGGACCCCCTTAATATTGAAGCTCTCCCTTTGGAAAACCCAGCCGCTTTACCCTTCGTTTTAGAGCCACCAAATCAAGTCCCATTGGAGCCCCCGAGTGAGCCTGCATTGTCTCACTCTCCCCCTAAGAGAGCTGTTAGAAAATGCAGAAAAATGCTATCCAAGCGGGGTAACACTCATTTCAAACCAACAATAGAACCAATGACAGAATATGGTCATAGAAGTAATGTAGCTGAAAATGGGATTACAATTAACAAGGACGATGTGAATGGTGTTCTCTTGGGCCACATCGCTAAGCTATTTGAGGAAAAACTAGTCCATATGACTAAACCTCTTATGGAAAAGATTGAATTACTATCTACGGAGGTATCTAGGTTGGGTGGTCTTTTAGACAAAATGTATATGGGACAAACTATGAAACAGTCTGAGCTATCCGTCCAATCTGGCAACCCTGAACAATTGGTTGAAGCACAGAGGCCACGTTTACCTGAATCTAGGGAGCCACCAAGTATGGTGGATAGTACCCCTCATATGAAAGCAGCTGCATCTAATATTGTGAGGAACACTACTCCTGTGAACAGACCAAATTTTATTAACCTTCCACCTGATTGTGAACCCTATGTCATAGTCCTTTCGAACATTCCTCCCTTAGACCCAACAGCAGTGAACTTCCGTGAGGAATCACATGATTCTCTCAAACGGAAATCAGTTGCCTGGTTAAACAAAAATTGTGGTTTCCCCCCACACCTATCCGATCAAATACCGTCTACTAGGCGGATACCATGGATCGGAAACGCAAGGAAAAAATGTAAGGGAGACTGTGTAATTGTTAATTTTAGGCACCCTCAACATGTTGCGACTGTCCTTCTTAGAGCAGCCTCCTTGGATATAAAGGAATCTGACGTGGGTGTGCATCCTCTGGGTTATTTTTATCGACACTTAGCCAGTACATCAGAACCTTCTAAAAAACACAGACCCTTGACTATTAGAAGAAACACTAGCTCTTATACCCCAACTGGAAATAGCTTTTCGGTACTGAGCACTTTGGACGAAAACGATTGACTCCCACGAGCAGGGGATCCCATCACAGAAACGTTAGTATATACCCAGACGTGGGAACAAAAACAGAGTATAGAAGATCTTGAACCGGAACTCATAGTACCCTCGAGTCCCAGAAATACAAGGACAGTTAAATTGGTAAGCAACGTTAAATCCCCTTATTCTATTTTAAGTAAGACAACTAGTTCGGGTGTACCGGATAAGTGCCTCTCAGTGACCATGGAGGGTAAAGACACTAGTAAAGACACTAGTAAAAACTACAACCAAGATAAAGAGCCAAACCCCTTAGTTGAGCTGGAGGATGTTACAGAAAAAGACAACCTACTTATAGTATTAGATCCTCCCTGTGTAAAAGGAAAATCAAGTATTAGACTGATATCATGGAATATAGCTGGCTTAGCAAGGAACCTTGAGGATGTGGTATGGTGTTCCTATATTGAGAACTACGACATCATACTCCTACAAGAAACCTGGATGGTAGAAACCCCCCATAGGCTGGGGTATAAAACCTATTGTTCCCATGCTATTCCATCAACTAGAGGGAGAGCCTCAGGGGGACTGGTCATCTGGGTTAAAGTGACCCTAGAAATAGATGTCACCCCGCTACCCATCCCCTCCCCGGACCTACTAGGCCTTAAAATCAAAACAAGAGGGAAAGAAACTATACATCTAATAAATATATATAACAGACCGTTCCCTTCTAACAAGGAATCAGAGGTAGTAGAACTCTTGGACTCCGTTCTAGACTCATTAGGAGATAATGCAAAGGTGTTAGTTGGTGGAGATTTTAATTGTAAATATGAGCCTATCCCGGGGTTGGAAAAATTATTCGACGATCAAGATGCTGCTAATGACATCCTGCCCTTAAAATCTGTAAGTGCAGCTAAAGGCACAAAAGCCGCCTTACAGATTTTACAGTTGACTGTGGCGCATGACCTAAGGGCCTGTAATGGTCGATTTCGTTCAGACAGACCAGCAGCCCCAACCTATTTTAAGGGAAATTCCAGATCCCATATAGATTTTGTAATGGCTACCCGGAATATATGGGACCAAATAACCGACTTTAAGATAGACCATAGGACGGAGAGTGATCATTTTCCCCTCCTACTATGGCTGGATTCTCAATCATTCATTATTAAATCCAAAGAAGAGACCCTATTAAATACCACGGTCGCGGAACTAGAGGTAACGAATAACAGGCGTGCCCTAAGATGGCCCTATATCTTGGGAACCGAAATAACGCTGATAAATATATACAATGTATTTACTGAAACGGTAGGAGGCCTTCAGACAGCATTAGTGGGAACACAAGGTGTGCTTGACATACATCTTAAGCTGGTAGACGCATTAACCCCACTATTGAGCAAAATCTATAAAAAAGATGGTAATAGGAAACGGAATGATCTTGAGTCAGCGAACCCATGGTATAATAAAGACTGTCGTATAGCAAAATCAAGACTAATCCAGGCAGTAAAATCCGGGAACAGCTTGGATATAAAAAACAATAGACTAGCCCACAAAAAAACGTTGGCCCAAGCTAAAAAAACATGGGATGAAAATTTCTGGGAGGATCTCTTGAATGCAGCTAAGCTACGGGACCAGAGTATGTTCTGGAATCTAATCGCTAATGGAAATAAGCAGGGCAGATCAACAAAGGATATTTTCCTAGATGAAAATACTTGGTGCGACCACTTCACTAAGCTCTATGCTAACAAACAGGAGAATTTGCCCTTCGAGGACCATGAGACAAATTCAGAGATAAGTGTTGCTCACTAACCTTTAGTTTAGAAGAAACTAATAAGGTTTTATTAGCTGTGAAATTGGGCAAAGCCCCAGGCCCTGATAAAATCCCCGGAGATCTTCTAAAATATGATGTGGATGTGTGGGGGCCTTACATAAATTACTTGAGTAATTCCATTGTGGCAGGCACACCAATCCCCGATTCCTGGAAAGGGGCAGAAATTATGACAATTTTTAAAAAAGGTGATCGCTACGATCCAAGTAATTACCGCCCAATAAGTTTAATAGACTCATTTCAAAAGATATATGCCAGACATATTTTAAACAGGCTTTTAGATTGGATTGAAGAGACTAAAATATTAACCAAATATCAGGCTGGCTTTAGAATAAAAGTAAGTACGGTTGACCAGGTGTTTAGGTTCATGTGCATCTGTTGGAAGTATATAACCATAAGGAAGGGTAGCCTCTATGTGGCATTCATGGATCTAAGGGCCGCCTTTGACCTTGTTCCTCGCAATTTGTTGTGGTCTACATTAAGAAACATGGCGGTCCCTGGGGAACTACTTAAAGAACTTATCAAGCTTCACACAGGGAACTATGCAAAAATTAGGTGGGGAAAAGAAGGTGAGACCTCAAGGGCCATACCTGTAGACCGTGGTGTGCGCCAAGGCTGCGTGTTAGCTCCTACACTCTTCTCACTATATGTTAATGATATTCCAATCTATTTAAGGGATTGTGTACATGACTCACCAAAGCTAGGTGGCGAGCCGGTTACGGCATTACTATTTGCCGATGACACCATCCTCATTTCTCAAACTCCGAGAGGTTTACAGAATTTGGTGGATTCTTTCCAGAAGTATTGCGTGGGGAAGGGGCTAGAAATAAATCCTACCAAAACAAAGTATATGTCAATAAACTCCAAGAAATCCCTCAGGAATAATCTGTCCTTGGATAACCAAAAACTGGAACAGGTAGGGAGTTTCAATTATCTGGGGATGACGCTGGATAGTAACCTGTCCTGGAAAGGGCAGATGGATAAAAGCATTCTAGCCCTTAAACAAAACTCAATGCCTATTTTAAAAATACACGGAGCCAGTTACTCTAAAGCAATCTCACCAGCACTGGAAGTATATAAAGCAAAGGCCCAATCGACCGCCCTTTATGGTGCTGAACTCTGGGGCTTCCATTGCAATAACAACTTTGGAAAAACGGAAAACCATTTTGTACGAAGGCTACTTAAAATACCGACAAGAACCCCCCTAGTCCCTGTTTTCCTTGATATTAATCTTAAAAGAGCAGACTATCAAGCATTATTAAGACCATTGCTGTATTGGGTCAGGCTATGGGTAACCCCGCAGTTGAGTGATTACAAGAACGGATTGACTGAACTAACTCAGATAGATGGACATATGAATACCCCTTGGTTAAAATATGTATCTAAGTGGTACGAGAGATTAGGTTTATCACACCTATGGGAAGCTCCACAGAATATGACAACATGTACCAGGAAAAATGTAAAGGACACTTTTTGGTCTTATGTCAACGGAGAGCTACTGCATAGTTCATCGATTGGTACTCCGACTTTGAATTTTTTAAACATAAAAGATACACCTAAATTCGAACAATTTTTGGATGAGGTCGGCCCTCCTCTGGCAAAAACACTTTATTTACAGTTTAGGTACGGGGTCTTACAGATTAATGCTTACACATGCAATTGGGGAGGGGTAAAAGGTTGTGAACTCTGCACTCTCTGTACCTTAGGGGCTAAAGAAGACGTTGTTCATTTACTCTTCTTTTGCCCAGTATACAGGAATCCAAGGGATCGGTGGATCAAACCCGTTTGTAAATATGTGGGGGTCAGATCCTATAAAGAAGCAGTGCGCATATTTCAGTCCAATACTTCACAATTAGTGGTGTTTGGCACAAGCAGATTCCTATATAATGTGTACCTTATCAGGAATCGACTTGGTCACAAATTGTAACGCTTTGTCAGGTGGCCCGCTCATCCCCCTCCTTGCAAAGGTATATGATGCACTGTTTTATCGACAAGTTAATTAATTTTTTTTTTCTTTTAGTTCTGGCTTTTAATTATTTTATAAATTGTTATTTATATTTTTATACGCCTAATGATACTGCTTAATCATGGGGACATCCATATACTTCTTGCCAACTGTATGTATTGTATCTTATATTTTATTGTATAATGTATTTATGTATGTCGTATTTATTTCCTGTCTTGACTTTTATGGCAATATTTGCCGAAATAAAGTAACAAACGATATAAGTGTACGGCCTTGAAAGGGCCTGGGACAAGTCACATTGTGACAGTGCTCGAGTAGAAATCACTCAGAAGGCCAGACCAAAATGCAGGTGCTTAAGGACATGTTTCATAGGTACATTTTGTGAGACTAGCCTTCATACTGCACGTAGCGAGGAAGTGCAGCAAGCCAACTTGACTACTGCAAGTGGAGTTGGGGAAGGAGTTTTCCCCACAAGAAAGGTTTGAAAATAATTGCAAAATATGGTGTGTTTTACAACAAATGTTTCATAGAACATTGTCCAATCATTGGATGGATGGGGATTGGAGACATAGCTGCATAGCTCAATGAATCATAGATCGAAGAGAGGAGTAAGTGGATAAATTAATTCAAGAATAGATGACAATGAATAAAGACTTTTAGTTAAATGGAGCAAATGGTCTCAATGTACTGACCGAAGGTGGGTGCTTTAGTTTTCATTGTAGCTACTGCATTAAAACATCACCTTCTCCCAAACACTACTGCCTTCAATCTTTGTGAAACATTCAGAGCCAGATGCATTTAACTCAGTGCCCGGATTTAACTCCTCAAGAATTAACACAAGGCATTTAAGTTTGATCTAAAATAATCTAAAATGACCATGTAGTGGCTGAATTTCACAACATGAAATCAGGAAACCTTGCATCAGATCCAGCTTCCACTTGGCCACATTGTGGGATCCTAAGCAATTACTTTTTTACTCAGTGTCTCGTTTTCCTTCATCGTCATTTGAGAAAACATTTAAGTACATCAGTTCAGGGTGTGTGGTGCACAAAAATACATTACTGTAATGTTATTTCATCTGCAGTAACACACTGAGTCACATAAAAGAGCAACATACCACCGACTTCCTTAGTAATAACATTGTCGTCAGGGCAGTAGCAGAGGGACATTTCTAAGTTTATGATTAGAATTACTTCTAACGATTGTCACACAGTGCAGTTGTCTGTTTGAATAGACTATGCTAAAATATGTTGCAACAGTCGCATCTTAATAAAGTGAACTGTTTTGAACTTTGAAGTGTCTTTATCATGTATGTACTGGACACTCTGAGCCAAGTGACAGCAGACCCTCAACCACTCTTCATGAAGGTCAGCGCTGCTCATGGCAACCCTGTAGGAGAGAAGAAACAACCCAAATGCAGAAACAAACTGTTTTGAAGCAGGCGTGGTCTGAATGATTTGTCCTGCATTCTTTATAAAGTTTTGAAGCCCAGCACCCAGCAACAAAACCATCCCCCACTAGCAGTAAAACTGCCCCGCGATGCCAGCCACTGGGAAAATTACCTGTGCCAGGTACGGGTTGTCCAGGCTTGTTTATGGTGCTACCAGAGGTCAAAGTGGGAGGGATCTAGAGGAAGCAATGTGCAAAAGGCTTTTTAATTTTACAAAAACGTTCCCATATATTTTACTAAACAACAGCTGTTCCTAAATAGTTAACGCCAACCTTCAGGTGTCTCTGGTACAAACTGACAGGAAGGGTGTCACCTGTGCTGTGAAGCCGAGGGAGGGGCAGAGAGCTAAAGACAACACAACATATTTCTAGTAAGGGTACCTGCTATCTGAAACAAATGGAAATGTGTGCATTTGCTAACAAGCAA
Organism: Pleurodeles waltl; assembly: GCF_031143425.1. NCBI lineage: Eukaryota > Metazoa > Chordata > Amphibia > Caudata > Salamandridae > Pleurodeles > Pleurodeles waltl. The sequence continues at coordinate 766,726,292 of NC_090442.1, forward strand.
TTGTAGAGACAGCTAGGGAGCCAGTAAAGGCTTTAATTAATGGAGTCATGTGAGGTTTTATGGTGACAGAGATTTATCCCTTCTGAGATTTAATGTAATGTGTGACCAGCTGAGTTCTGGAGAGTGTCCTTTAATGGACACCTGAAAAACTGTTTGCACAAGCCACTGTCTGATTACGTATTAGTAAAATAACTATCCCCAAAGCACTACATCTATTTGAATATTTTGCTGAAGTCAATTTCATATTATTGTGTAATACGACTTTAGAATAGTGACATACTTATTCACAGTGCTCTCTCTCCCTCTCACTCACACACACACACACACACACACACACACCCTTCCCTCCATTGAGGAATGTATTTTCAACCAATTTTAACTTGCATTTAATTTTCTTGAAAGTGTGTGTTATTTTATATACAGTTAACTGACAGTGCAAGAATTATAAAATAGGTACAGAATATTTTTTCCATTTCAGCCACACTCCCTGACCCAGCCCCCTTGCACTCAAGTTCACAGTTTTGTGTCTTCTCAAGAAGATGCAGGATTAATTACAGCCTTTCTGTAAAGGGGTGGATCATGTGTGTGGATCATGTAATACGAAAGTATACAAACTTCTGGGAGATGCAACCAATCAAGACAACAGAGAAATGCTGATTCCCGGACAGGAAAGATACAAAGTGTGTCTCAGCTGTCAGACATTCTGGAGATGGGCATTGAACTGGTTCCGAAGTAGCATGTTACTTGCTTCAAAGCGCTTCAATGCCTCGTTAGAGGTAATAAGCACATCTTTATATACGATTTCCCTGTACACATAGCCCATTCCTATCTCTAGAGTTGTCGGTATTACTTAGTGTGTTGCATGCATGGTATTGTAAGCTTTCAGGTGTCCCCACATGAGCCAATGGCTAGGGGTCACAATGCTATTTTGTTTTTGGGTACTATGTCTGTGCAATAAACAGTGGACACATCTTTGCTTAGCGGACATGAAGCCTTTTCAAGCAGAAGTTGGAGCACTGTGGCTGTTTTCTTTTCACATTACCTCAAAGCCCTCCCGTATTCTGCTTGCAGTTCAGAGCAGAAATCACGCACCCAGATGAGAGTGCATCTGGCAGCGTAGCCTACTATACCCCAACACAGTACAGAATCAGCCTTATTAGTAGTCATGGATAGCGCCTGCCAACTGCTAGATCGCAGTGGCCACGCAGCTATCATCCTGTTAGATCTCAGTGCCGCCTTTGACACTGTGGATCATAACATCCTTCTTCAAAGACTCAGTGCTACAGGAATAAGAGGAACAATACTGAGCTGGTTTTCTTCTTTTTTGAGGGATAGAACTTTTTAGGTCCTTGACCGTTCGTTTCTGTCCAACATACATCCCTTCACATGTGGTGTCCCTCAGGGCTCCTCTTTGAGCCCTACACTTTTCAATATTCATCTTTCTTCTCTAGCCAAAGTCGTAGAACCCCATGGCCTCTCGGTGGTCTCATATGCGGCTGCCACACAGTTAGTAGTGTCACTTTCTAACTGTGATGAAGCCTCTGATTCGAACCTTTCATCCTGTCTGGCTGATGTGGCTAGATGGATGAATGAGTCCAAACAAACTTAACGATGGAAAGTCAGAAGTAATAATTGTGGGTAATAATATGCTTTCTAGCTCCCCTGCATTGCTTCGAGAGGACTTTTAAAAACCTCTCGCCCCCTAAAGATTATATAAAAAGCCTAAGCTTCTGGCTGGACCATCGTCTTACGATGGACCATCAATCAAAAAAGGTCGCCTCATCTTGCTCCGGTCTTTTAAGAATCAGGATAAAAATCCTTCACCTTTTGCCTCCCCTCGCTAGGAGACTCCTTGTCCAGTCCCTTGTACTGTCACGACTAGATTATGGCAATTCTTTGTTTCTTAGTTCCCCTAGCTATGTGATAAGGAGACTGCAGGTAGTGCAGAATGTGGAAACATCCCTAGACATATGTCCGCTAAACCTCAGGCGCGGCCCGTCCTTTAGGGCGGAGGGGCCCCCCCCCCACCTTTTGCCCCTCAAGAAGAGTGTCTGTCAGGCTGAACAAAGGTCAGCCTGACAGACACTCTTCATTTTCAGCTCAGATGGCCAGGAGTGAGACATGCACGATTTGCGCCGACTCCTGGCTGCCTGAGCTGAACTTTGCTGGGCTACGGAGGTCACAGCTCCTATGGGCGTGACTTACTCGGCTGAGCAAAGGTGCCTCAAGGCCCTCCCCTGGGTGACGAGGAAAGCGTCACCCATTGACACTCACCCTGGGCGCTTCAGGTTTAAGCCCTGAAGTGCCCAGGGCGAGTGTCTATCAGAGACACTTCGTCACAGAGTGGGGTGGGGTCAGCAGTCTCACTGATCCCATCCCGCTCTGTGACGAAGCTGGGACTGCTGCCTTCCCTCATTGGCTGATGAAGGAAGGCAGCAGTCCCAACCCTCCTGGGACGTGTGTGTGTGTGATGTTTTAAAATGAATGTTTGGTGCATGTTTGAATGTTATGAGTGTTAATGGATGTGCGTGTGTGAAAGAATGCATGTGTGAAAGAATGAGTGTGTGTGTGTGTGTGTGTGTGTGATGTTTTAAAATTAATGTTTGATGCGTGTGTGCATGTTTGAATGGTATGAGTGTTGTCAATGGATGTGCGTGGGTGCGTGTGTGAAAGAATGAGTGTGTGTGTGAACTTTTAAAATGAATGTTTGGTGCGTGGGTTCATGTTTGAATGTTATGAGTGTTGTTAATGGATGTGGTGTGTGCGTGTCTGTGTGTGAAAGAATGAGTTTGTGTGTGTGTGTGCTTCCCACCCGCCCCCCTCCCTCCTAAAGCTGCCAGCCTCCACTACTAAACCTGTTTTAGCCTCCCTCCACTGGCTACCTATTAATTTTAAAGCTTTATGCTTGACACATAAAGCCCTTCACAATAAATGCACCAAATTTCTTAGGAAAAATATTTATTTTTATACTTCATCAAGGACTTTGAGATCCTCTACTGCTTTGTTAATTCATACTCCTCGATTTAAGAAAACCACTTGGGGAGGCAACTCCTTTTTAGTCAAAGCTGCTTACCTCTGGAACTCCCTTCCTTTGGAACTTCGACAAGAACAGCTGGAACTACCTTTCCGTAAAAAACGGAATACTTTTTTATTTGTATCTTAGATTCTTTAGTTTTGCCTAAAGCAGTTACTTGTCTTTAGTGCTTTATAGGCCTTCTGGTAGCCATGCTCTTTATAAATTTTCTAAACTAAACTAAACTAAACTATACAATTCCCAATGAAACAGCAAAACCAGAAAAACTGCTTTTTGAAGCCTTTGGGAAAACTGAAAAGCTGATGACACCCATGCCCAGCCTTATTACTGCCACCAATGTCACTATCATGGAAGTAAATAAGGCCCCTGTAGCCCCCGTGGCACAACTGGCCCCCAGACCCTACAGAGTGGTCCCATTGTGTCAAAGCCAGTGAATATTTGTGAGATATGGGTCACTCGGGGACCTCTCTTCACATTCTGCAGGTGGACCCCATCATTTTATGGTATGCCCTTTCTTGTAATGGATCTATTTTATTAATAAAAGCAGTGCTAGTCTTTGTATGGACAGAGCCCTAGGAGAAAGTAAATTTGGTTCTTGGCCTCCAGGGGTGGCTTATTTGGGCCTCACAAGCTTTGTGAAGTGGGTTAAAAATGAGAGGGACTTTAGTAGGGGGAAGGACAAAAGAATGGAGAGCCATGAGAATATGTAGAATAGGATGAGCACAGACGAGGCTTGCCTACAGAGACATTGAGCAAGTTCACTTTTCTTTGTAGGAAGGTCTGAGGGATATTGTTCATCAGCTGATGGCTAAATATGGAAACGTAATAGCAAATTCCAATACGTTTTCTTTGTAAAATACTCTAAAAATTGCTTCTTCCATGCAGACATTCTTCAAGCTGTGTTGGGCACGTTTTCACTTGTAGGAAAAATTTGCAATTGCTTTTAATTGCAGAGATCACATTCTGATACTCTAAATCTAGCTCAGTCCCTTGCAGCATTATTATTTTTAGACGTCTACTGTTGCAAGACATTGTTAGCTCGTAGCTGTCTTAGAGTCTTCCGATTGCTTACTATTGGTTGGCTTCATTGTCACTCTCATTTGATTGTTTCTTACTCATAAGCTTGTCTTGGCTTTCCTTCCTTTTCATGTGTTTGTTTGTCCTGTGGAAAATGAGTCCCTTTACTTTCACTACCCATTTTTAGGCACGGCTTTGTACATTATGTTTAAGCACTCCAGGAGTTGCATGTGTTTTCCATTGTCTCCTTAGTGTGCTACTCTTCCCCCACCCTCCACACTCTGTGTTGAGCTCGCTCTCATACGATATGATTTCCCCCCTACCAGCTCCTGTTGCTTTCCTGCACGTTTACTTTTCCTCCCACGCTCCACGTTTCTCTCTCTGCCGTTAGTTTGCTTTTCTCTTACACATGCCCCATGTTTCTTCTGCCCCACCCTCAGTGTTGCCCCTCCCTTCTGCTGCTTCTCCCAACACCCATCCTCTATGAGTCTGAACCCCCCGTCATCTGTATTGCTTCCAATACCCCCACCGCATTCCACTTTCCTGTCTCTTGCCAGTGTCTCTCTTTGCACTTTACTTTCAGAGAAGCTGAGGCTATTTGGAGCTGCTTCCCTGGCGGCCAAATGACCTGCATTACCTTTGGATCAACTTTCCTGAGAAACAGGTGCTGCAGCTACCCTTCTAAAGGGGTCTGATGGCATCAAGGACCCTGGGCTACAATCACGGCCTGGGGTGTCGCAGTGGAGGCGATCAGCAGCTCTGCTTCCTTTCACCGAAATGCACAGCTCCCCCTCCGCTGCAGAGTGAGTGGTGCAAAGCAGGAAAGCAGATGCTCCTTCTTTCTGCTCCATGAGTTTCAGATTTGACTCCAGGGACCCGGCAGTTTTACAGCATCACAACTTTTAGTTCTCACCTACAAGACAGCTTTTAACTGCCTGAAGGCAAAAGCCTATTGAGGAACACAGTGCTTTAAGTGAAATGACAAATGTATGGGTTGGGTCTCTAAAACGGGTGTGTCCTACGTAATTAAAGGCATAGCTTAAATATGTGAACTGTAATACTGTGCTTTGCACAGCATGCTCCCTGACCAGCATTTAGGTGCCTCTTCTCACGTTTTCTGCTATTGCATCCAGAGATCACATAAAAACAAACATATGCCTACAGCAAGCCAGGCTTTATGAGCGGTTGTTGGCAATTTTTGTATAAATGAGTAACATCAATGATTTTAAATAATTCGGACTTGTTTACAAATGGTAGACATGTGACTATCACTATGTGGGTACTGGAGCGGGGCCAAGGATTGGACGAGCATGTAATCTGAACACTATTCTAGCCCACTCCAGAGCTCTCAATCATGCCCCACTATGAACACGCTACCACCACAACTGACTCAGACACCTAAATGCAACTAAGCTCACATCTACCATGCGAGCACTGGAAAACCTAATAGCTCAGCCATGTAGTGCCAAAGACCTCCTTGCTTTGCCAATAATTTGAGAAAGTTAAACACACTACAAATTTGCACTAAAACAAAGAGTTCGCAAATATTAACAAATTCAAAGTCCTTACGTGTGTAAAATATACAATGTGCATACAGTAATATAATGCTAAAACCACTGGCAAAGAAATTAAGTCCCAAAAGCAAGACCTATTTAAAGATTCAGGACCTGATTAAGACCTTGGCGGAGGGGATTACTCTGTCCCAAAAGTGACAGATATCCTGTATGCCGTTTTACAAGTTCCATAGAATATAGCGGAACTTGCAATATGGTGGGCGGGATATCTGTCTAATTTGGGACGTAGTAATCCCCTCCACCGAGGTCGTAATGAGGCCCTCAGTAACGTTCCCTGAATATTAGCCGAACTATTATATACTTCCCCTGTGAGTGCATCAATGAGTAGCCTTGGTATTTGCTGGGGGAGAGCAGAGTTCAAGGGAGCAGCAGGGAGTAGATGGGTGGAGGGGGCTAAAAAGAAGAAACAGACTGTACGGCATGGCGGTAGCAACGGATGAGCTTGGAGTGGTAACATGGAGAGCGCAGGAGGGAGTTTGAAGGGGGAAGCAGCACACAAGAGCGAGAGCAAGATATCACATGCACTTGCATGCAGGGCTAAAAGCCATCCACTCAAAAGGATGGGAAAGAAGCTATGCTGCAGGGGAGAGATAAACACAAGAAGATGAAGGAAAACCATTGAATAAGAAGCAAACAACCAGGAGTAAAAAGAAAGATAAACAATGTGTCTAAGCCCATTGCACGTTTTTATTATTGTACACAATAAGTCATTAGAAACAGACAGCCACCTAGAGACGAAACCTAGTGCTCAAGACATGTCCAAAGCCACCTACGTTCTCACATTTTGCCTCAAATGAGAAATTTCTTTGGGTTTGAGATGCATGCTGAGCAACATACATAAGGAGGCAGACCCAACCCTGCCTTTCCATCTTTGTTGTTAGGGCAGCTGCAACATCAGGGAGCCTTGCCCAGCACCTCATACAACCAGATTAGACACATCCAGCTCCAAAGGTCTAAGCTATGTGCAGGCCTCGGTGCAGCACAAAAACTGGAAACCTGAATGCATTTCGGAAAGTGCCTTCTGCCTGGTATGACTGGCGAGTCTGCGTATACTGCCGACATGCACAGAACCTTTCTAATTCTATGTACCAACAAACCCATGCTGTTCAATGTAGCAGTAGCCATTGCCTTATTCAATAGAATTGGACAAGCAACCAGGTCTCTCTTTTTTAAATATAAGAAGACAATCCGCTCTGACCTCTATTCTTTGCTTGCTACAAATATGGTCTATACCATTTTCCTACCCAACCAGTGCAGGAAATGAACTGGATCTATCCGGATTGCCGATCTGGCAGCTATTACTGAGCTAGATCAAGTGAAGCATGCTGAATTTGTCATGGTGACATTTTCCAACACCTAGACACATTCAGGAGTGCCTGCTTGCTGTCTGCTTTCCAGCAGCAATGTGAAGGGGTTTTCTCATTTTCTTTTTCAGCTGATCTAAAAAAAAAAAAGCCTGAATCAGCCCTCCGTTTGCTGAGCAGCATGCTGGAAGAGTGCTATCTGGAGCTCAATTCTTAAATACGAAAGCAATGGAGGGAAACAAAGGCACACAATGTGTTAACACCTCTCAAGTAATTAAGAGATGCAGGATTTTGACTTTTTTTTCAACCCCTCTATAAGAGACAGGAATGCACTTCAAGAATGTCAGATGTATGGGTCAGTCTGAGTAGTTACACAAATAACAATTTAAATATCACTTTTTTTATTTAACTATTTGAAAGTGCTAGTCATCCCAATGTAGGGTTTTAGAGCACTTTAGATATCACTGCCAGTACTTTGATCCTCAAATATGTATGTTTACTTAACTTAACCCCAACTGGAATAAGATAACTTGCTTTTAAGTCCCAACTATAAGGTATCAAGGGTACTCAGGGCCTGTAAGTAAATGTGCTGCTTATAGGCTGAAGCACTTATTGTGCCATCCTGAGTGTGACAAAGCAAAATGTGTCTCCAGCCTGCCACTGTAGACGGGTAGAGCAGTTTTAAACTGCTAACTCAACTCTGCCATTTAAACTAATGACACACATACACACACAAACACATATATATATATATATATATATATATATATATATATACACACACACATACATGTCACCCCTATTGTTGTTTTTTCTGTAGAAAGGCTAGTAGCCCCATTGGCAAGTACAAGTTTACACACTGGCAACTTAGCTGTATTAACTCCTGAATCGGACTACTAAAGTTGGTACTTCAAGATATCAAATAATTGGTACATTAAACCTAAGTTGATGCCTAAGTTGAATTTAATGTACCTTTTGAGTAAGAGGCAACTTCAGAAAGTTGCAGCTGTGGCGATTTTCAGGTGCTGGCTACACACCATCCTTCTGCCCTCCTGGGGAGAAATGTGAAAAACTCCCAGGAAAGGAAACCATAGGGACATGTCTTTGGAAGAGGTGTTACACCACCCTCACATTGCAAAGATAGGCTGCATCAAACACTGCACTGTACTTTGCGCTCCTGGGCTAGTAAAGAGAGGAATATGCCTGTGGTGTCCCACTAGTGGAGAAGTCACCACAAACAGAAGAAAAGAACTCCAAAAGTTAGCTTGCTGACTTCCTAATACAGCTTCAGGGCCACAAAAGCTGAAGAAGCCACCTTAACAAAGTTAGTAGCCATAATTACTCATTCACCGCTGACTGCCAAAGTGCAGCCAAGGAGACTAAACCCTGACACTCAAATGTTGCACCTGAGTCTGCTGGCCCTGGGAGAGTTGTCAAAGTGCAGTGGCTGCCCATGATGGACACTAGACACAGTTAAAGACAATTACTGGTTTTGCTGTGACTGTGCTGTGATTACATTGACTTCTGTAATCAAAGTCACACCATAGTGTTCGTAGACAAAGAGGTGACCCCAAGAAGAGAACTGTTGACTGGATCTGTATCCTCAGCATCTTCAGCATCCTGTATCCCTTGCATCGGGACCACTCCCTTGATACCTATGGCGGTTTGGCCATAGAGCTTAGAACTGGACAGGAGACTGCTTGGCTGCAAGGTAACTACCCTACTAAGCATTACTGCCCCCTTTGACTTGCTCCCTGACAGATTTGGTTGCCCAAAGGGGGCCAGAGTAGCCAAACATAACTTTATATAAAGTTTCCAAAGTAATGGCTAATCGTGATAGTTGCCAATGCTTATTTACATTTTAAGTGAAAAGCAGTGAACTACGATTTACTTCATAAGCTATATCTCCTGAGCCATCCAGTGGTTTTTATTTGTTTTAGTGTCCAAGAATTAATACAAATTACATCTATTTTCATAAATTGGTGTTGGATTTCTTTTGTGCCGTGCTTGTTACCTATTAAATTGTTTTGGTACTTCTAGGTGCTTTGCACTAGTTCCTTAGTTAAAGCCTGACTGCTCGATGCCACAGCTACTCAAGGTCGAGCCAAGGTTTTACAAATGAGTCTGACTGTACCCAGGACTGGTTTGTGAGTTTATTATTCAATGAGGTCACACAAGCACCATACAATAAACTGTATTTCCTCACAACAAGACATTAAAACCTCTGCTGTGTGTGTGCGCGCATGCATGTGTGGGAGAGTGTGTGTGTATGGATATATGTATTTATATGGGTATATGTATTTGCTATATGAATGCATGTTAAACCCTTGCTTGCATATATTGATATATTTATGAGCATGTACATATATGGATGTATAGTTCATATAGGGATGGTACTGCTGTAGGAGGCTGGCCTGGTTTGTAGTTGGTACCTATGGCACTTACACCTTATACCAGGTCCAGTTATCCCTTATTAGTGAAATCTAGTCAGTGTCTAGAAGCCAGGCTCTCTAGAGGTAGCTGTGGATGAGCAGCCAAGGCTTATCTAGGAGACATGCAAAGCTCATGCAATACCAGTGTAGTCACACAGTACTCACACACATGAAAGTAAATTCTCAGTGTTACAAAAATAAAGGTACTTTATTTTGGTGACACAAATACAAGAATTATCATAGAGACTGTACTCCCTTAGGAGTTAGGTAATACACAAATATATACACTAGTATGCAGAAATAGGCATACAAACAATTAGTAAACAGTGCAATTAGTGAAAATCACAATAGTTAGAAATGGGCCTAGGGGGAGCGCAAACCATATACTAAGAAACTGGAATGTGAAAGTTGGTCTCCCACAAGTGTAGTGTGTAGAGGGCAGCTGGGAGTACTAGAAATTCCCAGAGGTAAGTACTAGAAACCACCCCAGTGACCAGGAAAACAGGAATATATTACAGTAACTTTCTCAGAACACACACAGAAACGAGAAGAAGAATTATTCAAAATCCAGAAGAGACTGCAAGACATCAACAGTGGATTCCTGGACAAGAAGACCTGTGGAAGAAGGGGACTAAGTCTAAGAAGCACAGAAGAGTCCAGGAAGAGCAGGAGCCCATGCAAACCCAGATGAAGGGGCAAAAGGAGAACCATTGATGAAGAAGAAAAGTCAGTACTGCACCCAAGAAGACGAAGTTGGATTCCTGGAGGATGCAAGTGATTGCCATGCTGGATGGAGGATTGCAGTCTGGTTGCATCACTGGAGTCCACCAACAAGCCTTGGCACATGCAAAGCTTGTGGTTAGCGAAAAATGGTGCTGCCCAGGACCAGGAAGGGCCAGGTGGACTCTACCCAGGAGGGGGAAGCCCATGCAGCATTATGACAAAGGCTCCCATGCCACCAGAGAACCACTCAGGAAGCTGTGCATCGCAGGATAGAGTATTCGGGCCGGAGCTACAAGATGCATAGAAGAACTTGGAGGAAGGATGCCACCAAGCCCTGGCAGCTGCAAAACACGCGGTGCACGGGAGGTACTGTCTTACGTGGGGAGGCAAGTTCTTACCTCCACCAAAGCTGGACTGTTAGAAGGGGGGGACCGTTGGTACCACTTCAGTCTACCAACCGTGATGCAGGAGAGGGGATCCATGCAGCCGGTCGTCATTGCAGTTGGTGCCTGCAGAAGCAGGGGAGTGACTCTTTCAGCCCAAGGGAGATTCCTTCGCTCTTCTGGTGCAGGCTGAAGACGGGCTGTCCTCAGAGGATGCATGACCGGGAAACAGTTGCAGTTGTTGGCAGAAGCCGGAAATACAATGTTGCAGAAGGCGTCTTGCTTCTTTGTTGCAGCTTGTAGAGTTCCTGGAGGGCCCAGATGCATTTTCTTCAGTGAGGCGTCGAAGTGGAGGATGCAGAGGATTCCTGCTGGAGGCTTGCAATCTGAATCTGAGGAACAGCCCAAAGGAGGGACCCTAAATAGCCCTGGAAGGGGGATTGGTCGCCTAACCAGGTAAGCACCTATCAGGGGAGGGCTCTGACGTCACCTGATGGCACTCCCTTTCCTTTGTCCAGTTTCGTGCCAGAGCAGGTACTGGGGGTCTCTGAAACGGTGTAGACTGGTTAATGCAAGGAGGGCACGAAATGTGGTTTGGAGAGGCTACCCCTCCCAGCCTGTACTGCCTATTTACAAAGGGAGAGGGTGTAGCACCCCTCTCTCAAAGCAAATCCTTTGTTCTGGGCTTGAGCTTCTCAAGCAACAGAGGGCAGAAACCTGTTTGTGAGGTGGCAGCAGCTGGGGCTGCCTGGAAAACCTCAGAAGGCTGAAATGGCAATACCGGGGGGTCCTCTAAGGAGCCCCCAGAGTTCATGTAATCATGTAACTAATGCTTGAAAAAGTCTTGGGGTATGAGTCCAACATCTTTGATACCAAACATGCCTATGTTCGGAGTTACCATTATGTAGCTGTATATGGTCCTGGAGGTCATGGGGGCACCTCTGCTAGTGCAGTGGTGCCCTCACACACAGGTACTTTGCACCCTGCCCTCAGGGCTGGACAGCCTGCTATAGGGGTGACTGATAAGTGACCTGATGCAGTGTAAATGGCAGTGACAGGTGCTTGCAAGTTTTCACGCAGGCTGTAATGGCAGTCCTGCAGAAGCCTTTGCATGGGCTCCCTACGGGGATCAAGATATATGCTGCAGCCCATGGGGATCCCCCGGAACCCTGATGCCCTGGATACCTAGGTACCATATACTAGGGATTTATAAGGGGGCGCCAGTACACCAATTGTGGGTGAAATACTGTGTTAACAGTAACAAACAACCATTTTTTAAAGGAGAGAGCATAACTACTGGGGTCCTGATTAGCAGGATCCCAGTAGACACAGTCAAGTACACCGACATCAGGCAGAAAATGGGGATAACCATGCCAAGAAAGAGGGTACTTTCCTACAACTTCTATCTGTAAGTATATGTGAATAAATGCATAAATATGTATGTTTTTAGGCTACATATATATGTAAAAAATCAACAATTGCATATTAAGAGTTTCATGTTTATAAATTACATCCTTCAGTATCTCATAGTATTTGGAAAATATAGATAGATAGATGAGTGTATGCATTTAGGTTTATGCCTCTTTCTAGGACATTATGGGGGTCATTCCGACCCCGGTGGGCGGCGGGCGCCGGCCGCCGGGCGGAAACCTCCAAAAGACCGCACCGCGGTCAAATGACCGCGGGGGTCATTACAACTTTCCCGCTGGGCCGGCGGGCGATCTCCAAAAGATCGCCCGCTGGCCCAGCGGGAAAGCCCCTGCAAAGAGGAAGCCGGCTCCGAATGGAGCCGGCGGATTTGCAGGGGTGCGACGGGTGCAGTGGCACCCGTCGCGATTTTCAGTGTCTGCAAAGCAGACACTGAAAATCTTTGTGGGGCCCTGTTAGGGGGCCCCTGCACTGCCCATGCCAGTGGCATGGGCCCACAGAGGCCCCACGACACCCGTTCCCGCCAGCCTCTTCCTGGCGGTGTAAACCGCCAGGAACAGGCTGGCGGGAAGGGGGTCGGAATCCCCATGGCGGCGCTGCAAGCAGCGCCGCCTTGGAGGATTCCCTGGGCCAGGGGAAAACCGGTGGGAAACCGCCGGTTCCCCTTTTCTGACCGCGGCGGTCAGAATGGCCCGGGAAGCACCGCCAGCCTGTTGGCGGTGCTTCCTCTGCCCTCCACCCTGGGGGTTTGAAACCGCCAGGGTCGGAATGAGGGCCTATAGGTCACAGACAAGTATATATGTAGAAGGAAAATTAACTATAATAAAAGTTGTAAGAAATTGGGCTGCTGGTTGATTGGGGTATGAACCCAGGTAAATAAGCAACCATATTCTTTGTCAGGGTGAGACACATGGCAATCCTACATTAACCTGTGCTCAACTCTCTGGTAGTTTGGCACAAAACAGTCAGGCTTAACTTAGAGGCATTGTGCAACACCTCAAACAGTAATAAAGTAAAAAGCCCCACACAAAAAGGATCCCAAACCAACTTATAGAAAAAAAGAGTCCTTTTTAATAAATAATACAGGACCAAAAGGACAAAAGTCTAATCAGTAGAACCGGAGATATCTAACTGTAAAGATTTCAATCAAAATAGCTCTAAGAAGCACAAAGCACCAACTGAGGGTATCTGCTTATGCCAGACCTAGACAAAGTCACAAGTTCAGGCTGACTGTGATGGAGAATGTGTCGGCTACAGTGACCCAGTTAGGACTGCGGAACAAAGTACTTTAAATCCTGGTTTCCGAAGTGGTGTGAGGGTCCCCAAAAATGAGTCGCACAGCCAATGTGATGTGTCGGTTCTGAAATGCGACCAGGCTGTGATGCGAAGTCCTGAGTTGTTATTTAAGTTACCATTGACAAGAGCTTGTGATGCAAAGCCTAGTGTCTTAAATGTGTGGCGCAGTCCGGACAATGCGTTGGTTCTGAGGTGCTGTGAGGCTGCAGTGCGATAAAAGTCTTTGCAATGGAGGAGACCCATGCAGTGGCGTCAGTGCATCAGTTCTGCTTGGGGTTGTGCTGGTCAACAGAGAAGATGCCAAAGGAGATGTACATTCTCCGCTGGATTCACAGTGGCTGGCAAAGCAACATAGGCCCACTTCCCAGTGTCTAGGACTGAGGTGGTACCACTTGGTAGGGTAGACGCACATATGGTTGAGTTAGGTGCTGGGGTCAAGGTTGATGGAGGCTTCTATCCCCGAGTCACAAGTCAAGAGGCCAGCCAACTAGCCCTTGGAGTCACGCTGGGGTCCTGGGTTCACCAGATGCAGGTCTGATCCTTCTCGCCCAGGCAAGAGGGCAACAGGCCAGCAGAGCAGCAGTTACTTCAGAGCAGTAGTCTAGCAGAGTGTCAGTACTTTCAATAGCACAGCGGTCCTTCTTCTTGGCAGAGTATTCAAAGGTCCAGAAGTGTATTGAACAGTTGGTGTCTAATGTCCAGTATTTATACCCATTTCTGCCTTTGAAGTGGGAGAAGCTTCTAAAGGCATGCCTTTGAAGTGCACAGGTGCCCTGTCTATCTTGCCCTGGCTCCAGACTGAGCACAGGGGGTATACAGCCTTTTGTGTGGAGGGAGCACATAGCCTATCCAAGTGTAAGTGGAGCTGTGCCCAACCCCACCCTCCCATCCTGCTAGTGATGTCTCATCTAGCACACCCATGCTCCCAATTGTGTATCACTGTTTAGGAGGAATATACAAAGTGCAGCTGTCAACTACACCCAGTCATGTCACCCAGAGACATACTGCAGACACCAATTAGCTAAGGGTAAAAAATGCCAACATTGTGGCAGTGGCATTTTCACAATTGTAATCTAAAATCTGACTTCACGACAAGTCTTGGGGTTTTAGGAAGTCACTTGGTTGGGGTTGAAGTTAACCCCAAAGCAATTGTCTCAAAATATGAAGAGGGTGATGATATCACCAAGTGGTTCACAGCTGTTGAGAGGACTTGTGCAACCATAAAGGTAAACATATCTCACTGGGGAGCTGTCCTTTAGGAACTGTTAATTTGTAAGTGTAGGGTTAGACTCCTCACACTCTCTGGTAAAGATGCAGAATCCTATGACCACATGCAGGCTACCCTGATTGAGGGCTATTGATTCTCCACTGAGGGGTATAGAATTAGGTTCAGGGGGGCTCACAAAACCTCTAGCCAGTCCTGGGTTGATTTTGTTGACTACTCAGTGAAAACACTAAATGGTTGGATAACTGGCAGTGCAGTGCATGACTATGATGGGCTTTATAATTTGTTTATGAAGGAACACCTGTTAAGTAACTGCTTCAATGACAAGTTGCATCAACATCTGGTAGACCTAGGTCCAATTTCTCCCTAAGAGTTGGGAAAGAAGGCAGATCATTGAGTCAAGACTAGGGTGACCAAGACTTCCACAGGGGGTGGCCAAAAGAAAGGCGTCACAAAGTCTCCCCAGGGGAAGGGTGGTGAGAAAACCAAGGACAAAAACAAAGTCTTCTCAAGGGCCCCACAAACCTGTTCAGGAGGGTGGGCCCTGAGCCTCTTCATAGTCCACCAATGGGTACAAGGGTAAAAACTTTGACCCCAAGAAAGCCCCGTGTCACAACTGTAAACAGCATTGACACCAAACTGTAGACATGGCCTGTCCCAAGAAAACTCCCACTAGCACTACTCCAGTTAGTACTGGAATAGCCAGTCTCCAGGTGGGATCAACAGTGTGCCCAGAGCAAATCAGGGTTCACACTGAAGCTACTCTAGTCTCTGGGGTTGGGATGGATATAGCCACACTAGCTGCCTGGCCGCCTAACATGCAAAAATACAGGCAGCAGCTCTTGATCAATGGGATGATGGTAGAAGCCCTAAGAATACAGGTGCCAGTGTCACCATGGTGACAGAGAAACTGGTTTCCCCAAGACAGTATCTGGCTGGACAAACATATCCAGTTACCAATGCTGACAATAGGACTAAAGTCCATCCCATGGCTATGGTGACTTTAGAATGGGGAGGGGCTACTGGCCTGAAACAGGTAGAGGTCTCTCCTGCAATTCCAGTGGAATGCTTGCTAGGGAATGATCTGAAGTCCTCGGTTTGGGCTGAGGTAGTGCTCAAAACCCATACAGCCATGCTGGGAATCCCTGAATTGGTGTGTGTGAAAACCTGAGTGCATTGCACAGGGTGAGAAAGAAGAGTTGGAGCCTGGAATAATGGCCCAATCGTCTAAGAGAAAAGGTAAGAGGACTGGAGGACCAGTCTCTGAACAGCAAAATAAACAAGAGCTCTCTTCCCAGGAAGATGTCATCCCCAGAGGGAACTGAGTACATGGAGCTGGAACCTTATCAGGTGGAGCTCTTGGGCCCAGGGGACCCACAAGGAAACAGCTGTGCCAGGGACAAAAGACTTGTCCCATTCCTGAAGGCCCAAGACAGCAAGCTGCTGAACAGGAGAAGGGAGATGTCAATGGCTCCCACAGGTTCTATTTTGAGGATGGACTCCTTTACACTGAGGCCAGAGACCCCAAACCTGGTGCACTAGGAGAGTGGTAGTGCCTCAGGGGTTTAGAGAATGTATCCTCACTTTGGCACATGACATCCCCCTACCTGGGCATTTGGGACAAACCAAAACATGGAGCAGACTTGTAAACCATTTTTACTGGCCCAACATGTCCCAGAAGATAAAGACATTTTGTAGCTCCTGTGTCACCTGGCAAGCCAGTGGCAAGACAGGTGGCCACTCAAAGGCCCCCTCATTCCACTTCCAGTGGTTGGGGTACCCTTTGAGAGGGTTGGTGAGGACATTGTGGGTCCACTTGAACCACCCACAGCCTCAAGGAATCAGTACATACTGGTAGTAGTGGATCATACCAGATACCCTGAAGTAATTCCTCTTAGGTTAACTACTGCCCCTGCAGTAACCAAAGCCCTAATTGATATTTTTGCCAGAGTGAGTTTCCCTAAGGAGGTGGTGTCTGACAGAGGTACAAACTTCATGTCAGCTTACTTAAAACACATGTGGAATGAGTGTGGGGTGACTTAGAAATTCACCACACCATACCATCCACAAAACAATGGACTTGTTGAGAGATTCAACAAGACATCGAGGGGCATGATCGTGGTGCTCCCTGAGAAACTCAAAAGGAGATGGGATGTTCTCCTGTCATGCCTACTTTTTGCCTACAGAGAGGGGCCTCAGAAGAGAGTAGGGTTTTCCCCCTTTGAACTCCTGTTTGGCCATCCTGTAAGGGGACCACTGGCACTTGTTAAATAAGGCTGGGAGAGACCGCTCCATGAGCCTAAACAAGATGCGGTGGACTATGTGCTGTGCCTCCACTCGAGGATGGCGGAGTACAAAGAAAAGGCATCCAAAAACCTTGAGGCCAGCCAACAACTCCAGAAGTTGTGTTATGACCAAAAGGCTGCAATGGTTGAATTATGGCCAGGACAGAAAGTCTGGGTTCTGGAGCCTGTGACTCCCATGGCACTTCAGGACAGATGAAGTGGCCCTTACCCAGTCCTGGAACCTAACAGGACACCCAGGAGGGTGATCCATGTTAACCACCTGAAACTCCATATTGACAGGGCAGACATAACCATGCTAATGGTTACTGATGAGGATCAGGAAGCAGAGAGTGAACCGCTACCTGACCACCTCTCAAATCACCCTAAGGATGGGTCAGTGGATGGAGTTGTCTATTCAGACACTCTCTCGGCCCAACAGCAGGCAAGTCCTACAGCAGTATGCTGAGCTCTTCTCTTTGACTCCTGGTCAGACAGACCTGTGTACCTATGATGTGGACACAAGAGACAGTTTACCTGTCAAAAACAACATTTATAGACAGTCTGACCAAGTCAAAGAGAGCTTCAAAGTGGAAGTCCACAAGATGCTGGAGTTAGGGGTAATAGAGCTCTCTGACAGTCCCTGGGCTAGCCCAGTGGTCTTGGTCCCCAAACCTCATACTCCAGATGGCAAGAGAGAAATGAGGTTCAGTGTGGACTACAGAGGACTCAACTCTGTCACTAAGACAGATGCACACCCCATACCCAGAGCAGATGAATTGATTGACAAGTTAGGTGCAGCCAAATTTCTGGTCACCTTTGACTTAACTGTAGGGTACTGGCAAAATAGGATTGCACCTAGAGCAAAAGAAAATACAGCATTCTCTACATCTGATGGGCATTATCAGTGTACTGTTATGCCCTTTGCCTTAAAGAATGCCCCTGACACCTTCCAAAGGTTGGTGAATCAAGTCCTTGCTGGTTTGAAGTTCCTTAGTGCAGCATATCTAGATGATATTGCTGTCTTTAGCTTCAGCTGACAGGATGACTTGGTTCACCTGGGGAAGGTTTTGCAGGCCTTGCAATCAGCAGGCCTCTCTATTAAAGCATCTAAGTGCCAAAAAGGGCAGGGCACAGTTGTATACTGGGGCCACCTTGTAGGTGGAGGCCAAGTGCAACCCTTCCAACCCACGATCCAGACAATTCTGGACTGAGAAGCTCCAAAAACCCAGACTCAAGTCAGGGCATTCCTTGGCTTGATTGGGTACTAAAGGCGGTTTGTGAAGGGATATGGGTCCATTGTGACTCCCCTCACTCAACTGACCTCAAAGAAGATGCCAAAGAAGGTAAACTAGACCCTTGACTGTCAGAAGGCCTTTGACACCCTGAAAGAAGCAATCTGCTTATCCCCAGTTCTTAAAGCTCTGGATTATTCTAGGCAGTTCATTGTGCAGACAGATGCCTCTGAACACAGGAGAAGAGCAGTCCTGTCCCAAACCAATGAGGATAGCCTTGACCAGCCTGTTGCTTTCATTTGCAGGAGGTCACTCCCCAGGGAGCAGCGTTGGAGTGCCACTGAGAGGGAGGCCTTTGCTGTGGTTTGGTCCCTGAAAAAGCAGAGGCCATACTTTTTTGGCACTCACTTTGTTGTTCAAACTGACCACAGACCTCTCAGATGGCTAATGCAAATGAAAGGTGAGAATTTAAACTTTTGAAGTGGTCCATATCCCTACAGGGAATGGACTTTGTAGTGGAACACAGACCTGGGGCTGCCCATGCCAATGCAAATGACCTTTCCAGTTTCTTCCACTTAGACAACGAAGACTCTCTTGTGAAAAGTTAGTCTCATCCTCTTTCATTTGGTATGGGGGGTGTAGGAAAGTGCCACTGTTGGCATGGTTACCCCCCACTTTTTGCTTAGTGTTGATGCCAACTTTGAATGAAAGTGGGCTGGGACCCTGCTAGCCAGGCCTCAGCCCCAGTCTTCTTTCCCTAACACTGTACCTTTGTTCCACAATTGGAGCAATCCTGGAACACAGTTAAGTCCCTTCTAAAAGTTACTCATGGTACCAAGGGCCCTGTGGCCAAGGAAGGTCTCTAAGGGCTGTAGCATGCATTATGCTACTCTAGGGGTTCCCTCACCAGGCACATACACACTGCCTTGCAGCTTGTGTGTGCTGTTGAGGAGAAAAGGCAAAGTCGACATGGCACCCCTCTCAGGGTGCCATGCCCACAAACCACTGCCTGTGGCATAGGTAAGTCACCCCTCCAGCAGGCCTTACATCCCTAAGGCAGGATGAACTGTACCACGGGTGAGGGCATAGCTGCATAAGCAATATGCTCCTAAAGTGTCCAAGTCCATTTTTAGATATTGTAAGTGCAGTGTAGCCATATTGAGTATATGGTCTGGGAGTTTGTCATTACGAACTCCACAGCTCCATAATGGCTTCACTGAAAACTGGGAAGTTTGGTATCAAACTTCTCAGCACAATAAACCCACCATGCCAGTGTGAGATTTGGTGAAAAATGCACACAGAGGGCATGCTAGGAATGCCCCCTGGATGTTAGCCAAACTGCTAGTGTAAGACTAACTGGTCTGTGCAAGCCTGCCACTTTGAGACATGTTTCTGACCACATGGGGTGAGTGCCTTTGTGCACTCTGTGGTCATAGACTGTCCTGGGTGGAGGTGCTTCCCACCTCCCCCCTACAGGAACTGTAACACCTGGCGGTGAGCCTAAAAGGCTCAAACCTCGGATTACAGTGCCACAGGGCACTCCAGCTACTGGAGAAGCCCGCTCCCTGGACAAAGCCCCACTTTTGGCTGCAAGTCTGGTGGGAAAATTAGGGAAAACAGGGAGGAGTAACCACCTCAGCCAGGACCATGCCTAAGGTGTCCAGAGCTGAGGTGACCCCACTCTCTGCAAAATCTTCCATCTTGGTTTGGAGGACAGGGATCAATGTGCACAAGGAAGGGGTAGCCACCCTCAGGGATAGTAGCCATTGGCTACTGCCCTCTGACCCCTAAAACTCCCCTAAATTTAGGATTTAAGAGCTTCCCTGAACCCAGCTCACCAAATTCCTGGCAACCTAACAAGAAGAAGGACTGCTAAGCTGGAACCCCCAGCAGAGAAGAAGGAAGACGACAACTGCTTTGGCCCTAGCCCTACTGACCTGTCTCCTGCTTTTAAAGGACCTGCAAAAGAACAGCGATGCATCCAGGTGGACCAGTGACCTCTGCCAAGCTCCAGTGGACTGCCCTGCACCCAAAAAAGGACCAATACCTCCCATAGACAGCGGCCCTGTCCAAGAAGAAACCTACAACCAAGAACTCCCACCTCACTGCGAATGCATGAGTCCTAGCCACTCTGCACCTGACACCCACGGCCAGTGTCCAGGTGGTCCACCCAGTAAGAGAGGGTCCTGAGGTGATTGCGAGCAAGTGCCCACCCTGGGTTGACCTCTCCACCCCTCCACAATGACAGCTGCAGGAGGAATCCTGAGGACCCCCCGACTGCGAAGCTCCAGACGAAGATATCCAACGCCTAAGGACACACTCCACCCGCTGCCCCCAAGCCTTGAAGAAACCGACACCTGGTGGAGCTATGTTCAACAGGCGGCCCTCCTCTCTGTCCGACCAGGAGTGTGCCAAAGACACCACCCTGGACCTCGCCTGCAGCCTCCGAGTGACCCCTGTGGTCTCCTCATACACCAGCATTGGAAACCTGATGTCCTGTTTGCACCCTTCACCCGGCCGCCCCTGTGGCGCTGAGGGTGTGTGTTTGCTGCCTACTTGTGGCTCCTTCAGCGCTCCTCTAATCCCCCCTGGTCTGCCTTTGACCTCTGCACCTGGCCAGCCCAGTGTTGCTGGTGGTGGGTGTTTGGGGTTAACTTGAACCCCAACCGATGTACTTCCTAAAACCTGGAGACTGTAAGTGTTGTACTTACCTGTGAAACAATCTAACATTTGATCCCCTCAGGCACTCTTTCTGAAAATTTCAGTGGACATTTTTAAAACAGATTGATGCTAATATATCAAGAACTGTATAACTTATCAATTTCATTCAAAGCACTGTTGATACATGTGTGAAATAGGAATCTGTTGAAGTACTTGCCTGCAACTTGAATCTTGTGGTTCTAAAAATAAATTAAGAAAACACATTTTTGCAATATAAAAACCATTGGTCTGAAGTTAAGTCACTGAGTGTGTTCTTCTATTGGTTGTGTGTGTACAACAAATGCTTTGCAGTACCCTCTGATAAGCCTAACTGCTCGACCACACTACCACAAAAAAGAGCATTAGTATGATCTACTTTAGCCTCATTTTGATGTAGTACATACAGATCCAGCTTCCTACACACAGAAGCAGGCTGTGTACAAATAATCCAAGGCACATGAAAAGGCAATGTTATCAATATTGTAGCAGGTGCAGTGGCACCGGGACTGGTGGTGTAAGAGACACTTGCACCCATATTCCGACTGTCTTTTACCATCCAACCAAGAGATCGGGACCCATTTTCTTTGCTTGCACCAGAGCCTATGCTACCCTTTCTGCACCACTGAGCATATCTGTTAGATGTACACAAGAGACAGTGCTGGGGAGAGGCTCAGGGGAATTAAAGGAAGAGTATTCACTCTCATACTTTCATTAAAGTACAATTCTTCTGCATAGTAAGTACACCACACTTCCCTACTTCGAAGGCCTGTTCACATCAAACCAAGCAGCATTTGTAAATGATTTTTAGGTATTGCTTAACTAAATTTTTCATGCAGTTATTCGAGGTTAATTGTTAGTATCCCGATCTAAGATCGTTTAATACATGGTTAAATCCGTACTGTGCCTTGCTGATGTCAACTGTTATCCCTTTCAAGCTTGGTTCCATGTATTCATTTACTTAGTGTGCTGTCCTACTCTGCATATAGTTGGCCACGCCCATAGATACATGAACTATACCTTGAATGCTTTTAGGCTATATTCCCTTACAAATGCGGACGCCACCTTTCTCATCCCACTCAAAGCACTGCAACTCTCATATTCTGTTCGGCCTCAATAGACTTCCCTGGACCAGCATTCCTCTAGGCATTTTCCCCACAATTGCTGTTTTAATAGGCGCAATGTTGTCTTTGGGGACAATGCTTTCCCATGTATGCCTTCCACCTCATCAGTCCTTTCGGAAACATACTCTTTCCAATTTCTGTTCTGAATACGCATCTCACTCTTTTTGGTACATATGTGAGTGTAATCTTTTAACTCACCAGGGGTTGCAAGGCACCAGTTTTATTCATTACCATTACGTATGTATTTATTACAGAAACTTAAAGCTCCCTCAGGCTTAATGTTTCATTATTTCCCTCACGTCTCAAGTAATCATAACACCGTTCCCCAAAGATATCTTCAGAAATTACTTCTGGGCATCAAATCTGTAAACGTGTCTTGAATTTTGGCCTGTACCCTCTAGAACAGCGTTCTTAACCTGTGGTCCATGGACCCCTCGGGGCGGGGGCTACTCAGTGGATCTGTGATTGTTTTACAAAAAATAAATTTGTTAAAATAATACATTACAACTAATAAAGTAAATATAAAGAAGCAGAATTTAGCATTTTAAAACCTTTTCGATTTTAGATTATAGCCTTTGAACCCGCCGTAGTGGGCTCTACCGCTATTAAAGGCCCGCTCCCTTGTTAAATGCCCTCGCCTTCGGCTCGGGCATTTAACTCGGGAGAGGGACTTTAATAGCCGGTAGAGCCCGCTATGGCGAGTTCTAAGGCTATTAGAACATTCTGCCACACAGGGCAGAATGTTCTATTAAAAAAAAAAAAAAAATGTTCACGGAGCCGAGGGGATTTAAATCCCCTCGGCTCCGTGAGGCTTTGTTCACAGCTGTTGCTGTGAACAAAGCAAACATTGGAATGTTGGCGCTGCGGGCTTTTACCGGCCAGTAAAAGCCTGCAGCACTCCATTGTTTTCAATGGAGCCTCCAGCATTCCAATGTTCTAATGTAAGTCACAGAATATATTTCAAGATTTGAACATTTGTTTGCTGTATACTTGTTTTTGTATGTTGGTGCATTGTTTTAATCTTCAACTCACAGCTGTTGCTCAGGCTCCAGTAATGATCAGAGTGGGGTCCACAGAAGTCGAAAGGTGAAGAACCGCTGCTATAGAACAAACACTTCACCGGGAACGCTGGGGTGCAAGGTGGATGTCTGGACACTTCTCCCCATCACTTCAGTCAGAGGACACAGAACATGACATAAGGGGACCGTAGTTCTGCCTTTGGGTGCTTTCTGTTTCTCCTTGGGACACAGGGATGAGTAACTGGAGAGGGCAGCGAAGGATAAGATGACAAAATAGCCTCCATTTTGTGCTCCGGTCCAGTGAATGCGAACTCTTACAACACTTGACCATTGTATACAAGCAAGTGTCTTGCACGAGAAGCTAAGAGGTCACATCACAGAGAGCATTAAAACTGTAAGCTTCTCAGATGTGACAGTGGGATGTATCCCCTAACCAGCGAAAGAAAGAATACATTGGTTTTATCTGGAAAGTGTCGATTACTTATTCTGTACCACACCTTCATACAAGCCCAGGCAGAGCGAATGTATCAGAGGCGATTATACGGCAGGGCCTCAATTAGGAGCGAAACCGGTCAGAGGAAAGAAAGGCAATTTCACCCCACGCAGCGTGGAGAGAAGGTAATCTCTTCCACTCGGCCTCGGCGCCAGGTGCGCCCGGCGCCGGTCACGGCTCGTTTCCGTTTGAGCACCTTCTGCGGCGGCTCGCGTTCTGGAAGCAGGGAATCGGGGGCCGCTGGAGTCCGCCTCCCGGGCCTGCTCCCCTCAGGGCCGTGAAGAGGCAGTACACCTGGGCAGCCAGCCCTACCTGACGCAGGCGGGGCGTGGAGATCTCAGGGACACCTGAATGCCGGCAGCTGCTGGGCGTAAATCACCCTGGGGTTAAGGGGCAACGGGTCACCTGCTCTGCATTTCTTGATATGTATCTTGAATCCTTGAAAAACATGAAACAAATCAATTTAGCAGCTTATATACTTCCTACGTCTGAAACATAGCATGGGCCACGTATTACATATTGTTCTCACCATGGCAAAAAAATATACTTATTTACGTTTTTAGGTCTGGCTCGACAGTGCTTTCTTTAGCTAGGCAGGTACTGTCAGGTATTAGGTACCTGTCCTTCTCCATTGTTAAAGGGAGAGTACCTGCACTTCTCAGCACAGGTCCAATGCGTTTAAAGGGAGAGCACTGGCTCTTCTTAGTAGCACACAGGTATAGGGATAGCGAATAACCTACACGTCACTTCACCTCTGTATTTCAAGCACTGGTTACCAGTTCTGTTAAATCTCTGTAGAATAGAGTTGGCTTATCCCAAAGGACTATTACAGACTCAACTTATGCTATCTGTTGTTATACGTCTGCCTGCTAAGGAGCTTGTAGTGCAATGCATACCACACCGTTTCACATGTGAAAATGCAGTATATTATCAACCAGTGCTTATAGAAAATAATCAGATTTTATATTTTTAATGCAATAGGCTTTTTTATGTTATTGTAGAAATTAAAAAGCAGACCAGCACCACCCATCCTTTAATACCACCATTATTACCTGCAGAATCATGTTCCACGTCCCTTTCTTGCCTACCTGAAGTGAGTCTCCACCCCATTCCAAGCACTCCCCACAGAGCACTCATTCTTTCATTCATTTCCTTTAAACAAAAACACAAAAAAACGGAACCCTTTTAACCATAAAAGGAGATTGCTACTAGCAAGTTGTCCTGTATATCTAAGCAAACTCTTAATTCCTCAGTAGTTCCAGAGGGTGATCGTAAGTACTGAGGAGAGAAATGTGGAATTAGAGTAACGAAAAATGACTGGCAAAGAATCCAAGCATTACATCCTCTACCATATTCCTTGTACCATTCATTATGTGCTGCAGACAGGCCAAAGCTACACATGTCATTATACAAACAAAAAGATACAATACAGGATTAATGCAGCAACAACACTGTAATCAAAATACATGAATCTCTGTTTAACATGAACAATTTTTTCAAAGTTTCCTAGTTGTGCTCTTTGCTCGAAACTGTAGTTCAGTACCGTGGACTAGACTTAATCTGTAATGGTTAACACATTTCAAAAGGTCTTGCCTAAGTTGCTGCATCAGAAATATCTGTACCACAGACTCCTGCTCCGAGAGACCACCATTCCTCTTGTGGCTTGAGCCGGTATAGAAGCTGGAAGCTCACATCCCCCTCCTCAACAGACTTTAAAAGAAGTTGTTGGTTGGTGTTGTGGAACGGTGCCAAAATAGGAATATACCAAAAGTATGCAAAAGAGGCAGTATTTAGAAGGAAAGGTTTCCTTGCACTCAGAAAGAACTCAAAGCACTGAACATTCCCTTTTCTTTCACTGGCCCAGACGAACCGAGACTTATCCACAAGGGTCAAACATTATTCTTTGAAGAACAAGCAGATCTATATGTCTTCATCTAGAACCAACAACAAACTGAAATGTCAATGTTAGACTTTTTCATCCTTGGCTTGGTCTCCCTTAACTTTTTGCCTCTGTTTCCCAGGTTGTTGATGTGGGCTGGACTCGGATTTTGCTGTTTTTGTTACTCTGGGCACTTTACCACTGCTAACCAGTGCTAAAGTGCAAGTGCTCCTTTACAAAATGTGTATGTAATTGGCTTATCCATGATTGGCATATTTGATTTACTAGTAAGTCCCTAGTACAGTGCACTAGAGGTGCCAGGGCCTGTAAATCAAATGCTACTAGTGGGCCTGCAGCACTTGTTGTGCCACCCACATAAGTAGCTCTGTAATCATGTCTCAGACTTACCACTGCAGTGTCTGTGTGTGCAGTTTAAACTGTAAATTCGAATTGGCAAGTGTACCCACTTGCCAGGCCTAAACCTTCCCTTTTCTTACATGTAAGGCACCCCTAAGGTAGGCCCTAGGTAGCCCCAAGGGCAGGGTGCAGTGTATGGTTAAGGTACGACATATAGTAATGTGTTTTATATGTCCTGACAGTGAAATATTGCTAAATTCGTTTTTCACTGTTGCAAGGTCTGTCCCTCTCA
Source organism: Pleurodeles waltl (assembly GCF_031143425.1). Lineage (NCBI taxonomy): Eukaryota > Metazoa > Chordata > Amphibia > Caudata > Salamandridae > Pleurodeles > Pleurodeles waltl. The sequence continues at coordinate 766,752,086 of NC_090442.1, forward strand.
TAGGTTAACATGGGGGCTACCTTTAAATCTGATTAAAGTGTAGATTCCCTTTGGGAGCGGGTGGACATGTGGAGTTTGGGGTCTCTGAGCTCACAATTTAAAAATACATCTTTTAGTGAAGTTGATTTTAAGATTGTTGCCGGTTTCCCTTTTCTGACCGCGGCTTTACCGCCGCAGTCAGAATTGGCCTGGATGCACCGCCAGCCTGTTGGCGGTGCATCCGCGGTCCCCGGCCCTGGCGGTCTATGACCGCCAGGGTCGGAATGACCCCCTGTGTGTTTGAAAATGCCACTTTTAGAAAGTGAGCATTTTCTTGCTTATACCATTTCTGTGACTCTGCCTGTTTGTGGATTCCCTGTCTGGGTCAGTTTGACAGTAGGGCTGGTTGCACCTCTCACTAAACAGTGACACAAAGGGAGCTGGGGTGTAGCCTGCATTTCCTGATGAGCCATCTGTGCTAGGAGGGAGGGGAGGAGTGGTCACTCACACCTGAAAGGGCTGTGCCTGCCCTCACACAATGCAGTCTCCAACCCCCTAGTGAGTGTCTGGGGCCTGGCCTGGGCAAGGCAGGATTTCACAATCACAAAAGACTTTGCTTTGAAGTAGGCATACTTCAAAGGAGAAAATGGATATAAGAAGGGCAACCAAAACCACAGACTTTAGAACACTTCTGGAAACCAAGAGGAACCTCTGCCTGGAGAAGAGCTGAAGAGCGGCCTGCCTGTGACTGTGCTTTGTGGAGTTATCCTGCAGTTGCTGCTCCTGCCAGAGTAAGAGGGCAAAGACTGGACTTTGTGTTGCCTTCCTTCTTGTGAAGATCTCCAAGGGCTTGATTTTGAGCTTGCCTCCTGTTGTTTGAAGTCTCAGGGACAGCAAAGACTTCTCTCTGCCAGCACCAGCACCTGGAGTCTCTGGAGAGTCTCCTACTCTGACAAGTGGTGCCCATCCAGTTCCTGGGACCCTGAAATGAGAAGCTGGCAGCCTAAGAGGAAGAAATCCATGCGCAGAACGCTGTGCGGGGAAAAGATCGACACAACTTCGATCTGCGGCTGAAAAATCGATGCGCCGCCAGCTTTGCGGCTGAAAATCGATGCTCGCCTGCAATGCGACCCAAAGATCGACACCCGGGGCTGGAGAAACAACACACAGCATCGCTGGCAGAGGCTGGTGAGATCGCAACCTGCGCTGCGTGGTTTTTGGATTATCGTGCGGCTGGATTTCCAACGTAAACATCACTGGGCATGTAAAAACGACGCAAGGCCTGCCCGGACCTGAGAGTGCTGACCGGATCGACGCATCGCTCTCCTGCAGAGAGAAGAAACAACGCACACCGACCCGCAAAAGGAGAAACGACGCAAGGTCTCGCTCGTCAGTGAAATTGACACTTCGCAAGCTCTTTTTGATGCACACTCGCCCGTGCGGGGGTATCTTTGACGCACCTAAGGTACATTTTCATGCTAACAGTATTAGTGTGTGTTTAAAATTACATGAAGACTCTTTTTGCATTTTTAGTGATAACTTGACTTGTGTATTGTGGATTTTTGTCGTTTTGGTCTTGGTTTTTTTGATAAATATTTCCTATTGTTCTAAAATGTGTTGTTTCATTTTGCAGTGTTTTCATTAAGTTACTTTGTGTGTTGTTACAAATACTTTACACCTAGCACTCTGAAGTTAAGCCTTCTGCTTGTGCCAAGCTACCAAGAGGGTAAGCTGAGGGTGATTGTCTTTTACCTTACTAGAGTGAGGGTCCTTGCTTGGACAGGGGTTAACCTGACTGCCAACCAAATACCCCATTTCTAATATTGGTGATCAGCGGTTGGGATTGGACATGTATTTGTACTTGACATACAGTGATTAAGTGTACACTACTGTTTTGAGTGCAGACCACTACGTGACCACATACTACTTGTCTTGTGATTTTTGATTTTTCTCTTTTGCCTGGAATTATCCCTACATCCATTTTTGTGGTAATCTTTGATTGACTTCTGAACTTCATTTGGGAACTTGTTTTCTGCCTTTTGGAACTTTGCACTTTTGTTGACTTTTTATCATGTCCCAGTCTGGAGATGCATCAGTTGGAGCTGCTTTTGACCTAGAGAAATTGAAAAGCTATACCAAGGCTCACTTAAAGCAGTTCCGTAAAAGTTTTGACTGTCCCATTAAGAGCTCATCCAAGAAAGAGGAGCTGCAAAAGGCGCTGAGGGCCTGGGTGACAGCCAAGAGCACCGAAGGGCACGCAGAGGAGGAGAAGGATGAGGAGGAGGAAGAGCATTCCATACACAATGGTATTGTGGGTGAGCCTGTTATACCCAGGGAGAGGGTCTCCAGGGCAGGTAGCAGTGTCTCATCTAAGGGTCTGACCCCTGAAGAATTTCAGGACAGACAGGCAGAGAGGGAGCACCAGAGGGAGTTGGAGAAAATGAGGATGGCCATAGAAGAGAAAAAGTTGTTGTTGGCTCATGAGCTCAGCTTGAGGGAGCTGAATCAGAGGACCCAGTCTAGTAGGGATGGTGGCAGCCACATCACAGTGCAGTCTGAAAGGAGGGTGCACATTCCTAAAGATCTTGTGAAGGATTATAAAAGGGAGGATGACATATACTTGTGGTTTAAGGGATATGAGTCTGCTCTCCACATGAATCTGGTCCCTGAAGCTCATTGTGGGGCAGGTCTGTGGAAGCACTTTGAGGTAGAGAGGAGGGATACACTGACAGCCTTAGGAGATGCTCAGAATCTCACCTACACTATCATGAAGGATGCCCTACTCACAAGGTATGGTCTCACCCCTGAGCAGTATAAGGATACGTTTACGTCCTATAAGAAAAAGGAATCCCAAACATGGTTGGAATGTGTTGATTCTTATTGCAGGTCACTGGATAGTTGGGTGAAGGGCAGTAAGGTACCAATGTATGAGGGGCTTTACAATCTGATTGCTTGGGAGCACTTGTACAGTTTATGTTTTCCAGAGCTGCGCCAGCACCTGATTGACAGCAAGCTGACTGATCCCAGGAAGCTTGCGCAGGAAGCAGAACGCTGCGAGAGCACCAGGGTCCAGAAGAGGTATGGGGGAGACCACGCCAAAGGTGAATAGGGTCCCTCTCAGAAGAAAGGGGGGCAAGGGTAAACAGGGGGAGTTCTCTAAAGGGCCCCAAACTGATTCCCAGGGTAAGGATTCCCAGTGCCCCAGTGAGAAGAAGCCATGGTTCTCTAAAGGGAAGCCAGTGGCAGGTGGTCCCCCACGTAAGTGCTATGCATGTGACCAGGTGAGTCATGTGAGGGGGACCCCAAATGCCCCAAAAGTACACCGGCACCCCCTTGTGCACCTTCCCAGGGTTTAGCCAGTGTAGTGCTTGGGGACAAGTTGGTTCCAAGTGGGTGGGAGCCAGCTGAGATGACTAGGGGACAGTGAGATGTCCCATAGAACCCTTGTGCCTGAGAACACTAAGAGGTACAGGCAGTGGGTGATCATCAATGGACAGAGGGTGGAGGCTCTGAGGGACACAGGAGTCAGTGTGACTACAGTGTGGAGTCAGCTGGTGTCTGAAGAGTAGATTGATCCCCGGGTACTTCACCAAGTAGTTGCAGTGGACACCTCAGAGTGCCTGTGCAGAGTGGTGCAGGTTCCCTTTGAATGGGGGGGGGGGTCTCAGGTTCCTTGAAGGTAGCTGTGAGTCCAGCCATGCCTGTTGATTGTTTGCTAGGCAATGACCTGGAGGATTCCCCTTGGAAGGAGGTGGAACACAGGTCTCACTTGGAGATGTTGGGTATGCCTGGGTGGGCATGCGTATCCACCCGGTCAATGGCAGCCCGTCAGGGTAGTCAAGAGCCCCTGGAGCCTGAAACAGTGGCCCAAGGGACCGCCAAGAAGAGGAAGGGCAGGGGGTGCAGGAAACCCTCCCCAAAATTTCCCACAGTCCGGGAGGAGGCAGAGCCTGAGGGTGATGCCCCGGAGCCTACAGGGGAACAGGTGGCTGAACTGTTTCAGGTCTCTGAGCTGTTGCAGTGGCAGCAGGAAGGGGGGCCCACCAGGGAAGCATTCTGTGCATCACAGAGGACATGCCCTACTCTGGAAGGTTTGCGACAGCAGGCTGCAGACCAAGTAGCTGGCACGGAGCGAGGATCACTCCTGATCTATTAGGAGGATGACCTCCTGTATAGTGAGCCTAAGGTTGCTGAGCCTGGGTCAGCCCGTGTACTGGTGGTACCCCAGTGCTTCAGGGCCTTCCTACTGGGGTTGGCTCATGATGTGCCTTTAGCTGGACATTTGGGGCAGTGCAAGACCTTTGAGAGACTTGTACCCACTTTTACTGGCCCCTGATGCGCAGGCACTCCGATGCACATTGCAGGTCTTGCCAGACTTGTCAGTCAAGTAGCAAGAGTGGGGGGAAATGTAAGGCTCCCCTCCAAACCTTACCTGGTGTCAGTGCTCCCTTTGAGAGGGTAGGCATTGACATTGTGGGGCCTCTGGATCCCAAGACAGCCAAGGGCAACAGGTTTTTCCTGGTCTTGGTGGACCATGCCACCCGGTACCCAGAAGGCATTCCTTAGAGATCAATCACTTCCCCTGTGGGGGGTCATGTTTTGATCGGGGTTTTTACCCGCATGGGGTTCCCCAAGGAAGTGATATCTGATAGGGGTACTAACTTCATATCCACATATATGAAGTCTCTGTGGAAGGAGTGTGGGGTAACCTACAAGTTCACCACCCCTTACCACCCCCAATGGTCTGGTTGAGAGATTCAACCGCACCTTGAAAGGCGTGATCATGGGCCTGTCAGAGCCCTTGAGGCGGAAGTGGGACGTCCTCTTGCCATGACTTCTGTTCGCTTACAGGGAGTTGCCTCAAAAGGGACTTGGGTTTAGTCCCTTTGAGCTGATTTATGGCCACCCTGTGAAGGGACCTTTAAGTCTGGTGAAGGAGGCTTTGGAAAAAGCTCCTAGTAAACCCTCCTAGGATGTATTCAGTTACATGCTGGCTTTGAGAAACCAGACTGCCCGCTTCAGGAGTCTCGCACAGGAGAGCCTGGAAGCAAGCCAGGAGGACATGAAACACTGGTATGACCAGAATGCCACTCCGGTCGAGTGTCAACCTGGACAAAATATGTGGGTGATGGCACCAGTGGAGCCCAGGGCACTCCAGGATAAGTGGACTGGGCCATTAGAGGTGGTGGAGCGCAAGAGTGAAGTCACCTACCTGGTGGGCTTGCTGTCTCCAAGGAACCCTTTAAGGGTCCTGGATGTCAACCGCCTCAAGCCGCACATTGAGCGGACTGAACTGTCCATGCTCCTTGCGACAAATGATGGGGTAGAGGAGGAGAGTGAGCCTCTTCCTGACCTCCTGTCTGCAGGAGAGAAAGATGGGTCTGTGGAGGAAGTGATCCTCTCCCCCTCCCTGACTGAACAGCAGCAGAGTGACTGTTGCCACGTGTTGGGAGGAGCACCTGCAAAACCTGTGGAGAGTGTTAGAGGCCCTGCAGAAGGCAGGCCTCACTATTAAGGCAAGCAAGTGCCAAATAGGGCAGGGTTCGGTGGTGTACTTGGGACACCAGGTGGGGAGTGGCCAGGTGGCACCCCTACAGCCAAAGATTGATACCATTCTGGCTTGGGAGCCTCCCAAGACCTAGACTGAAGTGAGAGCCTTCTTAGGTCTCATAGGATACTAAAGGAGATTTGTCAAGGGGTATGGTACCATTGTTACCCCCTTGACTGAGTTGACGTCTAAGAAGCAACCTAGGAAAGTGATCTGGACAGAGGCTTGTCAGAAGGCTTTTGATGCCCTGAAGGCTGCCATGTGCACAGCACCTGTGCTGAAGGCACCTGACTACTCCAAGGAGTTTGTTGTGCAAACAGACGCCTCAGAGCATGGTATTGGAGCAGTACTATCACAGCTTAATGAAGAGGGCCTAGATCAACCCGTAGCCTTCATTAGCAGGAGGTTACGTCCCAGGGAACGTAGGTGGAGTGACATAGAACGTAAAGCGTTTGCTGTGGTCTGGACAGTGCAGAAGCTAAGACCCTACCTGTTTGGGAATCACTTCCAGGCTCAGACCGACCACAGGTCCCTGAGATGGTTAATGCAGATGAGGGGTGAGAATCCAAAACTGTTGAGGTGGTCCATTTCCCTACAGGGGATGGACTTTACGGTGGAACACCATCCTGGTACAGAGCATGCCAATGCTGATGGTCTGTCCAGGTTCTTCCACCTTAGTGATGAGAACTCTCATGAGGTTGGGTAGTTGCTCCCCACTTTCAGCTGAGGGGGACACGTGTAAGACTTTTCATCCTTGGCGTGGTCTCCCTTAACTTTTTGCCTCTGTTTCCCAGGTTGTTGATGTGTGCTGGACTCTGTGTTTGCTGTTTTTGTTACTCTGGGCACTTTACCACTGCTAACCAGTGCTAAAGTGCAAGTGCTCCTTTACAAAATGTGTATGTAATTGGCTTATCCATGATTGGCATATTTGATTTACTAGTAAGTCCCTAGTACAGTGCACTAGAGGTGCCCAGGGCCTGTAAATCAAATGCTACTAGTGGGCCTGCAGCACTGGTTGTGGCACCCACATAAGTAGCTCTGTAATCATGTCTCAGACCTGCCACTGCAGTGTCTGTGTGTGCAATTTTAACTATAAATTTGACTTGGCAAGTGTACCCACTTGCCAGGCCTAAACCTTCCCTTTTCTGACATGTAAGGCATAAGGTAGGTCATAGGTGGCCCTAAAGAACATATAGTACTGTGTTTTATATGTCCTGACAGTGAAATATTGCTAAATATGTTTTTCACTGTTGCAAGGCTTCTCCCTCTCATAGGGTAACATGGGGGCTACCTTTAAATCTGATTAAAGTGTAGATTCCCTTTGGGAGCGGATGGACATGTTAAGTTTGGGGTCTCTGAACTCACAATTTAAAAATACATCTTTTAGTAAAGTTGATTTTAAAATTGTGTGTTTGAAAATGCCACTTTTAGAAAGTGAGCATTTTCTTGCTTATACCATTTTCTGTGACTCTGCCTGTTTGTGGATTCCCTGTCTGGGTGAGTTTGACAGTTGGGCTGGTTGCATCTCTCACTAGAGAGTGACACAAAGGGATCTGAGGTGTAGCCTGCATTTCATGATGAGCCATCTGTGCTAGGAGGGAGGGGAGGATTGGTAACTCACACCTGAAAGGGCTGTACCTGCCCTCACACAATGCAGTCTCCAACCCCCTGGTGAGTGTTTGGAGCCTGGCCTGGGCAAGGCAGGATTTCACAATCAAGAGAGACTTTGCTTTGAAGTAGGCCTACTTCAAAGTTGAAAAAGGGTATAAGAAGAGCACCCAAAACAACAGACTTTAGAACACTTCTGGAAACCAAGAGGAACCTCTGCCTGGAAAAGAGCTGAAGAGCTGAGGAAGAAGAGCTGCCCTGCCTGTGACTTTTGTTTGTGTCGCTATCCTGCAATTGCTGCTTCTGCCAGAGTAAGAGGGCAAAGACTGGATTTTGTGTTGCCTTCCTTCTTGTGAAGATCTCCAAGGGCTTGATTTAGAGTTTGCCTCCTGTTCTTTGAAGTCTCAGGGACAGCAAAGACTTCTCTCTGCTAGCACCTGGAGTCTCTGGAGAGACTCCTACTCTGCCAAGTGGTGCCCATCCAGTTCCTTGGACCCTGAAAGGAGAAGCTGGCAGCCTAAGAGGAAGAAATCCACGCAGAGAATGCTGTGCGGGGAAAAGATCGACGTGACTCCGATCTGTGGCTGAAAAATTGACGCGACACGGGCTTTGCGGCTGAAAATCGACGCTCGCCTGCAACGCGACCTGAAGATTGACGCCCTGGGCTGGAGAAACGACGCACAGCATCGCTGACGGAGGCTGGTGAGATCGCAACCTGGGCTGCATGGTTTTCGGATCATCGTGCGGCTGGATTTCTGATGTAAATATCATTGGGCGTGTAAAAACAACGCAAGGCCTGCCAGGACCCGGGAGTGCTGACCGTATTGATGCATCGTCTCCTGCGGAGAGAAGAAACGATGCACACCGACCAGACGAAAAGGAGAAAGGACGCAAGGTCTCACTCCCGAGTGAAATCGATGTATCGCAAGCCCTTTTTGGCGTGCACTCGCCAGAGCAGGGTTATTTTTGATGCGCCCAAGGCACATTTTTATGGTGACAGTGTTAGTGTGTGTTTAAAATTACATGAAGACTCTTTTTGCATTTTTAGTGATAACTTGACTTGTGTATTGTAGATTTTTGTTTGTTTGGTCTTGTTTAGTTTAGATAAATATTTCCTATTTTTCTAAGCCTGTGTTGTGTCATTTTGTAGTGTTTTCATTAAGTTACAGTGTGTGTTGGTACAAATACTTTAGACTTAGCACTCTGAAGTTAAGCCTACTGCTCGTGCCAAGCTACCAAGGAGGTAAGCAGGGGTTAGCTGAGAGTTATTCTCTTTCACCCTGACTAGAGTGAGGGTCCTTGCTTGGACAGGAGGTAACCTGACTGTCAACCAAAGGCCCCATTTCTAACAGTCAACATGACTCCTGCACAGTTATTTCATTGGCAACGTCCATTCTTTCTTCAGATAAGTCTAGCACCAATGGCCTCCGAGGGACTTATTTTTTTGTACGATTGACATGTATCACTGTCATATACACAAGCATTCCACGCTCCGTTACATTATTTGTGGGGCATACAGGACGTAGGTAGCTTTGTGGGGTGGGCACCTATCTTTTTTTAGGTGTTATATAGAATTTTTCAAAGCTTTTTGTGCTTAACGAATCTTCATACCCTAGTCTACTACATAGTCTTTGGCCACAGTCACTGGCCAACAAGTCCATGCATGACGTTTCTTAACTACTGTTATACATTGAATTAGCTGCTTAAGAATTAATCTTGATATATGAATTTGCCAGACTGTCCTTCTCTGACTAGACATCAGTCCCTCTTATTAACACACCGACTCACCATTTCACTGTTAATCTTACAGCAACCTCCTACCTGCATCATATTTAATAGGTCTTTCGCAACCCTACATGACACATGCTACTTTAATTAAACAGCTCATCTATAAAGAAATGTGATTACACATCAAATGCATCCTCACACTCATTGACTCTGCTGTCTGACAAAACTCTGTTCTCGCTACACTCAAGTCTCTCCTGTCGACTGGCTCCATTTGTACTCCGCAATACATATACCTTTATAATCCTAGAGAAATGACATTTGGTGAGTCACAGCTCATGTTAGGTGATTCACAACTCACACTTCATTACACTTCTCATTTTGCCTCCTCCCGTCTTGATTCACACACAACGATATTATGCACATGTATAAATGTTACAATGTTTATGATGTTCTCGCTTGTTCGTGGGGCCGGATACCCATCTGGGAGGACAAGAGCCTCCCATAGCTCCACAACATCGAATAGGGTACAGGCTGGGTGAGGTAGGGGTTACCATAGGTTTAAAGCCATTCATGATGTTAATGTAGTCGTTTTTTGTCTCTCTACATTTCCCCCAGGAAATTCCATGTTCTCGCATGTTTCGATGTTTCCTCTTTTCTATTTATGCCTGGCCACTTATATGGTATACAAGTTTTCAACAAAGATGACTTCTGCTCTTTATACTACACACAGGAGATATGCCACACATCATTCATCAACTTCTGATATTATACCTGTACACATTTTATCTCAATCACTTATCAATTCTCTATACCCCAGATGACTAATAACTCTATCAGAATTTTGTTGCTGAATGTTAAAGGGATATATCACCCTAAGAGAAGAAAATTAATTTAATATTGCCATCAACTGAAAGGTGATATTCTTCTACTACAAGAAACAAAACTGAGAGTCTCAACTGCATGAAGTATGTTGTGGCATTGGTACTCTGATCAAACATGCTCTTCTGATTATAAAAAAGAAGAATGATGCTCTCACTCTCTTTTTAAATAGGCTGGTTTCAAAATACTTAATAACACACACGATAAGGAGGGCAGGTGGTGCATCACCAACACAATTAAGGATGGTATTGAACTCTAGGCTGTAAATATATATGTCCCTAACGCCGATGATCAGTTGGAATCTTGATAAATTAATTAGTGAGATCCAATCAAATTCCAATATTTTCCTGGGAGGTGGCTTCAGTCTACCAATGGACAGTATTCTAGAGAGAATGTCCACCTGCAGATTTCATTCAGGCAAGGCTTTCAAACAACTGCAAAAAGTATGCTCATTTAACAGACACACCGGCATCTGGATATTATATATCCCCCTTGATAGCAAATTTTGCTTCTATTCCCATCCATATAATTTATGTTCTAGAATAGACTATATCCTGGTGAACAACCCTCTGATTCCATAATGTTCAAATCCTAGGAAAAAAAGAATACTGATGTCAGATCATGCATGTGTATCTTCGATATATCTATTAAGAACCCAACAAAAAAAAAAAAATATTGAGAGAGAATGAGGAAATTGTGAATGATCCAATATCTAAAGAAAAGATTATGCAAGAACTCTTAAATTACTTTGTGGTTAACCCTTCCCCTCTTCTATCTCAAGAAACAATCTGGGAAGCAATGAAAGTTATGATCAAGGGCCACAAGAGGAACAAAGGAGGTCATTATGAGTGTGACGGTCTTAAGACTGGCACACTCATGGTGGCGGTCAGAACCGCCACATAACAACGATGGATCCCGGTGGTCTGGCGGTGGCGGAGATTGTAATTCACAAGGGCAGCACTGCAAGCAGCGCTGCCCTGCAGATTACAAACTTGTTCTCCGCCAGCCTTTTCACTGCCATGAAAAGGCTGGCAGAGAACAGGTGCTGGGGGCCAAAGGGTGGCCACTGCACGGCCCAGCACCCTCATAATGTTCACTGCCTGCTTTGCAGATAGTGAATATTGTGAGGGTGCTGGTGCACATTGCTGGCTACAGTATTGCCACCAGCTCGATTATGAGCTGGAGACAGTGCTGTAGCATGTTTCTCACTAGGCCGAACTAGCAGCAAACTCATAATTATGGCAGCCACCCTGTCGGGAGTTTGGTGGACAGGCTTTCCTGTCCGTCAAACTCGAATTGAGGCCTGTAATGTCAAACCAGAATAAAGAATTTTACAAAAGGTTAAACCACTTATAGAAGAAAATTAAAAAATAAGAACATTTATTACTTAAAGGTACTTCACCTGAAACGCAGAATATTCTGAGAAAGTTAAAATATGAATACAACAAACAGATCAGTACCAGGGTCCATAGCCGGGTAAGCAAAATAAAGGCTAAAAAACTCTGCGAGTTCAGCAAGGTAGGATACACTCTAGCCAGTCACCTAAAACATAGAAACAACAACTCAGTTATCACAGAAATAAGATTCTGAACGAGGGGAAAATACAACAGACATCAAAGAAATAGCACAAAACTTTTATGACTATTAAAGACAACTTTATAATCCTACCACCACTATAAATCCTGCAGCTTGTTAAAACTATCTAAATACTATATAATTACCTAAATTAACTGAGCTGGTGCAATCAAAATTTAGCAAACCAATTACTGAAGTTGAAATTATTAAGGCTCTGAACTCACTATAAAGGGGAAAGCAGCCGGACTGGACGGTTTTTCTGCCAGTTTTTCATAAATTGTTCACTCACCAGATCGTGCACTGCATGGAGAAACATTTGAAACATTTTACATACTACACGTCGACTGGATCAACTGGCCCCAATTTTTTCAGAAGCAATAATAGTGCTTCTTCATAAAGGTGATAAAGGGACCGATTTCTCTACTGAACATAGATTGTAAAATATTCAATAAAATTCTAGGATTCCGATTAAAAGAACATCTTACATCCTTCATTCTTCCTTCACAAACAGGCTTCATTAAAGGACTAATGGCCATAGATAATATCACATTATTCTAACATGTAATTGGGAAGGCAAAGTTAATGCCTTCACCTACCGTGGCTATGGCCTTGGATGCCGAGTAGGCATTTGACAAAGTTTCCTGGACATTTCTCAGAGCTGTGACTAAAAAATGTAATCTTGGCCCAGTGTCTGAAACCATGATATTTGTCTTAAACGCTAATCCAATGGCTCGAGTTAAAATTAACAACGCCTTATCTGAAATATTCCAATTATCAGAGGATACACATCAAGGATGCCCCCTATCACCAAATCTCTTCTTGTTAACAATTGAGATTTTCCTAGCCTTGGTGTCAGAAAGGCTAGATTTTATTAAAGACAAGGAGGCGAGTATTATGCTATTCTTTTCATGCTTTATTTTAAACAGCAGCCAAGAAACTACAAATCCCAGAATCCCTGGGAAAAAACTACTAAACTGCGTCACAATGGGTTCCACCAATCACACAACGAGCCCCATAATAACCGTCTTGACTGAGAGCAACAAGCCCTCTTTTCTTGCGAAAGTCAGTCAATAGAACGATGCGAGAAAAACAGCAGTAGACCATAAAGAGTCAAAAATGCGGAAAGGACGTCTAAACAGAAGGCCTTGAGGAAGGGAAAACTCTGTGAAGATCCTGTTGGTTGAGGAGAAGGTCCAGAAGACGGAGTTGAAGGAAGCTGGTCAGACGGTAACGTTGCTATTGGTTGCAGTTGAGGCAACTAGAATAAAAGAACAGGGAGGGTTAGAAGAGGCGGGATAATACTCGCCTCCTTGTCTTTAATAAAATCTAGCCTTTCTGACTCCAAGGCTAGGAAAATCTCAATTTTATTACAAGACAGGAGGCTCATATCATGCTTGTTCAAAGCAAAGAAACAACATTTTGCATAGGATGGTCAACCGGTTTACAATAGAACGTTCTAAACGTATTGACATTAGACCAATCTGCAGATCTAAGGATGTCCTGTAAACTAGCCCCAGCAAAAAAGGCCTTAGAAGCCGTAGCTCCTCTAACGGAATGGGCACCATAAATGTCGATAGGGACACCAGCCAAATTCATCAGCCACTTGAGCCAATGGGCTAAAGTAGGAGATGAGACAGGTTTGTGGGGCTTTTGATAGGAAATCAGCAACTGGGAAGAAGAGGTTTTCCTGAGATCTGCAGTTCGTGAAACGTACGTTTTTAAACAATTAGCCACACACAACTTAGGTTGGCAGGGAAAAAAGGGATAAAACACGGAAGACAAATTAATCTTAGTACGCCTAGCCACATTGAAACACACACCAGAGGCAGAAAAATGAAAGGAGGAAACGTCCAGAGCTTTAACATCCGAAACTCGTTTGATAGAGACCAAACAGAGGAGCATAGTGATTTTTGCAGACAAAAATTTTAACGAAAGTTCCGAATTATCGGGCCAAGAAAGAAGAAGGCGGAGGACGGAATTCACATCCCACATAGACTTATATTTGGGAGTTGGGGGTTTGGAAAAACTTATTCCTTTTAGTAGACGGCAAACTAAGGGATGCTCTCCCACTGGTCTACCATCCACCCTGACGTGTTCTGAAGAAATTGCTGATCTATAAGTATTGACGGTACGATACGCCTTGCCCTTAGAGGCTAAGGAAGCTAGAAAATTTACAATTAAGGTAACATCAGCTGAAACGGGATTGGAATCCCTGTCCATACACCAGCTGCACCATACTGACCAAGCCGCTCGATAGACCTTTGAGGTACCCGGAGCCCAAGATTGTTGGATGAACTGGACAGCCTGCTGCAAAATTCCTGGGGTTCTCCAGGAAGCCCCGAAACTCTCCAAGCTATGAGGGATAGGGAACCTTGTATTATGAGGTTGTGAGGATGTCCCTGGGGATTCCGAAGAAGGTCTGGGAACGGGGATATCAGAACTGGAAGATCTGACGAGAGTTCTAGAAGGGTCGGAAACCAAGGTTGAGACTGCCAGAATGGGGTGATTAACACTAGGGAGGAGCCCTGGCGGTGGACATGTGCTAGGACCCGAGCGATAAAGAGGAAGGGGGGAAAGGCATACAGCAGAGAAGGAGGCCATGTTTGGAGAAAGGCGTCGGAAGCTAAAGCTACGGGATCTGGTCTCCAGCTGAAGAATTTGGGAAGATGGGAGTTGAGTCTTGAGGCAAAGAGGTCTATGGACATTGTCCCGAAGATAGAAGAAAGATGCTTGAATATAGAAGGGTGAAGTCGCCAGTCGCTTGAGTCGTGGGAGTGCCTTGAAAACCAATCGGCCACCACATTGAGATTGCCTGGGAGATATTCCGCTCTGACCGAAATATTTTTGTGAAGACAAAACTCCCAAAGACTTTTGGCCAAGAGAGCTAAAGGTTTGGACGAGTCCCGCCCAGGCGGTTTATGTAAGTTACTGCCGATAGATTGTCCATTCTGAGAAGAATGGAACATTTTACCCTGTCTTTGGTAAAGGACTGGATGGCAAAGGAACCTGCAAGCATCTCTAAACAGTTTATGTGCATGGACGACTCCTGAATGGACCATGGTCCGCCAGTCGAGGTTGGACCACATCTTGCGCCCCCTCCTGTCAGACTTGCATCTGACTCTAAGACAAGATCTGGGGCGGCAGAGAAAATTGTTCTCCCGTTCCAGGCGTCTAAATGACTCATCCACCATGTGAGTTCTTCCCTGGAGTCCGCGTCGAGAACTACCTGATCTGAATATGAGAGACCCCGTTGAAGGTGTCGGATCTTGAGCCTCTGAAGGGCTCTGTAATGAAGAGGGCCCGGAAATATGGCCTGGATGGAAGAGGAAAGGAGTCCTACAAGACGAACCAGTGCCCTGAGGGAAGTACAAGGAAGAGACAGGGCATGACGAATTTCTTTCTTTATCAAAGAAACTTTGTCTTAGGGAAGCTGGAGAATCGACTCGGTGGTGTTGACGAGGAATCCCAGGAACTCGAGAGTTTGAGAAGGAACCAGAGCTGACTTTTGGAAATTTATAAGGAATCCCAACTGAGAAAGGAGGTCCTGACAAATTTTTAGATGGACTGCCAGGGTAGACTTGTCTTGAGCCATCAATAGGAAGTCGTCGAGATAGACGATAAGACGTATCCCTTGAGCCCTGAGAAAGGCAACTACTGGTTTGAGTACCTTGGTGAAGCACCAAGGGGCAGAAGAAAGTCCGAAGGGAAGAGTTTTGAAACGAAAGAAAGTATGTTCCCACCGAAACTTGAGGAATTTCCTGAATGAAGGGTGTACCGGTACTGAGAGGTATGCGTCCTGGAGATCTATGCGGACTAACCAGTCGTTGTGAAGAAGGATATCCCTGAGATGGAGAATAGTTTCCATCTTGAAGTGATGATACACTACAAAGTTGTTGAATTCCTTCAAATTTATGACCGGGCGATGCTTTTTGTTTTTCTTTTGAACCAAAAAGATATTGCTGAGAAACGCTGAAGCGTCGAAGGGTACTTCTTCGATCGCTTGCTTTGACAGTAAATCCTGTATCTCGACCTGAATAAGGCGAGAATGGTCGTCAGACAACCGAAGAGGGCGCGGAAGAAAGGGTTGAAAAGGAATGTGGTAAAGTTCTATGCAGTAGCCTTGGACGGTCTGAATTACCCAAGGATCGGAAGTTATTGACAACCAAGCGTTTAAACACAAAGCTAGTCTGCCTCCTACCGGAGGAAGGCCAGAACTGAAAGTTCTTACCTGCAAGCTGTTCTCCTTTAGTTCTGTAACCCCTGTTGCGGCCGCCGCGGAATCTCCGGGGGTAGAATTGGGACTTGTATCCTTGATACACTTCAAGCTGGTTGGACTGGGTGTAGGAGCCTCTGTTGAGGGATTGACCTCTTGTCGAGAAGCGGCCGGCAAAACGGCTCCTTCCTCTGCCGGCCCTTCCAAAAGCCCGATTGGAAAATATTATTTTCATTGAATAATGAGCTTTGTCCAGAGAATTAAAAGTAGAGACGTACTTGACCATCTCTTTTATGAAAGAGTCTCCAAAAAGAAGACCATCAGCATTAAGGCCTTCCTCCTTGGAAGCAAGAGTGCTGAGTTTTGGATCAATCCTTAGGAGGAGGCTTTTACGACGTTCCTGGGAAATGTAGGAGTTGGCGTTGCCCAACATACAGATTGCCCGTTGGGGCCAGTTGGAGAGGGTGTCGGGATCCACTTGTGAGCCCTCTGATTTGGCGTCCTCAGCAAGGTCGAAAATCCTGGTGAGGGGCCCCACCAAGTCTAGAAGTCTGTCTTGGCAATTTGACCAGGCTCGGTCCACTCCCTTCTTGGGATCTTTACCAAATTTTGTGAAGAAAAGGAGCATATTGGGGTCAATGGCCGGGGTATCTGTAACTTTACAGGGAAGGGAAGGTCTGGGACATTCGGATTTCAATTTATTTCTGGATGATTTATCCAGGGGGTGTCGGAGATAGAAAGAGACGTAATCCGAAACATGATCGGAGGGGAACCATTCAGAGGAGTTGGGATGATGGATGGAAGTAGGGTCGAACAAGGGTTCGCCAACCGGGTCAACCAGATCCTCGGGCACTAAGTGAGGGGAGTACTCATGAGGAGAAATTTTCCGCCTTTTCTCCGGAGGCCCATCAAAATAATCATCATCTACAGTGTCTTGTAAGACATCATCATCCCCATCACTGTCCGTGTCCCGTAAATGAAGGATGTTAAGGGGGGAAGAAGGGAGACCCGAAGATTTCGCCTCTCGGGTTGGAGGCCCAAATTTATGAGAAACGCCTTTTGTACTTTCCTTAGAATAGGACACACGTTTCTTACCTCTGAGAAGAGGACTAACTTTGGGTGCATGAAGCATTTTCGAAATGGAAGCTTCCAAATTTTTTGAAACATCCAACATAGACACCGACACAGCGTGTTGGACTGAATCCTTAACAAAGGATTTTAAGTTGTCCTTAATGGACTGGGTTTGGTCGTCTTCTGACATATTAGGGAATAAACTGTATTAAATTTAATAAGAAAGAGGAAAAAACAGGAATATTCCTGTTCAAACTAAAGGGAATAATTGGAAAGGGTTAATTGGTTTGGGGGCTGGTCGAGGGTATGAGGAGTTGCCACTAACCTCGAGAGAAAAAACGCGCTTGGAACAACAAAGCGTGTGGAGGACGAAGGAATTTCCTGCAGAAATCAATAAATCAATAAATGGGAGCGGCAGTCAAGCGTGAACAGCTGAGCACGCTGTAGCCGCTTTAATGAAGGGGAAGAATCCGAGTCCGATGCTCGTAAGGTGAGCCGAGAGCTTGAAACACACGCTGTGCCTGCCGCGTGTGAGAAGAATGTGGGGAATGCCGTTGCCTGAGGCGCGGCTGTCAGAACGTTCACCAAACGTTCCGACAGTCGGCCTGCCAGCGCGGAATGCGCAATGGAGCGCGAGAGCGCGTTTTAAAAGAAAAACAACATACAAGGGGATAATTAAACCCTAATATAAACGAACACAAAATATATATATATATATAACCATTAAGTAAAAGTAAATAAACATCAAATAGACAAACAAATGCGATAGACGAAATACATAGAAATGCGAGCAGTGTACTTATCTTGATTGCGAGCAGCAAGAAAAGAGGGCTTGTTGCTCTCAGTCAAGACAGTTATTATGGGGCTCGTTGTGTGATTGGTGGAACCCATTGTGACGCAGTTTAGTAGTTTTTTCCCAGGGATTCTGGGATTTGTAGTTTCTTGGCTGCTGTTTAAAATAAAGCATGAAAAGAATAGCATAATATGAGCCTCCTGTCTTGTAATAAAATTGAACCCTTACCCACAAACATAGGCCAAAATAAAAGAATCAAAGGTCGCATTTATGTGGATGATTTTCAAACGATGCGAAAGAGGCGTTGCAGGCTATACTAGACATAATCACGGAATACATGAAGGTATCAGATTACACATTAAATATGGAAAAAACAGAAATCTTTCCTTCATACACTCACTGTACCAGATGTCATTTATCCCACCAATTTTAAATGGCGACTACAGTTTTATAAATCTCACCAAATTACAAACTAAAATACTGAAAATGATATATTAAATAAAATACAGGCACTGATGGAAACGTGATTCCCTAAATAAATCACTTTTTTAATACCAACTAGCTTTCTTAATGAAACAAATGATATATTGGATACAAATTGATCTTATTGTCCTGCCTCCAATATGGGTACAAAGAACTTCTAAAAACCACTACCCCATTAGGTATACTAACTGTGAAACACCTGGAAGTAGAACATTCATGCAATGATCTAAATGACTCAAATGCTTAGACAAATTGTCTAATACTAAACAGTGTAATTCCGCTCTTGCCTCCTCATGTGACAATCCTTCAACTAAGATCGAAGGCAAATGCCCTTTTTGGCTGGATTGGATTTCCAAAGATATAATCTATAAGGACGTTCCTCTCTCTTTGCTCGGTTACAATTGAAATACAATTTACTTGACCCTGCATTATATGAATTCCTTAAACTTAAAAGCGGTCATTACAACATTGGCGGTAAAAGGCGCTTACCACCGTGCAGAAGACAGCCAACACACCGCCGCTGCCGCGGAATTCCGCCACAGCTATTATGACCCACATCTCGGAATCTGCCAAAAGTCAGACACCCACACAAGTCTGCCACACCAAAGGTCAGTTATAAACTGGCGAAAACAAAACCTCCACCGTCACGCCAACAGAAATATGCCCACACTATCACGACACACGAATCCACGCGGCGGTCTTTCAAGCGCGGTATTCCATTGGCGGTACACACCGCTGCGCTCAAAATACACACACTTTTACAAAACACTACCACATTGGACAAATCGAAATACACACACCTGATTCACACACACACACCACTCCCACACACCCATTACAATATAAAACACACACCCACATCACCCACAAACCCCCATGACAAAATATTCCGAAAGAAGGCCAGAGAGAGACACCACCAGCAAGAACAACAGCATCCACAGGCACACAACACCATCACCCACACAACTTCCAAGCACCTCACACAACACACCACTACATATCACCCCACACATCACCTACACCACCCCATGGCACGGCAAAGACACCCCAGGTTCTCGGAGGAGGAGCTCAGGGTCATGGTGGAGGAAATCATCCGGGTAGAGCCACAGCTATTCGGAGCACAGGTGCAGCACACCTCCATAGCTAGGAAGATGGAGCTATGGCGAAGAATAGTGGACAGGGTCGACGCAGTGGGACAACCCCCAAGAAATCGGGAGGACATCAGGAAGAGGTGGAATGACCTACGGGAGACGGTGTGTTCCTTGGTCTCAAGACACCACCTGGCAGTTCAGAGGACTGGCGGCGGACCCCCACCTCGTCCCCCACAACTAACAACATGGGAGGAGCAGGTCTTGACGATTCTGCATCCTGAGGGCCTCGCAGGAGTAGGTGGAGGAATGGACTCTGGTAAGACAAAGCTTTACTATTACATCCCCCACCCTAACTGCAAGCTATCACATACCCCCACCCTCACCCTCACCCCCAGCACCCCAACTCCTCACATATGTCCCAACATCACAAACCACAAATCCCAACACCAAACCCTGCATGCAACAACAAAGCATGGACACCCATCACCAAAGCATGCCCACTGCACATACCCATACACCCCCGTAAACCATCATCACACAAGCTCCCGCACAGGAATGCTAGCACTGGGGTACACAGTCACCCACCCATTGCACACCATTACACACACAAATTTAATAAACATCCCTTTATACCCCTGCAGGACCCATACCCAACGTCACTGGACAGGAGGGTCCACACATGTCCACACCACCAACAGAAGAGGCCCACAGTGATGACAGCAGCTCTGTCCAACTGGATCTAGATGACCAGCCCGGACCATCAGGGACCTCTGGACAGTCGGTTCCCCTCACACAGGCACAGGCCACCACAGACCTTCCCCCCTCTGGAAACACCAGCAAGGAACCCACCCAGCGGGCCCATACCTCCGTCCCCAGGACACGTCAATCAGCTGTGTGTCCACCACTACAGGGAACCCAGGCTAACCTACCACCCCAACAACAACAGGGACCTGGGGGCAGTGGTAGTGGGCACACGGTCCAGGGGACGGAGGCACTGGAACACAGGGGTACTGGGAGAGTTGCCGTGCAACAGTGGCGGACAGGCCAAGGGAACCCACTCTCCACGAGGCCCTCTCCTCCATCATGTGAACCTACCACCACTCCCAGGAGACGATGGCAACGGTACTGGCCAAGTTTCAGGAGACCCAGCGCATGCAGGAGGAACAGTATCTGGGCTTCAGGGAGGAACTCAGAACCATCAGCTCCACCCTGGGCACCATTGTAGGGGTGCTGAAGGAAGTACTCAACACCAGGAGGGACACTGTGGCACTACAAGGGGCACCTGACACTAGCATGGACTATGAACTGCCCACCACCTCCGCCGGTGCTAGTGGACAGGACGCCCCGCCACAGGACCACCACACGAGCACCCCACCCCCTGCAGAGGGAGAACCATCCCGCAAACAGTCCCTGAGATCCAGGAACAAGACAGAGAACGAGGCCAAGACCCCTGCCAAGAAATGAGACCACCCTGATTGTCATCCTACTGTCCCACTTTGTCACCCTGTCCATAATTAAACTGCCCCAGCTCCACTTCCTATGTCCATATGGGCAATGCACCTGTGAGACTAATAGACTGGACTCTGCCATGGACACTCCTCCACCATCACCCCTCACCATCTCACTTCCCCCTCCAATTTTGAGCATTTAAATAAACACACCTAAAGCACAAAATGATCTGGAGTCTGTCTGTGATTTCAAAATAGTGTATTAGCAATTACAGTGACAAAATGTTTTTTAAATAGTAATGTCAACATACCTATGTCACACAGCTCTAGTCCATGAGGAATCTAAGCAGATGTCACACAGTGAGACCCACATCTGTGAAATCGTAAGGGAAAGTGACAACTCAGTGACCATACACTGGGTGAAAACAACAGACAGGAGAGAAGTAGTAGTGTCAAAGTACATGTAGTAGGCAGGTTTGTATTCCTACCTGTGTCTCACTGGAAATATTGCAGGATCACTGAGTCCCTGTTGTGCATGTCTTCCTCCTCTGCTTCCTCCTCATCACTGTCCACAGGCTCCACAGCTGCAACAACACCGCCATCTGTTTCATCCTCCTGCAGAAAAGGCACCTGGCGTCGCAAAGCCAAGTTGTGAGGCATACAGTAGGCCACCATGATCTGGCACACCTTCTTTGGTGAGTAGAATAGGGATCCACCTGTCATATGGAGGCACCTGAACCTGGCCTTCAGGAGGCTGAAGGTCCGCTCGATCACCCTCCTAGTTCGCCCATGGGCCTCATTGTAGCGTTCCTCTGCCCTGCTCCTGGGATTCCTCACTGGGGTCAGTAGCCATGACAGGTTGGGGTAACCAGAATCACCTGCAAATGGCGAGGGGCAACTGTTAGACACACACTAACCTTGAGGGATACCCCCAGACCCAGACAACCATTCCCACTGACTTGCTTCCAGGTGCTCACCTAATAGCCACACACGGTGCCTCTGGAGTTGACCCATCACATAAGGGATGCTGCTATTCCGCAGGATGTAGGGGTCATGCACTGAGCCAGGGAACATGGCATTCACATGGGAGATGTACTGGTCTGCCAAACATACCATCTGTACGTTCATAGAATGATAACTCTTCCAGTTTCTGAACACCTGTTCCCTCCTGTGGGTGGGGACCAAAGCCACATGGATCCCATCAACGGCACCTATGATGTTGGGGATATGTCCCTGGGCATAGAAATCACCTTTCACTGTAGGCAAATCCTCCACCTGAGGGAAAACGATGTAGCTCTGCATGTGTTTCAGCAGGTCAGACAACACTCTGGACAACACGTTGGAAAACATAGGCTGGGACATCCCTGATGCCATGGCCACAGTTGTTTGAAATGAGCCACTTGCAAGGAAATGGAGCACTGACAGCACCTGCACTTGAGGGGGGATTCCTGTGGGATGGCGGATTGCTGACATCAGGTCTGGCTCCAACTGGGTACACAGTTCCTGGATTGTGGCACGGTCAAACCTGTAGGTGATTATCAAATGTCGCTCCTCCATTGTCGACAGGTCCACCAACGGTCGGTACACTGGAGGATTCCGCCATCTCCTCACATGTCCCAGCGGACGGTGCCTAGGAAGGACAACAGCGACCACAGAGTCAAACAACTCAGAGGTATGTACCCACAGTCTACACAGAACACGAAACATAATCCAAAAAGTTGCCTTTATGAGTGTTGAGTCTAGGCCTAGGTATGTGTGACGCAGTTGAAAATTAAGCCATGTGGGCCCCTGAAATGGCGGCTGCTTGACCTCTAACCTGGGACAATGGGATGTGAGGTAACTGTGCTGGCGTTGTACACCGTCGCGGTAGGCAGCCGAAGACCGCGGCGCAATGCTGCCTTGGTTAACATTGGACCCTATGGGTCCCAGGAGCCAATGACGAAGTGCGCCGGTGGTGATGATACGCACCGCCGCGGACGTGACTGACATTTTCTATCTGTTCAATCACTCGATACCTGATCTTCGAGAGGAGAGGACCTACACTGCAAGTGCTGCTGTGACCTCGGTCTGGAAGAGACAATGGCTCGTGCGTCTGGGGAAAGGGCCCCTACCTTCACTGCCCAGGAGTTGGAGAAGCTCGTGGACGGGGTCCTCCCCCAGTACACGCTACTCTACGGTCCTCCAGACCAACAGGTAAGTACACAGGGAGCACGTTGTATGGGCTATGCCTGAGTGGAGAGGGCTGGTTGTAAGAAGGAAGGGGCCACAGTTCTGCGTGCATGAAGGACTGTGAATGCATGTGCCACATGGCAAGGGTAGGGATGTGGGCCACTCACTTTGACGGTGCAGTTGGTAATGACTTCTCTTCTTCCCCTTTACATTTCACGTAGGTCAGCGCCCACCAGAAGAAGGATATTTGGCGTGCCATCGCCAAGGACGTCCGGACCCTGGGGGTCCACCACAGACGGAGCACCCACTGCCGGAAAAGATGGGAGGACATTCGCCGCTGGAGCAAGAAGACGGCGGAGGCTCAGCTGGGGATGGCCTCCCAACCTGGGAGGGGAGCCCGTCGCACCATGACCCCCCTGATGTTCCGGATCCTGGCAGTGGCCTACCCTGAGTTGGATGGGCGCTTGAGGGCATCACAGCAGACACAAGGTGGTGGGTACAACATAATTTTGCTGACTTTGCGCGCAGTGAAGGTGTCTGTGTGGGTGAGGAGGGCTGTGGGTTCCCCTAGGCCAGGGCGAGTTCCGTAGGCTAGGGCCCTCTGTAATGCAGGCCATGTGGCACTCCACCCCACCTCTGTAGAGTGCCAAGTACAGGTACACATGCCCCTGTGTCATCTATCTGTGCAGATGTCCACCATAGCCATGTAGGCCATATCCCAGGAACTGCATCTGTACAGCCCAACAGCGCGGCGTAGTGCAGGGGGCTGCTGTGTCTGTATTTTCCGCCAACGGTAGCGGTAAGCCATGCACTCAACCTGTCTTTCTTCTGTCTCCCCCCCCCTTTTTGTGGTCTCCCTGTTCTTGTGTGCATCAGCATCATCAGGCAGAGGTACACTGACACCGGAGCACGAGGGAGCAGCATCCCACATGGCCATGGAGGGCCACACCACGGGCTCTGAATACACCAGTGGGATGGAGGGCGAGGGGAGCTTCACGGCGGTCACAGAATCTGCAACCAGCGATATGGACTCGTCCTCCGATGGGAGCTCCCTTGTGGTGGCGGCAAAATCTGTGCCCCCCACTTCTACAGGTACAGCCGCCACCCCCCCTACCCGCACCGCCCTCCCAGCAGCCCCTCAGCATTCGCCCCGTGCCCGCTCACCCAGGAGGGTGGGCATCACCTTCGCCCCAGGCACCTCAGCCCCTGCCCATGTCACCTCTGCTGCCATCAGTGAGGAGGCCATTGATCTCCTCAGGTAACTCACTGTTGGGCAGTCTACCATTTTGAATGCCACCCAGGGTGTAGAAAGGGAATTGCAACACACAAATGCATTCCTGGAGGGCATTCATTCTGGTCAGGCTGCCCTTCATCGAACCCTGCAAACTCTGGCCTCAGCACTGATGGCAGCCATTGTCCCTGTCTCTAGCCTCCCCCCTCCAACTTCCTCCACCCAGACCCAATCCCCTGTACCCCAGCCTATCCCAAGCACACCATCAGACCAGCCTGCACACACCTCAACACACAAGGGAAGCTCAGGCAAACATAAGTACCACACATCCCACAGGCACTCACGCAAGCATCACACACATACAGACACAGCAAAATCCACTGCCTCCACTGTGTCCCCTTCCTCGTCGTCTCCCTCCTCCCTCCCAGTCTCGTCTACACTCTCACCTGCATGCACTACCACTACAGCCACTAGGTCCCACACCAGCACACCCACCACCACACCCCACTCACCTGCAACCACCACCCCCACTACCATTTACACGTCCCCTGTGTCCTCTCCCAGTGTGTCTGTGACGCCCTCTCCCAAAGTACACAAATGCAGGCACACACCCACCCAACATACATCCACCTCACGACAGCCTCCAGCGCATGCACCTGCACCCAAAGCCACAAAAGTTACACCTCCTACAACCACCTCCTCTTCCTCCACTCCCAGACCCCCTCCAGCTACCCGTCCCAGTGTTCCTAAGAAACTTTTCCTGACCAAGCTTGACCTCTTTCCCACCCCCCCTCCAATTCATAGGTCCCGTACTAGCACCTCAGCCAAAAAATCTCCTGTACCAGTGGTGCCTGTTAGAGGTATGTGGAGTGCACCTGGCACCAGGGCAGCCAGTGTGACACGGAGCCACAGCACAGCCAGTCCCCCCGTGAAGCACCAGAAGTTGGACAGTGACCGGCGGGAGTGGGGGAAGACTCCAACCAGCAAAGCCGCTCACAAGGGTCCCGGGGGGAGTGTCCACTGTGACTCCTCCCAAGGTGGGGAAGGGGCAGAAGAAACCGTCAAAGTCTGGGAGGAGCAGCACGGGGGAGAAGACCACCATCATCCCCGCTGCCCAGGAGGCCACCGCCAGCCCCATCGTCACTGGCCAGGAGGCCACCGCCAGAGTCAGCGCCCAGGAGGGCAGCCCGATCGTCACTGGCCAGGAGGCCAACGCCAGAGTCAGTGCCCAGGAGGGCAGCCCGATCGTCAGTGGTCAGGAGGCCACTGCCAGCCACAGCCCAGCTGCCCAGGAGGGCCCTGGCAGCCACAGCCCAGCTGCCCAATGAAGGACCGCCAGCCCCAGACCAGCTGGGCAATGAAGGACCGCCATGGCAAGCACCGCTGAACAGGTCAGAAACTGCAAACTCAAGCACCGCTGAACAGGGCAAAGACCGCCATGGCAAGCACTGCTGAACAGGGCAAGCACCGCTGAACAGGGCAAAGACCGCCATGGCAAGCACCGCTGAACAGGGCAACTCAAGCACCGCTAGCCCATGAGCGGCAGGGGCAGTGACGCAACTGGGACTGTCACGGGGAGAGTGATGCACTCTGGGCACCAGTCCCCCTCCAGAACCAGTGGAGACATGCATCCACTACCTCTGCCCTTAACAGGATGAAGCACTCTGGGCACCAGTCCCCCTCCAGAACCAGTGGAGACATGCATCCACTACTTCTGTCCTTAACAGGATGAAGCACTCTGGGCACCAGTCCCCCTCCAGAACCAGTGGAGACTGTTATCCACTTGAGAGACTGTGGCTTTGACCTCCCCAGGATATAGCAGTGGGCAAACCACCCACTTGTGAGACTTGAGAGACTGTGGCTTTGCACTCCCCAGGATGGTACAGTGGGCAAACCACCCACTGTAGAGACTTGAGAGACTGTGGCTTTGCACTCCCCAGGATGGTACAGTGGGCAAACCACCCACTGTACAGACTTGAGAGACTGTGACTTTGCACCCCCCAGGATACATCAATGGGCATGGAGTCCCCTCATGGATCTGGCGTGGTGCACTCATCCGGCTGAGGTGCCCCCCCTTCCCTTCCCCCTGAGGTGCCTGTTGTATTTCTATCTGATACCCCGGCAGTGTTCTCTCCGTTTTGATCAGGTACCTGATGTGGGCCTTGCCCATGCATTTTGGGCCCAGTGGTCCACAGACAATGAATGGTGCATTACCTGCACTACTAATCGTGATGTATATTTTGTTGAATGTGTATATATATATCTGTATATATTTGGTTACTGTATTTTGATATATTACAATGGTTGAACTCATTTCCTTTTGTCTTTGCATTCTCCCGGGGGGTTTGGGGGTTGTTACTGTAATGTTTGGATATGCATTGGTGTGTGTGTTGTAGTGGGTGAGGGTCGGGTGGGGGTGGGGGTGTTGCGTGTGTGTGTCCCTGACTTTTGCCTCCCCCACCCCTATGTCGTAGGTGCAGTACTCACCGTTGTCTTCGGCGCCGGCATTGATGATGGTCGTATAGGAGCAGGAAGACTATCGCAGGGAGAATTTGGAGTTCTGGTTCCATGGTGTCGTCGTTCCTCGTGGGGTGTGTAGAGGTGAGCGTTTTCCCTTTGAAATGTCTGTTTCTGCCGTGTTTTTATCCGCGGTGAATCCGCCCCGGAAAAGGTGGCGGATTGGTAGGTTGTGATACTGTGGGGAGTACATTGTCTTCTGCCTGTCTGTTGGCGGTGACCGCCAAGCTGTTTGTCTGTACCGCCTTGGCGGTCGGAGTGTTAAAGTGGCTGTCTTTGTTGGCGGTTTCCGCCACGGTCATAATTCCCATTTGTTTTCCGCCGGCCTGTTTGCGGTCTTACTACCGCTTTAACACCGTCCGCCAGGGTTGTAATGACCCCCAAAGTGTTTAGGCTAGGACTTATCAACTCAGACAAATGCTGGAATTACTTAAACAAGAAGGGCACTTTTGAACACATTATTTTCCAATGCACCTCACTTCTTTCCTTCTGGGATGCGATAAACAAGATGATAAATGAGATCTTCCATCAACACATCATACTTAACCCCATAAACATTTCCCTCGGACCATGGAGTTGTGAACCATCATTATCATTGGACACTAATGAACGTCTGGTCCTGGATTTGAAAATTGCCCTGAGGATCAAAACCATCCTTTGTGAATGGAAGAATTTTTAAAATATCTCATATCATACTTGTTGGGCATGGGTTTGTTTCTAAGGAGTACAGATAATACTGTAGTTAACAAAGACTTTAATCAGGACTGTTCCAGGCGCCTTTGGTCCACCCTTGATCTACGTGTACAAAATCAAAACCCCCTTATAGGATAATCATAGACCCCTTTCACGTACTCAACCCTCTCACATCACGCAACCTTATTTCATGAGTTCCAGACATTAACACTTGATAATCACACTGTGGACAGGTCTTCTAAATTTCCTTTACCTCTTTATCTCCACTTTTCTTCAATGTTGTTACTGCATCTCCAGGGAAATAGTTTAGATATTTGACTGTATTAAAGCATGTTCAAATTCTTCTCATACTTTCACAGTGATTAGTCTATGCTTTGAATTCCAATCAAATATGTAATAGTATTCTCTGGACCTTATCTTCTTTTCTTATTATTTTTCTGTATGGACTTTTTTGTTCTGAAAAATTTCAGTAAAACTTGTAGAATTAATAAAAATCACACTCTAAATTCATCTTCCCAATGTGGAGAAGGAGGACTTACAACCTCCATTAGCCTTCCCAAACTTGGCAAACAATAGGGCACTTTTTTTTAAAAAATGCAGAGCTAATAAAGTAGGACTGCATTGACTGCATGTAACAAATGTAAAGAACTCTAAAGTCTTAAAACTATCTTAGCGGTGAACACCGGAAGAACTGTCTCCTGAGATCTGTGAAATACTATATTAAAATTAGGTACAACGTTCTGACCCAATGGTAACACACTGTGAGATAAAGAGGGTCACTCAACAAAGCACTTAGTTCACCCAAACGGCTTGCAGTAACCAGGCCATCTAGAAAAACACCTTCAATTACAGGAATTTCTCAGACACACTTTCTAATGGTTCAGAAGTAGTTTTCTTTACAGTATCCCCCCCAAAAAAACATAGGCCCTCATTACAACCCTGGCTGTAAATTCCGCTTACCGCCGTGCCGACGGCTACCAACATACCGTGACTTAGGCGATATTCCGCTACGGGTATTATGACCCACACAGAGAAATCCGCCACTATACAGACACCCACACAAGTCCGCCACACCAAAGGTCAGTGATAAACTGGTGATAGCAAATCTCACACCGTCACGCCAACAGGAATACGCCCACAGTTTCATGACCCACGAATCACCGCAGCGGTCTTACAATCCCGGTAAACCATTGGCGGTACACACCGCCGCACTCAAAATACACACACACTTACAAAACACAACCACATTGGATAATTCAAAATACACACACCTGACATACATACACACACCACACCCTAACCACTATAAAACACCCACCCACATTACCCACAACCCTTTCAACGAACAAATTAGAACAAGCAGAGAGAGAAAAGCAAAGACCACACCTTCACCTAGAGGCACAGAACACCATCACACATGCACCATCCAAGCACATCACATAATACATCACAACACAGCACCCCACACATCACCTCACAAATCACCCACCCCACATCATGGCACCTCAAAGACACCCCAGGTTTTCTGAGGAGGAGCTAAGGGTCATGGTGGAGGAAATCATCCGGGTAGAGCCACAGCTATTTGGATCACAGGTGCAGCAAACATCCATTGCAAGGAAGATGGAGCTATGGCTGAGAATTGTCGACAGGGTCAACGCAGTGGGACAGCATCCAAGAACCAGGGATGACATCAGGAAGAGGTGGAACGATCTACGGGGTAAGGTACGTTCTGTGGTATCAAGACACCAGATTGCTGTACAGAGGACTGGCAGTGGACCCCCACCTCCTCCCCCACAACTAACAACATGGGAGGAGCAAGTCTTGGTGATCATGCATCCTGAGGGCCTTGCAGGAGTAGCAGGAGGACTGGACTCTGGTAAGTCAAATCTTTTCTATTTTATCCCCCACACCCTACCTGCATGCCATCACAAACTCCTACTCTCACCCCCATCACTCCAACACCTCACATATACCCCACTAGCACAACCCACCCATCCCAATACCAAGCCCTGCATGCAACAGCAATGCATGAACACCCATCACAGACCTGCATGGACACCCATCACCACAGCATGCACACTAGATAGACTCACCCAGCCAACCTAATCAGCAATCACACAAGGTCAAGGCGACAGTGCAAGCACATTTATACAGGGAAACACACCCATTGCCCAAGATGGCACACACAGATACAATAACAATGCATTTGCATCCCAACAGGACCCCTACCCAACGTCACCGGACAGGAGGTGCCAGCTCCATCCATTCCCCCCACAGAAGAGGCCCACAGTGATGACAGCAGCTCTGCACACCTGGATCAGGATGACCAGCCTGGTCCATCTGGGACCTCTGGACAGTCGGTTCCCCTGCCACAGTCCCAAACCACCACAGAGCCTCCCCCCTCAGGAAACACCAGCACTGCACCCACCCAGCCGCCCCATGCCACTGTCCCCCGGACACGTCAATCAGCAGTGTGTCCCCCAATACAGGGACCCCAGGCAACCCCACTAACCCAGGACGATCAGTGGCAGTGGGCACACAGTTCAGGGGACAGAGGCGCAGGACAACAGGGAAGCTCGGAGGACTGCTGTGCGACAGGGGGAGGACAGGCCCAGGGAACCCACTCTCCACGAGACACTCTCCAACATCATGGGAGCATACCACCATTCCCAGGAGACCATGTACATGGTACTGGCCAAGTTTCAGGAGACCCAGCGGCTGCAGCAGGGACACTACATGGGGATCAGGGATGACCTCACCAAAATATACACCATCCTGGTCACCATAGCAGGGGTGCTGGCTGATATGGGCAAGACCATGAGGGAGCCAGTGGCTCAACAAAGGGCCCCTGACACTAGCCAAACTGAGGAACAGCCTTCCACGTCCGCCGGCACTAGTGGACAGGAGGCCCCGCCACTGGACCAACAGGCCACCAGCACCCCGCCCCCTGCAGAAGGAGAACCACCCCGCAAACGGTCCCTGTGATCCAGGCAGAAGACGGAGAACATTGCCAAGACCCCCGCCAGGAAATAGGACTCTCCTGATTGTCACCCTTCTGTCCCACTCTGTTACCCTGCCCACCGTGAACTGCCATTGCTTCCCTTCCTATGCCCCATTGGACAATGCACCTATGATACCAAGAGACTGGACTCTACCATGGACCTTCCTCCACCATCACTCCAGCCCCTTGCCCATACCCCTATACCCATTAGCACCTAAATAAACACCCTTTAATCAAAAACCAATCTGGAGTCAGTCTGATCTTTCACAAATCTATTATCACAACATTAGAAAAAAATTGTAATGTAAATGTTCACTTACTCATACCAATGTATGACAGTTGTTGGGCAGACGTACACATAGCAGAAGGCAGAATGGGGTACACTGATCTGAAAAAAGGTAATCCAAAGGGAACAGTCAGTGTCCATAGACAGAGGTTAAGAAGCTGACTTATACAATGTCCCATAGTAGTCAGATATCAGATGAGCAGTGCCAGTCTCTTACTTGTGTGTCACTGGAAATACTGCATGATGATGTTGGTTCGGTTGTCAATATCTTGTTCCTCTGCCTCATCTTCCTCACTGTCCACAGGCTCCACAGCTGCCACAAGACCATCATCAGGCCCATCCTCCAGCAGAAAAGGCACCTGGCGTCTCAATGCCAGGCTGTGCAACATACAGCATGCCACCATGATCTGGCACATCTTCTTCAGTGAATAGTACAGGAAGCCACCTGTTAGATGGAGGCACCGGAATCTGGCCTTCAGGAGGCCGAACGTCCTCTCAATAATACGCCTAGTTCGCCCATGTGCCTCATTGTAGTGTTCCTCTGCCCTTGACCAGGCATTCCTCACTGGGGTCAGTAGCCACGAGAGTATGGGGTAACCAGAGTCACCTGCTAATTCCGAGGGATACCTGTTAGACACATACTAACCCTTAGGGACTACCCCATACCCGGACATCTACTCATACTGTGTGGGGACCTTGGGCTCACCTATTAGCCACACTCGGTGCCTTTGGAGTTATCCCATCACACAAGGGATACTGCAATTCCTCAAGATATAGGCGTCATGCACAGAGCCAGGATACTTTGCATTCACATGGGAGCTGTACTGTACCGCCAAACACACCATTTGCACTTTCATCGAATGGTAGCTTTTTCTATTTCTCTACACTTGTTCATTTCTGTTGGGGGGACAAATGCCACAAATCTACCATTAATGGCACCAATGATGTTGGGGATATGTCCCAGGGGATAGAAGTCAGCTTTCACTGTGGCCAAATCATCCACTTGGGGGAACACAATGTAGCTGCGCATGTGTTTCAGCAGGGCAGACAACACCCTGCTCTACATGTTAGAAAACATTGGCTGAGACATCCCAGATGCCATGGCCACTGTAGTTTGGAAGGAGCCACTTGCCAGGAAATGGAGCACTGACAGGACCTGCACTAGGGGGGGATACCTGTGGGTTGGCGGATAGCTGACATCAGGTCTGGCTTCAATTGGGCCCAGAGTTCTTGGATTGTGGCACGATCAAGTCTGTATGTGATTATGATGTGTCTGTCTTCCATTGTCGACAGGTCCTCTAGGGGTCTGTACACCGGAGGATGCTGCCATCTCATCATCTGCCCCAGCGGTTGTAGCCTACGGAGGAGAACCATGAGCAGAGGGTCATTTACCACATAGGTAGCACAACTGTGTCAGAAGTCATGTTAGAGAATCCGTGTGTGAAATCGTGAGTCCCTATAAGTGCCAATATGTGCTGTGACGCAGTTAGGTGCCATGCCATGTGCACCCTTGAAATGGCGTTTGCCTGACTTGTGAGGAGGAACAAGGTGAAATTAGGGAACTGCGCTGGCGTTGTGCAGCATCGCAGTAGGCGGTCGAAGACCGCCGCACAACTCTGCATTGGTTATCATTGGGCTCTATGGGTTCCAGGAGCCAATGGCGATGTATGCAGGCGGTGACGGCATGCACCGCCGTGGACGTGACTGCCATTTTCTATCTCTTCACTAACTTGATACCTGACCCTCAACAGGAGAGAACCTACACTGCAAGTGCTGCTGTGACCTGAGTCTGGAAGCGACAATGGCTACAGTCTCTGGGGAAAGGGCCCCTGCCTTCACTGCGGAGGAGTTGGACAAACTGGTGGATGGGGTCCTCCCCCAGTACACAATACTCTACAGTCCTCCAGACAAACAGGTGAGTACACTGTGAGCATGATGCTTGGGCAATGCCTGTTTGGAGTGGTGTGGATGTAAGGCACATGTTGGGGGTGGGCTGAGTGCTGCATGTGGGATGGTCAGTGTATGTGCATCAGGGCATGGATGGGAACTGGTGGGCAATGAGTATGACGGTCCGGACGGGTGAGTACCTGTCACCGGTGAGTACCTGTCATCCTTTCCTCCTGTACCTTCCCTCTAGGTCAGCGCCCACCAGAAGAAGGGTATATGGCGTGCCATCGCCAAGGAAGTGCGGCCACTGGGGGTCTATCACAGACGGAGCACCCACTGCCGCAAGAGATGGGAGGACCTGCGCCGCTGGAGCAAGAAGAAGGCAGAGGCCCAGCTGGGGCTGGCCTCCCAACGTGAAAGAGGTGCCCGTCGCACCATGACCCCCGTGATGTTCCGCATCCTGGCGGTGGCCTATCCGGAGTTGGATGGGAGCTTGAGGGCATCACAGCAGCCGCAAGGGGGTGAGTAGAGTGTCACAAAGCTGACTCTGCGGGTTTAGGAAGTACTTGGGTGGGAGGTGTGGTCTGTGGGTCCCCCTAGGCTCAGAAGCACCCTTACCCCAATGGTACAATTGGGCAGGTACTAGTGTGCAGGGTCCTGTGGGTGTCAGGTGTGCAGGTGCTGGCGTTAGGCATTGTATCCCATGGGCTGGTGACTACCATAGTGAGTGGTTGGCCAAGGCCTAGTGCATAGGGCAGCTCAGTGTGTGCTGTGTCCGCCAACATTAGTGGTGTTGCTGGCATTGACCATGTGTGTCCTCTGTCTTTCCCCCCCTTCTTGTTTTGTCACCCTGTCCTTGTGTGCATTAGCATCATCTGGCAGAGGAGCAGAGGCACCGGCAACAGAGGGAGCTGCATCCCACATGCCCCATGAGGATGAATCCACAGAGGGTGAAGGCACCAATGGGACGGAGGGTGAGGGGAGCTCCACGACGGGGACAGCAGGGGATGCCAGCGACAGCGACTCCTCCTCTGATGGAAGCTCCCTGGCAGTGGCAGACACCTCTGTGCCCACCCCAAATACGGGTACAGCCACCACCCCTCTAACAGCACCACCCTCCCAGCAGCCCCTCAGCGTGTTTCCCGTGCCCACTCACCCAGGAGGGTGGGCATCTCCTTCACCCCAGGCACCTCAGGCCCTGCCCCAGTCAGCCCTTCTGCCCTCAGTGAGGAGGCTATTGACCTCCTGAGATCCCTTACTGTTGGGCAGTCAACCATTCTGAATGCCATCCAGGGTGTCGAGAGGCATTTGCAGCAAACAAATGCATACCTGGAGGGCATTCATCCTTGCGTGGCGGCCCAACAGAGAGCATTTCAGGCTCTGGCCTCAGCACTGATGGCAGCCTTTGTCCCTGTGTCCAGCCTCCCCCCTCCAACTTCCACTATCCCGACCCAATCCCCTCTACCTCAGCCTATCCCAAGCACACCTTCAGACCATCATACACACATATCAACAGACAAAAGTGGCTCTGGAAAACATAAGCACCACACATCACACAGGCACTCACACAAGCACCATACCCATGCACACATACCAACATCCACTTCCTCCACTGTGTCCCTCTCCTCCACGTCCTCCACCTCCCTCCCAGTCTCGTCTCCACTCACACATGCATGCACTACATCATCAGCCACTGCCTCCATTACCAGCACACCCATCACAACACACCGCTCACGTGCAATCACAACCCCCACTACCATTCACATGTACCCTGTGTCCTCTCCCAGTGTGTCTGTGAGACCTCCTCCCAAAGTACAGAAACGCAGGCACACACCCACTCAACAGCCATCCACCTAGCAACAGCCTCCAGCTCATGCACCTTCACCCAAACTCAGCAGACGTACACCTCCTACAACCACTACCTCTTTCTCCACTCCCACACCCCTTCCATCTTCCCGTCCCAGTGTGTCTAAAAAACTTTTCCTAGCTAACTTTAACCTCTTCCCTACACCTCCCCCCGCCTGTCCCCTAGGGCCAGGATGTCTAGATCCCAGCCCAGCACCTCAGCCACCACATCTGTGTCTGCTGTGATCCGTGCAAGTTCGGGTGGATCGAAGGGGGCACCCGTCAGAGTTGCCAGAGTGCCACCTACAGATGTGAAGGACCAACCGATTCCACCACCTGCCAAGGTCAAAAAGGGGCCGACTTCCAGCAGGGGAAAGTCACACCACCCACCCAGCAAGATTGCAGCCAAACACAGAGAGGACAGTGCCAAGGTGCCAGCAGCGACTGCCAAGGTGGTGAAAGGACACAAGACAAAGGGCAAGTCACCTCAGGGCACGATGCCTCCTGGTGAGGGGCTGCTGAACACCATTTCCTCAGGAATGCCTGCGACCTGTACCACAGTCACCACTGCCGCAAAGATCACCACCTGCACCGTCACCTGCCCCGCCACCTGCACCACCGCTGCCACAACGTCAGTCTGCAGCATCCTCCCCAAGGATCAGCCATCCGAGGCTGCCGGAGACGGTATGGTGTCTCCCTCTACCACAACAGACACCTGCACCACGGTCAGCTCTGGCAGAATCTCTGCCGCAGCCACCACTGCAGCCACCGCCGCAGCCACCACCACCTGCACCACCATCTGCACCGCCATGTGCCCAGGCGGTACCACTATATCGGACGTCAGCAGTATCACCAGAGGCAGCCGTCCGAGGCTGCAGATGGCGTCCTGGACCCTGGACACACCACCTGAGACACCAGCACTGGCACGAGCAGCAGTTGGCAGCTTAGGTCACCGCAGGATGGAGTGTGGCTCTGCCTCCATGGAGTATCATGCTACCTGTTCCATGTACATCTCGTGGCTCAGACACCCAGGTGACAGGAGGGTAACTGCCACACCCCAGGTGCAGCATCACTGGGCACAATGCTCCCTCCAGAACCAGTGGATAGATGCATCCACTCCCCCTATCCTTGGCAGCATCAAGCACTCTGGGCACAATGACCCCTCCAGAGCCAGTGGATAGATGCATCCACTCCTCCTATCCTTGGCAGGATCATGCACTCTGGGCACAATGCCCCCTCCAGAATCAGTGGAACATGTCACCGAATTGAGAGACTGTGGCTTTGCACTCCCCAGGACCAAGCAGTAGGCAACCCACCCACTTGAGAGACTGTGGCTTTGCACTTCCCAGGACCAAGCAGTGGGCAAACCACCCACTTGAGAGACTGTGGGTTTGCACTCCCCAGGACCAAGCAGTGGGCAAACCACCCACTTGAGAGACTGTGGCTTCGCACTTCCCAGGACCAAGCAGTGGGCAAACCACCCACTTGAGAGACTGTGGCTTTGCACTCCCCAGGACCAAGCAGTGGTCATACCACCCACTTGAGAGACTGTGGCTTTGCACTCCCCAGGAGCAAGCAGTGGGCAACTCACCCACTTGAGAGACTGTGGCTTTGTACTCCCCAGGACCAAGTAGTGGACATGGAGGCGACTCGAGGGGAAGTGGTGTCGTACCATCTTGCGGCTGAGGTGCCCCCCTTCCCCTGAGGTGCCTGTGTTTTTTTTTTACCTGATGCCCTTGCAGTGTTCTCTCCGTTTTGAGGCAGGTGTCATGTGTGGGCTTCGCCTATGCTTTTTTTGACCACTGGTCAAGGGACATTTACAAGGGAGAGTGTACGGCCTTGTGTATATAATGTAAAATGTGTATATACTGTTTATTTAAATTCTACTGCTATATCTGAATGTTCCAATATAACACTGGTTAAACCCATTTCCTTTTGTCCTTGGGTTCTTCCAGGGGGTGATGGGGTGTATCAGTATTGTTGTTGGATGTGTTTGTTTGTATGTTGTTGTGGGTGAGGGTCGGGGTGGGGGTGTTGCGTGCCGCGTGTGTGTGCCACTCTCTTTTCCCTCCTCCCCTCCCCTGTGTGCTAGGTGCAGTACTCACCGTCGTCGCCGCCTTCTTTCTACCTCGTGGTGTATGAGAAGATACAACAACATGGGAAGGATCTGCAATTCGGGCTCCATGGCATCCTGGTTCTTCATGGAGTGTCGAAATGTGAGTGGTTCCCCTTCGATGTACTGTTTCCGACGTGCTTTTGATGGCGTTGGTACCGCCCCGGAAAAGCTGGCGGATTGGCCTCTCATAATAGTGTGGGTGGTACATTGTCTTTCGCCTGTCTGTTGGCGGTGATCGCCGCGGTGTTTGTTGCTACGACCCTGGCAGTCGGAGTGTTAAAGTGGCTGCCTATGTTGGCAGTTTCCGCCGTGGTCGTGATGTCATTTTTTTTACCGCCGGCCTGTTGGCGGTGTTACCACCACTTTAACACCGACCGCCATGGTTGTAATGAGGGCCATATTGTTTTATTTTGAGTCTTAAGATATCTGACCTCTTAAAAATGTTAGGTATCTACCTCTGAATTTCTGAAATGGAATCCCAAGGAAATTTGAAGGCTTTGATAGCTTCCATTACAATTTCAAGTTGCTATTGATCACCCCTTATCAAAATTGCCCTACATGCATTGTAATAAAGGCTCCCAGATTTCCATTTTAACTACTTCTCACAGATAAATACAGACAGCAATGTGTTTGCTGACTATTTATTTTTAAAAGTGGAAAAATAGAGAATATCTGGGGTCTTGGGAGTGAATATCCTTTCTGTCTTTCATGAAGTCAAGGCCAACAGCTAAGCAGGTAGACAGCAGGCAGAATTAAAAACAGGGTGAGATTTCCATAAATATTGACTTATATTGTCAAAACTTTGTAATAACATGCCAATATTTACCTGTGTGTGTAGAGCTATGTAATATGTGTCTGTTTAATTTTCTAAAACAGAACAGAAATGAAAGTATGAATACATGTTTATCAGTTAAATAAACGTGGAAACATGCAATTTTACTACCTCATTTATTCTAAAAATACAAAATAAATATGGATGAATACCAGTAAGGTTGCCAAAAAATAAATATGGGTAAATACAGGCGAAAATGTAATAAAATAAACAGCATAAAACTGGGAGTCCAAAATTGTAATATATTCTCTGGAGGATGGGTAACAGGAGACAAACCTTTGCTGGAATTCCTGGAATGAGGCAGGGCCCCATACTGCATAAATGAATTACTGGGACAATGAATTAGAATAAGGAAGATTGCCAGGAGGTCATCTAAGCATTATTCCCAATACCACCAAGGTTAAGACTACCAGCGTTTTTTCTTATAAGAGACACTAAAGATTGTGCAAAATAAGTGTGCTGCTGTTCCATTATTTAAAACAAAATCTTTATCATGCAAGTGTCATTTTTATAAGCAATAAGTACAACATATTTTGCAGACTTTTTGCTTCATTTGTTTCTCAGATCAAGGGGCATATTTATACTCTGTTTGCGCCGGAATTGCGTGTTTTTTTTTAACGCAATTTCGACGCAAAACTAACTCCATATTTATACTTTGGCGTTAGACACGTCTAGCGCCAAAGTCCATGGAGTTTGCGTCATTTTTTAGCGTGGACACCTACTTTGCATTAATGATATGCAAGGTAGGCGTTCCTGTCTAAAAAATTGACTCCGAGGCATGTGCGCCGTATTTACACTCCCGGGCAAAATTCACACCCGGGAGTGGACGGGTCCAACAAAAATGACGTACGGCCGCTTTTGCGTCGTTTTTTAGCGCCTAGAAAAGGCAGGCGTTAAGGGACCTGTGGGCTCTCAAGGAGCCCAGAGGTGCCCTCCCATGCCCCCAGGGACACCCCCTGTTACCCTTGCCCACCCCAGGAGGACACCCAAGGCTGGAGGGACCCATCCCAGGGACATTAAGGTAAGTTCAGGTAGGTATTTTTTTTTCTTTTTTTTTTTGTGGCATAGGGGGGCCTGATTTGTGCCCCCCTACATGCCACTATGCCCAATGACCATGCCCAGGGGACAGAAGTCCCCTGGGCATGGCCATTGGGCAAGGGGGCATGACTCCTGTCTTTGCTAAGACAGGAGTCATTTCTATGGGGTTTGGGAGTCGGAAAAAATGGCGCAAATCGGGTTGAGGCGAAAAATTCGCCTCAGCCTGACTTGCCCCATTTTTTGGCGCCCAAGCTCCATATCCCCCTACGCCGGCGCTGCCTGGTGTACGTCGTTTTTTTCCACGCACACCAGGCAGCGCCGGCGGCTAACGCCGGCTAACGTCATTGATTAAATACGGCGCCCGCATGGCGCTTCAGAATGGCGTTAGCCGGCGCTAATTTTTTTGCCGCAAAACTGCGTTAGCGCAGTTTTGCGTCAAAAAGTATAAATATGGCCCCAAGTGTCTAAAATTCTGCTTTCCGAGCAGGTTCCTTGGAGGGGGGGGTCAACCATTCAGGGGGCCACCATTGAGCCCAAGACCAATGAATAGCTGTGCAGTCTGGGAGACTACGGGTCCCCTCATCACATTCTGCAAGGGGGGGGCATCATTTTGTGTTACGCCACTGTTGTGAGGCAACGTCATGATCCATAATCAGCAGATTTTAACAAAAAACAATTTCTAGCTCAAACAGTTCAAAAGTTACTAAAAATGCAGCAATGTGTTGCAGCTCAGTGGCAGACCCTTTGCAAAGCAGGACTGGTCACACTTCTGTTGCTTATTGCTATTTTCTGGTGTTAAATTGGTTCTATTGAGGTGCAACCAATGCACAGACAGTGTTACCAAGTCTGAAAGTGATGAACTAATACAGTAATACTATTACAAAATGTGCCACATTGTGCCGCATAATTTGCCTTTACCTGCTGTATAATTTACTCAGTCCTGCCACATAATTTGACCCACTCTTGTCGCATAATTCCAGTGGCCAAGCCCTAGACCTAACTCACATTTATCTCAAGGTACCCAAGTCCTGCCCTATTGTACCCACTGTAGATTGTGCACTTGGAATGAAACTCATTTCTGCCAACAAAGTGTTGTGAGATTTTTACATTTGCTATAGTGTAGATGTGTCTGTGGCCGACACTTTTCAGCTCATGCTAACCATTCCTTTGAGTTCTCTCCGTCTGTGGTGTGGAAAATCTTGTTTTCATATATTGGCTCTTGAAGCAAGACATTTCTGGGCAGCTTTCTTGGCAACAAGAGCCAACATTTCTGTATCAGCATGAAGGTTGTCTAAATACTGTATCATGGCTTTAGAATCCTGCATCAGTGTGCCTTAATGGTTTCAGTCTCCCTCTACTATCTCCGTTAGGGTCCTCTATATGAAAACCTATAAATGTATGTCTTACCCCTGCTTGTGCAGCTTCCGCTCATGTGAGGGTGCTGGGGGAACCCCATATTACCCATTTCTGTGACTCATTTGATAGAATTTTATTTTGTTAAGGAACATTTTCGGGCTTCAAACTGGTGTGGACAAATTGTAAGAGTGTTTAAGTCAAGAATTGCAGTTGCAAAGCGTCCTGCGTTTCCCATCCTAAGACCCAGGGGCAGCTCTGTCAGTGCACCTCAGCCCTTCCTGCAGCATGCCGTACAGTTCTGGCACTGGGACCCCAGGCTGTCGCACACTTGCTGGTCTGCAATTCCCTGTGGTGAACCACAAGCTAAAAATAAGCACTGGAAAGTGTGTTCAGGCCAACTCCATGGTGTGCAAAGTGAGTGTAGCAATTGGACCCTCTTTTGCAGGATTTGGGGAAGGCATGCCTAGAAAGAAATTGTATGCTTTCCCTCAGAGCTATTTGTCAGTCTGGACAGCTGATGATTTCTTCACCCACCCTCCCCTAAAAACAGCCCCCGGTCCTCAAATACCGGGGGGTTCCCTATATATCCCAAAGGGCCAGTCCAGCCCTGAGATCCCCCCCTTTCCATCACCAGCTGCTGATTGTCTGCCTGCGAGCTGCCGCGGGTTTATTTCATCTCCATATTCACATCTCTATTGTGGTGAGAGTTGATTAATGTTCTCAAATTGAGGGGCTTAAAGGTCAATCATATTCATGCAGATGCGGCGGGGGCATTCATTAGGACAGATGCAGCACACCGCCTAGGTACCCAATGAATATCTTGCCTCGCCATGGCGGCTTGGCGCCCTCAGGCTTCACCGCTCGGTTTGCATTCGTTTAGCAAACAAAAGTGAAATTAAGTAGGGGCGTCATCGTGGCGACCCTCACCGACCCCCATAATGAGCAGCAAAAACTCCACAAACAGACTTCATCGACCAGTGGAACATTCTAGAATGCCTGCTGCTGGTGACTGTCAGAACTACAGGTCCACACAGGGAAAACTATTCTTTCTCTACACTGGATGGCCAGTTACCTCATTTCCTAAATGCACTTCAGTGGTCACTCACTCTACATACCGCCTTACATTAGTCAGTAATTCATCTTAACGATTTGCTCCATTAACTCTGAGTTATGGACTTCTCAACCTCAAGCCACCCTGTCACCACAGTTTAATCATCCCGCTCTGCTTATTTACCTAAAATGTCCTTGATAGGTGTTTCTTGAGACAAAACTGGAGTCACAATTATACTTTACTGTCTAACTGCTCCTGTGACTTCAAGGCCTTGAGATGTATCTGACTCCATTCTCTCAGCGCGCCTTCTCCTCCTGTCAACATGGCAGTCAGGTTTGTGGCTCTCAGGTCTCTTCTCATCAATAACTGCCTGAAGTAATTCATCCCATACACAAGCAACCCTCGGCCTCCCGACCACTGCTCTTGGAGCAAATGTAATTGAATTCACAGTTTTTCCATCACTTTGTGACAACACCGCTCCAATACACTCCCTCATTGCGGCATTACTTGCTGCACCTTTCACATCGGGATCAGAACACTGGGGGTTCCATTTTACATATAGACTGCTTCACACACTTGAAAGCTTTGTGACCCCTGACCCTCCACTTGCTACAAATGTTGTGTTGAAAAAAGGAAGGTTTTGCGCACTAAATTTCTCATGTGGCTTGACTATAATTCTATACGATATAGGTATGTGCTGGCTCATTCTTATTTGTTAGCTCTGGGGGCTTTCAACAAAGCAGCAATCTATGTATTCTTAGGTCGCACCCTCCAGTATCCTAATTCTCGAACTAAATATTTTAAAGATTTTACCACAATTTGGCATTTCTTAAACTCAACAGTAGGGTTATTATGTCCACACTTTTCCAATACTCCCATCGATCTAATGCTATGTTATACTTAGCTTCGGTCATTAAAATTTCAATTTGAAAATATTTAACCCCTGTATGAATTTAAAGGTAATCACATTATATAATCCATATATTAAACCCTAAACAAAAACCCTCAGCTGAGGCCACACGGAACTGCATATATTTGAATTGGTAATAATAATCAAATATTGTTCTAAATGGAGTTACGGTCTAGACTCGCTTTTTGATGGCTTGTGGACGTAAGCCTTCTTTGCTACTTTGAACCATCAAGCTGGACAAGCATCTCACTCATTTTAGGTAAAGGAAATCTGTGTACACATACACTCTTATTGACTTCCCTAAGGGGAACAAACACATTTTGCCATTGGCCTATGCGCCAACTACCAAGGCACCAATCACTAGGAAGGCTATAACTTCTGTTATGCCAGCAATCTCTAACCTCTTGAGTTCTTCCTCTACCTTCTTTTTGACTGATAATGCTATGATTCTAATACTATGTATCTTTTGCATAGCATCTCTTTTAAGACGACTAGGATGAACAAATACCTTTAACTTGCCAGTCTTCCTATTAAAAACCTTTGGGAGTACTTTCCCTACATCCTCATGCTTATTGCCAAATTCAGCTTCAGTTCTCAAACCTTATTCATACCATTAGCGCCTAAAGGGATGTCCAGTTCTTCTCAATCCCTCCAGTTCATAGGTACTCACAAACATTTTATCAGGGGCCAAAAAGCATGGAATCAGGGTTCTAGATTGTGACTGAGGAGCTGGTGGCCAGGAAAAATACCCATCGAGAACTGTGAATCACTGTGCACATTTTTGGGCTTTCATCCACACCACCCTCCTGTACGTTAAGCCTCTAGCCACGCAGCAAGATATAGATTTAACCACTGAGTTGCCAGCTGTAAATAGATGGCCATACTGTATCTTGGTTTACACCTCCTATAGTTAGCTTTCAGACCTCTCAGTCAGTCCTCTTCGGGAGTTGAGTGTATAAATTGAGTGCCTTGGTTGTTCAATTGGTGTTTAAATAGTACTGTGACATTAATAATGATACACAACAGTTTTCACTGCAAATGCAGCCAGTATCCACCCCCGGGGCCCACAGAGAAGGCCTTTTTATTTCCTTATTTGAAAACAATGGGAGCACTCTTACAAAAGTTCAATTAGGTTGGTTTGTGTTATATAAAATGTTGACACGACAGCAACAATGTGGGCAATATACTGGGATGAGCAGACATCAGCACCACAACTCCACCACTAGTTGTGGTCCTGTGGATAGGTTTTAGAAATGGTTCTAGGGGATTTGGCTCCTAATTCAAGTTTAGCCACTGTGTAAAGATATGCTGGCACTACAGACTGTAATAACAAATCTGGGCAGGGCCACCAACACAGTATCATTCAAGTGGGGAGGGCAATCTCTGGGCCTGATTGTAGGAACTGCCAGTTGTGGTGTAGGGAGTAAGCTGGAAACAATGGAAACAGAAGATGTTTAACTTCGACAAAATCAGCCTCTGAGGTTGCTCCTGACAACTGTGTTCAAAACATCAGTCTTGTTTCCATGATTAGTACACAGATTACCATAAATCATTTAGTAGTACCACATATCATTGATGTGGCTTTTAATTGATATTGCATGCTTTATACAAATAATATTAGTATTTTGCCCTAAATTCTGTGCATGCTCCGTCATGATCAGGACAGAAAAGTGTGGAATTATTAATGTTTCAACACAATTGTTTGGAAACTAAAATCTTGTTGTATTTTCCTATTATAGTGACAGGAAAACTTGTATAATGTGTGATGTCATTAACTGAGTTAGGCTAATGTAAGGTTAAAGGGTCACATCTGACCCCTTCTATTTTCGGACTTCTTTGCCATAGTTCATATTCATACAGGGCTGGAAAGTAGGGGAATACCGCAGGATCCCAGCTCTGGCAGTTATTTCTTATCTGGATCTGAAATCCAGCTGACAAGTAAAATATGCTGAATTTATCCTGGTTTCATTTTCTGACACCAGAACACAAGTAAGCAGCACACGCACTGCATTCCCCTCAGTGCAGCAACCCGGAGTCAGTGAGAGGCCTTTCTTATTTTCACTCCCAGCTGTGTCCAAGACAAATGCTTGAATTAAAGGGCCATCAGCCTTTCTTTTGTTTGAGTACTAGCAACCCAGCTGAACCCAGCAATCCAACTGGAGCCTAACACCTAGATTCCAATGCAATGGATGGAAACAAAGGTCCAAAGTTTATCACTGTACAAGTACTTTGGAGAAACTATGACTTGGAGGCAGGTTTCTGACTTTGTTCAACACCTCCCATAAGAAATGTGATTTAACTGTAAGAATGCAATATTTATCTGCATGTATGCGTAATTACTCAAATAATGATTTAAATGGTACTCACTACTGTATTTTTCATTTAATTATTTTATAGTGCTACTTATCCCAGTATAGGGTGTCAGATGACTTT
Organism: Pleurodeles waltl; assembly: GCF_031143425.1. Taxonomy (NCBI): domain Eukaryota; kingdom Metazoa; phylum Chordata; class Amphibia; order Caudata; family Salamandridae; genus Pleurodeles; species Pleurodeles waltl. The sequence goes on from NC_090442.1 coordinate 766,795,867, forward strand.
ATGTCACAAAAAGAAACAGAACAGGTCATAAAAGTGTGAAAATAAATGTCGAGAAAATGTTACAGAAAACAATGAGGGTTATAAAGTGTAGGAATCACATGTAGTCTATTTTTATAGATATTATAATAATCTCAAAATTGATGGGCACACAAAGATATCAGCAGTATGTGGTTTAACACTGTAAGATATTTTAAAATGAAGTCCCTTTGTGACCAAATAAGTAAGCTAGCACAGAATTACTGCACAGTTGTCCTTTTTGCCAATTTCTTAACATGAGAATTTCTTAAAAATAAATCTGTGCTGATTGTCAGGCTCTGCTTTTCAACCTCCGCCCCCTATGTCTCCACCCCATTTCCTCTGCCACTTCATGACCCCCGGTTTATGCTTCCTGGAGTGATTTTTCCCAGTTCCAGCATTGCATTCTATTGTCATTTCTGACGGTAAAGGTTCCCAAAGTGGTGCTGGGCATGACACGTTTGGCGCAAAAGTGCTGTTCCTGCGTTAGCCTTCTAAATGTAGGCTGGCTTCTCAAAGCCACCTCCCTGTAGCTGTCGTTTACCCTGCGAAGCACATCGTAGCAAGGACCCGGAAGCTTTACAGCCTTGGCCCATGTTTCCAGATTGTCAGTGGCTCCTTGGTACACAGCGGCAGAATGCTACTGTTTATCAGAGGCTCGCCTGAACTGTTCTTTCGGGCCTCAGGCGGCGCGCGGGTAGTTCTTTGACCATCCCTCAAGGTTTCATATTGCTATATGTGACATTTTCATAATTTCAGTGTAGTTATGAGTAACATTTCAATGACTAAGAGTGACACTTTCTTACAAGCCAAATCAAGCATGAAGAGGGAACCATGTAAATATTGTGATACATCGAGAATCCTATACCTCCGTTGTACACCAGAAACACCTTGTGGCCTTTGATAAACACTACTCGGAGCTCACCTAGCAAAGTGAGAAACTGGAACAAAAGAAGGTTTTACCACAGTTCAGGACTTGCGTGACAATCTCAAGCATTGTGGTAATGCCGGAAAATGACCGGAAATGCATTATTCTAATGCGAGATGCGTGACACTTGGCAGGGCTGCTGCTGTACAGGAGCGTAGCTTCAAGAGGGGTGTTTGGGGTTTTATATCCCCCCAATACATTTATTTTCTGATGACTAGCTGGGTACAAATGCTTTCAGTCGGGTATGGTGGAGTGCCTATTGGAAATCATCTGGAATTTTCCCGTGCATACACTGACAAAAACACACACACATTCACTCTCATTTTGGTTTTGAAAACCCCCCAAAATGTTGATTATTTTACAAAATATTACATTTCTCTCAGTACTCCTACCAATCCGCAGTTATCTCTCTTTCCACTGCCCTTTTAGCCCCTCTTATGCACTCTGCTTCTCAGAGAATGTATGTTAATATTACATGCCCGTGTGAATGTTGGGAAATCTAAAGCTCAATTCCCCCCCAATCTTATTGACCAAGCTACGCTCCAGTGCTGTAGTCTAACAGAGGTAACCATTTTAAGCTCCATATAACTTCAGATATGCCCCCTTCCCCTTAATAAAAACTTAAATTTAACATAACCAAACATATAAATTGGGTGGCTATTGTACCTATCCAGGTCAGGATCTTAAGTACACATTTACCTGCACATAATTCGACCTGTATAATTTCTGACACTAGAGTAACAAGAGTAGAGGAGCATCACCCCACTACAAAAATGCTTCCAGAAAACCACTAGAGATGAAAAATCAAATAGTAATAAAGTTAACTTATTACCATTTTATTTTTAATCAACCAATCCCGAACCAGCTATCAGGACGGGTCGGTGCATCCTGAGTGGCTGCAGCAGGGAGGAGTGGTAGGCTGTCTGTGCACTTAAGTTTAAAGTATGCATATCACTTTGGCCAGCTGTTTTGCGACAGCCATGCAGACATGCATACTTTAAACCTCTCTAACCCAACTGTCTTGGAAAGCTGGTTTGAGAGTAAGCACAGGCCTCCAGTGCCCTCGGGAGCACAGAGAGAGGTTGCTCTCTCCAATCCTGGCTCTTCTTTCATACTGATTCACAGCATGAGAGCAGTGTCAGAATTGGTTAATGGAATGAGCTGGTGTCTGCACTGGAACCTTGAGAGGAGAGAACACCAGGAGAGTGAGGAGGACATGTCAAGTAGCAAGGTAACTGCATTTTTTATTTATTTTATTTTTAACATAGCACCTTAAAATTAGCACAAGTGCATGCATCCATTTGCCCCACCCACCACTCTCCATAGTTATGAGCCACCACTGTACAGAAAGTAGCAACCCTGAAGCAGCAACCATCTTGAGTATTACTCATCCAGTAGTTATTGTGCACCTAGGAGACATTTTCCAACCACCTCTCGCTTTGCATGTGCCTAAAGTAGATTATCTTCATATATGTTGTACCAAGTCTTTCTCAAACCTCTGAGCACTCCCGCTTCCCTTTCTAACCACAGCACACGCAGTGCCCCCAATTGTTGCAGCACTGGCTCTCAAATTTTTTTCGCCTGGCAAATCATGTTGCTAAAGATTTGGTTAGAGTTACAACAGAGGTTGCGCAGTCAACTTTTATCTTTATAATTTATATAACTTATATATTGTTTACACATTGTATTCCACTCACTACCTTTTTTAAAAATCTCTGATCTAATCATGCTTCTTTTTCCGCTGTTACTACATCTGTTTTTTAATCATATCTTCTATGGTTCCCCCTTATATTTTTTTCTTACTGCTTAAGCACTCCTACTCAACAACTCTGCTCTACTAGATGTTGCTATTGGTGCCTTGAGCAAAGGTTTTCCCATACTCCTCAGTCATATATGAAGAAATGGATTTTTGGTGTGCATGGCTAGTTGATTCCAACTAAATTCCTCTTTCAGGGCTCTGAACCTACATTTGGCTGCTAACACCTTGAAATCTGACACGTATTAATTAATCCCTTCCTCATCCCCTTGTTTCCTTAAGAGAAATGCATTCCTATCTCTGTATGTAATTATTAAGCCCATGTTGAGGTACTCAGAGTAATTTTGGTAATTCCACATTACTCTTTGATGTGGAATTACAGATAATTATGCAATTATTCCTGCTGGCATAGTTAAAAGTAAGTTTGGGGGAAAAGTCCTACCACAAGAGCCCAGTCAGGGGCCGATCGCACTTGCTATTTGTGTTTTGTCACATTTAGGGGGTCATTACAACATTGGCGGTAAAAGGCGCTTACCGCCGTGCAGAAGACCGCCAACAGACCGCCGCGGCCGCGGGAGCCCGCCACAGCTATTATGACACACATCACGGAATCCGCCTAAATTCAGACACCCACACAATACCGCCACACCAAAGGTCAGCGATATACATGCGGAAATAAATCCTCCACGCCAACAGAAACACGCCCATGCCATTACGACCCACGAATCCACGCGGCGGTCTTTCAACCGCGGTATTCCATTGGCGGTACACACCGCTGCACTCAAAATACACATACATTTACAAAACACCGCCACATTGGACAATTCAAAATACACACACCTGATACACATACAAACACTACTCCCACACATCCAACACAATATAAAACACACACCCACATCACCCACAAACCCCTACGACCCAAAATTAGAGAGAACGCCATAGAGAGACAGCACAGAATAGAGAACCCCATCACACAGAGGCACACTACACCATCACCCACACAACATCCACGCACAAAACACCACATACCACTACACTCACCACACTCATCAACACATACACCACCCCACACCTCACCCACACCACCCCATGTCACGCCAAAGACACCCCGCTTCTCTGAGGAGGAGCTCAGGGTCATGGTGGAGGAAATCCTGCGGGTAGAGCCACAGCTATTTGGCTCACAGGTACAGCACACATCCATAGCCAGGAAGATGGAGCTATGGCAAAGAATAGTGGACAGGGTCAACGCAGTGGGACAGCACCCAAGAAATAGGGAGGACATCAGGAAGAGGTGGAACGACCTACGGGAGAAGGTGCGTTCCACGGTATCCAGGCACCACATCGCGGTACAGCGGACTGACGGCGGACCCCCACCTCCTCCCCCACAACTAACAACATGGGAGGAGCAAGTCTTGTCCATCTTGCATCCTGAGGGCCTCGCAGGAGTCGTTGGAGGAACGGACACTGGTAAGTAAAATCTTAACTTTCATATCCCCCACCTTACCTGCATGCAATCACACCCCCCACCCTCACACCCTCCCCTATCACCCTAACTCCTCACTAATGTACCCATAACACCAACCACCCATCCCAACCCCAAGACCTGCATGACACAACTAAGCATGGATACCCATCACTAAAGCATGCCCACTGCACATACCCAGAACACCCCCCAACCATCAGCACACAAGCCCCCACACAGGAATGCCTGCACTGGGGTACACGCACACCCAACCATTGCACACCATGAAACACACACATGCAATAATCATGTACTTATACCCCCGCAGGAACCCGAAGGAACGTCACCATACCAGAGGGTCCAGACAACACCACTCCACCCCCAGAAGAGGCCCACAGTGACGACAGCAGCTCTGCCCTACTGGATCTTGATGACCAGCCACAGACCACTACAGGGCATCCAGGCTAACCCACCACCCCAACAACAACAGGGACCTGGGGGCAGTGGTAGTGGGCACACGGTCCAGGGGACGGAGGCACTGGAACACAGGGGAACTGGGAGGGCTGCTGTGCGACAGAGGGAGGACAGGCCAAGGGAACCTACTCTCAACGAGGCCCTCTCCTCCATCATGGGAGCATACCACCACTCGCAGGGGACGATGACAACGGTCCTGGACAAGTTGCAGGAGACCCTGCGTCTGCAGGAGGAGCAGTATTTGGGGTTCAGGGAGGAGCTCAGGACCATCGCCTCCGCCCTGGGCACCATTGTAGGGGTGCTGACGGACATTCAAAAGACGTTGAGGGACACTGTGGCACTCCAAGGGGCCCCTGACACTAGCCACGACGATGAAATGCCCACCGCCGGCGCTAGTGGACAGGACGCCCAGCCACAGGACCACCACACCAGCACCCCACCCCCTGCAGACGGACAACCACCACGAAAGCGCTCCCTGAGATCCAGGAACAGGACAGAGCAAGATGCCAAGACCCCCGCCAGGAAATAAGACTACCCTGATTGTCCCCCCACTGTCCCACTTTGTCATCCTGTCCAGATTGGAACTGCCCCAGCTCCACTTCCAATGGCCAGATGGGCAATGTACCTGTGAGACTAATAGACTGGACTCTGCCATGGACATTCTTCCACCATAACCCATCCCGATTTTACAACCCCCCCTTCATTTTTCTGCACTTAAATAAACACCCTTGAAACACTAATAAAACTGGAGTCAGTCTATGATTTTGAACTTTGTATTGTCAATTACAATGTCAAAAAGGGTTACCCATTGGAAGGCCAACATACCAATGTCACACATCACAAGCCTTTCAAGGGTGCAAGCTGTTGACACGTAGGTTACCACATTTGTGAAACTGAAATGGAAGGGGACAACTCAATTAACAAATAGTGATTGAAATGTAGGTACAGGATAGAGGTAGACGTGTGAAAGTTAATGTAATGTTAAACCTGAAAATGTACTCACCTGTGTCTCACTGGAAATATTGCTGTATGACTGACTCCCTGTTGTCGTTTTCGTCTTCCTCAGCTTCATCCTCATCACTGTCCACAGGCTCCACAGGCTCCACAGCTGCAACAACACCGTCATCTGGATCATCCTCCTGCAGAAAAGGCACCTGGCGTCGCAATGCCAAATTATGGAGCATGGAGCAGGCGATGATGATGTCACACACCTTCTTCGGTGAGTAGAATAGGGACCCACCTGTCATATGGAGGCACCTGAACCTGGCCTTCAGGAGGCCGAAGATGCGTTAGATCACCCTCCTAGTCCGCCCATGGGTCTCATTGTACCGTTCCTCTGCCCTGGTCCTGGGATTCCTCACTGGGGTCAATAGCCACGAAAGGTTGGGGTAACCAGAGTCCCCCAATAGCCATACACGGTGCCTCTGGAGTTGACCCATCATATCAGGGATGCTGCTTTTCCGCAGGATGTAGGCGTCATGCACAGATCCAGGGAACATAGCATTTACCTGCGAGATTTACTGGTCTGCCAAACAGACCATCTGGACATTCATCGAATGATAACTCTTCCTGTTCCTGTACACCTATTCACTCCTCTGGGGGGGACCAGAGCTACATGGGTCCCATCAATAGCACCTATGATGTTGGGGATATGTCCAGGGGCATAGAAGTCACCTTTAACTGTAGGCAAATCCTCCACCTCAGGGAAAATGATGTATCTCCTTACGTGTTTCAGCAGGGCAGACAACACTCTGGACAAAACGTTGGAAAAAATAGGCTGGGACATCCCTGATGCCATGGCCACAGTAGTCTGAAATGACCCACTTGCAAGGAAATGGAGCACTGACAGCACCTGCACGTCAGGGGGGATTCCAGTTGGGTGGCGGATTGGTGACATCAGGTCTGGCTCCAACTGGGTACATAGTTTCTGGATTGTGGCACGGTCAAACCGGTAGGTCACGATCAAATGTCTTTCTTCCATTGTCAACAGGTCCACCAGCGGTCGGTACACCGGAGGATTCCGCCATCTTCTCGTATGTCCCAGCTGACGGTGCCTAAGAAGGACAACAGCGAAGAACCAGTCACTGTTCCTCCAGGTATGTACCCAGTTACACACAAGACTACACCACTCACAAAACCCCTTCCTGTATGTGTGTTGATTATAGGCCTAGCTATGTGTGACGCAGTAGTAAATGAAGCCATGTGGGCCCCTGAAATGGCGGCTGCCTGACCTCTAAAATGGGACAATGGAATTGTGGGGTAACTGCGCTGGCGTTGGACACCGTCGCGGTAGGCGGTCGTAGAGCGCGGCGCAATGCTGCATTGGTTAACAATGGACCCTATGGGTCCCAGGAGCCAATGAACAGGTGCGCCGGCGGGGATGATGCGCCCCGCGGCAGACGTCACCGCCATTTTCTATCGCTTCAATCACTAGATACCTGACCTTCGACAGGAGAGGACCTACATTGCTAGTGCTGCTGTAACCTCGGCCTGGAAGCGACGATGGCTGCCGCGTCTGGGGAAAGGGCCCCTGCCTTCACTGCACAGGAGTTGGAGAAACTTGTGGATGGGGTCCTCCCCCAGTACATGCTACTCTACGGTCCTCCGGACCAACAGGACAGTACACAGGGAGCACGTTGGATGGGCTATGCCTGGGTGGAGAGGGCTGGTTGGAAGAGAGAAGGGTGCAGAGTTCATAGAACATAAATGCATGGGAATGAATGGGCCACATGGCCAGAGTAGGGAGGGGAACACTCACATTGACGGTGCAGTAGGTAATGACTGTTCCTCTTTCCTTGTGCATGTCATGTAGGTCAGCGCCCACCAGAAGAGGGACATTTGGCGTGCCATCGCCAAGGAAGTCCGGACCCTGGGGGCCCACCAGAGACGGGGCACCCACTGCCGTAAGAGATGGGAGGACATTCGCCGCTGCAGCAAGAAGATGGCGGAGGCTCAGCTGGGGATGGCCTCCCAACGTGGGAGGGGTGCCCGTCGCACCATGACCCCCCTGATGTTCCGCATCCTGGCGGTGGCCTACCCGGAGTTGGATGGGCGCTTAAGGACATCACAGCAGACACAAGAGGGTGAGTACAACCTCATTCTGTGGATTTTGCGTGCAGTGGAGGTGTCTGGGTGGGGGAGGTGGGCAGTGGGTGTCCCTAGGCCAGGGCGAGTTAGGTAGGCAAGGCCCCTCCGTGATGTAGGCCATGTGGCACTCTACCCCAGCTCAGAACAGTGGCAAGTTGATGTATAGTTGCCCCTTTGCCATCCATGTGCGCAGATTACTACCATTGGCATGTAGGCCATATCCCAGAAATTGCATGTGCAGAGGGCAGGAGCACGGCGTAATGCATGGGGATGCTGCGTCTGTCTTGTCCGCCAACGGTAGCGGTATGCCATGCACTAAAACTCTCTTTCTTCTGTCTCCCCCCCTTTTCCTGCTCTCCCTGTCCTTTTGTACATCAGCATCATCAGGCGGAGGTACAGTGGCACCGGAGCACGAGGGAGCTGCATCCCACATGGCCATGGAGGGCCACCCCACAGACTCTGAATGCACCAGTGGGACGGAGGGTGAGGGGAGCTTCACGTCGGCCACAGGATCACCAACCAGCGACACTGACTCGTCCGCCGATGTGAGCTCCCCTGTGGTGGCGGCACCATCTGTGCGCCCCACTTCTACAGGTACAGCCGCCACCTCCCCTACCAGCACCGCCCTCCCAGCAGCCCCTCAGCGTTCGCCCGTGCCCGCTCACCCAGGAGGGTGGGCATCACCTTCGCCCCAGGCACCTCAGGCCCTGCCCCTGTCACCCCTGCTGCCCTCAGTGAGGAGGCCATTGACCTCCTCAGGTCACTCACTGTTGGGCAGTCTACCATTGTGAATGCCAACCAGGGTGTAGAACGAGAGTTGCAACATGGTAATGCATTCCTGGAGGGCATTCATTCTGGTCAGGCTGTCCTTCAGCGAACCCTGCAATCTCTGGCCTCAGCACTGATGGCAGCCATTGTCCCTGTGTCCAGCCTCCCCCCTCCAACTTCCTCCACCCAGACCCAATCCCCTGTACCCCAGCCCATCACAAGCACATCTACAGACCAGCATGCAGACAAGTCAACACCCAAAAGTAGCTCAAGCAAACATAGGCACCACACACACCACAGGCACTCACACAAGCATCACACCCATACAGACACAGCAACATCCACTGTCTCCACTGTGTCCCCCTCCTCCTCTTCTCCCTCCTCCCTCCCAGTCTCGTCTACACACACACCTGCATGCACCACATCTACAGGCACTAGGACTCGCACCAGGACACCCAGCACCACAAGCCACTCACCTGCACTCACCACCCCCACTGCCATTTACACGTCCCCTGTGTCCTCTCCCAGTGTGTCTGTGACGCCCCCTCCCAAAGTACCCAAACGCCGGCAATCACTCACCCAACATCCATCCACCTCACGACAGCCTCCAGTACCTGCACCTGCACCCAAAACACCTAAAGTGCCACCTCCTACAACCACCTCCTCTTCCTCCACTCCCAGACCCCCTCCAACTACCCATCCCAGTGTCCGTCAGAAACTGTCCCTTTGTCAAATTGGCCTTTTTGCCCCCACCCACCCCCTCCAATTCATCAGTCCCATCGTAGCGCCTCAGCCAAAAAGCCTCCAGTACCAGTGGTGCGTGTTCCAGGTTTTTGGAGTGCACAGTCCACCAGGGCAGGCAGTAGGACCCGGAGCCAAGGCACTGGCAGCCCACCCCCTGTAAAGGCTCCCAAATTGGAGAGTGGACGACGGGACCGTGTCAAGACTCCTGGTGGGGCTACAACTGAAATGGGATCGAAGGCGATTGGTGAGTCAGCTGTAACTCCAAAAAAGGTGGGGAAGGTCCTGAGGAAGTCTCCCCAGCCTGTTGCGAGTGTCACGGCGGAGAAGTGCGCCATCATTTCCGGCGGTCCAGACACAACCGCCAGCACCGTCGTTACTGGTCAGGAGACCACCGCCAGAGTCACAGCCCAGGAGGGCCCAAGTATCGTCACTGGTCAGGAGACCACCACCGGAGTCACAGCCCAGGAGGGCCCAAGTATCGTTACTGGTCAGGAGACCACCGCCGGAGTCACAGCCCAGGAGGACCCAAGTATCGTTACTGGTCAGGAGACCACCGCCGGAGTCACTGTCCAGGAGGGGCCAGGATGCCACAGCCCCGCTGGGCAATGATGGAACGTCATGCCACACACCAATGTCCAGTGTGGAGATCGTCATGCCACACACCAATGTCAGTATCAGAACCGCCATGTCAAAGCAATGATGAACAGTCCTGAACCGCAATGTCAAAGCACCGCTGAAAAGGGCACAGACCACCATGTCAAAGCACCGCTGAACAGGGCACAGACTGCCATGGCAAAGCACCGCTGAACAGGGCACAGACCGCCATGTCAAAGCACCGCTGAACAGGGCACAGACCACCATGGCAAAGCACCGCTGAACAGGGCACAGACCGCCATGTCAAAGCACCGCTGAACAGGGCACAGACCGTGTAGGTATGAATAGGCCGCCACATCAGGCATCCTTATCCCATGTGCAGCTGGGACAGTGACAGGACAGGAACTTTCACGGGGAGACTCATCCAGTCTGGGCACCAGTCCCACCCAGTACCAGTAGAGAACTGCATCTACTTGAGAGACTGTGGCTTTGCACTCCCCAGGATGGCACAGTGGGCAACCCACCCACTGTAGAGACTTGAGAGACTGTGGCTTTGCACTCCCCAGGATGGCACAGTGGGCAACCCACCCACTGTAGAGACTTGAGACACTGTGGCTTTGCACTACCCAGGATGGCACAGTGGGCAACCCACCCACTGCAGAGACTTGAGAGACTGTGGCTTTGCACTCCCCAGGATGGCACAGTGGGCAACCCACCCACTGTAGAGACTTGAGAGACTGTGGCTTTGCACTCCCCAGGATGGCACAGTGGGCAACCCACCCACTGTAGATACTTGAGAGACTGTGGCTTTGGACTCCCCAGGATACATCAATGGACATGGAGCCCCGTCGTGGATCTGGCTTCGCATTTATGTGGCTGTGGTGCCCCCCCTTCCCTTCCCCCTGAGGTGTCTGTACTGTTTCTATCTGATGCCCCAGCAGTGTTCTCTCGGATTTTGGTCAGGTATCGGTTGTGGGCCTCGCCCATGCATTTTTGGACTGTTGGTGCACGGACATTGTTGTGTACATATCTGCACTACTTCTTGTATTGTATATATAATTATGACAGATTTCGAGATATATATCAGTATATTTTTGTATGACATGTATATTGGCACATTACAATGTTTGACCGCAATTCGCTTTGTCTTTGCATTCTTCCGGGGGGATTGTGGGTTGTTCATGTGATATTTTTGACTGCATTGGTGTGTATGTTGTGATATGTGAGGTTGGGGGTGGGGGTGTTTGGTGGGTGTCCCCCTAACTTTTGCCTCCCCCCACCCCCGTGTCGTAGGTGCAGTACTCACCGGTATCTTCGGCGCCTACGTCGCTGTTGGTCGTAGAGGAGCAGAAAGACAAGGGCAGGTAGTATATGGAGTTCCGGCTCCATGGAGTCGTTGTTCCTCGTGGAGTGTGTTGAGGTGAGCGTTTTCCCATAGCAAAAGCTGTTTCCGCCGTGTTTTTATCCGCAGTGAATCCGCCCCGGAAAAGGTGGCGGATTGGTGTGTTCTGATAATATGGGCGGTACATTGTCTCCCGCCTGTCTGTTGGCGGTGACCGCCGCGCTGCTTCTCTGTACCGCCGTGGCGGGCGGTGTGTTAAAGTGGCTGTCTTTGTTGGCGGTTTCCGCCAGGGTCATAATTCCCTTTTTTTGTCCGCCGGCCTTTTTGCAGTCTTACCGCCGCTTTAACACCGTCCGCCAGGGTTGTAATGACCCCCTTAGTGCTATTTCTTAGTGAAAAATGCATCTTCATGTCTATTTTGGATGCAAGGGGCCATTTCTGGTGCGAAGAAACATTGCTAAATGCAGAAGTACTCTACTGGTGTAATTCTGCTTAATATTGCCAAATTCTTAGGTAATTCCGTGTGATTACACTACACGGGATCATGCGAGTTACACTCACTCCTAGCAATTATCCTATAAGGAACCACCAAAACTTCCTGAAATTCCTTTATATTCACATTTTCTCTCTGGTAGAAGCTGGTAAAACTTTTGTCTATTGTAGCCAAATGAATGCGGTAATAGCCATTTTTTGGCTTCAAGCAAACCATTTTCATCAATTGCAGAGACATAAGGCCTGATTACGAGTTGGGCGGTTGAACCGCCACAACCCTAATACGGCAGTGATCAGGCGGCCGTCAAGCCGACCGCCTCACCATCGCTGTATTGCAATGTTTTCACCGGGCTAACTGGCGGAAACGTCATATGACGACGTTTCTGCTGGTCAGCCCGGAGGAAACAGTGTGGCAGCATTGGCCTCAGCTCCCTTAGGGAGCCGAGACCAATGCCGTCGCACACAGCACTTTGGGAATGCGCAGTGTCCAAGGATGTTGCCATAGGGCCCATGCAGTGCCCACAGCATGATCATGGGCAGTGCCGGAAGGTGCCCTATATCCCCCAGCACTGCCTTTCCACCAGCCTTTTCATGGCTGGGACTCCGCCATGAAAAGGCTGGCAAAAAGCAAATTTGCGATCAGCATGGCAGTACCGAACTTGGCACGCCATAGCTGACCGCAACTTTGACTACCGCCAACCTGTCTGGAATTCATGATCCCAGCAGAGGCAGTGGTCTCCTGGCGGTCCGACAGCAAGGATCGTAATCCGGTGGACAGACCACCAGGATTGCGGCAGTTCGACTGCCACTGCAAGTTTGGTGGTCCATGGACTGCCAAACTCATAATTAGGCCCAGAATCTTTAAACTGTTCCCACCGTTTCACCCAAGTCAGCAGTGATTCTCCTGGCATAATAAGGAATGAGCATAGGTAAATAATGGTCTGAGCACACAGTGTAGTGGTTAAACCGTGAATTGTTTACAGTTTACAAAGTGATGATGCCACAGAGTTTATGGGGACTGGCACAGCTGTGGGATGGTCCCTTTCCCGGGCCTCGAGCAGCTGAATAATAGAACTGTTGATGGTAAAGCCCAACATACCACAACAAAACTGAATATGAAACTGTAAAGATGTGCCACTCAAAACTATGTATGATAAATACCCTTCCCCCATATACACAGCTAAATAGGACTTTAACAACAGTGTACAGATTAACTCACATCACTCTGACAACTACTCCTACCCTCCCTTCCTTTCACCCCAAACCTCCTTCGAACATACCCCTCAATCATCCAGTGAGGTAAGAACTCTTGCCCATTTTTCCGACTTCTCGTCTATTTGAGTGGGGTTTTTCCTGTGAACATATTACATGTTGAGCAATGCACCCACATTGTTTCTTCCAAAGCATTCTTCACCTTCTGTATGCCATTGACTACCATCTCTACAATGTCTTTAGTCAACCTATTGACTTGTTCAACTATTCCATCATTTTATAGGTTGTAGAAAGACGTATTAAAGTGAGTCGTGCTCCAGCCCCTCAAAAAAGATTGCATTTCATGTGAAGTTAATTGAATTCCATTATCTGTCAAGCATGCAAAAACTGATTGGAGGAATGCTTGCAATAAGTCTAATCAATGCCAATCATTCGAGGTAACCTTCCACCCATTGTTTATTTGCCCAGGATGCCTCCTTAGTTTGGACACAGCCGATACCAAATCAGTCTTGATGACCCTACTCCAGTAGCAACACTCCAGGTCAATCTGCCAGGCAAAGTCCTACATTAACCAGAACACAAGCAGCCCAAGACAGGTTTCATCCTGATTTGGGCTCTTTTGTCAGGTTGAGCTTGGTTTCAGTAGCACGGTGAGCACAGGACCCATGTCTGAGCATATCCTTAGCTTCCGAGGGCATTACGTCAAGCACACAAAAGGTGAAGGAAGGAATGCTTGCAATGTGTCTAACCACTGTCAATTGCTCAGGGTAGCATTCCAACCCAATATTTTTGCCCACCTTGCCACCTCTGTTTGGACCCAGTTAAATCCAAATCGGTCTTTTCCCTGCTCCACCAGGAATAGCTCAACCTGATCTGCCAGGCCAGGTCCTCCCTCAACCGGAACACAAGGAACCTAAAAACGGTTTCACCCTGACTGTGGTTTTTCTGTCAGGTGTAGCTTCTTTCTCTTTCCAGTGGCAGAGTGAGCAGCAGATATGCAAGATAATTATTCTTTATAAAAGTGCTCATAAGAACTCTGGAGCAGCATACTTTTTGGCTGCACCCCTACATGTTCCAGAAGAAATACAACAAAGTAATCAACATTGTATATTGTGTGCCTTAACATTATTCATGTAAAGTGAATCATCAAACACTATAACCAAAGGTGCATTCATTGTAGAAACTAGAGCTTCCATATCTATGTGTGTGTTCTAATGCTTGGCTTTAACACAAAAATGTGTAGTTCTCATTTATATTCACACCTGCATTTTGAAATATTGCATTTATTGGACAGCACATTGCATAATATTTTGTTCATGTTTTGCATTTGTTCTAATATTATGCTTGCAATTATAATTGAATGTTAAGAGTGCATATTAACCACATAGCCCCGGTGGTCCATCAACAGAATAATGCAAGGCCTTGGTATCTTTGGGGACCACTCCGGTTACCAGATTAACTGGGAGAAGTCGCTTGTCTTCCCACTGGCGGGGACCCCAAACGTCCTGCCCCCAGGTTGTAGCATGCCAATCTGCGTGAGGGTCTTCAAGTACCTGGGGATATATATCACTAGGAATCGGGAGTGCTTTTTGGGAAAAAACCTTCAACCCCAGCTTGATAGATTTTACAGGGATGTGGCCCACTGGAAGACGTTGCCTCTTTCACTGATGGGTAGAGCCGCGCTCTAAAAAATGATGACACTGCCCCGTCTTCTGTATGTTTTTCAGAACACTCCCTATCAGATACCGGTGGAGGTGTTCCAGAGCCCGGACAAAGATATCAGGCTATTGTTATGGGATGGCGGCTGTTCCCAAGTGGCACTGTTGAAACTGAAGCTTGGCGTGTATGAGGGTAAGTTGGCAATTCCAGACCCCCTTCGCTATTACTGGGTGACTCAGTTGGTTAATATTAATGATTGGGCATTTGGGGAATGGGAGGAACCGGCCTTTCAGGTGGACAGACAGATGCTGGGGTGGGGGATATGAGCCCGCCGTCTATACCCGTGGGGATTCGCAGTCACTCCCGGCTCACACAGCAACAGCGGTAAAGGCCTGGCATGATGCTTCCCATTATCTGGCTGGGGCTCCACCCTGACAGCGTGGACCCCCCCTGTGGTGCTGTGATCTGCTGATGGATTTGAGGACCCTGGGTGGATTCCGCAGGTGGTCGCTTGTGGGGATCCAACACCTGGGGGATGTCTGGAGGGGTCAGACACTGGTGACGTTCGAGGTCCTACAGCAAGAATGTGCGATGGTGGGAACGGAAAAGTTTAGGTACCTGCAGCTGCGGCATGCTTTGAGTCAATATGTTCCGAAACACGAGCAGTTGCCGGAGGCAGCTCCTCTGGAGGACCGCCTCTTGATGGAGCCCCTGGAGCCGAAGGCCATATCCTTGCTCTCCAAGAAACTACTGAAGAACTCGCTGGATCCGATGACTGCCCTACGGGCCAAATGGGAGTCGGATTTGGGTGCACTCTCTGACGAGGACTGGGGAGCGGTGAGAAAGGGTCCCACGGTTGTGGCGATTAATGCACGGTTCAGACTGATCCAGCTCTGGATTCTTCACAAGGCATACTACTCCAGGGTGGTGATGCATAAGATGGGTCAGAATCAGAATGCGTAGTGCTTGCGGCAATGTGGGTCGGAGGCCACCTTCTATCATATTTTATGGGCATGCCCCAGACTGCAAACTTACTGGCAGAAGGTGGCCGGGGAGGCAGATTTGGTCCTTTGAAGGGTGGTCCCGCTAGATCCCTGGGTGCTGCTCTTGAATATATTGGGAGAGGAACACTGGCCGAAGCAGCAGGCAACATGGTTGGCAATAGCAGCTATAGTCGCTAAGCGTAATATAGCATGGTTGTGAGACGCTGAGTCCCCGCCTAGTCTTCAGGAGTGGCGGTTGGACCTGGACTGGTGCCGCAGTGTGGGAAAATTAATCTATTGACAACAGGGGGTGCCCCGGGGAAATGGAAGAAAATTTGGGATGGGTGGGGGGCTTACAGGGGCAGGGATTGATCCTTTTGGTAGCTATGCCCTGGCGGGAGTCATGTTGATGGGTTGGGCGCATTGCTGTATACTTTATAGGGGATGTTTAACTGTGATGTTTATTCGATATTGGATTGTTCTGTACTCCTACTCCGAGTTGTTGATAAATGATGGGCCCTCAATGGTCGTATATACACACTGCAATGGCTGTTTTGACATTCAATAAAAAGATTTTTTTTTTTAAAGAGTGCATATTGACAATTGTTTTATTAAGTTAGCATGAGTAGGCCTTCATTTTAATGTGTGATATGTATTTTCTGTGCTTTTAATGTTTTTCTTTCTCAGATGTGCATTTATGATTTCTTAGCTGGAGAAGGCGTATTGTGTATTAGAGACAGAAAGTCCTGAGAGAGGAAATCTTTGCAACGACTGGATGATTTAATGAGCAAAAGAGGAAACAGTCTTTACAACGTGATTTTTATATCGCAGTGCCTTTACCTCACATTTATTACCACACATGTTTTTACCATGTATAGACCTTTACCACGCATGCCTTTACCACGCTTCTAAGGTAAGTATGGGAGTTTGGGAGATCTCCCCCAAAAAGATAAAAATTAAATGTATACATAAATATGTACATTTAAACTTAACTTACAAATACTTACCTTAGTTAGACCAATAATTTGGGGTAACGGCATGGGAGGGAAAAGCAAATGCACGCTAAACATTTGTGGGGTAAAAATGTGTTGTAAAGGCATGTGATGTGTTTACCTGCTTTGTTTCATCATACAGCCAGCAGAAGAATCTCCTAGTCATTGCCTATCTGAAGAGAAGAATCTCAAGTTTAACCCGGTTGTTAGATTTCCATGGAATGGGAAAATCATTCGAAGTTGTGAGTGCAACCTATGAGAAAGAGAATAATTGGCTTCTGATGACATGTTTGGAAGATGGAGATGCTCCTGGAACTTTCAACATTAAGTTAGTGTTCACATTTTTTTGACTTGGAGAGGTACAGACCTCTCAGCACTGTTTGCCCTTACAGTGCAGAGCTTCATGCTAACACTGGGTCCTCTATTTTGGAAGACTTCTAATGGAGTATTAATGATGCTGACACCTACCTTACTTATTTTTTAATCCTTTGCGACCCCTTTTTATCCTTAAACCCTTATTTAGTTAAGACCTAAACTAGATGATTTCTAACTCATTCATTTAGAGAAGGAGCAATTCGAAATTCCTTAAAGAATGTCAATCTCTGTTCCTTATTATCTGTATTACTGTGACTGTAATTTCTGTATGCTTTATGCTATTGAGGTTGAACACTTATTCTGACGTATCAGCATGCCAGTTCAGATTCTGTACCTTTATAATTTGATTTTGATATGTGCATATATTGGAATCATTACTAAATTGTAATAAATTTATTAAACTTTGATATTGAGTTCTGGTCCTCTGTTTTGGACAAATTGGCTTCACAAAAGTAAATTATGAATTGTTACTAACTCCCTTGCCTCTCAGGACACTCCAAGACCCATCAGATGGGGACTACCACAACTTCTGTATGCACCCTCTCAACTCTGATGGTCGATTCTGTAGTAATATCACATTGAAAGCCTCCTTACAGCTGATGAGAACTTTTGTCCAATGTAATTCATGAATGCAATAAAGTTAAAGCAAATATTCTTGAAAACCAGTCCTGGGGCATCATACTTGCCTACCTGAACACCACCTACTTTGAGCCTTCTCTCACTATCCCTACATTCAGAGCAGCTTAACAATTCAGCTTTCGTTCCTAGCTGCAAGATTGTTTCTCTTAGCCTTCCCACAGGGAAGATCTGATTTAGATGTACCTTGTGCATCAAATTAACTGTGTGTTTATACCTCGCATCACAATACTCCCATCCGCCTCACAAAAAAAATCTTCAGCCACATTTTCTTACCCTTATTAGGAGTGTTTAAAAACACTTTCCCTTTCTCACCCTGTTTTGTTCAATTTCAGTACCTTCTAGTCGATGCTATTACCTTTTCTAAGTTAGGCCCTGATTTACAGATCAGCGGACAGCTTGCTCCATCACAAACGTGACAGATATCCCATACGTCGTATACAAGGGCCATTGGATATAATGCACATGTAATATGGTGGATGGGATATCCGTCATATTTGTGACAGAATAACCCATTTGCAGAAGTCTAAATCAGCACAAGCCTGAGCGCCCTTACCATGCACACAATATGAATATCACAAAAATGTACTTTTGACGTAGAACAGGTAAAATACAAGTTTATCTGCATAGCATAAGTGTTGACCTTTCAACCCCAATATTTTACTTCAGTGTGGTCTTTAGAGAGGTTGGTAGCATCCAAACTTAATGGAACTGGATGGATGGTTTAGAAATTGCTCAGTGTAGTGACTCCCCCACCCCAGTTCTCAGGTCACTTGCAGATACCGTAGTTACTGTGGTGCAGGAACACAGAAATCAATCCATGTGTCCTGTCACAATAACACCGTCAGTCGATTGATGTCATATTTTGTTGCCTTAAAGTCGGCCTCTTTCAAAAGTAGATCACTTTTGGAAAGACACGACTTTGACACAATTAAAATACTGGGGTCAAAACGTCGACACTTATGACCTGTAGACAGAAACTCATTGTTATTGGCCCTGATTGTACTTTAAATATGAGTCAACATTAAGAAATTACTGTAAATATGTCTAGATTGTTGCTTTTTTGTTTCTTTTCCTTAATCACACTTTTAACATGTCACTTTCACAGTGCATTTCAGGGGTGCACGTATACAACCGTTGAGTTAGATAAACTCTTGTTTGGCTTGTTCTAAACCAAAAGTCTGGTTAGGAGTTTACAACGCTAATAGCTGTAACTCGAGCAAACGCAAGACCCATTGCATTGCAAATGCTTCCTTATGCTCTCACTCTGCAAACATTTTGGTTTTTCAAGGACAGTTTTTTTTTTAACTGTACATACTGTGTTTGCATGCATTGGCACAGCATTTCGTAACCTTCTGGCATTTGCGGACCCCCACCAAATCATTACTGGAAGCTGGGGACCCTCGCGAAATCATTATTAGAAGCCAGGGTCACCAAGCCTCAGCAATTTCTGTGATTTGAACCTCAAAACAAAACAAAAATAAAAAAACAAGTATACTCCTAAAAATACAAACATAGGTATACGCCAAACAGATGCTCAACTACTGAAATATCTTATTTATGTCAAAAGCAAATATAGAAAAAGTTATCAAATTTTCAAAGTTGCCTTTTTATTTGTGTATACTTTGTTAATTTTAACTGATTAATTTAAATATCGTTACATTTTGTAAAGCAGTCATGGACACCTTGATTAGGCCTCCAGGACCCCCAAAGGTCCTCCGACCACAGGTTAAGAAACCCTCCATTAGCAAATTAAATCCAGACCCGTTGGCTTTGCCAATGCTTGCCATCTAATGCAATCCATTGCTATAGGTCCCTTTTGAGTCAGGCACAGGTCCTTAAAGATCCTTTCAAAAAGATGCAGTAACGCAAGCCGTTGACAAAAGTTACCAAAAAAGTGATAAAATGGCGAGCCAGTGACCACCATCCAATTGGTCAAGGGAGCCTCAGGAGACAAAAGTTTGGAAACCACTGACATTGGATGCATTGCTTTTAGCACAATGTAAAAGATTGCTTTTAGTGTAAAAGACACTCACTCTGCAAGCCCATGGAAGAGGGATGCAAGAGCTGATCCTGTATGGTGAAGGGGGCCCACCCTCCTACGTACATGGCAACGGGGATTGAAGCCTTGGGTGAATGAAGACTTGCGTTGTTTTTTCATCCTTAGTTGCTTAAAGGCTTGTAGGTGACAGTATGTTGTCCCTGTTCTGCCTTTGGTAGGTTTCATAATGGCTTACTATCCGCGTAGTTAAAGGGAAGTAATTCTTCGGGTGGTGACTGAGACAAGTGTTGCCAAAGCACATTCATGTGAATCAAGATTACAATTGTCCATATTCCCTCTGCAGGTTGCATCTTGCCTTTGTTTCCTACTAGCATTATTCGCCAGCTGACAGCAGAGACGTGCGTCGTTTCACCCACTTCCATATTCAAGGTTTCCACAAATTAGCTGGGGTTTGGTTCCGCTATTTTTATGCTAACTAATTTTGGTTATTCACATATTGTGGAGTATAATGGCTCAGACCGCCTGGAATACCGGCAACATTGTGCCTGTTCATCTGTCAGGTTGGTTCCAAATGTCACCGGCCGCCACGGCGTCCACGGCCTGTGTTTCCCGATGCAGAGCGCAATGACTTCCCAGGCCTAGATTTAGATTCCTGGGAGAAGCTTCTTCCTTTATGAGGGCGGCGCTGTCAAACTGTTGTCTGTGGTATTTGATCTCTTTTATACACACTTGCTGCTTCCCTTGAGTTACTCTCGTGTTGTAGCAGTGTTTCTCTTCTGCATATGTGAGTAACAGATATTTATTGAATAAGTAACAGATATAAAGCGCAGAGAATCACCCAGCAGGTCTCTTGGTGCTATAACCTCATGTCAGTATAACCCTCTGTCACCCACATTACGCTACTTCAGTGCACTCCTCTTAGTCTGCACATGTTTCTATTACTGTTTAGGAAACAGCCAGGTTTTCAGATCCTTCCTGAATTTAGTGAGATTCATGCTGGCTGTACGTGAAACTGGGAGCTGCCTTAGCCTGGAAGGATCTTCCACCTGTCCTCACTTTCCTGATTTCGGTACACGGATCCGATTGGCAGTGGGCAGAGCACTTGTTCCTCTGCGCTATATAGCGGTTAAAATGTGTTTGCAGCAATGCAGGACCACAGTTATTTAAAAACCACCACCATTGCCTTAAATATGATCCTTTCCTTAACTGGCACCCGCTGTAACGCTTTCAAGGCCATGGGAGAGAATCATGTCTGGGTTTATCCAGCGCCACTCTGACTGCTATTGTTTGTACAAGGTAGAGTCATTTTATTAAGTATTCGGGCGCTCCGAGCAGTCCTGCATTGCAGTAGTTGATCCTCAGAACTGTGCTCTGGACTACTAACTTTCTTGCTGGCTGCGGCAGCAATGGTACCATTTTTCAGAGATTTCGAAGTAAGGCAAAGCATGTGGTTGCCTTTTTATTAATATGTACTTCCATAGTAAGTTTATCATCCAGGTAAACTCCCAAATTCCTGACTACTTGTGCTGGTATTGGGTGATCCGGCCCCATAAAAGGCCAGAAGTGCTCTTAAAGGCAATATGGTTCTTTTAAGGGGGAACAAATTAGGAATTTCATTTTTCTTCTGTTGAACTTCAGGGAGTTCCTATTCAACCACCTTGCTACTTCATTTAGACAATTATGCAGCCCTGTCACTGGGGTATGCTTGTTTTTATCCAGAGCCAGAGTTAGCTCTGTGTGTGTCATCTGGGTAATTAACAAATACCATACCATAGGGTCTAATGAGGGTCAGTCGAGGTATTAAGTAAGCATTAAAGAGTATGGGGCTCAGTGCAGAGCCCTGTGGTATTCCCTGATTTGCCTTCTTGAATCCCGAATGAAAGGGCGGAAGAGAGATAGCTTGAGACTTACTGGAGATGAAAGATATAAACCATTCCAATAAAGAAGCTTCTATTCCCACCTCACTTCAGTCTCTGAATCAATATGCGGTGGTTCACAGTATCAAATACCACAAATCGGTCTAAAAGTATTAGTACTGTTGTTTGTCCTCTATCCACTATCATCCTTAACTCATCCAAAGCCAGGATAAGAGCTGATTCAGTGCTATGTGCCGGCTTGAATCCCATTTGATGGGGGTCCAAGATATTGTAAGTTTCTGAGTGGCTAGCTCGTTTTTTACTGATGTATTTTTCTATTATTTTTATTGGCTATGGGAGTTGTGAAATTGGATGATATTTACTGGGATCGTCCATATTTGCCATCGTCTTTTCAATAAGTGGATTACCAGGGCCTTCTTCCATGCTTGCACTACTATACCTCTTTTCAATGACTGGTTGTATATTTTCAAAAGGCAAGGCAGTAATTCCTCTGCTCTTTCCTTCCACAATGTTGGTGGTGTGATCTTTCTGCATCGGAGCACGTGTGTTGCCTTAGATATGTTGCATGTTTTCTGATCAGGGTTTCCAGGATTGTGACCTCTGAAGTCATTTACCCTATCCAGATGTTTTTTCTGCCAGTTTCCTGTTTCAGTGACTCCCACTTTGCAGTTATCTTCCTTGTTGAAGAGTAGAGTTGGCTTTGCCAGCATGGCATGAGTCTGCAGATGACTGCCTCTCCCAATTATTCAAGGGTGTTGGTTCAGTGATCACATCCCTCAGCTGGTTGAGAGTGACTCTTCTATGAACCTACACTCTGTGTTTGGGTGACTTCGAGACTGTTAATTCACATTGTGCCACAATGATTCTTTGCATTTAATCTGCTGAGATTTGGGGTTTTGGTTTCCTAGAACCAAGCTGTGACTATGGCATTCCCTGAGCGGTCGGGTGTCGTGGATGGCATTAAGGAAGGATGGAAACACTTCTGCTTAAATCATTTTGACTCGGCTCCCCTGTTCCAACTTGTGTGGAATATGGCGAGGCATTTACCACATACGATAAATACTATTATCCTTGAGTGAAATACTATTATCCTTGAGTGCAATACACACCGGGTGTAGTAAATAACTCCTATTCAGAGTTTTCAACTTGGAGTTGAGGTATAACATGCACAATCTGTATTTTACACAAATAATTCTGCTTCTTTTGCCCCTTCCCTGGACCTTTGATACATTTTGACAAGTTAGACCTGCCAGAATCTGAAGGGGGAGAACAATAAGTGTGTGATAGTTATCAAACAAATGCTACTACCAGTCCCTATGCAAACCCTGTGCACAGGATTCTATTCTTTGTGTGACCTCCAGTTTGCAAAGGGATCGGAATTTGGCCCTGAACTTGTAGTCAGGGCCTACATGTCCACAGTATGTGCTCTTGGGGGATATTTGCTTCCCTGACGATTGAGTCATTCATTCTACATACAGCCATTTACATTTCTGCATATATGTCATGCATGCATTCCTTCCACATGTCATTCACATGCATCTCTTCCACATGTCATCTTGCTTGTATGTAACAAGTTAGTTGGCGCAAACGGGTTACAGATGGGATTTTGCATGGCTTAGCATGTTCGTGTGGCCTAGGGCGATAATGAAAAAGATTGATTACTTACCAGTGATCTTCTTTGAATTACTCCCTCCCATGTTACATATGTAGTCCACTTCTTGAACTAATATGGTACATTTTTAATTTTGCAAATAAGATTTCCCATATATAATAGCCCTCGGGCTAAGTGGATGACTAAAAATACATCTTTAATCAAAAAAGACGGTGAGTCGGCATAATGAAGTTTACAGTTAAGAAAGAGAGCACCGATAACTTTAAAACCAAAGGCATAAACTACAGCTGGGAACCTCTAATCCACTTAGGCTCTGGTGTTAATCGTCAGTGCACTGACTGCCATGCTCCTGGAGAACGGGAAAAATAGGACTAAATGGAATCCAGTTGAAAGGCCTGTCTGTGGTCACCCAGCAAGGGCTTGTTTGGCCATTATTGAAGTGGCAGCTGCTGCCTGTGATGGAAAGAGCCGAGCCTGAGCTCACACACCCTCTCAGTCTTCTGTTTCCTTCTGACCTCTGCTGGGAGTTGGTCAAGGACACCTTCAGTTGTTTGCATCCTTAACCTGGCTCCACATCTGTCTCCTGCCCTCACTTAGATATAGTCCTGCAGCTGTTCGTGTTGTAAGTAAAGAATTAAATTATCTATCCTGCAGGTTTTCCAAAATATGCAAGACTCCAACTAGACATGATGGCACATTGTGCCTGTCCTCTGTATTATGTCTCAAAAACCTACTCATAGTCATGCCCTTGGTACGTTACTCTCTTTTCATTCTTCAGGGTTACAGATTGTTGCATGAATGTGCAGCTGGCTTGCAGGACTTCCACCGTTTTCTTCTCGCGTTTCATGTTTTCTCCATGACTAATCCCAGAGCAGTTGCTGCCTGCAACCTGATGAAGTTGCAGTACATTTGAACAAGGTCTAGATCAGGCATGTCCCATCTGATGTTACCATTAACTATTTTGGTATCTTAATGAAGACCTATCCGTGTTCTGCTGCATAGCTTCTGTTGAGCTTGCCGTAAAGATTCCCAGATGTCCTGTAAGTCCTGTCCATGGAAGTAAGTGTTTTTTGTAAACAAGGAAACGTTCTCAAAATCAAATTTAAGCTTTTTAGAAAACATATCACATTTTTACATTAGAGATGTACTGACAAAGGGAATCGGAACATGTTCTCACATTTCACCCTTATGGTTGTCTTTACTATTCCGTGGGCCTGGAGTTGGAAACACATCCCAGTGCAATGCTAATGGGCTCATTCAGAATCTGATGAACTGCCTGCTGTGTTACTGGGTCAGTGAAGACCCTCACTGGGGCCGAGACCCCCTCGGTGAAGGCTGGCCAACCCTTGTAGATACCCTCACCTACCTGGTAAGGATCTCCCTAGTTTCCATAACAGCAGTAGTAGGTGGATGGTTTCACTTCTTATGCTGCTGCCAAAACAAGAGTCTCAGCAGTCGCCCATCTGAACCATTCATGGATTGTATTCTGTCAACAGGCGAGGTCAAGAGCCACGTTCCAGGGAGTAAAATGTACCTAATGAGCTGTTCACAAATTATTCATGATTGGCTTATTAACCTGCTTTTGCACTGCCTGCTCCCTCATTGCTCTTACATAGAACTAGTTACGGGCGAAGAAGATACGCATGGCTCACATTTCTACTTAGACTATTAAATTTGGCAGAAGGGAAAAACAGCCTGCTAGTTATATGTTGATCTACCATTGTGATGGGACTCTTTTAATTTGCTCCTTAATAAAGCAATGTCTAATTGTTATGCCTCAGTCAGGTAAAGCTGTGATTATTTTTGTGATGCTGATGAAAGGTTTTCTCTCTTTTGGTGTAAGCTGTGTGATGCCCCCAAAAGGCCCAAGCAACAATCTTTCTTGTCCTATCAAAACTACATTACTTTAATGGTCGATATCATTGCTCACTTTTATCAACCATGAGAAAATTACAAAGAATTAAGGAATCGTCTGGCAAGCTACTCCTACCTGTAAGGCCACAAGGCCATGTCTCTCTCCAGCCCAGAAAGCCCCTCACTGGTTACCAACTGGCAAAAGATCCACCTTGAAGTTGCTTTGTATCACCCACAAAACAATATACCACTTTTAATTAGGAATAAAGTCACAAAATACACCCAACAAAGAAAAATATGATCTAGACTGGCACCCCAACTCAAAATTCTAACATTTAAGAGTAAATGTGTGAACATCTTTATCTCAGCAACCAGCAAAACTAAGGAATTTGCTACCCCCAAATTAAGATCGACTGGAAACCATTCCAGCTTCAGAAGACTAGTTAAGAGCTGTTCCATACATAATGGCAATACTCATAACACAACAATGTACAGCAAACCTATGAACAAGACATGAAAACAATAAATTAAAAAAACAAAAATAAATAAAAGATTACCTATGGTATGTATATAATGATGCATGTATATTTATACCTTACACTTTTCTATATATCTATATATGTGAAGGCAATGTAGTGAATGTGTACACATATGTGGAGATGGGCCTCTCTTTTCTGTATGTATGGCCCGTTACATGTATGTATATGTGAATGCATATGTATATGTCTGTCGGTATCTATCTCTCTCTTTGTATCTATCTCTCTGTGCATCCTTCAGAGTTTATGAATATTATTTAGCCTTAATATCTCTAAAATTACTGAAAGGAATTACAGCAAATTACAAAAATCACTTTTTCTGGACCAAGCTCCACCTTTCTGCTAAATTCGGTATAATTCCATTTAGCTGTTTTGATTGTAGCTGTCTCTAATTTTCCCATGGAAAAATGAATGGGTAAAATGTGTTTTGGTACCCCCCCTTTCTTTTCAGCCTTCGCTTGACGAATCACCCCAAAACATTACAGAAAGAAGCTGAAGTGGACTTACTGTTTTTTTGGAAAGTTTGGTAAAGGCCCCCCCAAACAGTGACAATGTTATTAGCAAAATAAAAAAGCCTTTTCTGTGAAAACATTGTCTTAACTATAACTACCTAGTGGTTACCGCCTCTATGTTATATATACACATATGTATATATTAAGATATGTAGTTGTATCTCTGTGCACACACACATATATATATATATATATATATATATATATATATATATATATATTTATTTTTATTTCAGAAAAAACGCTTCCATCTCTGCCTTTCCATCCACTCTCAAAACTGTCTGACTACAGTGGACCACAAACATGCTTCCCAAACTATTTTCTTTTTTTGTACAATTCATTCTACTAACAGGCACACATGTGCACCACTCCCATTAACATCTCACATCTTCCCTTTACTAATCCACTTCAATTGTTCTATCCCTAATCAACATTCTAGAGAAAATGTATGACAGTAGCACAAACGTTAAACAACTAATCTTACAAGGAAAAGGAAGCACATATTACTAATCTAGTACCTATTTACCTCTAACCTTGAGTTCGGGAGTATTGTGCTTCTCACTGCAAAGCGCTTCGATACATCGTCAGGGGTAGCAGATGCTGTGTAAATACAATTTACAAATTACAATCTCAAACCAAAGAGGGGAAACACACCCTTCAGTTCAAGGCAATGTGCTCACAATACTGCCAGCCAGAAAGATAGAGAAGAGACCGGTTTCTGCTCTGGCACTCTGGTTCTCAGATTGTAAGCAGCTAAATGAGCAGGAAACCGGGCAGGAGACCCATGACACAGACAGCACATTGGGGAAGCAGTTTCACCTCTTGTACTGCCAGACATGTTCATCACGTGTAGGAGTGGTCAGAAGCCTCAGAGAAGGATCGAGAGGGCTTAGAAGTTCAAGCAGAGAAAGAGGCATGTGAAAGACACTGACAGTTGTCACTTCTAATCAGCTAGTTTCATCTCTTCTGGTGCCTTGGGAGGACCATCACCATTAGAAGAGTCGTCCCTGGAGCCCGGTGTCAGAGTGATCACTAGGGCCTTGCTAGTTGAGTGTTGGGACCACTCAAGCATCGCAACAAGACAGGAGTGACAGGATGCTCAAGACATACTCTTGGCTCGCATGGAGGTGAGCGTATACCTGGCTATGGTCTCATTCCTCACACCTAGGTGAGCAAAGTGCTTTTGTCCTTCACACACTCATGGAGCTGAGGTCAAAGAGCTGCTTATGTGTACAGGATGATCTATGTCCACCAGGAGCAAAGCGGTCCACAGGGATCCAGGGCATGTTTTTTGAAGCCTGATATGTGACTGAATGCACAAGAGCTGCCCGCTTTACTGGCAAAACCCCTTACTTCTAATTGATAGCCCATACT
The DNA here is from genome assembly GCF_031143425.1 of Pleurodeles waltl. Classification (NCBI taxonomy): domain Eukaryota; kingdom Metazoa; phylum Chordata; class Amphibia; order Caudata; family Salamandridae; genus Pleurodeles; species Pleurodeles waltl. The sequence continues at coordinate 766,823,156 of NC_090442.1, forward strand.
CCTATCAGCCCAGCGTTTGACTGACCCCCCCTCACCCCTACAGACCTTCCAGATTTTCCAGCATGCCCGGGTAAATCTCTGTTTCCTTCTAATGCAGTTCTATTCATTTATTCACTTACGTTGTCATCAAAATGTTAGGTATTAGCCTTGCAATTAACACACCCCTAATGGTATAATACACGTATGAAAGAGATGGATAAAAAATGTATCTTTAGACAATTTAGAATTCATAACAAAGGACCTGATCAATTAGATTTTCTAATGAGGGAGCACCAGTGAAATTGATGAAAAACAATTCTAGTTGCGTTTGAATTGCATATTTCAAATGGATGCTTTATGTGAAGGCAAGTTATATCCAGCTGAAGTATGATGCAGGGGAGTAATGGAGAACGACATGCAGGAAATGGTGTTTTTACTCTTATTCTGTATGTTTCCCCAGATTTGTAGGCACGTTTATTGTCAATGAGTGACAGGCAATAATAGGTCTCTGACCTGCCTGCCCCGCTAGGATAAAAAACTGATTTCAATCAAAACCTTCTCAAATAAGCATATAGGAGACAAAAATGTGCAATTTCCCAGGATGTTAGCAGTTTCAAGTCTCTTTACTCTCTCTTAATTAAAAAAAACACACAGGCGACTATGGGCACATGCAAAGGCAAGAATGTCCTTAGCATGTATCTGATGAAAACTTACTGGCACATTGTCCTTCAATCTGAACAAAAAATGTGTTGCAGCTGCCATGAAGTAAATGGGGCTACTCTTCAACCCCTTTATAACTTGTATTATAATAGCTCTCTAGCTAAGATGGAAAAGGTTTCTTAGTAATTGGATTTCTGCTGCTAAGATAATTCAGCCACATACTTAGCAGCAGCAAAGAACAGATAGTGATTGGTCAGAAACCTGGCAGATAACCTCAGCCACTACTCCCAGTTTCATCTACTCCTGGTCACATGAACTTCCAACCACTATTTACACGCTTACAAATTAGATAAGTGTTCTTGTAAATGGGAATTATGACACAATATCATCACTTCGTTTATTTGGGAATAGAAAACCTGGCAACACAACGTAACCCAGCCTTGACGTCAACAGTTTCCAAGTCTCCTCAGAGACACGTACCTCACTGAGATAAATAATACCAAACACTTCTCTAGAGGGTCTATTCCGACCGTACACCCTGCCAGAAGGGAGGAAATAATCATATCCCTATTAAGCTATTTCTGAATCCAATTCAAACTAACCTTGGTTGACATATTCATCCGTGATGTGGGACTACAGGAAAGTGGAGCTAGAATCTTCCATCTTAAAGATAGCAGTGACCTTAGTTACATTCCTTGAATCTGGAATAGTCTTCGTACATGGATTTGCATCGAGGACTTCAGCCAATATTGGGCCCAGTTTTAAAAAGTCCACTTGATATATGGTCAAGCCCATAGCGGAATGTAATGATTGGGCACCTATAACCAGAGCACTTTTTCTGAAGGGAAATAGAAGGCTTATCCTGGGAGTACTCAATGGATGAAGAAGGCTTATTGGTATCAGAATAATCCAACCCTGAGGAAAAAGAATTAGGATTAAACAAATGTTCAACCCAGATATTCTCACAGATAAAAGAAGCGATTCTTGGAGCAAAACCCTTAAACAGAAATGAGCCAAAGGCTAGAACCTCCTTAAGTAAACTCTGACCATCACATCTTTCAAATTCTACTCTGCAGTCAAAACAGCTGCATTTTTATTTCGTGTTACTTACCTTTTAACCCTAGATCCTGAGATAGGAACGGTTTCTATATGCGGTGTCAGGTAGGGGTGGGTGGAATATTCTGTTCTGCCTGCAGAATTGGCAGAATATGGTAACTTTGTGTTACTCTTGTAACACAAAGTTGCAGCTAAATTCCACCAATCGCCACCTGGTGGAATTTTTTCTCATGAGGCTCCAGAACAGTAAGTGGACAAGCACGAACAAGATGTGGCATCCCCTAGCACGAATTCCAGCCACTAGCAGAACATAAGGTGAGATTTTTCTAACACGGGTGGTCGCAGGTGGTCGTGACCATTTGCGATTAGATGGCTGCTACTCAAGTAAAATATCTACTCAAGAGACAGCGAAATCAGCTCGAGTAGCTGGGCCCTTTGGTGCACTATGTAGATCAATTTGCACTATACCCAGCACTGCCTTTTTCAGCCCATTGGTGGAACTACGCAGAATCTCGCAGAGTCTTTATGTAACTTTGCAGAATTCTGAGTTCCGCCAACCTCTACTATCAGGTCCTCCTCTTGTTTTATTTTTACATAATTTTTAAAACATGAAATTAAAATTATTCATAATTTTAACTATTTCAAATACTTTAATTTAATATTATTTCCTATGGGGTTTATTTTCAATGCCTACCTCTATTATTTTATATGGAAGTGTTAGAAAATGGGTCTCTAGTTGGCAGTCAGTCTACACCCTGTCCATGTAGGGACCCTCACTCTAGTGAGGTAAGAGAGTCACACTCCTAAAATAACCCCTGCTTGCCACCTTGGTGGCTTGACATGAGTAGTCAGGCTTATCTCAGAGACAATATGTTAGGTATTTGTACACACACAGTAACACAGTGAAAACACCACAAAAGTATCTACACCAGGTTAGAAAAATAGCCAATATTTACCTGAGAAAACCAAGACCAAATGACAAAAATCCAACATACATATGATATGAATTTTTAAAGGATAAATCCTAATAAAGTGCTTAGAAACACAATAGCTCCAAATGGGACTATCACAAGGGTCCAGGAACTAGAATTGGCACCACCTGGCGAGTCACAGTCATTAGCACCAGAACCGAGAGGCTGGTAGGTGAAGTCTTTGCTGTCCCTGAGACTTTTTAACAGGAGAGAAGCAGGAGACACAGCAAAATCCAGCCTTTTACCTCTCCAAAGCAGAAGCATCAACTTCAGGAGAATCCAGCAAAGCACGCACAGCAAAGGGCAGCGCTCCTCCTCACAGCTCTTCAGCTCCTCTCCTTGTCAGAGGTTCCTCTTGATCCAGAAGTGTTCCAAAATTGTGGGGTTCACAGTCCAATATTGATACTCATTTCTGCCTTTGAAATGGGCAAACATCAAAGGAAAGTCTTTGTAGTGCACAAGACCCTGCCTCTCCCTTTCCTGGCCCCAGATAGACTGTAGGGGATGGAGTCTGTATTGTGGAAGGACAGGCACAGCCCTGTTCAGATGCAAGTGTCAGCTCCTCTCTCCACTCTAGCCCAGGAAGACCCAACAGGATCTGCAGGACACACATCATCTCCCTTTGTGTTACTGTCCAGAGTGAATTCCCAAACAGCCCAGCTGTCAGTCTGACCCAGACGTGTACTCAGCAGCCAGGCAGAGGCACAGAATGGTTAAGCAAGAAAATGCCCACTTTCTAAAAGTGGCATTTTCAAACTTACAATTTAAAAACCAACTTCACTAAAAGATGTATTTTTACATTGTGAGTTCAGAGACCCAAAACATCATATCTCTATCTGCTCCGAGTGAGAACTTACACTTAAAAGCTTTTTAAGGCAATCCAAATGTTGACCTATGGGAGAGATAGGCCTTGCAATTGTGAAAAACAAATTTGGCAGTATTTCACTGTCAGGACATGTAAAACATACCAGTACATGTCCTACCTTTTATATACACTGCACCGTGCCAATGGGGCTACCTAGGGCCTACGTTAGGGGTGTCTTACATGTACTAAAAGGGAAAGTTTGGGCCTGGCAATCGGGTGCATTTGTCAGGTCAACATGGCAGTTTAAAACTGCACGCATAGACACTGCAATGGCGGGTATGAGACATATTTACAGGGACACATGTGTGAGTGGCACAATCAGTGCTGCTGACCCACTTGTAGCATTTGATTTACAGTCCCTGGACACACATGGTGCACTATACTAGGGACTTACTTGTAAATCTAATATGCCAATCATGGATAACCAATCATAATCATAATTTACACAGGGAGCACTGGCACTTTAGCACTGGTCAGCAGTGATAAAGTGCCCAGAGTACGGAAACCAGCAAAAACAAAATCCAGCACACAGTCAAAAATACAGGAGGCAGAGGCACAAAGACAAGGATGCCAGGTCTATCAGGGAGTGTGTTGGTGTACCCATGAGTGGAAATGTGTGGTGCTGAACTTACTCTAGCTCTCTGCTGGAATACATGTATGTCTGTTTTGGGCCCTTTTTGGCTGTAGTATATCTAGAAGTGCAGTTTGTAAAAAGTAATAACTGTCTCTTTTGCAGGTGGGTGCATGCCCCTTCCTAAACCGCTTCCTAGCCCTCCCTAAACCCCTCCCCTTTAGTATTAAGTATTACCCATTTTCCAGCCACTCTCGCAGCCCCTCCCACTTGTACTACTAAAACGTATACTTATGTGCAGAGACTGCAATCGAGGCAGAGATCTCAGCACAAAAAAGGTAGACGATGTGGAGACGAAATCTCTGCACTTAGGTTTGTGAATAGCATTTTGTAGTATGTTAGCAGCATATTGCAGTATTACTAAACATATTTTAAAAATGCAGGTTACGAATAGGCTCCTCAGAGTCCACCTTAGATCCAATTCACACCAAAGAGAGAAGATGTGAAGAATTGCAGTGGAATGGGCAAACCCCTAAACTTTACCTGGAGCACACGGTTCAGCCAACAGATGACTAACTTGGCCTAGCTCTGCCAACTTTTACCATGGGTTGGCCACTCTCTTGTCCCCTTGCAGGCCAGGTCCAACACTAGGTGCCGGCCTATCAGCTCTTTGCAGGCTGAGTACCAAGCTCAACAATTCCACTGTCCTTCTCAATGCAAACACATTTCTATCAGTCATTAATAATAAGCAACAATTCCAACTCTATCAGGAGTGGTGTCCACAGGAACATGGGTCCTGGGCTTATCAGCTCTGGTATCTCTCGCTCCCATATATATATATACATACATATATATATATATATACCATTTTCAAAAAGACTGTGCAACTCGATAAAACACCAAAGGGCTGCACAATATCCAAACAGGCTCGTGGAAAGTAGAGAGTGAATATAATAATAAAAAATCACTATATACAAAATCGTCGGCTCCATTTTATTGAAAGAGTTCATATAAACGGCAAAAATAAATAAATGGCACTTCCAAAAATTTCATTCAATGCAAAATCTGAAATGTGCCCACAATACACAACAAACACACGCTGTCCCAGCCAAATGTCGAAGCGTTTCGGCAACAGCCTTCAACTGGACATTGGTGGACATTTTTACACCTGACTATTTAAATTCTATAGTCCTTCTTTGCTTTTAACAACATAGCTAAAGAAATGTGCAAAAGGAGCGGCCATTTTGTAACATGACAGTCTTAAATTCAAACTATCAATTTTTAGTCCATGTGCTTGGGTTAGAATTAAAGTTTTAAACATTATATTCCATGTGTCTTATATGGTCCCCTGTGGCATCATATTGTAACATTCTCACTTATAAATAAATGTTCTTTCAATTGTTGATGAAAAATTATAGAGAAAAGAAGAACCCACATGTGAATATTTTCTTATGTAGATAATATCAAATTATAACTTTACTGTTCCAAATGCATTATATATAAATAACTGTATGCACTATGATGTAAACATCTTCGATTTATAAATACAATTAGTATATTTATGCTATAAATAGATTAAATAATTCCAACCTGTATATATAAAGAATGACGATAAAAGAGATGTTTAAAAGGGATAAATACTAAATTAATATATGTAGATAACCGAAAATCTTATCATAATTGATACCAACATTTGAATATCTCAATTCATCATAATAATAATGCTAAATTCATATGTAGATTGATATTTAAATAATCCACTAAAAGGGTTAAAATCTTCTAAATATAGGTATTACATCAATTGAAAAAGTTATATTTATGACACAAAAAAAAGGATCTCTGTAAATGTAAAAATATAAAGGAAAAAACCTATTTAATCCAAGGACATGGATATACAAATAGAGACCGCTTAGTATTCCCCCAAAAGTGCTATTTAAGTGCAAAACTAATGAATTAGGTGTAAAAAAGAAGAAAAAAGAAAAGTTCTATATATAAATATATATATATTGACTGGAAAACAATATCCTAGTCCGGAACAAATGTTAATAATTACAGAATCCCATAAAAACTCTCATTGCGATGTCAATTATTACTTAGTGTATAAGGAATTTCATTGCTTCTAGTTAGAGACTGCAAAAGTTTGAATTTTCACAGATGTACATGAAGTTCTGCATCCAAATTATGACCCCAAGGGTTTTCAGTACCTAATAATAGAATCATTCTAGATTCAGTTCGTCTTAAATGGGCAGTTCTGTTGCCCCCCCGGGGATTAGCAGCGATGGTTTTTATACCGTAAAATGTTAAGGAACTGCAGTTACCTTCATGTACATCCCAAAAGTGTTTAGCTAAGAGATAAGATGGATCATGATTTTTAATTGCTCTAAGGTGTTGTAGAAACCTCACTTTTAGTTTATGAACGGTACTGCCTACGTATTTTTTTATGGCCGCCACATTCAATAACATATACAACATATTCAGTTTCACAGGTAATGCGATCAGTTATTTCAGAAATGTTACCCTCAAATGTGGTATATGAATGGGTATTTTGTGCATATGAGCAAGATTTACAGTGACCACATTTCCAAAAACCGAGACTTTTCTTAGATAGCCAAGATAGATTAGCTTTGGAACTGAATAGACTTCTAGTGAGATGATCACCTAATGACTGAGTTTTACGATATGTAATTTGAGGATGTAAACCTATATTGTCTTTAATCGAAGAATCATGTCTCAGAACATGCCAATTTTTTTGTATGATGTTATTTAATTGGGAATGTTGGGAATTAAATTCGAGAAAAAGTCTAGGCGGAGATCTATCATCTTGACCATCATCATTAGTGCCTCCAGATTTGAAAATAAGTTTTTCTCTAGACATGTTCAACACTCTCAAATGGGCATCTTTTACAATCTTTAAGGGATAACCTCTTTCTAGAAATCTCTGTGTCATAATGGCAATTTCAGTGTTGAAGCATTCATCATCAGAACAAATTCTACGAGCCCGTACAAATTGGCTATATGGAATGCTCCACTTCAAAGCTTTGGGGTGACCGCTGTTTATATATATAGATAGATATATACATACACACACACCTGTAGGCAGGGAACTCTCCATCTCTCTCAATTTCTTGTTCTTTCTCCATCATTCTAATGTTAGAATTTTTTTAGAACACACTGGAGGGAGGCATGTGCATAAAAGGGCGTATTTGACCTCATAGTAAAGTTTGTTGATTATGGACCAATGAGACCTGTTCTAATTCCAGCTTTCCTTCTTATATATTGTGTGATATTTGGCAAATGCCCTGATTTCTTACCTGATCCCACTCCCAGGAAGTGGAGTTGTACTCCATTCAAGCAAGAAACAAACCCATCCCTGTAATCAAGGACATATTGTGTTAAGTGCCTTGTAGCCTTCTGTCTTTTGAGGACTGAAAGGACTCTTGGTTCTTTGGGCAAACCCTACTGGCTCTGCCTTGTTCTCATTTCAATACCCATGAACTCCAGACCCATTACACATTCTCATCTTCCAGTCTATCACACACACCTTTAGATTTCTTCAGCCCCGCCAAACTAGGCAAATATCTGTCCCTCACTTCTGTTCTGTGCTGATTGACCTCCTTGTTTAATTACTCCCTTTTTAGAGGCATTTATCCCTCAGGCTTCAAACAGCAGTTCCTTCTTTACGGTCACTTAAGAAACCTATTGCCAAGTACAGACCCCCGCTCCACTTCACTTTCATGGCTTTCCAGGATGTCCATGGGGCTCTTGCTTGGCCACCCGCTCACTCTTTTGTATAGCATAGCTGCCACGTACATTTGGTTATATGTTTAATAGCCTATCTAATAGTGATGTGTACATAGTTACATCATTTGTGGTGGGCAGAGACACCTTTATAGGTCATCATAGTATTGACATTACCACTGCTAATCACATACATAACAAATACAGACTCAGGTGAGCTTTAATATTTACATATTTATAAAAAAACTGAAGGGGAGTGTATCATAATTCTAGCTCTAACTCTCACCATTACCTCTGTTAGTGCATTTTCTCATCCTGCGCAGGAAATGTTCAGTTAAACAGTATCAACTGATTTAGCTTTCAGTCTCTAGGTCTAAATGTTCCAGAATCAAGATCGTTGGGAAACAAGTCTTATACACTGAACAATGAGACTCTCTACTATTCATGAGAAAAAACCTAATGGAAAAATTCATGTTAGAGAAAAATAAATGATTCACGACTTTTACATGACTGCATATACAAAGTCTTCGGGCCTAGTTGTGCTAACACAAGAAATATAGGGGGTCATTCTGACCCTGGCGGTCCGAGACCGCCAGGGCTAGTATGACTGAAAGCACCACCAACAGGCTAGCGGTGCTTTCTTCCCCAATCGGACCGCGGCGGTAAAGCCGCGGTCGGACCGCCGGGGCCGGCGGATTTCCGCCATTTCTGCCCCGGCGGCGATAATCTGCCAGGGCAGCGCTGCCCTGGGGATTATGACCCCCTTACCGCCAGCCTGTTTCTGGCGGTTTTCACCGCCAGGAAGAGGCTGGCGGTAAGGGGTGTCCAGGGGCCCCTGGGGGCCCCTGCACTGCCCATGCCAGTGGCATGGCCAGTGCAGGGCCCCCTAACAGGGCCCCGGCCAGCTTTTCACTGTCTGCCTAGCAGCGGGAATGTCGGAATGGGGGCCGCGTGAGTGCGGCTGCATTGGCGGCCGCATGGTGGTTTCCGCCTGGCGGGCGGCGGTAGCCGCCCGCCAAGGTCGGAATGACCCCCATAATGCATTAATATTGTTATTAATAAAACACACATAATATGCAAACCTATAAATTCAGCATTAAAATGCATCATCAGAATATGTAGAACATGTCATTAATTGCCATCTTTGTTGAAGCATCACATTAGATATGAAAAAGAAGTGCATTTATTTTTTGTGCAAATAACATTATACTAATATAGCTCATTAAACATTATCAATCAATTTTGTTTCATGACTAACAATTACTCTAATCTGTAAACTATACTTCATCATTACGTTAATCTCGTTATCACATTCTCAACTCTGATAGGTACATTGTCCACCACAAAATGAAAAATAAAATGTGAGCATTTTTAAAATGTCAGTGCACTTTTCTTTATGTTAGACTTTTAAAATGTGAATATAAATGCCACCTAATGCTGATGTCTTGGTCATTAAAAACATTACTAAATTTTATGCTCCAACAGTCCTTCCCCTGACAGCAATCTATGCTGTCACAAAAAGGACACTCATTTCAATGAGCCAACTCAAAGCCTTGTGGTCAGATAACATATAGGCCTTGGTCTACTGAAGCTCACAATTCTCTTCAGGTTCTCGTAATAAGCACTCCAGATCGTCTCCATTTCAATCTCTTCCCTCCTTTGTTTACTTTTAGCTCCTTGCTCCTTCCAAAAGTTGTGTAGCTTGTAAAATCCAAGTGCGAATAAAGCACACAAAGCCACAATCAACAAATGTCTCAGGATCATCTTTACCATTCCCTTTTCCAAGTCTCCAAACCATGATCCAATGCTTGAAAATCCTTTACCTATTGCCTCCCAGATATTTGTCTCCTTTAAGTCTTTCAGGTCATTTTTCAGATTTGTCATGCTAGAGATAAACTTCCTTATCTCCTTTCTATTGTCTGGTATAAACGTGCAACAGTGTTGCACCTGTAAAACTTTCCAGACTCCACCTTCTTTCACCAATAATATATCTAATGGAAGATGATTTTGCAATACCACTGATCTCACAGCAACCATCTCCATATCCATTAACAACATTGCTCCAGCATAATCAGTAGACATCTTGTCCACAATTGTTGACAACTTGCTAATCTTGATATCATTCAAGATCACACCAACTGATGGAATAATGGCACTAAATACATCACCTGTAATCTCTGCTGCACTAGCTCCGCTCTTTGTTCTGGATTTTGCTTTCTTCTTCCAGACTGGATTGTCAAAATTGTCCACATGGTAGATTTAAAAAAAAAAAAAATACCCCTAAGGAACATGTACCATACCAGCCTTTTGGCAGTTTTTTATAGACATTTTCCCACAAATGAAATAAACAACTGGTACGGCAGGGTCTCGTCCATTCAGCACAAACTCCCAAACACTCTTACTTAACAGGGGTGACTCCTCCACTATTATGGAGAAGCGTCTCTCCCGGCCCGCAGCAGCTGCAAACTTTTAGTATAAAACGATAATAAACTATGTTTATTATCATTTTATAATGAAAGGGGCAGTGCCAAGGGGGTGTGACGAGCATAAAGGGGGAGTGCACAGCACTCCCCTCAGTGAGCATGTATGTTTGACCTGCCGTCTCAGGCTGGCCAAACACATATGCACACTGGGCTCTCTCCAACCTGGCACTGTGTTGCCGGGTTCAAGACAGCAGGCAGAGACTCTCACTCTGCCTCAGAGCACCCTGGCTAGGCGCTCTGTCCAATCCTAACTCTGCTTTCATGCTGCCAGGAGCCTGTGCCTGCAGTGGAGCACCGGAGTGGATCGGAGCGGCACAGCGTAGCATAGCGAAAAAGTGAAGTTTTTAATTATTAATATATATTCTTTGTCCCAGTACCCCTGCGCCACGCTCTACTCCATCCCTTTTCCCTTCCGCAAGCTGCCCCTGACTGACACATGTCTACAGTTACTAGTCCCTACAAATTCTGTGTCAGTCTTTTACTGACGCTACATATACATAGCGTCCCTATATGTTGCCAATCTAAAGCTAAGAATCCTTGTGTATCACTACCTGAGATGGGTATCATCCTTTTGCCAAGTCTGTAAAACTACCCCTTTTTCTATTTTGGTTTTTACTGCTTTTCTCCTGTCATCCACTTGATTAATGAACTCCTTCTAAACTTGTGTGAGAATACAGGTTAAATCGTTCTTGTGTGCATATACAGTTCCAAAGGTTAGGGTTGGTTCCATGTAATCTCCCACAATGTCAATGTTTTTCGCTTTAGCAATACTACTCAGATGCTGATTAGTAGGCAAAAAAAACACCACATCTACATTAGAATAGAAATACTGGATATATTCTTGGTTATACAATGCAGTTAGTAAGAGACTACATGATATGCCATAAGTTAGTAGTAAACTGTGATGTGTGATTCTTTCCTGCACTGATGAAGGGATCTGTGTGCAAACATAACAATCATGCACATCCATAGTTTTAATGTATTAATTCAGTAACCTGTAGTATACATTTGAAAACAAATCTTGTATTGAGTCGTCAATATGAAGCAATCTCTCATCCTTATGCAAGGTATCTCATTTTGTATGTGATTATTCCAGCACTGGTGTAATTGTGCTTTCAACCTTGTCTTTCACAAGCACAGTCAAACCAGCAATCAACAACATACTCACAACCGCACATACTATTGCTAATCTTATACACACATACTTACATTTACTCCATTTACCTTGATCCGAACTCATGGCTTTTCTAGAGTCAGACCAAAATATCAAATTCAAAAATCAAAATGCAAAGTAAAAATAAATGCAAATTCAAAAATGTCAAGCAGGTTTAAATTATTTACAGCATCTTTTTTTCTTTTCTTGTTCTTTCTTCTTTTTTCTTTAAGTTGGCAAAGCAAAAACAAAATCAAAACTATCTTCTCTTCATAGAGTCTTTTGCACTTGTTTCCAACAGTTCTGGATCTTCTAGAAAGTTCATCAAGTTTTCTTATATTGCAAATAATTCAAAATCCTTACTGAAAGTTCAAATGTCTCTAATAATAAACCATCTGGTAATCACTTATTAGCACTTCCAGCAAATAATGTCTCTGCTCATCAAGCGGCAATGAAATTTCAAAGTTCAGTTCTAAAGCAATGTCAAGTTCCAAAATATTCAGTTGCATCCAAATTGTCAACACAAAAGGCAATTAACTCCTTCCCCCATTCATTAGCAGCAAAGTAAGTCCATTCAGGTGCTGAGTACCTGCGACTTGGCACTCTTTTTCTTTTTGATCTCCTTGCTTCACAATTTTCATTGTCACTTTGATCAGCTTCTTCAGTTACTTCAGCCGTAGTTGGGAGCATATCTGCTACTGGGTCTGGACTTTTTGCGGGCCATTAATCTCCTCTCACAGTTCTCGTTTCAGGCACAACTGGGTTTTCAACATTCACTGAGCAATTTTAACAAAGGTTTGGACAACATTGAAAACTTTGGGATCCACTGGCGGCAGTAGCCGACCATTCCGAGAACATTCTGACATATGTTTGTGTTACAGGTGGATTCATGTGCATGACTGCTGAGATTCTCTCTTGGGACATGTGACAATACCAGGGGTAGCAGGTTCCCCACGTGGCCTGATCTCCCACACACCCTGGAGAAATACACCAGGAGCATGAAAGAACAAGTATAGGAGCAGCACTTAGTGCACAGGACACGCTCCCAGGAGGGCCTCCGCCTGCTGTCAGGCATAACACAGAGAATTCAAGATGGCTGGTCCAGAGCGATGTTGGTGTGGAGTGGGAAGACGGCAATGCCAGCATGGAGCACCAGGACAGTGGTGTCAGTGGAGTGAAGGTCAGCAGAATCAGCGGACCAGGAGAAGGCAAAGAAGTCAGAAAACACCAGTGACAATGTGTCTGGTGTCCAGAATCCAGGAAGGAACAATGCAGAATCAGAATCTCGAAGATGCCTGCATCTCCTGAGGCTTGTTGGGGTCTCAGGCACCCCACCACGTTCCCAGAGGAATGTGGCTAGACAAGGTACAGGCACGAGTCTGGGGATACAGTAGGTTGGAAAGAGGGGGAGGGGTAAATGAGTCACAGAGACAGTGAATAATTGCGGCCCTCACCAAGGATGGGTCTCAGAAGTCACTAGCACTGGGGCAATTGTCACAGAAATAGATGGTGGGGGTAGCATGAGCCTTCGCGATCTCCATAGAGCCTTTTCTGTCCACATCACCTCACTCCAGTCCCCCTTTCCCTCTATCTCATTGATGTGTCAGACACATAAAGACTCACCTGGGGTCTTTTTTTCTGTTATTGTCCTGAGGCAACCCTCAAGATGAAGATGGTCTGGAGCATTGGCGCCCTGGTACCCTAAAGGAGAAAGACAAAGAGACCGTTCAAGACCACAAGGACAAATCTAGCACATTCCCAGGCGGGACCATGTTGCAGTACACCTTTCTCTATGTAGTGACCTAAATATTTCACCTGTCTTTGACAATACTGTAGTTTTGACGGAGACACTTTAGGCCATTTTCACTAAAGTGGTTTGACAGAGCAATAGTATCTCTTCTACAGGCTTCACTTGAGTTTGATGCAACTATCGAATCATCAATATACTGAAATATGACTGAATGAGATGTCATTTTAAGGGATTCTAAATTCTTTCTCAAGATATCATTAAAAATGGATGGTGACTCTGTATATCCTTGAGGCGTATGACAATGAATAAACACGGCTTCCAAATTTAAAAGCAAAAAGAAATAGGCTATCTTCATGAAGTGGAATGGAAAAGAAGGCCTGACACAGGTCAATGACAGAGAACCATTCCGCCTCACAAGGAATCTGGAACTGAATCACTTCAGTATTCGGTACCACTGGACAACATGGAACAACAATCTTGTTCACCTTTCTCAAATCCTGGACTATGCAGTATTTTCCATTGGGCTTCCACAGTCCTAAAATAGGGGAATTAAAGGGACTACCCATGATTTCTTTCAGGACACCTTGTTCAATAACATTTTCATTTATGGGAGGAATTCTAGAGCCATATTATAAGGCGGTATCCTTGGAAACACTGCATTTGGCTTCACTGTGATTTTGATTGGCTCAACTCATCCTAAGAATCCTATATCTTTCCCTGAAAAATCCCAAACTCTTGCCATAACTGTCTCTTGCAACTCTTCGGGCAAATCCTTAATGGTCATCATTGGAAACAATGAAGTGAGAGGATACATTTCAACATTTGTCCTGGACATTTCATCATTACTATTTGTCTGAATGACTATTCCTTTGGGGTGCAGTTAATAGACAGTTTAGCTTACACAATAGGTCACATCCTAAAAAGCTTGAATCGCAAACCACAAATTGGTGCCGGTCCTCAAATGATCCCATTTTTACTGGAATATGTTCTGTAATTGGGTTGGTTAACTGCTGATTTGCTATACCTACCACCTGAACCTTTCTTCCTGACAAGGGCGCATTTGGTACTTCTGTGGTTCTGACAGTAGAACACATTGCTCCATTGTCAACCAGGAATAAAACATTGTGTCCCATAACATTGGCATTTACATAGGGAACACATTGATCTACCTCTGAAGATGCTGCTAACATGCAATTCTCCTAATCAGAACTGTCACTATTATATGTTTCTGAAGCTTCCTCATCACTAAAATCAATTAAGGGGTATTGTGTTACCCACTATATTACATTTGCGTTTGCTGTCTGATTCATGTTTTTCTGATGAACTGTCACTGGCAGCTGTTGTATTGAGGCCCAAGAAACATGCATTTGCAGAAGAACTTGAATCTGTTGGGGGACCTGCATCTTCTGTAACCCCGTAGGAACAGTCACATTTTGAATTCAGGGTCTTTGGATTCTCTAAATTTGAACTTGACTACTGTCCACAGTCTGAGCAACACTATGATTCTGCACCAAATTATTCACATTGATGTATGAACACTCCTGCTTCCAGTGCCCGAAACCGCTGCACACATAGCATGGATACAGGGGATTTTAATCTTATGTTTGAACCCCTTGACACGAGTGATGTGGAAAAAGATTTTTGGCACATACCCGGGCTAGAGTTAACCCCAGTGAAAAAGTAGTCACAAGTAGCCCTTCAGCTAAAGACTATGGGCACATTACATTGACCGCCAGGGCTGTTTTGGCGATTGTACTGCCAACAGGCTCGCGGTACAATCTTGCGGATTATGACCGCGGCGGAAGCGCCGCGGTCGCACCGGCGTTTTACCGCCATGGTTGTCCCGGCGGTTTTAATCCTCCAGGGCAGCGCGCTGCCCAGGGGATTACGAGTCCCCTTCCATGCCATGGAAAGGCTGGCGGGAAAGGGAGTCGTGAGCCCCTGAGGGCCCCTGCACTGCCCATGCACTTGGCATGGGCAGTGCAGGGGCCGCCAGGCACAGCCCCACACTGCTTTTCACTGTCTGCACAGCAGACAGTGAAAAGCGCGACGGGTGCTGCTGCACCTATCTCACGGCGGGGATGCCAAAATGGGGCTGGCGGGAGTGCGGCCACATTGTCGCCAAGGTTGCAATGAGGGCCTATGTCTCTTGGGCTATGGCTAAGGATTGTTAGTGAAAGAACCAAGTCTAATAGACAGGATGATTTTACCTTTAATAGTTCACGTGGCAAGAGCCATATTGATTGCATCCTAATTTATTTAAAGCATTGGTTTTTGGTGGATGATATGGTGGTTAGGAACACAATAGACAGCGACCACAATCCACTTTATCTCAGTTTGTTGTCACCCTGGGCTACAGAGCAGGACATGTTTTGTTCTTGTCAATTTACAAGGCAGGTTTTTCCTACAAATTACAGACGTCGTATACGGTGGAGTAATGTTGTTATGAAAGAAGTCACCCTTCACCGTACCGTCTTAATCAAAATCTGTCATTCTGTGTGTGATCTATGGATGACTTGAACAAGGGGGCAGGTGGGTTCTATGAGATTCCCTGTATGCATTCTCGCTTTTTCAATCAGTTGGAATAGTTTTTCACTGTGCCAATGCTTCAAACTAATCTTAAGACAACTTGGAGGGAGGGGGGCCAGTGGTTAAATCGTGAGTGTAGGTAGGCAAGAGTACAACTAGCTAGGGCAATGCAGTCCAAAGATGTTCCCTGCATTAGATTATCTCAGAGAAAATATAAACGGATACAGATTAAGGCTAAGCGGGAGTGGGAAGAGAAGAGATGACAGTCAATCAAGGAAGAATGTGAGCATAAAAATTCTAAACTTTTCTGGCTGTTGGTTACAAATGGCGGTCATAAGGCGGCTGTTGCCCTAGGATATCATATACAGCCATCTTACTGGTTTCATCATTTTAATTCACTTTATAGCGAGGCCAATCATTCCAGTGACAGCCCTGTTTCTTTTATCTCCACTCAGCTGGAAAACTGTAATCTATATGATCTATTTGATTTGGGGGACGTTTTTGATTCCATAATATGTTCTAAGGCTGCTGGTCCTGGTGGCATCCCCGGAGACCTTTTTCTGTACGAGAAAGACAAATGGGCTCAGTATATAACACTGCTATCTAATAGTATTGCAAGGGGAGCGGTGATCCCAGAGTCATGGAGAGGTGCAGAGGTTCCACCTTTATTTAAGAAAGGAGATAAGTCCATACCCAGTAATTATAGGCCCATAAGCATTATTGACTCTATACAAAAGGTGTTCTGCCGTGCCCTTCTCATTAACATTCAGGTTTGGATTACCCAAAATAATATTTTGTCTCCACATCAGGCTGACTTTAGACAAAAAACTATTACAATCAATCAGGCATTTTGATTTCTGCTTTTGCACTGGTGCTGCTTTTATAAATCTAACATCAGTCTTTCACTTGGTTGCCAGAGGTAAACTCTGGGAAGTGCTACATGACATGGGAATGCCATTTAAGATCCTAACCTTAGCTGTCAGCCTTCATGAAGCAAATTTTGCCAGAGTTTGTTGGGGGGAGCAGGGTCAGTAAACAGACCCAATTAATGTCAACAACACTCCAGGGGTGTGTTTTGGCTCCAACCTTTTTTTCTCTGTACCTAAACAATGCTGTTCAGTGTGAGGAAATGCCTTCCTTGGCATGGTTAACCCCTAACTTTTTGCCTTCTGTTGATGCCAGTTATGATTGAAAGTGTGCTGGGACCCTGCTAACCAGGCCCCAACACCAGTGTTCTTTCACTAAACTGTACCTTTGTTCCCACAATTGGCACAGCCCTGGCACACAGATAAGTCCCTTGTAAATGGTACCCCTGGTACCAAGGGCCCTGTGGCCAGGGAAGGTCTCTAAGGGCTGCAGCATGTATTATGCCACGCTGGGCACCCCTCACTCAGCACATGCACACTGCCTCACAGCTTGTGTGTGCTGGTGGGGAGAAAATGACTAAGTCGGCATGGCACTCACCTCAGGGTGCCATGCCCACATCCCACTGTGGCATAGGTAAGTCACCCCTCTAGCAGGCCTTACAGCTCTAAGGCAGGGTGCACTATACCACAGGTGAGGGCATAGTTGCATGAGCACTATGCCCCTACAGTGTCTAAGCAAAACCCTAGACATTGTAAGTGCAGGGTAGCCATAAAGAGTATATGGACTGGGAGTCTAAATTACGAACTCCACAGGTCCATAATGGCTACACTGAAATCTGGAATGTTTGGTATCAAACGTCTCAGCACAATAAATGCACACTGATGCCAGTGTGGGATTTATTGTAAAATACACACAGAGGGCATCTTAGAGATGCCCCCTGAATACCAGTCCGACTCCTAGTGCTAGGCGGACCAGTTTCTGCAAGCTTGCCACAACCAGATGAGTTTTTGGCCACATGGGGTAAGAGCCTTTGTCACTCTGTGGCCAGGAACAAAGTCTGTACTGGGTGGAGGGGCTTCTCACCTCCCCTGCAGGAACTGTAACATCTGGCGGTGATCCTCAAAGGCTCATGCCTTTTGTTACAGCACCCCAGGGCATCCCAGCTAGTGCAGTTGCCTGCCCGTCAGGACAGTCCCTAAGGTGTCCTGAGCTGAGGTGACCCCTGCCTTTAGAAATCCTCCATTTTGAGTTTGGAGGATTCCCCCAATAGGAATAGGGATGTGCCCCGCTCCCCTCATGTAGGAGGCACAAAGAGGGTGTAGCCACCCTCCAGGACAGTAGCCATTGGCTACTGCCCCCCAGACCTAAACACACCCTAAATTTAGTATTTAGGGGCGACCCTGAACCCAGGAAATCAGATTCCTGCAACCTGAAGAAAGAAGAAGGACTGCTGACCTGAAAGCCCCGGAGACGACAACTGACTTGGCCCCAGCCCTACTGGCCTGTCTCAAGACTCAAAGAACCTGAACAGCGAGGCATCCAACAGGGACCAGTGACATCTGAGGACTCAGAGGACTGCCCTGAACTCGAAGGATCAAGAAACTCCCGATAACAGCGGCACTGTTCAAAACCTGCAACAACTTTGCAACAAAGAAACAACTTTCAAAGAACTCTCTCTTCCCGCCGGAAGCGTGAGACTTCACACCGTGCACCTGATGCCCCCGGCTCGAGTTCAGGAGAACCAACACTGCAAAGAGGACTCCCAGGTGACTATGACGATGTGGGTACCCTGAGTCGACCCCCTGCACCCCCACTGCGATGTCTGCAGAGAGGACCCAGAGGCTCCCCGTGACCGCGACTGCCTGGTAACAAAGGAACCGACACCTGGACCAAGCACTGCACCCGCAACCCCAGGACCGAGATGAACCATCTACCAGTGCAGGAGTGACCAGCAGGCAGCCCTCATCCTAGCCCAGTCGGTGGCTGGCCCGAGAAGTCCCCCTGTGCCCTGCCTGCACTGCCTAAGTGACCCCCGGGTCCCTCCATTGCTTTCAATAGCAAACCCAGCACCTACTTTGCTTACTGCACCCAGCCGCCCCTGTGCCACTGAGCGTGTGTTTTGTGGCCTTGTGTGTGTCCCCCCCAGTGCTCTACAAACCCCCCCTGGTCTGCTTCCCAAGGACGCAGGTACTTACATGTAAGCAGACCAGGACCGGAGCACTCCTGTTCTTTATAAGCGCCTATGTGTTTTGGGCCCTCCTTTGACCTGTGCACCTAACCGGCCCTGTGTTGCTGGTGCTGTGGCTTTGGGGTTGCCTTGAACCCCCAACGGTGGGCTGCCTATGCCCTGGAGATTGACTGTGTTAGTGCTTTACTTACCTGAGAAACTTAACCAAACTTACCTCCCCCAGGAACTGTTGATTTTTGCAGTGTCCACTTTTAAAATAGCATATTGCCATTTTAACCTAAACTGTGTGTACTGCTGTTTTAAATCAAAGTTCTATACTTACCTGTGTGAAGTAACTTGCATTTTATGTACTTACCTCAAATCTTGAATCTTGTGGTTCTAAAATAAATTAAGAAAATATATTTTTCTATCTAAAAACTATTGGCCTGGAGTTAAGTCTTTGAGTGTGTATTCCTCATTTATTGCCTGTGAGTGTACAACAAATGCTTAACACTACCCTCTGATAAGCCTACTGCTCGACCACACTACCACAAAATAGAGTATTATCTAATTTTACCACTATCAACCTCTGAGGCAAACCCTTGGTCTGTGCAAACCATCTCTCATTTTGAGATAGTATATACAGAGCCAACTTCCTACATTAAGTTTCTCTCATCCCGGCCCGCTGATGCTCCTGTGCTTGGAAAAGATAGAATAGTGGCACTTCTATTCAGGATGATACCTTACTAATCTCCAAAACCACTGGGGGCCTCCAGTTAATATTGAATCGCTTTGAAGAATTATGTGTTACTATAGGATTTGAGATTAACACAGCGAAAACAAAGTTTAAGGTGATTAACCCACAAAAATCTCACAGGGGAAGGCCTACTCTGGGTGGGTCTGAGCTTGAACAAGTTAATACCTTTGAATATCTAGGAATCAAGCTGTCAGATAGTATGTCATGGAAAATGCATGTGAACTCGACGACCTTTAAAAATAGACCATTGGTTGGAGTTCTATTGAGTTAGCATCAGCTATCATCTAGCAAACCCGTAGATGCTGCATTACAGATTTATGATGTGAAAGCCATAGGTGCTGCCCTCTATGGGGGGGAACTATTGGGGTTTGAGAGTTTAAGTGAGCTTTATACCACTGAACATATATTTTTGAGAAAGCTTGTGTCTTTACCTACAAGCACTCCGCTCCACCCAATGAATTTGGATATGGCCCATAGACCGTTAGTCAATAAATCCAAGCTAAAACCATTGTTGTTTTGGAGGAGAATTATGACAATATTGGAATTGTCCTCCTATGCCAACGTATTCAGAGAAGTTTGTTCCCTAGAAAGCTCCAATAAGTTCTCTTGGATAAGTAGAGTGAAGAAACTACTGATTGCCATTGGGCTAGAAGAGGCTTGGGATTGGCCTGTTTCAGGGCCCATCCCCTCCAAAGATACAGTGAAGTTGCGTTACTGGGAGTGAGTAGTGTTGACTGAGATAGCTCCTTCCACCACAAGTCAGCTCACAAGTGAATTTTTGAATTTTTAATGCTCTAGATCCTTAGAGATTTACCTGGATTGTATTACCATGCCGAGCGATATAAAGCTTTATATGCAGTTCAGATTTGGCTCTCTCCCACTTAATTCTCTGATGAGTAGTTGGCACAATACGCCTACATCCACCCCATTGTGCCCTAGTTGCGAAGGTGGCATTGAATCAGTAGCACATGTATGTTTTGCTTATCCAACCTATACACTCCCTTGGGCGAAATGGTTGTGCCCAATCTGCAGGCGGCTGGGAATATCGAAATATGCGACAGCACTGAGAATCCTAAAATCTGTTACCAGTCCAACCATTGCTATTGCAGTTGCCAAGTTTTTAGGGGCTATGTGGTATATTAGGAGGAAGGCCATTTGAGCTAAACATTTTTTATTACTTTTTTGCATTATTACTTTTGCGTACTTTATGAGACTATAGTGCAAATCATTTGGCCGATGTCTATGAAGTGTATAACTTTACTAGGACTGCTGCACTTTTTTGTGTTGTTCAAATTTTTGGTGCTTCTGATGTTGGAGGCTTTAGAGGGTCTTCTTTTTTAAAGCTTTTTTATGATTCTATTTTATACGTATGTTTATGTATTTATTTATATTGCTGTGTGGAAGACTATTATGGCATTTGATTCAGAAATAAAGTTATTTGAAAAGATAACATGGATGTAGTTTCTTCATTGACTGAACATCAAACCCATTACCACTCTGATCTATCCAGACACCACATCCTCTAAACTGAGGCACGCTGTTAACCTGCTGTTGCACACCTTATATCCTACTAGTGTTCACAATCATTTGCGAAGTCTGTGTTCCTGTCTGAGCACATTTCATTTTCATCACCATAAATTTCTCCTTCAATTTTTGTTGTTGAATCATATTGCTAATCTCAATTTCAATTCTTGGGCAAATCTAAATACAAAATGACTCATGTATTTTGGCTCAATAACTTCCGATCCACTATGCTGTTTGAAAGCTTGCAATCTTTCATAATAGGCATGCACTGACTCCTTCATTTCCTGTGCTGTCCTGTCAATCTTTTGCCAATCAGCATCTTTTGGGGATACTTTGTTTTTCAGAAATTGAATCACTTTATAATACCCTTTCATCACCTCTTCAGACGGCGCACCTGTTACTGGATCTCTCTGTGGTTCATGAGTTGACCAATCAACACGCCACTTGCACTTGACCAATAAATCGACTGGAACCACAAAATTAAATAATGTATACAAATCTTCCCCCAGGCATTTTGCAAGTTTCACAAACCTCTCTATTTGCTTATACAATTCTACCGGTTTCTCCCTCAATCTCAGGTGATCATTTGTAAATGACAATATGTGACTTCTGCTCTATGGGACACGTACATAACCTCCACCTAGAATCTCCCTCCTTGGCAGCAGTTTTACACTCTCATCAGTTTGATTTGCTCCAGCTGGAGGCAAATTCTGTTTTGCTTTCTTTTGGTCTCTTCTTTGCTCATCTTCCTTCTTACTTATCTAATGCTTTCCTTGTTCCAATGTTCATATTTAATTCTTTAATGTGCATTCATGCTGGGTTGTCACGTAGGTTCTCATTATGCTAATGTGGCTACTAAGTAGAATTCCACGCCACATGACACCTGCCGGCCTAATACGGGTTCTCCGGCTAACTAGCAGCGCCTAATCTCTGGCCGAGATGATCGCGGTAACCGGGCGCATGATAGAAAGACTCCGGGGGAATTGTGGTCAATCAGATCCCATCCCTTTCTCTCAGTTACCAAAAAGTCTCCTACAGGCAAAGACAACAGAGGCAGAATATAGTTCAATAAGGATTTATTGAAGTAACTGCATCTTAGATAAAAAGGCATGTATTGCATTAACTAGGATAATATAGATGTATCTTTATCCTACCTATATTATGTCTGAGCACAGCTTAATAAACCTAATCTGCCCTTCGGGTTTCCCCCCTGGTGGTACACCATCCCTCATACCTGGAGGAAGAAGCCTGTAGTCTAGAGGGACACCGTCCCCATGTGGATCAGGGGTCCGGCCGTCTAGGCAAGTAGCTGCAGCAAAGGTCATCTGGCTGGAATCTCCCTCTAACTTGTCTGGGACAAAGAGGTGTTTTTATAATAAAACAGCTGACATTCTAAGAAATGTTCCCCAAGTATGAGTGTGTGTTTTCTGTAAATGTTGGAGACAAAGCATACCACGTTTGTTGGCAACCCCATCTGACTGTAGCCTTGGAGAAAGCACAGAGTGAAATAAATGTTCTACGAAGAATGTAATGCTTTTCTAGCCAAAAGTACAATGAGATAAAGAAAAGAAAACAGCAATGCAAATATTCCTATTGCTAGAGAAATAAAGCAATGCTGAATAAAATGTAACAAGCTTAAAGTGCACAGCGGCAGCCGAGTTAGCATAAAACAACGTGTCTAAAACATGGCTAAAATAGCTATGCAACAGGGTGATCTCATGTTTGCACTGTCTTTGGAACTAACCTCTAATCTGTAACTCCTTCTTAAAGGCTCTGATATTTCTAGCTCTACATTGTATTTCTCAGTTAATTCAACAAATTTCTCATATGTCAGTTCTGTACGGTCTGTGACATCTTCACACATAAAGCGCAATTCTTCTTCACTGTATGAATCCAATCATTCCAGCTCAAGTGTTTCTCCAATTAATTCAATTAATGATCATTTTAATCAGGGCATAGTCACTGTCTCTTTCTGGGGTCTCTTCTGTTCTGACACTGCTGTTAATTATACCCATTGCTCCTCTCTGACTGTCTAACCACTCATTTAACTGTTGTGCTGAAAAACCTTGCAAACTAATATTACTCCTCTGTGTCATATTTTGTGGGGTATTGTAATGCACATTGGCAATCTGGTGTGGGCATGTGTGGAACTAGAGTTCTCTGTGGACATCTCACATTATCGGTCCTGCTTGATTTAACATCTAGGTAGAATTTTTTCAATTTGTTAAAGTTAAAACAGTCAAAGCTAATCTCTCCCTCTGAGGATTATTTGAATACATTTATCTCTGCATATCACGTGGTGACATCCCTGCAGTTACAGGACTAGGAGTCTGGAGGTTACTTCCAGAATTACCTGAAGCACACAATGGAACAACTGGACCTATGTTTACAGGAACTCGCAGTGCATCAGGTCCTGTCAAATTTGTCTGACTCTGAGGAACTGCCATCCCAGCACTTTGTCCTGTTAATATTGTACTGAAAGTCTGTCCTGATTGATTTAGGGTTTTATTTGGGGTTGTTTGTACTGGGGTATACATGGGCGTAATCCGGTTCTGATTACATTTTTGCACAGGTGCTGTCATGTTACGTGTAGATTCCATTTTAATCATTTTTGTACTTGGCACTACCTGATTCACAACTGGGCTTATGACGTACTGTGCTGTACTAACAACAGGAACTGGTGGGTAAATTGCTGGCACCTGTGTCACTGAACTGACATATGTACTTGGAGCTACCTGAATCAGACTTTGTGAAACAGGAGCTGTTGGCACACTTGGAGCTACGGTCTGCACTGCTCTCTCAGCTGAATAATATGGCGGGGGACGATTCAGTAAAAGCTGATTTATGAACTCCTCTTTCGAGTCACTCTCGTGTGTAGCTGTCTTTTTTACCCCATCTGCTGTCTGCTCTGTCTTTTCTGTCTGCTACTTTTTAGTCTTAGTTTTTGTACTCCCATCACCTCCTCCTGTGACTACTGGACACATTCTCACCCCATCTAATTTCTCTCTACTCCACTTTTTCTGTTCCTTATCCTTTCTAGCTTCTGCTAATGTCTTTTCTGCTCTCCTCATTCTATTCTCAAATTTTACAGTTTCTTTTTGTCTACAACAAGTTCCCAAATAGCAAGAGCTTCAAATTGTGTGCGTCTTGGAGAGGCTTCAATTCGCACAATATTCTCCTCAAATTTTCTAAAACTCTAAAAATAAAGGTTCTGTAACATGGAAAAGCCAATGAACCTTGTTTCTCTGTGATCTTACACCACTGTTTAACCCAAATGCATGCTGAAACTCCTTGTGTCTCTCCCACTTTATATGATTGTGTTCCCTTGGGTGCTGTCTTTTTCACCCTCCCTAACTGGGATAAGCACATCTACTCTCAGAGCACTTCTTAAAGCTTTGAAAATTTTCATTTTTGCACTAATTTTCTATCAATAATATTAATTTCATTGAGACCAGGAATTAAATTCAATCCCACAATTCTTTTCACATGCTGTTCTCAACCAATGGCAACACAGTATTTTTCACCAGTAGATATGCAGCTTTCTCACTAACTGACCTATCCCAGCGTCACACTCACTTCACTCAGCAGCTGCAATCGCTTTGCAACTGTCTATTACACAATTTCTCACACATACACTGAATGCAAAAAATTGCAAGCACTAAAAAAATAAAAACCCTGTCTTCACATTATGGGTAGGCCTCAAACGCTTTGAAAGCTATATGGGCTAACTTCCGACTGTGGCTTCCACAATTACACAACTGACACTAGACCAGCAAATCTTACCCTGGTTGATATGGATCCTCCACGTGCAGTCAGGATTCACCTAATACCAACCAACAACTCACACTCACTCAAGGAAAACTACTGGCATTGTCAATGGTGCCTGATGACCAATACCTCACTGCAGACAAATTAACCAAGACTCTTCATACACTTGTGCTTTACCCTTGGTTCTTACGACTCACCGGACCTGTCACAAAGACAAACTCATGTAAACAGTGCACAAAATCAAACCGTAAAGATAAATAAAAAGCACAGGTTGACCAAATCTATGAAACAAGTTTAATCTACTCAACATCAACACCATTAGACATGGAAGAAGAGTGCATATCAGTAGTGACACAATTTGAGAAACAAAACTAGACTTTAAGTCAGACTGTGAATACATTAGTCAAATCAAATTACAAAGATTTAGTAATCAGGATTTTGAACATAGGTTGTCCCTACTTCTAACCAAATTAGGACGAACATGTGTGGGAATTGGCTAACACATGCCGGCAAAGTCAAAAAGGAAAGACACAAATATTTTTGAAAATCATCTGGACTATATTAAACTAACTAGAAAAATAAAATAGGCAGGTCTCAGCATGCTAACTTTTACTATAGAAATGCAGGTCAGGGGACAATAACATTTACAATAGAACATACCTCTCCTAGGATCAGCATTCAATCAGTTTCTTCAGCAAAGCGTATGGATCAACAGCAAAGTCCATTAGAAGCACCATCACCATCAGGGGACATGCAGAACACGGGCTGCACAGGGAAACAAACAGGAAACATCCAAGGGGCATGGAACAGAGCAAGACTCTAAAGAGAACTGACTACAACTTATGAAGTCCACCCCTAATTAAAAAATAATCCAAACTGTTTGATTGGTCAGTTCGATGAGTCAATATCATGCAAAAGGAACAAGGTCCAATTAGAATTTGGGCACAAATTAAGTTTGCAACATGACAAAAAAAATTCAGGTTTGGTACAAAGTCATCTCATCTTTCCATGTGCATCCAATAGACTATAACAACTTGTACATCACTTGTTGCAATTCACATTGTTCTCCTGGTGTAAGACGATTTCATCAGTTCTAGTGGAAATTGTTCAGTTAACAATATCAACTGCTTTAGCTTTCAGTCTCCAGGTCTAAAAGTTCCAGAATCAAGGTCATTGGGAAACAAGTCTTATACATTGAACAATGGGACTATTTACTATTCATGAGAAACAAGCTAATGGAAAAATCATGTTAGAGGAAAATAAATGAATCATCACTTTTACATGACTGCAAATACAAAGTCTTCAGGCCTGGTTATGCTTACACAAAAAATATAATGCATTAATATTGTTATTAATAAAGCACACATAATATGCGAACTTATAAATTCGGCTAATACATCATCAGAATATGCAAAATAGTTTTGTTATTCATTGCAACCTTTGTTAAGGGATCACATTAGATATAACAAAGAAGTGCATTTATTTTTCTGTGAACATAACTTTATAGTAATAAATCACATTAAACATTATCACATTTGTTTCACGACTGACAGTTACTCCAATGTATAAACTATATTTCATCATTACTTTAATCTTGTTAACACATTGTCAACTCTGGTAGGCACATTGTCCACCACAAAACCTTAGTACTTTTAAAATACGTGACAGTGCAGTTTTCTCTTTGTAAGGCTTTTAAAATGTGAATAAAAATATCACCCAATGCTGACATTTAGGTCACTAAAAATATTACTAAATTGTACGCTCCAACACCTCTTCAGCTTGTAGGTCCCATGGGTAAATGTATCAACCTTTATGTGACACCTGGATGGGAAAAGAAAAAGCATCTGCTCCCAGTTCACCTCTAAGCACACACTTCAGGATTTTTGCAGTTTGCAGGAAAATTATAAAATCTAGACATTTGCAAAAAAACTATTTTTTTTTTTTAAGTTCTCATAACTTCAATAAAATGTTTTGGTCTTGCTTTTTATTGACCATGTGCTGTCGCTGGGCCAACAGAAGGAGGACAGGAGTGAGACATTTTCTTCCTCTCTCTCTCTCTCTCTCTTGCGCTACATGTCCTGTGACGTACTCTGAGGGTCCTGTGAAGGTGGAGCCTGCCTCCCGGAAGCTGAACTCATGGCACCGGGGGTAAAACACTGCAAGAGAATGGGACTTACCTGGTTTGAGAACATCCCAGCCTCATTTGGCAGCCGTTCTTCTAGACCTCTTTCACCCATCTCACCTGCGGCACCCATTCTCCTGCCCCCCATGACATCTGCTCTCCTACCATACCTTCAGCTATGGAACCATTTCTTGTGTCCCCTTATCCCCTGTATCCAAGACTCACACTTTACCAGAATGATAAGGGTGAAATTTGTCTTGGGTTGCTTGTATCTTGGTCCGGGGAAGACCTGGACTGGCAGTTTGGGCTAGAATGTTCATATTGGATTAGGGTCAAGGCTGATTTTAATATGGTTAGGTCCAAACTAAGGTGGCATGGTGCGCAAATTAACAATGGGTTGGGATGTGTCCTGGGTAATTATCGGGGCTGAGATTAATTCAAGCATTCCATCCATCATTTAATTTTATAATTCAATGCCCTCCTCGCTTGTGACAACTATTTGCCATGGACCATATTCCCAATTTCCTGGCAGCCCTCTGCCTGCAGCAACTGTTTAAAGGGAGCCCCATTCCTTTGTGTCCCTTGTTCTCGTGCACTCCTCCCCTCACCAACAGCACCAAGTCTCACATGTTCCCATTTTCTCAACTCCTCTCCGGGGCCTCCCTCATGCATACCTACCATGTGTGCAATTTATGATGTGCTGAAGGGAGTTATTGTTGTAGCACCAACCCTCTTGCCACTTAAGGGGACTACAGTAACAGCCCCTTTCAATACCATTAATTTCATGCTGAGGCTCTGAGTCTGGGATGCAAGATGTTAGAATGGTGTAAGGGAACGCACCTGTCAAACTGTAATCTGTACTGCAATCTGTACTCTCTCTGGCGCCAACTTGTCTCCTGCTGCGAGACAAGGTGATGCACTGCTCTGGTGCAAATACTGCAAGTGTTGGTTTTTGGGCCAAAACTTTTATATTTTAAGGTTACAAAATATAGCAAAATGGGCTATAAGATCCTAGGGGTCTTTATAGTAGCCTACATGTAATTGTAATCATCTGACAAACCATACAGCTGTCAAAATAAACACACACACCCTGATTCCATCTTTCTCTCTTTTTTTAAACCCCGCACACCAACTATCCAAAACGCGTGCCCAGATTGGGAAAGTGCTTCTAGGCCTTACTAAAGGTTGAAGACGGTATGCAAATGCAGATAAAATAACAAGCATTTGGAGGTTAGTCCTACGTGCTGCATGTGCCTATCAGGAATACACCAAGCTCAAAAGTGGAGCAAACAATGTCTTGATAGTCACTCATTCCCTATTTATGAATGCTCTGATCCTAACTATATGCAGCTGTGGAATGTGTCTACCTGTGATTGTTAGGAGTTGCATTACCTCTCCTTGTGCATTTCTTCAGAGGAGAATCAAAGCTGGTTACTCACCCTCAGAAAGCACCACTTACCATCTCTCTAATATGTATTAGAACATTGGAATGCTGGGGGCTCCATTGAAAACAATGGAGTGCTGCGGGCTTTTACTGGCCGGTAAAAGCCCGCAGCGCCAACATTCCAATGTTCGCTTTGTTCACAGCAACAGCTGTGAACAAAGCCTCACGGAGCCCGAGGGGATTTTAATCCCCTCGGGCTCCGTGAACATTTTTTTTTTAATAGAACATTCTGCCCTGAGTGGCAGAATGTTCTAATAGCCTTAGAACCCGACGTAGCGGGCTCTACCGGCTATTAAAGTCCCTCTCCCTTGTTAAATGCTCTCGCCTTCGTCTCGGGCATTTAACACGGGGAGCGGGCCTTTAATAGCCGGTAGAGCCCGCTACGGCGGGTTCTAAGGCTATAAAAGTTACTACCATTTAGGAGAATAACAATTTTTAACCTAACTATTCCGACCATCCAAATTCAAAACAAAGATACAAACCGCCTTCAATAAATGATGGACAGTGCTCACCACAGCGAACCAACACAACTCCAGTAGCCCATTTTGGTCTTTCATCGGTCATCCACAACACTGTGGCCAAGTGTAAAGCCACACAGCATCTTTCGAACCTCCTCTGCAAATGGCAATTGTGAAACAACACACACTAGTTCTGTCCATCAGGTGCACAACACATGATCCAAAGCCGTACATCTAGCAAAACATTGCTAAATCATTGATAGTCATGCACCACACCAAAGAAGACCCTAAAAACGCACACATCATGATAATAGAAACTTAGCACATCCTCTTGCATAAAACATTGTATCATAACACACTAATCCAGCTTGTGATGCTTGTGCAAAGATCACTATACTCTGGCGGAGCAAAGAGCAACTTATCTCGATAATTGATAGAAAAATGGAAAGGGCTTTGGCACACCCAAAAATACACTATAACGATCTCCCTTGATTAAACTCACTTTTCTTTCACACTAACTCACACAATACATTTTGAATATAAACGCTGTACAAATTACTAGCCGCCATGTACTATAAAATGATGGTTCCTCCGGTCCAGTTGGTGTCCTTCCCACATAGGGAACGCTCTCCTGTGTCAAAACAATGGTGGTATACAACTGCATATAACACAACATAACGCAACCCCTTCACACTAGTGATGTGAAGTGCTGCCCGAACCCTGGTGATGTGCTCTCCTAACACTGATGCTGAGCAGTCCCCACTCGAGTGATGTGCCCCCCAGCACTATTCATTTGTTACGCTCACACTGGTGATGTGATATACACGCCACAAAAAGTGATGTAACTCCTTGACTAGTGACGTGCAGCCCTTGTGGTACTCATGTGACCTCCACATATTGGAGCGTGTTCTCACACTGGTAACGTGACCTCCTCACATTGGCGATACACTTGCTTACACTACTTATCAGCTTTGCTCGCTTCACACCGAGGATGCACCCCTCAGCAGTGCTTAATTGTAAATAAAAACGTGCCGGCGCTCAAAGCCCTCTTAAACATGCGACTGCTGCAATTAAATGTGGGAACACGTTTACTGAGGCGCGTAAACTTGAAGCCATCTCGAGCCTTTTCAATCCATATAAGTCCACTCCCTGCCCCTTCAGCTCACTTTAGCAGCTTTCTGCTTTCTCCCTTTGTGACGCTTTTTCGTTTTTCTCTTCCTCCGTCTTTCCCATATGTGTCTTTTGCTCGCAGCAAATGCTTGAGGCAAGAGAATAAGCCCCGGCCCTCAAAAATAAGTGCCGGTGCTCAGCACCGGAAACAACAAGCACAAATTAAGCACTGCCCCTCAGACTTCTAATGTGCTATGATCAGGTTATGTGACCCCTAACAACTCTCTGTGCTCTCCCGGCAATCACGAGAGATACGCCTTCTCACACTAGCGATGTGTTCCCAGTTCCGAGCTACCTCGTACCCGTTTGTTGCTCTACTCACAGTGGCGATGTGCCACCCCTTTCCCCAGTGGCCACATGATCCCCTCCCGACGATGCCCTGTCCTGCCACGTGCGATGAGCTCTCCTCTCATTGGTGGTACACTCGGAAGCTAGTCCCGTGGCTCCTCCGGCTCCGGGCAGACAGGTGTGAACAGGGGTTGCGCATCCCTGGGAGAACACAATGCCAGACGCATCTGTCTAGCGTTACCAACGCAACCGATAGAAGTTTGTGTCTTTGTGAGACTAATCAGCCCAGTCTAATGATGTGCAGTACATCGCGCCTGCCCTTCTTTCAAGGCTGGCCTTTCATCTCGCTGCTCTTTTGTGAGCGGGATGAGTCCCTGCCTCACATGCGTCGGTCTGCGCCTCTCCTTCATTCGTTGTCTCCACTTCTTGTTTCCTCCATCGCATTGGCGACCCTATTTTATTTTATCTTTCCCCTCCCACTGTTTCTCCATCTCTTTTCAAATGCTCGCACCTATTCTTTCCCTCGTCTCTTTTCCTTTTACTATACCTTCCTTTGCGTTTTGTTTCCTCCACTTTCTCTTTTTCCTGTTACTGTTTGTTTATTGTTTTCCATTCCCTCCAAACTTTTCTTTTCTTTTTCTCTTCCTTCTTTTTTCTCTATATCTCGCTCCCACCCCCTCTCTCTTGATTTGCTGTGCTCTCCATTCTCGCCTTCACATGTTTTATCTCTCCTTCTCTCTCTGCCTCTTCCTTTCACTTGATTTCGTGTCCCTCTGCTCTGGTAGAATTTGCTCTGCCCAGATGCACAGTATTCCTACTTTATCTAGTTACAGTCGGCGGGGTTTAGGGCCCCCAGCTATACCCGTCTGCCCAGTGAAAAAACGGAAGGTCTACGCTTTCTCGTGCACCAGCTGGATTACGAGGTGACGCTGAATGCCTGCTATGGAGAGTTTGCTCGCAGGATCACTAACATCTCAGAACCTGAAGATGAACATAAAACATGCATTCTATTAGAGTAATAATACTCAGAGCCGAGCAAAAAGGCGGCAGATTACTTATCTGCGTGTCACGGATAATCCCCTACGAGACTGAACCTACTAAGAATCTGTAAAATGTTGACAACACTTATTAACACACAAATAATGCCATCAAATCGTTACTGGACAGAAGCGAATATGAAATCAATATTAATCGCCAATAATCAGTTTCAGGGAGCAATTAGGATAAACTGGCTTTTCTGTAGTCTCAGTTGGTGACCATATTCCCATGTCAGTGAACTTTGAATGGGAACCAAATACGTCCACGTAATAGGTCTAGTTTGCTGACCACTAAGGCCATGTGTAAGGTCCACTGGGAACTTCTCCTGCTACCTGGAGCACTTAATGATGGCAGCCAAGAAAGCGCTGGTACTAGAGGGTCTGACTGTGGAAGGAAAATATTTATCACAAACCCTGTGTAATGAATGTTGTGTTAAAGGACTGGTATTTCACCAGCCACGTGCATGCGTCTCCATACCATCAGTTTGAGTGAGCGGTATGATCTGAGCCTCACACCAGCCCAGCAGAAGATCATTTCATGGTCAGATCATCATTTGCTAACATTTTAGACTACATAACCAATTCAGAAAACATTCTAATCATACCTGAAAATTAGGAAATAGCCTAAAGTCGAACTAAGAAACCTCAAGCAAGATTTCATGAGCAAACAAACCTATCATGAGACCAATAGCCTGGCCAGTGTGCCATGGGCCCTAGTGCAAGGAGGGAAATTACCCCGTGGCTGCTGTTGAATGGTAAAATACAGCAATAATCAGGGTATAGGGGACCTCCTCAGGCCTTTGGGCCCTGACCCACTGCTCCTGCTGCACCAACGGAAGCTAAGCCCCTGCATGAGATGAAAGGCCGAGTGGAGGGCAGCACTGAAGCTATGGATGGGAGGCTGAGCTCCAGGTGCAATACACTCGCAGTGTCTACACCTGACACAAACTGTAGACTCAACATTAGGGGCAGAGACACAGTTGTAACTATCTCCAGGGAGAGTGGGGCAACTGGGACGTCTGCAAACAGATTAAGTTGCAGATAAAAGCAGTGAACGCTGCAGAAGCAGGTTACAAAGGTAAATACAACGCAATATTCCGACCGCATCTGTCAGGCAAAGCTTAACTCATATGAAGAGTTCAGGTAATGGTCACAACTTGCCTGTTCGAATCCCTTGAGATGACTTGGTAGAAAACTTTGGGAAGTTTTTCTTTTAAGAAAAAAAAATCAGCTTGATAGGGGATAGCTTGCTTTCTCAATTACAACTGTGGGAATTACACTGACAGTCTCATACGCTTTTTGCAGTTGTTGAAGAGGAGGGGGCGCCACACTCGATAACTGCTGAGCTGCTGTACTGATGCACTTACCGTCTGCAATTTCCCCATCGTGTGAAACATTGCAATTCAAGTGGTTTAGAAGGGGTGGGGCCCCATCTTCTGAAATATAGAAAATATACTCCAGCACCAGTCCAAGGTTTTTGGAACTTCAGTCAAAATTATATATTGTCATGTGGGTGCTCCGATTCTGAAAAAACTATTTGGCACAATGATGCTCTCTTGGGGAAATTTGTAATGGCTCTAGGAGGCAGATGCTTAAAATGGCCTTCGTGTACCTTAATCTCTTCTAAAGAGGCCGGTCTCACTTAGTTTTCCAACGCCCCACTGCATTAAAGTCAGCAGAACTTGTGGCTCACGAGTAGGTCCCAAAGTATCTACAGGCATCTTCTACACATGATGACTTCCTGTTTAGAGTTAGTCTAGGGTCTGGGCCAAGTAACCGAGTAAGCTCTGAAGGACATAACAAGAGTACCTGTAGACAAATGGTAGAGAGAAGGTGGAAGCATTCATCTTTTGGAACCTGTGGGCTGCCTTGTAGGGTTTCTCCTTGGGGTGAATGGATCACAGGTTAGGACTGAGGGGAATGTTTTGTTAGCATCTTTCTTGTAATGGTCTTCACAACCAGTCATAATGGAACCATTCCCGCTCCCACTGCTCAGGATGTGATGCCCAATTCTGGAGCTGTGCAGTACTCAATGCTCTCAGATGTAGTCTCCTCTGGCAGGGATAGGCTAGGGATACAAGCCTGATCCCTAGTAGTTTTACAGCTCCTTTTACCTCCATTTTCAGGTGTCTGTGGGAGACCATATTCGTCCTATAGGGGCCAAAGTGTGAGGTACTTCAACTGTTTCAGACTGTGCTCTCTCCAACCTACCTCGCTTTGTCTGAAATGTTGGACTGACATCCACCCGTCCCACCCCCAATACGCCCCGTTACATCAGTGTTCTTAACATCTACTTTGCCCATGACCTCTTCATAGAAAAATCTGATAAACAGCTATAACGTCCAATGGAAGTCGGCAAGAAACAACCTTCGGGTTTTTGACATTCCACGGAGGACAAATCTGCTCAGGGTGAAATCATGTCTTGACTGGGCTGTCTGAACACATACAACATCGCCCACTCAGAGCTGCTTGCTTTCTGGTTGCAAAAGAAAGGCCATTCTACTCCGGCTTTGGTCAAATTATGGTAATTTCTGGTTAGACACAAGACTGAGTTCAAGGCACCGGCCTTGTCTTGGGTAGAGTAAGGGTTTATAGTATTTAGAAGGCAATACCAGCTGAAGGTGCCCTTGAGATTCAGCAACATCATTATGTTCCTCTCCAAAGGCGTGAAGGAACTTGTGCTCATCCCTTGGTGTCAAACGAATGATAGCTAGCCATAAATTGCTCCTGGGAATGAAGGATCACAATAGTGTAACGAGGTCTTTGAAGGCACTCCCAGAGGCAGCAACTTTGTTATGGGGGAGGAGCGTCGCCCTCCCTGCCAGCAGCAGCAGATATACAACTTTCAAAATAAATTGATAATAAACAATGTTTATTGTCTTTTTATTTTTCTAGGGGGTGGGCCATGGGGGATGACAGAAAGGGAGGAGGATGAGTGGCACTGCTTTGTGCGCATGTGGGTGTGGCCAGCCATCTTAGGACGGCCAAACCCATGTGCGCACTGAGCTCTCTCTAACCCGAGCTGCGTTGACTGGGCTGGAGACAGCAGGCACAGGCTCCCAGTCGTCTAGGAGCACAAAGTGAGGGCATTCAGGCCAATTTTGATGCTGCTCTCATGCTTGAGGCAGCAAGAGAGCCGCGTTAGGATTGGCCGCAGGGCAGTCTGGGAGCCTGTGTGTAGTGGAGCGAGAAGAGCAGTAATGCAGAGTGGATTAAGGAAAGCTTTTTGTTTATTTGTTTGCTTTGTTCACACCTCACCTTCCCTCCTCTCCCCGCCCTGCCACTTTACCCCTCCACCAGCTGCGACTAGGCACCGCTGTTATAGATCGTTTGGCTGGAATTAACCCAAGTTAATATTTACCCCTCAGGAACCCCCCACAGTTAGTTACCCACCAGACTTTGAATGAGCGTATGTGCATCAACCAGATTAAAATGACGTTACTTATTATGATAAAATATAGACATTGTGGCAACCATTTTGTCATTATTTTAGGAGTGCGAAGAGGAGTTGTGCCAGTGTTCCCCGCACAATACATTTGTCACAGTGCCAGCGGCAGAAACACAGTGCATAGGGCAAGAGAGAGGATAAAGAAATGGCGAGGGACAGACGAGAAGGGTGAAACAATTAGAAGAGGCAAAGTAGAGAAAGACCAACGTGTGAGATATGAAGGAGACAACATGAATGGAGAAGAGAGCCTAAGGCTAGTGGGAAGTTATACAGAGACTGAAAGAGAGGTGTAATTGGGCTGACAAACCAAATTACAAATGGAAGTAAGTGTGACTGGATGGAATGGGAGGAGAAAGGGGGTGTGATACAGCGAATGAAAGAGAAAACATCTAAAAGGACACTGAAGAACTATCAGAAGGTGAAAGCAACACAGTGAGGGGAGAAGAGGACATAAGGGGAGTAAGTGGAGAACCCAGGGAGGTGAAACAAGCTATAGGAGTGAAAAAAAGAAACAAAGTGGAGAATGAAAAAAGCTAAATAAAAGGCGCAGGTAGGAAGAGGAATGAAGATGAAATTGATAGATATCGAACTGGGGAAAGCAGGAACAACTAGGAAAACTGCCAATAAAGAGACGGAGGATGCAACAGAAGAAAGGAGGTGAGAAGGGCAGACTGGAGAGTGTAGGAATAGCGAAAGGGAGGGACGATGTGAAAATATGAGGTGTAAAAACACAGGCACTCAAAACTCAGAAATTAGACTGACAAAATTAAGACCATGCATGCTTCCTTACCTACTAAAATGCCAAAATGCACTTAATCCCACAATCACACACTTGGTGTGTGTCCGGGTGCAGCCCATGCAGGAGTCTGAAGGAGCTCAAAAGTTCTCCTGCAAACCATCAGTTGACCTGTCTGCAGGATCTCAGCTGTGTTAGGGACATTCAGCAGCTCCCTGGAGTCCTGCAGAGCTCACTTCTGAAGCCCACTGAGATACCATAATGAGTTTAGTTGGGTACTTACGTTGTTGAGTGCCCAGAGTTGGAGCCCAGTGAGTTTTTGTTTGCAAAGGTACCTGCCACGTCACGCCAGGAGGACACTCTTTTTTGTGTATTATTGCTTTTAATTGCATGATGCTTGTGGTAATTACTAGTGTGCAAAGCCCACTGAGCTACCACTGCCCACTGAGATACCAGAAGGAGCTTAGCTGGGTTCTTAGTTTGTTGAGTGCCAAGAGAGGGAGCCCAGTGAGTTTTTCTGCAAGGTACATTTGTGTTCCTGCACAAACTGTAGCAAGTGCTTGCAGAGCTAGTGGTGAACCTGAAGGAACTCAGAAGGTTGGCTGAAGGAGCCCAGCTCAGGTCCCTTTAGCTCACCTCGACCCCAGTGGGGGGAGTGGGTCTATTAATCTTACCATTACTTGATCTCAAAAGGCTTTGGGGGGCCCTGTTGGGTCCTGGCAATACCGCTAAACTCAACTTCATTTGGAGGATGTATCAGTCCTAAGACTCGTCTTCCCCCTCCAAACAAGCAAAGGGCCTCTCGTAGAGGTCAGTGGTCTCACTCACTCTAGAAACCTTCCTCACCCTCCAAAAATATGTAACTCTCCATTGATTTTAATGGGATCACACACCAAAGAAGCCCACCCTCCTTGGAAGCCCACAAGGTTGAGAAGTATGCTTGGCAGAACCTCATTGGAGTGCCCACAAAAGTTCATCTAGGTGCCAGCAGGAGATCCATTATGTGCCCGCAGGTCCTTCGTTGGATGCCTGCAGCTGCTGAGTGAAGCACCTGAAGAGCTCCAATGGGTGACTGGACATGTTCAGACATTTACCAAGAATTATCCCATCCTCTAAAGTACCCTGAGGGCACAATGGGCGTCTGTGCCTGATTTTGCAATCCCAGGACACCTTGATATTACAGAAGGGGTGTGCAGTCTCTAAATGTGCAATGGCTCAATCCCATGTGGGCTTGCCCAAATTTACAGATGAGTGCAGCCCCAGGGAAATAAGGGAACTTTTGCCCAGGAACCTGCATCACATTACAGACAAGGTGCAGGGGCAAAGAAGCTGTCAGGAGGCGGCGCACTAATCGTGCATTTCTTTATAAGAGGGCGCAGTCAGCAAGTGCCCCTTGGAGGTGTTGACACGAAGGTCTCAGGGCCAAGGCGTACACTGCAACTCTGCGAATCCACCACCTGCAGTGTAAGGTGGGCCACCAATTTCAAACAGTAAGAGCTGTATAACAGGTAGATGAATTGTCCAACCGTGCACTGCGGCCCACATTTCGCTGTGTACGCTGGTGGAGACCGGGACACTGTACCTTATTACTGTAAATGCACTGGTTCTACTGCAGGCATGAACGTGCGCCTTTACTAATAATAGCACATTTAGTGAAAGGCGAGCCAAGTGTTCGATGTTGCCCATCCGGAGGCAGCAGGCCAGTCTCACATTTGAAGCGGTGGCATGGATCCCCTTGCAGGTAGGTGCAATGAGTAACTTCCCCCGCATGCTTGGGGGGGGGGGGGGTCCTTGATGACCCCATACCCACCCCTAGGGGTCGCACTTAAGCCCTTTATGTGCTCCCCTTCTCAGCCTCTGCACCTGCATTTATAGTATAAAGGTGAGCACAGCCACATTATTCCTTCATTTGCATGCAGTGATTAGGGTCGGGGCTATCTCAGACGCTTTCTGTACTTGCATTACTTATCCCGAATTTAGGAAGCATCCCCTCACCTTTGGAGGTTGACACTATTCTCTTTTTTCCTCTTTTTCAACCTCTTTAATTGCCACCCTCACCGCCGTCAGGAGAACTTATTTTGAGAATTTGTGTTTATAATTTGACGTTTGTGGTCATCACAAGCATGCAAAGCTGGTACCTGGTACGAAAGAGGACAGGTATCGCTATATTCGTCGTGATGCTGCCCTCTGCCGGTCACAGTCAGGCAAAACAAAATGTTAGAACAGTTCTGTATACTTTATTGCAACTCGCCCATAAACATTTCCCCCTACTGTTTCTCGGGATGAGATCACTTTCGTATACATATTTGTACACAGGCATACTTGTTATTTTACATTTTTGTTTGGTATTATTTCGTCATGATGAAACACTCGGTTACTTATTTCTCTTGTCAAAAGTATTATTTCGGTGTCCACATGTATATCTGTATTTGTTTATTGAACACATTAGGACCTTGTATAGATGAACGGGGGGGGGGGGGGGGGGGGAGCACGGAGAAGAGGGGTATGTGCACACAGGCCATCGCAACTGCCATGGTTTTTAGATGATAACTGTCATGCTACTGCCTTCTAACACTCACGCATCACAAACACCCACCCCTCCGCTAATTTCGTCTATCCTGGGTTTTTGTAGCACCTCACACTGAGCGCTACCACATTCTCGTGGACAGACTGTCCAGCTTTGGGATCACTCACAGAGCTCTCTCCCGACGAACATCCTGTCCTTTGAATGCCTTCTTTTCTGAACCCAGATCTTTCCCCCACGCCCCTCCGTTAGTGGTGCCCCAAGGGTTGGCAGTGAGACTAGCATTATTCATATTCTCCCTGATATCCCAGTGCTAAGAGACGCCTCGTGGTAGTGCACGCATTAGACATTCACTCATTCATTCACTCTCTCCACATTTGGCTTTCCATACCATCTTTACCCCCAAGAACATCAAAGTCGTTTCTCCTCCACAAGGACTTCCGGTCTTGCGAACTAAGACCGTTGGGGTCATTTAAGGTCAGGTGGAGGACCGGCTTCCAGATTTAGAGATGGAGATCTGCCTAGGGAGATCTCTAAGGCCTTCAGTGCAGCTGCCATTGCAGCAGTCCCATTCAATACAAAGAGAAGACGTTTGCTGAGCGACTACCAGGTTTGTAGTGCCCAGTCGGCTAAGCATTTTGTTTTTCAAAAACAAAATCCAAAAGACAGGTTCCTTTAGAAAAACAAAAGTCAATGGTACTGAGGTGTACGGAGTGTTCTCCTTGCATTGCCCCTGACCCAGGAACAGTGCTCAGTGCTTTAGTGAATGACGGACCAGCTATTACAGCCACGAGCCTGCTTTTTACCGAGGTAGCGGACCAGCCTCGCATTTAAAGTAGGGTACAGACCCCTCTGCTGGTGGCTGTAAGGATTATCTGCACCTGCCTGTAGGAGAGTGCTTAGAGGTCCCTAGGGCCCCCATAACCGCCTCCAGAGGGGTGCCCTTGAAGAAGTGCACGGACGATTATCCTCCTCAATCTCTCTGCATCAGCATTTGTAATTTGGAGCCGGTACAAAGGCAAAGGATTCCCTGATTTGTATGGAGTGGGAGCATCACAGATGCTTCCTGTACCTGCATTGCCTTCTCTGGCCCCATGGAAGCATTTCCTTGCACCTGGAGAGGTTGGCACCATTCAGTTGCAGCAGAAGGAGAACAGGCTGGAAGAAAAGGGGTACACTAAGTTTCCGCTTGCTCTATCTCTTTACCTGTCACGTCACCCCAGGAGGACAGTATTTTTTGTGTATTTTTGCTTTTAATTGCATGATGTTTGTGATCATCACTAGTGTGCAAAGCAGTGGCAGACGGTTATTTTAACAGGGAGAGGGGGGACGGGTTACTCACACACACATACATACTCACACCTATGCATTCACACACGTGCGCACACACACATCCATTCACAACACACTCCCAAATACTCATATGTACAAGCACACACACACGTTCTGCCTTGGATGCTCCCAGAGGGTTGGGAAGGTTGCCCTGTCTCAATGACCGACCTTAGGTCAGCCAATAAGATGAGGCAGCAGTAAGCACCTCATCAAAGTGTGGGATCGAGTCAGTGAGAGATGATGACCCCACCCCACTCTGTGATAAAAAATGCCAGTGATTCACACTTGGTCCTTGGCACTTCAGAGCTTCAAACTGAAGCACCCCGGTCTGAGGCAATCAGTGATGCTCCCCTTCGTCACGAGGAGGGTGGTCTCGAGGTGCTTTGCCAGGCTGAAGCAGTCATGCCAATAGGAGCTGTGACATCTTCAGCCTGGCAAACTTCAGCTCAGACAGCCGGGAGCTGGTGCATTCAGTGCATGTCTCGCTCATGGCTGCTTGACCTGAAAATATAGAGTGTCTGTCAGACTGACCTATGCTCAGCCTGACAGCCACTCTCTTTGTAAGGGAGCTGGGGGGTGTGGCCCCTCAGCTCATGCGGACGAGGTGCAACTGAGGCAAGGCAGCACCTGGTACAAGACCCAATTGCTATAGGCTTGTTGGGGATGATGCAGCCCTCTTCTGGTCGCCTCTAGGCAAAGCAAACCAAGTCTTAAGAGATTTCTGTATACATTATCGGACCTCGCCTGTAAAAATATGCTCTACTGTTTCTTCAAACTAAATTATTTCCGCATATTCAGATTTGTACATAGACCTAGTACACAGTATACATTAAATTGCTTCCAGCATTTTTTTGTCATGATGTAGCACGTAGCTACTTATTATTCCCGTCAAAAGTATATTTGGTGTCCACACATGATTATTTTATTTGTTTATAGAAGGTCGTCGAAAAGTCAACGTCCCCCAAAACAGATCACGTTTACACCCTGCGTTGAGGTCAGTAGTTTATCTCCCTGCCCAGACCACCATGCGTCGGGTGAAGTTCCCTGCCTTGGAAAGCTAGTGAGGGTCACCCAGCCCTAATTAGGGCAGGGTGACCGTCATAGTGACCTGATGAAGTGTCCTCGTGGCCCTGTGCCTAGCTAAGGCTCCATCATTGTAACGGCACTGTCCAACCATTTTAAATTAGACCTGGAACAGCAAGTTTGGTGGACACTGTATTCGCCATTTTTAGGCAGATGCCAAGCATCCACCGACCTTTATATGACCCCTTAAGTTCCTCTGTGAGTGTTGTTCCGCAAGGTCTAAAGCTCAACACATTAGGCTAGGGATAGTGCGCCTGCCAGACTCCATGGCATTCAGAAATGATCGTGCACCATCGCCTTTCCACCTGGTGCCATCACCTTCTCCTGCTCTGCAAGGAACAAGTTATGTTTGACAGCAAATTGTCACCCACCCGATTCAGTAAACCTCTGCATCCAAAAGATTCAGCAATATATCAATCTCCAAACCACTAATACTGTACTCAACCCCTTCGCCATCACAAATCGCGCTCACTGCACTCTTCACTCCGAGCTCATGACAAGTTCTGTACGTTTTTCACACTGATGTTGTACAACTGCCGACGATCCACCACACCGTGGCTAATGAACACAAAGTGTGGTCATACGTACCACCACCCCCACTTCACCCTCCTCACTGTAGTTGTCAAATCAGTCCACAGCAGTGGTGGCCCGCAATTAGGGCATGGGGGGAGCACACGATGCGCAAACACACACACATTCACATCACACACGTGCATCACACACTCACATAAAAACATACATCCATACATATTGCATGCACCAAACATTAAATAAAAACATAACATACAACATGGCTACCCCACTGACTGGCTCAATTTAAATCTTTACCAACTGCTATGTTTTCCTCTCAAGATCCAATCTGTGAACCCCACAATGGATTCAAAGCTGCTGCGAAAGGCCACCAGCTTCTACTGCTACATTATACCTGTAGCATCATCAATATAAGACTTTCAGAGTTTTAATCTCAAATCTTGTCAAAAGGATGCTTGCTCCTCGAGAGGAAGCATACGCCCTGCTACAATGCCCTACCTCCGAGACTTGGGATGTCTGGGGCCCTTTTCAATTGTATTTACTCGTACCTGACATCCCCGCCGCTATCGCTGTGATGGAGGTTCAATGACCACGTAGTTCCTTGATGCCCACAGAATTTTGCCTGCCCCGTTCATGTATAATTCTTTCTCATTCTTAGACACTCTGTGCATTTATGGTCTATATCTCTTCCTCTATTTCCAGGTGGTCATTTTCTGTCCACCTCTGTTCCATTTCCAAGATATGTGACTGGGTACTCATGAGCCTGGGGTTGTGTTGTGACACACGCCCTTTTGTTGAGATTTTCACATGTGCCTTCCTTCATGCTTCACCGCTTGTACGGTTTGCACATGACGGATTATTATAATAAAAAAATAATAAAAAGGGCGTTTGATCCGTACATGCAAAATAAATACCGCAGCTAATAAAAAAGGGGTAGTACGTGAGGCCAGTGTTTATTTCATCATATCTGAGGGACTTTGAGGTTGCTTCATCCCCTTCAAGTGTGGATCATTGAGGACGTCACCTGTTGGGAGAACATTTTCCTGAGTGGGACGTCGCCGGTGGTGTGCAGAACTTGACATCTCTCCTCCTCATCGTAGTCCTTGTGCAGTGAGAAGGAGCCCACCTCTCTGTGTAAGAGTGGGACGAGGAAGATTAGGGCTAGAGTAATGGACATCACTAGTGAGTAATACAAGTGTTTCCCAGCAGCTCAGCGGAAAAGAACCATTGCTGTCCTCGTTTAAGTTCCGCCTGCAGGAACTCCGAGCGCCTTGAGAGTCTATTACTGATGACCGGTCAGTGTCCCCAGTACAAGCTGGGCACGAAAAGCCTGTCAGAGCAACATTTGGGGTTTACAGCAGAGCTTGTTCTGAGCCCTATAGCAATTCATTTTGCATACACGGATTTTAAGAGGGACAAACAGTATAGGATTTTAATTCTTCAAATGCTAAATGTGACTAGCTTGTGAGATAGCCGAAAGAGCTAATGCACCTGTTGAGCAGTCCTATGTTCACCCTGCAAGTCATAAATCTAACTCTTCCAAGGAAGCGCAGATGTATGGTCTTTGCTGATGGATGAAAGAGTGAAATTCAGCTCAGAAATACCGAGGAAAAATATTTAATGCACAAAATCATAATGTTGTGAGAGAAATGACTGCACAACTCGGCAACACAGTGCTGGGTTGGAGAGAGCCCTTCTGCGCCTGTGTGTTTAGCCGGCCCGAGACTGCTGCCCAAACATACATGCGCACAGAGGGGAGTGCTCTGTGCACTCCCCTCACTGCTAGTTACCCCATGGCCTGGCCCTGCCCCTTTAGAAATAAAAGGATAATAAACACTGTTTATTATCCTTTTATTTTGTAAGGTTTGCAGCTCCTGCTGCTGCTGGCGGGGGACGAGGCTGCTCCGCCCATGCGGAGGAACCGCCCCTGGTTGTTTCAAGCTACAAAGCAAAAATCATGAAAGTGACCATAATTCTCTGTCTATTTAAATTAATCTATTTTAGAGGGAATTCGACTTAATGGCCCCTCCTCTGCTTTCCTACATAGTACTGGCCAGTGCGTGATTTGCCAGTGCACATGCTTTTCACTTGGCTACTGGGAGAGGAGGGTGTGGGGACTGTAGAAAAGAGGGACATTCTACCAAATGAGTAACTAGACTCATGAATTATTGCAGAATTTGCTAGCATCAAATATTCAACAGACAGCCACGTAACTAAATTAGGCGTGTTTCGTGCAAGACAAGGAATATGCATCTTTGACAAGTTTTACATGAAATACAGTCCCACAAGAGCACATTCTATCAAATTTGCAAAGAAAGCATAAAAAAACCCTTATCATACAAAAGAAAAAGCGATGTACCTTGCAGGTTTGTGCGCTTATGCTAAGAAACTACTGAAGCATAAAAAGGAAATGGGCAGAGACACACTTTCAATTGATGCCGGCACACAGACCGCCATGCATCACCTGTGGTAATAGTGATTTAAATTAGTTCCCTCATATGCCTTATGAGGATAATTGTAACTTATATCTAGCACTAAGACCAGGGATTTAAATGCTGCTGTGGGCTTCAATTTTAGCAACACAAAAGGATGATGGACGGAGTGCTGAAACATTTCAAACACTCACCCCCAGTCACAGATCTTGGTTTATTCCATTGTTTTTTCGCTCACCATGCCATTCCAGTTTGGACCCAGCAATATGCAAATCAGTCTTGAACCTGGATGCTCCTTTCTGGGTCAGAGAGGACCTGGCTTGGAGGATCGGGCTGGGCTGCTCCCATGGGGAACAAGGTCCAGACTGATTTGCATATGGCTGGGTCCAAACTGTGGTGGCGTGGTGGGCAAAAAAACGATGAATTAAACCGAGATCTTTGTGCCTAAGGGTGAACGTTTGCATTGTTCAGCATTCTGCCATCATCTGTTCTTTTTGCTTTTGTCCCTGTAAGTGGGAAGCTTATGCCCAGACGTGGGTCCTGTGCTCACAGTGCCACTGCATTCAAGTTAGCCTGGCTGATGAGGGGTGATACCCCGAAACTAGTCCCAGGATGTTTGTTTCCAGTCCAGGGAGGACCTACATTTGGCAGATCTGGCTGGGCTGTTCCCATGGGGAACAGGGTCCACACTCATTTGTATGTAGCTTTGTGACTGGGGTGAATGTTTGCATTGTTCATCATTCCACCCATCATCTGTTATTTTTGTTTTTGTCACCCTAAGTGGAAAGGGTGTGCCCAGATGTGGGTCCCGTGCTCACTACACCACTGAGTTCAAGCTAGCCTGGCTGATGAAGGGTGATACCCAAAAACCGGTCCCAGAATGCTTGTTTCCAGTCCAGGGAGGGCCTGGCTTAACAGATTGGGCTGGACTGTTCCCATGGGGAACAGGGTCCAGACTGATTTGCATATGCCTGGGACCAAACTTGGATGGCGTGGTGTGCAAAAAAAAAATTGACTAAACCCAGATCTTTGTGACTTGGGGTGAATGTTTGCATTGTTCAGCATTCCGTCCATCATCTGTTCTTTTTGCTGTGGACTCAAAGCAGTGAGCCTGGAGAGTGGGAGCAACAATAATCTTATGGAAAATCTCAACTTTTAGGCCTCTTTATTGTCTTCAATTGATTGATCAATCCTAAAGCTAGGTGCCAGCACCTCAGGCATTTGGAGAGTGGATTAATCATGGAATCATGGTGTATATGAAGCAAGTTCAAAACAAACCCCAACAAACAACATCTCACTACTATGCTAGGATTGTTAGTCAAAGAAGGATTATTCAATGAATTGACCTCCGAGTGTGATGAGA
Source organism: Pleurodeles waltl (assembly GCF_031143425.1). Classification (NCBI taxonomy): domain Eukaryota; kingdom Metazoa; phylum Chordata; class Amphibia; order Caudata; family Salamandridae; genus Pleurodeles; species Pleurodeles waltl. Next base: position 766,867,962 of record NC_090442.1, read on the forward strand.
ACAGCATTAAAACTATAACCCACACATGGTTAAAAAACAGAGAGTGACAATGCACAGTGCTTAAACACTGGACCTCCTGGATAACCGTGCTGTGTGTAAGGATGCCCTGCCTGCCCGAGTGTCCGTAGACTTCCTTAAGTCATTGGAGGGCACAGATCGGTCTCTCATTTGGACCAAACTTCTTAAACGTGGTGCCCCACAAAGGCGAGTGAGTGTTATAAGCAGGTATTCCTTCAGGTCACTTGTTCCCCATTTTATTATCAGACGAGGTTGTGGTTTGGCTCCCAGATGAAGCCATTGATTTGTATAAAGGTTCAGTTTGGCATTGCCTGACATGTCTTGGAGAGTCTCTGCCTAAGGTACTTGCATGTGATTTGGGGTTTATTTCGAGCTGAATAAACTCTTTACATATTGTGGTAAGTTGGCAATCAACAAACTCTTTCTACTAAGGCTACTCATCGTATATATTGTTTACTTTTTTTTTACTCTATGATCTTCTATGATCTGTTTAGGGACTTACTTAAGAGACGGATCTTACTGCGTATAAGATAGTGTTGCTCACCTACTCTAGAAGCAGTGTGCCGTGGTCGGGTACCCAAAAACAAATGCATATGCCAGCTATAGAAGCTTTAAGGCACATTTTGTTTTATTGTTATTAACTAGAATTCTTATGTCTGTTGATATATGATTGAGCATTGTAAGGTTACTAATGATTGTGATGTTTTAACTATGGATGTGCCTCATTCACTTGTAACATTTTGCAATTTTTCTAATTTTTTTATGTAAAACGTTCTAAATACATTCGAAGTTAAAGGCTATGTGCTTTTTATGTAAGAGCTCTGAAAAAAATATAAACATAATTTAAAAAGGTGCGGCATCAGCACTGCATATATTAGGTAAGATGCTATACCTATGAATTCAGAGCATGTGATATATTGTTTAATGTTATTGCATTATATGCTGTTTTTTTAATGATAATTCAGTAGGTATCTGGCCACGTTGAGGAAAGTTATGTGCAAAGTGCACATCATACGTTTGAATATGGCCTTTTATCCTGTCAGAACTGTCAGGTGGTTGACATCAAAACCAGTCACTTACAGTGCTATGCTGTTATCAGTATATGTGTGAAGATACTACACAATGGTTGCAGTCCAAATGTGTTTGTTTAGGCAATTCCTTTTTAAAACATACAAAAAAGGAAAACATGAATCTTTATTAAAAGAACCATTCACCGTGAATAGGTATGTTTTCACATTTTACACGTTAAAATTCGGTTTCTTAATAGTTCTAGTAAATAAAAAATAAAATGGCCAAGACAAATTGCAGCGACTAGAAATCACATTTGCACTATGAGCCAAGTATCAGCCTGAACATCAAATGTACAATATTTAGCACAAAGAGAGCAGAGATGCTAAAAACCAAGAAGATTAAACTTTACATTTCTGTGACACATACATTTACCTTCATTAGCTATAATTGACTTTTCCAATCCAGAACTCTCCTCACGTGTGAAAATCCTTTAGCCTCAGAAGGTCAGGCAGAGACCTTCCACGTGGGAGAAAACCTCGCTGGCACCCAACTAGCTCCCTCTTAATGAGACCGATATTTCATAAGCAAAGAAGACCTTTTCCTGACTGTTACTTAGGGAATCGGTAGATTTTTATAACACTGCTTTGACAGGTAGCTTGCGAAGGTCAGAGTCCAAAATGCCATCTACGTGTACATTTTCAAGGTGGTAAAGACATTGTATGCAGTGATGTTGTGCCTTTCGGTTTTCTAAATGCCTTTCCTTCACAACAGGTTGTCATATCCCGCTGTGCAAAAAATAGACCGATGGTTTAATTACTAGGTTAAACGGTACAGGTTGCCAATAAAAAAAAGAAACGTATCTATTCATCGCACTGAACGTTTTCGAACTATTATTTTCCTCGCCATATATTGTGTATGTTTTATCATACCGTTTCATATAGTAGGTAACTCTGGGGAGGGGATATGTCTAAATTCTGCCATTTTTATAAACGCGTGAGATATATTTTATTTAGCCCAGGATCACACAGAGTGGTGAAATAGGGATTGCACCCCAGAATTTACTCTAGGCACAGGCAGCTGTTAGTAGTGTGGTAGAGTTTCCCTACTCTTTACCTACGTGGTAGAGTCCGGGACACCTCACAATGTTCATTATGACGCAGCCTCTGCTCACGCAGCCCCGCGCGGCTCCGGTAACTGGACACCCGGCGGGGTTGTCAGGCTGTGGCCGCTGCTGCCGCGGGCGGTGACAGTGCCCCTTCCGCCCGTCTCCTGCATAATGTACGAGGCATTCGAGAAGCCACCGCGGGAAAAGCAGCTCACAGAAGAGGAAAAGAAAGCACTTTCTCTATCGAGGCCGGAATTCGCTAGGAGGCTTTGGCGACCTTGCTACAGGTGCGTCTGGAGGAGCGTTGACTACGAGGTGAGTAGCAGTGTCGCCGGTCGGGTGCATGCTCAATTTCTGTCAATGCGTTTATTCGGATTCCGCTAGGACTGGGTGATGCCGTTAGGAGGCTATGGCACGTGGCTGCAAAGTTTTCATGCAGCTTATGTATTCCTGTGTTTGCAAGGTGTTTTTGACATAGTGACATGTCTCGTGCACATAACAGGCATGGGCCTTGTAGCAGTGGCTATGTGACGACCGATTAATCATTCACGTTATTTTCACATTACCATAAATGAGGATTCTGACTGATCGGCATTCCCTTTGCTCAGACTGAGGTATTTCACAAGTGAATATTTCCCAATTGCTTTAAATTGTCTTTAGAGAAAACATTTGGATCTATAAGCATTATTGTATCGTATTCGCTCTGTGAAGTTAATTTTACATTAAGATCGTAGCTCTAGTCAAGACCTTTTGCTCCCGGGACAAGGAGTTGAAACTCTTACCTGCTGCCTTTGAAGAAGCATTATGAATTGGTAAGTCAGGTCGGTGGTGAGCTCCTGTCATGCATAGCTGCCAAAAGTAACCCTATCCCCTTCATCATATGATATCGCGAACTAGCAGTAGCCTTATAGCAACCAGGCTATTGCATACTAGGACTTGTAGTTTTTTTAATATCAGGTCTGTTTACTAAACAGCCCATATACTTGCTGAAAGTGTTAGTGAACCTTAAGGCCAAGAAGCAGTTAAAGGTACAGCAGAAGCTGCTAAGCACTTTTTAAAAACAACCCCATGTCAAGCATCATTATCGCCAATGCCTTGTGAGAGCAGGGAATCTTTAAATGTTTATACCCATAAAGACACCTCAATAACACGCTCACGAGTAGATCGATCAGGCCGGTGTTAAACCTCAATTTCACGAGGCAACGTGTCCCAAGATAAGGTAAAAAACAACTTATCAAAAATACAGTCAATTAAGGAAGAGGAAACTGAATACATGAGTTCCAGGGCGGAATTAAAAAATGTAGAAAGATGTGTTAGAAAAATTCAAAGGTACAATTTAGAAGTTGTAAAGTGGAGATGAATGAAGGCACTCAACAATAGGGCAAATCAAAATAATGGGCAAAATCAAGACTATTCTAACTCCTAATGAGCAGCACAATCAGTAAGAAATCAGCCATTATTCCTATTAGCATCAGAAAGGTCCCTCAGAAGTTATAGCTCATCCTCAACTTTGCGGGTTTATATAGAAAAGCTTCTCATAGAACAGAAAACTGTAGATTCATCATGGAGTGAGCAAAATAATACAATTCAATACAAAAGAGAGCACAGAAGAAATAAATATTGTGTTGCCTAACCACTTAAATACTATACCACTACATGAATATTGATTCAGAGCCACCTAGTGTAATGTCATCCAGACCTGGCTAAACAAACTGGTTGCAAAACAACAGTAAACGTTTGTGAATGAATGCAATACAGCAAGCAGGCAGAAGAAACTGTGAAAAGTTGAAACATTACTGATCAATGTGTGAAAAATTGGGTTGTTGGTTAAGTGGGGTGGAAACCCTGCTCAAGTAAGAGCCACAGTCCATGCCAGGGTGAACCAGTAAAGTCACTAAATTACCCTGTGCTTAACCCTCTGATAGATTGGCACACAAACAGTCAGACTTAACCTAGAGATAACATGTAAAGTATTTATGCAGCACACAAACAGTAATAAAGTTAAAACACCACACAAAATATCCCACATCAATTTAGAAAAACAGAATACATTTTAATACATTTTTGACACCAAAAGAACAAAAGTCCAATCAATAGAAGCAAAGATATTCATTTTTAAAGTTTAAAGTAAAAGCCAGCGCCTAAAAGATCAAAGTGCCAACTGAAGGCATCTAGTCATGCGAGACTGGGTCAAAGTCTAAAACTATGGACGACCGCGATCGAGCATGGGTCAGATGCAAGAAGTGTATTGGGTCCGGTCGGTGCTGACCTTCAGACTTAGAAGAAATGTAATGGAAAAACATCTGAGAAGGTAAAGTTCAGCAGGGCAAGGCTGCAGGCGGTGTCTGAGGAATGGGAATTATGCATGGGGAGCTGCTGGATGAAGTCACAATTAAGATTTCTATGTTTAGACTTAGCCTCTGTTTTTGGAAGTCTGGAATCACCAGCAGGACGAAGGCTACATGGCTACAAAGGCTACATGAAGCCGAATTCTCTTTCTGTGAAGGACCGCTATTTTTCCATATAAAAACCTATTGGCCTGGAGTCAAGTCTTTGAGTGTGTGTCTCATTTATTGCCTGTGTGTGTACAACAAATGCTTAGCACTACCCTCTGATAAGCCTACTGCTCGACCACACTACCACAAAATAGAGCATTAGTATTATCCAATTTTGCCACTATCAACCTCTAAGAGGAATCCTTGGACTCTGTGCACACTATCTCTCACTTTCAGATAGTATATACAGAGCCAACTTCCTACATTGGTGGATCAGCGGTGGGGTCGAAGACTTTGCATTTGCTGGACTACTCAGCCAATACCTGATCAACAACAAAATTCCAAAAATTCTCATTAGAAATAGATTTTTTTGCAATTTGACTGTTTTTTCTAAATGTTTAAAAGTCCTGCTAGAGCCTTGTGTAAGTCCCTGTTAGCAATTCTTCTGAAGTTTAAACGTTTGTAAAAGTTAGGATTTAAGTTCTAGAAGTAGTTTTTAGATTCTTAAAAAGTAATCCCAACTTTTAGAGTGATAATGAGTCAAACAAATGAGAGAGTGATGGAACTCAACCTCACACCTTCCCTGCATCTAGGGATGTCAGAGTTAAGGTCTCTCTGTAAGATAAAAAAGATAAAAACTGGGTCCAACCCTACCAATGCAAAGCTCCAGGAGCTCTTGGCAGAGTTTGCAAGGGTGCGCCCCTCTGATTTGGAGGATACTCCTTCAGATGGGGAAATTAGTGAACAGGAGGAAGAACTCCCCCCTCCTGTACTAAATAGGGAGGACTGGGCTCCTAGAACCCTGTCCCCAAAAATCATAGAGATCCTGGTTCTTCCACAGGGGAGTCCAGTACCTCTGTGAGCATTGATGACAGCCTCAATGAAGAGGACATCCTGTTAGCCAGGATGGCCAAGAGATTGGCTTTGGAGAAGCATCTCCTAGCCATAGAAAGGGAAAAAAAGAAATGGGTTTTACTCTCATAAATGGTGGCAGCAACGTAAATAGGGTCAGAGAGAATACTGACATCCTAAAAATCCCCAAAGGGATTGTAACCAAATATGAAGAAGGTGATAACATCACCAAGTGGTTCACAGCTTTTGAGGGGGCTTGTGCAACTAGAAAAAGAAGCAGATCTCACTGGGAAGCTATCCTTTGGGAAATGTTCACTGGAAAGTGTAGGGATAGACTCCTCACACTCTCTGGTAAAGATGCAGAATCTTATGACCTAATGAAGGCTACCCTGATTGAGGGTTTTGGATTCTCAATTGAGGAGTACAGGATTAGATTCAGGGGGGCTCATAAATCCTCGAGCCAGACCTGGGTTGATTTTGTTGACTTCTCAGTCAAAACACTGGATGGTTGGATAACTGGTTGTGGTGTAAGTGATTATAATGGGCTGTATAGTTTATTTACGAAAGAACATCTGTTAAGTAAATGCTTCAATGACAAACTGCATCAACATCTGGTAGACCTAGGTCCAATTTCTCCCCAAGAATTGGGAAAGAAGGCTGACCACTGGGTCAAGACTAGGGTGACCAAGACTTCCACAGGGGGTGAACAAAAGAAAGGTGTCACAAAGCCTCCCCAGGGGAAGGGTGCTGAGACATCCAAGAACAAAAACAAAGAGTCTTCCACAGGGCCCCAAAAACCTGCTCAGGAGGGTGGGCCCGAACCTCTTCACAGTCCACAAGTGGGTATAAGGGTAAAAACTTTGATCCCAAGAAGGCCTGGTGTAACAACTGTAGACAGCATGGACACCAAACTGGAGACAAGCCCTGTCCAAAGAAAAGTCCCAAAACAACTACAACTCCAGTTAATACTGGAATAGCCAGTCTCCAGGTGGGATCAACAGTGTGCCCAGAGCAAATCAGGGTCCACACTGAAGCTACTTTAGTCTCAGAGGGTAGGGTGGATTTAGCCACACTTGCTGCCTGGCTGCCTAGCATACAAAAATACAGGTAGCAGCTCTTGATAAATGGGAGTAGAGTAGAAGCCCTGAGGGATACAGGTGCCAGTGTCACCATGGTGACAGACAAACTGGTTTCCCCAGGACAGTACATGGATGGACAGACATATCCAGTCACAAATGCTGACAATCAAACTGAAGTACATCCCATAGCAATGGTAACTTTAGAATGAGGAGGGGTCTCTGGCCTGAAACAGGTGGTATTCTCCTCTGCAATCCCAGTAGAATGTCTGCTAGGGAATGATCTGGAGTCCTCAGCATGGGCTGAGGTAGAGCTCAAGACCTATGCAGCCATGCTGGGCACCCCTGAACTGGGGTGTGTTAAGACTAGAGCACAATGTAGAGCACAGGGTGAAACGGAAGTGTTGGAGTCTGGAATAATGGCCCAACCTTCCAAGAGGAAAGGGAAGAAGACTGGGGGACCAGCTTATTCAAAGCAAAAGAATCAGAACCTCTCTTTTCAGGAAGATGTTCTTTCTCCTGAGGGAACTGAGTCCATGGAGCTGGAACCCTACCAGGTAGAGCTGTTGGGCCCAGAGGGACCCTCAAGGGAACAGCTGTGTCAGGGACAAAAGAGTGGTCCCACTCTTGAAGGCCTAAGACAACAAGCAGCTGAGCAAGAAAAAGGTAATGTTAGTGTAACCCACAGGGTCTATTGGGAAGATGGACTCCTTTACACTGAGGCAAGAGATCCCAAACCTGGTGCCACTAGGAGAGTGGTAGTGCCTCGGGAGATTAGGGGGCTCATTCTAACCTTAGCCCATGACATTCCCCTTGCTGGGCATTTGGGACAAACCAAGATTTGGGAGAGATTAGTCCACCATTTCTATTGGCTCAATATGTCCCAGAAGGTTAAGGAGCTTTGCAGCTCCTGTGTCACCTGTCAAGCCAGTGTTAAGACAGGTGGCCATCCAAATGCCCCCCTCATTCCACTTCCAGTGGTGGGGGTCCCCTTAGAGAGAGTGGGAGTAGACATAGTGGGTCCAATGGAACCTCCCACAGCATCAGGAAACCAATATATACTGGTGGTAGTGGATCATGATACCAGGTACCCTGAGACAATTCCCCTTGTAGCAAAAGCACTCATAGGTATTTTTACCAGAGTGGGATTTCCTAAGGAGGTGGTTTCTGACAGAGGTACCAACTTCATGTCAGCTCACCTAAAGCACATGTGGAATAAGTGTGGGTGACTTATAAGTTCACCAGACCATACCATCCACAAACCAATGGTCTTGTAGAAAGGTTTAACAAGACATTGAAGGGCATGATCATGGGGCTCCCTGAAAAACTCAAAAGGAGATGGGATGTCCTCTTGCCATGCCTGCTTTTCACCTACAAAGAGGTGCCACAGAAGGGAGTAGGGTTTTCCACCTCTGAGCTTCTGTTTGGCCATCCTGTAAGGGGACCACTGGCACTTGTGAAAGAAGTCTGGGAGAGACATCTTCATGAGCCTAAGCAAGATGTAGTGGACTATGTACTAGGCCTCTGCTCTAGGATGGCAGAGTGCATGGAAAAGGCAAGCAAAAACCTTGAGGCCAGCCAACAACTCCAGAAGTTGTGGTATGACCAAAATGCTGCTATGGTTGAGTTTCAGCCAGGGCAGAAAGTCTGGCTTCTGGAGCCTGTGGCTCCCAGGGCACTTCAAGACAGATGGAGTGGACTTTACCCAGTGGTAAAGAAAAAGAGCCAGGTCACTTACTTAGTGGACCTGGGCACTAGCAGGACACCCAAGAGGGTGATCCATGTTAACCGCCTTACGCTCTACCATGACAGGGCAGATGTAAACATGCTGATGATGACTGATGAGGATCGGGAAGCAGAAAGTGAACCTCTCCCTGGCCTCCTCTCCACTGACCCTAAAGATGGCTCAGTAGATGGAGTTGTCTACTCAGACACCCTCTCTGGCCAACAGCAAGCTGACTGCAGGAAGGCCCTTGATCAGTTTGCTGAGCTCATTTCTTTGACCCCTGGTCAGACACACCTGTGTACTCATGGTGTGGACACACGAGACAGTTTACCTGTCAAGAATAACATAATCAGACAGTCTGACCAAGTCAAGGAAAACATCAAAGTGGAAGTCCACAAGATACTGGAATTGGGAGTGATAGAGCACTCTGACAGTCCCTGGGCTAGCCCAGTGGTCATGGCCCCCAAACCTCACACCAAAGATGGAAAGAGAGAGATGAGGTTTTGTGTGGACTACAGAGGGCTCAACTCTGTCACCAAGACAGATGCTCACCCCATACCAAGGGCAGATGAATTGATTGACAAATTAGGGTCAGCCAAATTCCTAAGTACCTTTGACTTGACAGCAGGGTACTAGCAAATCATAATGGCACCTGGAGCAAAAGAAAAGACAGCATTTGCTACACCTGATGGGCATTATCAGTTCACTGTTATGCCCTTTGGCTTAAAGACTGCCCCTGCCACCTTCCAAAGGTTGGTGAATCAAGTCCTTGCTGGCTTGGAGTCCTTTAGTGCAGCATATCTAGATTATATTGATGTCTTTAGCTCCAACTGGCAGGATCACCTGGTCCACCTGAAGAAGGTTTTGCAGGCCCTGCAAGCAGCAGGCCTCTGTATCAAGGCATCTACATGTCAGATAGGGCAGGGTACAGTGGTTTCCTTGGGACACCTTGTAGGTGGAGGCCAAGTTTAGCCACTCCAACCCAAGATCCAGACTATTCTGGACTCAGAAGCTCCAAAATCCCAGACTCAAGTCAAGGCATTCCTTGGCTTGACTGGCTACTACAGGAGGTTTGTGAAGGGATATGAATCCATAGTGACACCCCTCACAGAACTTACCTCCAAGAAAACGCCCAGAAAAGTTAACTGGACCTTGGACTGTCAAAAAGCCTTTGACACCCTGAAGCTATGTGCTCAGCACCAGTTTTGAAAGCTCTAGATTATTCAAAGCAGTTCATTGTGCAGACTGATGCCTCTGAGCATGGGATAGGAGCAGTTCTATCCCAAACCAATGATGATGGCCTTGACCAGCCTGTTGCTTTTATTAGCAGGAGGTTACTCCCAAGGGAGCAGCTTTGGAGTGCCATTGAGAGGGAGGCCTTTGCTGTGGTTTGGTCCCTGAAGAAGTTGAGACCATACCTGTTTGGTACTCACTTCACAGTGCGAACTGACCACAGACCTCTCAGATGGCTGATGCAAATGAAAGGAGAGAACCCTAAACTGTTGAGGCGGTTCATATCCCTACATGGAATGGACTTTGTAGTGGAACCAATGCAGATGGCCTTTCCATGTTCTTGCACTTAGAAAATGAAGACTCTCTTGAGAAAGGTTAGTCTCATCCTCTTTTGTTTGGGGTGGTTGTGTAGGAAAATGCCTCTCATGGTATGTTTACCCCCTAACCTTTTTCCTTTTGTTGATGCTAGTTATGATTGAAAGTGTGCCGGAACCCTGCTAACCAGGACCCAGCACCAGTGTTCTTTCTCTAAACTGTACCTTTGTTTCCACAATTGGCACAGTCCTGGCACACAGACAAGTCCCTTGTAACTGGTTCCCCTGGTACCAAGGGTCCTGTGGCCAGGGAAGGTCTCTAAGGGCTGCGGCATGTATTATGTCACCCTGGGGACCCCTCACTCAGCACATGCACACTGCCTCACAGCTTGTGTGTGCTGGTGGGGAGAAAATGACTAAGTCGACATGGCACTCCCCTCAGAGTACCATGCCCGCAACCCACTGCCTGTGTCATAGGTAAGTCATCCCTCTAGCAGGCCTTACAGCCCTAAGGCAGAGTGCACTATACCACATGTGAGGGCATAGTTGCATGAGCACTATGCCCCTACAGTGTCTAATCCAAATCTTAGACATTGTAAGTGCAGGGTAGCCATAAAGAGTATATGGTCTGGGAATTTGTCAAACAAGAACTCCACAGTTCCATAATGGCTACACTGAATTCTGGGAAGTTTGGTATCAAATTTCTCAGCACAATAAATCCACACTAATACCAGTGTGGGATTTATTGAAAAATGCACACAGAGGGCATCTTAGAGATGCCCCCTGTATACCAGTCCAATTCCTAGTGTTAGGCTGACCAGTTTCTGCAAGCCTACCACATCCAGACGGGATTCTGACCACATTGGGTGAGTGCCTTTGTTACTCTGTGGCCAGGAACTAAGCCTGTACTGGGTGGAGGTGCTTCTCACGTCCCCCTGCAGGAACTGTAACACCTGGCGCTGGGCCTCAAAGGCTCAACCCTGGTGTTACAGCATGCCAGGGCACTCCAGCTAGTGGAGATGCCCGCCCCTCCGGACACAGCCCCCACTTTTGGCAGCAAGTCCAGAGGAGATAATGAGAAAAACAAGGAGGAGTCCTCCACCAGTCAGGACAGCCCCTAAGGTGTCCTGAGCTGAGGTGACCCCTGCCTTAAGAAATCCTCCATCTTGTTTTGGAGCATTCCCCCAATAGGAATAGGGATGTGCCCCCCTCCCCTCAGGGAGGAGGCACAAAGAGGGTGTTGCCACCCTCCAAGACAGTAGCCATTGGCTACTGACCCCCAGACCTATACACACCCCTAAATTGTGTATTTAGGGGTGACCCTGAAGCCAGGAAATCAAATTTCTGCAACCTGAAGGACTGCTGACCTGAAAGCCCCTCAGAGACGACAGAGATGACAACTGACTTGGCCCCAACCCTACCGGCCTGTCTCTCAACTCAGAGAACTTGCACAGCTATGTTTCCAGTGGGACCAGCGACCTCCGAGGACTCAGAAGACTGACCTGCACCTAAGGGACAAAGTACTTCCCAAGGACAGGGGCTCTGTCCAAAACCAGCAACCAAGAAACCAGCTTTAAAGAGACTCCCGCCTCACTTCGGAAGCGTGAGTCTTCACACACTGCACCCGACGCCCCTGGCTCGAGTTCAGGAGAACCGACACCGCAGAAAGGACTTCCAGGCAACTCCAACGATGTGGACACCCTGAGTCAACCTCCCTGCACCCCCACAGTGATGCCTGCAGAGAGGATCCAGAGGCTCCCCCTGACCACGACTGCCTGGTAACAAAGGAACCCGACGCTTGGACAAAGCACTGCACCCGCAGCTTCCAAGACCGAGAGGAACCAACCAATGATGCAGGAGTGACCAGCAGGCGGCCCTCATCCTAGCCCAGACAGTGCCTGGTGCGGGAAGCCCCCCTGTGCCCTGCCTGCATCATCTGAGTGACCCCTGGGTCCCTCCATTGCTTTCAATGCAAAACCCAACACCTACTTTGCACACTACACCCAGCTGCCCCTGTGCCACTGAGAGTGTATTGTGTGTGCCTGTGGGAGCCCCCCCCCCAGTGCTCCACAAAACCACCCTGGTATGCTCCCCGAGGACACAGGTAATTACCTGCTAGCAGACTGGAACCGGAGCACCCCTGTCCTCCATAGGCGCCTATGCTATTTGGGCCCCACTTTGACCTCTGCACCTTACTGGCCCTGTGTTGCTGGTGTTGGGTGTTTGGGGTTGGCTTGAACCCCCAAAGGTGGACTGCCTATGCCCAGGAGACTAAACTTGTAAGTGCTTTACTTACCTGAGAAACTAACTAATACTTACCTCCCCAGGAACTGTTGATTTTTGCAGTGTCCACTTTTAAAATAGCTTATTGCCATTTTTGCCAAAACTGTGTACAATACTGTTTTAATTCAAAGTTCCAAACTCATCTGTTTGAAGCACCTCACAACTTATATACTTACCTAAATTATGAATCTTGGTTCTAAAATAAATTAAGAAAAGGATATTTTTCGATATAAAAACCTATTGGCCTGGAGTTAAGTCTTTGAGTGTGTATTTTCATTTATTGCCTGTGTGTGTACAATGAATACTTAACACTACCCTCTGATAAGCCTACTGCTCGACCACAGTACCACAAAATAGAGCATTATTATTATCTAATTTTGCCTCTATCAACCTCTAAGGGGAACCCATGGACTCTGTGCACACTATCTCTCCCTTTGAGATAGTATATACAGAGCCAACTTCCTACAGCAGTCCTCTAAGTATCCTTCCGCAGGCCCACCAAGTGAACTGAAGAGCGAGTCTGAGGGTCCAGTTTTTATAAGTTGGGCCTTCTTTGAAGTAGGAGAAGTTTTTAGAGATGTTCCTTTGAAGTGATTGGAGTTTCCTGACTCCTGCCCTGGCTTCAGCCAGGCTGCAGGCACAAGGGACTAGTGTGAAATCCTTTGTATGAAGACAGGGCGCAGCCTATTGACTTGTAAGTGGGGTTGTACCCAGCTCTTCCCCATCCTGCCAGTGATGGCCCATCCAGGAACACCTAATCCCTCTATTGTGTGGCTGTCTGAGAGGGATAAACAAAGTCCAACTGCCAACTAAACCCAGTTATGTGACCCAGGAACAGGCTGCAGGTACCAAATTGTTAGGGCAGGAATATGCCAAATTTTTAAAAGTGGCATTTTCAAAATTTTGACTTAAAATCCAATGTTCCCATTAAAGAGGATTTTAAATTACGAAGTCTCAGGCACCAAACATGAAAATCCTACCTGCTTCCAATCAAAAGTTAGCTCTTATTAAATGTAATAAAGCAACCCAATGTTATCCTATGGGAGAGGTGGTGAAAAAAAAATCGTTGAATATCTCACTGCCAGGACATGTAAAACTTAAACATACTTGTCCCACCTTTTAATTACAGTGCACCCTGCCCTATGGAATGTCGAGGGCCTACCTTTGGGGGACACATGCAAAAAAAAGGGAGATGAAGGCTAGGCAAGGGGGCCATTTTGGCAAGTTGAATTGGCACTTTAAAACAGAATTTGGGCTGCAATGAAAGACCTAGGACATGTTTCAAGGGGCTACTTAAATGGTTGTCAAAATCAGTGTTGCAGGCCCGCTAGCAGCTTTTAATTTACAGGCCCTGGGTGTAGGGTATACCAGTTTACTAGGGAATTATACGTAAATTAAATATGTCAATTAGGTATAGGCCAATTTTACCATATTTCAGGGAGTGTGCAGAAGCACTCTAGCCCTGGTTAGCAGTGGTAAAGTGCAAAGAGTGCTAAGGCCAGAAAAAACAATTAGAAAAAAAAATAGGAGGGTGAAGGCAAAAAGTTTCGGTGAAGACCACCCTCAGGCTGACAGGTCTAACACCATGTTAGAAAATCTTCTTCAAAAACAACATCATTCTTAAATAAGTAAACATGACCATGAATATGTGCAGCAGAAATAATAAACCATATATGTGCAGGGTGAGACATCCATTTTGGAGATGATGGCGTTGCAGCCTAGCTAAGGCCTAGTTAACATAAATCAAGAAAATATACTTTTACATGTCATAGCAACATTGTTTCAAAGGCAATATCATCATACAACTGTACGCATGTAAATTTGAGTGTAGATCCATACTGTGCATGTTACTAAAAATACACAAATAATATTAATGCACATAACTCTTACAGCTTCATTTTGTGAACAGATTTAATTTGCTGTTTAAATTCTTACATATGAGCAATTACATTGTTTACCTTTCCTAAGTTTGAATAGGAATGCATGATCCCGTTACTTCCGTAAAATCCAGGCAGTGTTTGTATCTTAGGCTTGAAGTATGAGAGGAAACACTCAGTAATCTTTAGGAAGACTCTAGTGCCAAATGTGTTTGTAAGTTTACTCAACCTATTTCCTGCCCCAGCCTCCTGCTGGGACCAGACTTCTACTTAATGCGAAACACTGCATAATCTTCTACAAGATTAACACTTGAATGACAGGCTATAAATACTGCTTTCAACCACAGCTTCTCGTTTTGCTTTGTCGGTCTGTCTTGAGAGAAAGTCCTTGGCAGCGCAGCTGAGGCGTCAACGACATAATCATTACGTCCTGGGACCAGCCGTCAGGGGAAGTGCTAGCACACACCCTCCCCATGGGCAGGGATGGAAGGGGAATCGCTTCCCCTTCCACCCCCACACCCCCCCCGTGGCGACTGATGACGTCAGCACTCGATCGCGCGCTGACCTCATCAGAGGCTGCCCCCTGAGCTTCCAGCGTGGATCGGAGAAGAAATGCAAAAGCATTTCTCCTCCAATCATGTGGAGGGGGCAAGAGAGGCATCAAAGAAATGAAAAGGCATTCCTTTTCCTTTGATGTCTCTCTCTGCATTTCTGCTGCCCGATCGTGATGTGATCGGGTAGCAGAAATGCCCACTAGACACCAGGGAGTTTTTTTGTTTTGTTTATGTATAAGGGGAGCGACCCCTTGGGCAAGGGCCGCTCCCCAATGGGAAATTTATTTTAAAGCCATTTCTGCCCCCCCCCCCCGGGGGCAGATTGGTCTACTATAATTAGGCTGATCTGCCCCCAGGCGGGGCAGAAACTTCTAGACACCAGGGCTAATTTTTGTTGTTGTTTGTTTTACTTTTTTTATATGTGGGGAAAGACCTCTTAGGCAAGGGTCACTCCCCTGTGGGCAAAATTAACTTTAGGCCATTTCTACCCCCCTTGGGGTCAGATCAGCCTATTTTCATTGGGCCAATCTGCCCCCCCAGGGGGGCAGAAACCACTAGACACCAGGGATTTTCTTTTTTTTTTTATGTTAGTTTCACATGAGGGGAGCAACCCACTTAGGCAAGGGTCATTCCCCTGGGGGACAAATTTGTTTTAGGCCACTTCTGCCTCAATTGGGCAAAAGTGTTTTTTGGCCACATTTTGAGGTTTGCAAAGGATTTTGGGTAACAGAACCTGGTGAGAGCCCCACAAGTCACCCAATCCTGGATTTCCTTAGGTGTGTAGTTTTCAAAAATACACAGGTTTGGAGGGTTTCCCTAGGTGCCGGCTGAGCTAGAGGCCAAAATCCACAGCTAGGCACTTTGCAAAAAGCAGCTCTGTTTTCTTTGGGCACATTTGATGTGTCCACGTTGTGTTTTGGGGCATTTCCTGTCACGGGCACTAGGTCTACCCATACATGTGAGGTACCATTTTTATCGGGAGACTTGGAGGAACGCTGAGTGGAAGGAAATGTGTCTCCTCTCAGATTCCAGAACTTTCTGTCACCAAAATGTGTGGAAAAAGTGTTTTTTGGCCAAATGTTGAGGTTTGCAACAGATTCTGGGTAACAGAACCTGGTGAGAGCCCCACAAGTCACACCATCCTGGATTTCCCTAGGTGTGTAGTTTAAAAAAATGCACAGGTTGGGAAGGTTTCCCTAGGTGCCGGCTGAGCTAGAGGCCAAAATCCAGAACTAGGCACTATGCAAAAAACAGCTCTGTTTTCTTCGGGCACATTTGATGTGTCCACGTTGTTTTTTGAGGCATTCCCTGTCACAAGCACTAGGTCTACCCACACAACTGAGGTACCATTTTTATCAGGAGACTTGGGGGAACGCTGGGTGGAAGGAAATTTGTGGTTCCATTCAGATTCCAGAACTTTCTGTCATCAAAATGTGAGGAAAAAGTGTTTTGGGGCCAAATTCTGAGGTTTGCAAACAATTCTGCGTAACAGAACTTGGTGAGAGACCCACAAGTCACCCCATCCTGGATTCCCCTAGGTGTGCAGTTTTAAAAAATGCACAGGTTTGGTAGGTTTCCCTAGGTGCCCGCTAAGCTAGAGGCCAAAATCCATAGCTAGGCACTTTCCCAAAAAACACGTCAAATTTCAATGTAAAAATGTGATGTGTCCATGTTGCGTTTGCTTTCGCAGGCATTAGGCCTAACCACGCAAGTGAGGTACCATTTTTATTGGGAGACTTGGGAGAACACAGTATAGAAGAACAAGTGTTATTGCACCTTGTCTTTCTCTCCATATTTTTCATTCCAAATGTAAGACAGTGTGTAAAAAAGACATCTATTTGAGAAATGCCCTGTAATTCACATACTAGTATGGGGACCCCGGAATCCAGAGATGTGAATATAACCACTGCTTCTCAACACCTTATCTTGTGCCCATTTTGTAAATACAAAGGTTTCCTTGATACCTATTTTTCACTCTTTATATTTCACCAAATGAATTACTGTATACCCCATTTACTGTGAAAACCCATTGCAAGGTGCAGCTCCTTTATTGGCTCTGGGTATCTAGGGATCTTGATGAAACTACAAGTCCTCTATATCCCTGCAACCAGAAGAGTTAAGCAGACGTAACAGTATATTGCTTTTGTAAATCTGACATGGCAGGAAAAGGTTACAGAGTAAAACGTGGAGAGAAATGGCTGTTTTTTTACCTCAATTTCAATATTCTTTTTATTTTAGCTGTTATTTTCTGTATGAAAACCTTGCAGGATCTACACAAATGACCCCTTGCTAAATTCAGAATTTTGTTTACTTTTCAGACATGTTTAGCTTCCCAGGATCCAGCATTGGTTTCATACCCATTTCTGTCACTAACCGAAGTAGGCTAAAAGCACAAAAAATAGTAAAAATGGGGTATGTCCCAGTAAATTGCCAAAATTGTGTTGAAAAATGTGGTTTTCTGATTCATGTCTGCCTGTTCCTGAAAGCTGGGAAGATGGTAATTTTAGCACCAGAAACCTTTTGTTGATGACATTTTCAGGGAAAAAAACACAAAACTTCTTCTGCAGCCCTTTTTAGCCATTTTCTTTTTTTTTTTTAAAAGTATTGTTTTGCAGTATTTTGGCTAATTTCTCGGTCTCCTTCAGGGGAACCCACAAACTCTGGGTACCTCTAGAATCCCTAGGATGTTGGAAAAAAGGACACAAATTTGGCTTGGGTCGCTTATGTGGACAAAAAGTTATGAGGGCCTAAGCACGAACTGCCCCAAATAGCCAAAAAAAGGCCTGGCACCTGAGAGGGAAAAGGCCTGGCAGCGAAGGGGTTAACTATCACAATATTTTCACCATTTAATGCTCCAGCTAACCTGGCTCATTACATGGGCCTAGGGTTAGTGCAGTAACAGAGTGCTTTTAGTTTTTCTATCCTTTCTTCAAGGGTACCCTAAAAATTTAAGTTTGAATAAAAAAAGTCTTGGTTGACTATTTGTGTGAAGTAACACAAGGTTAAGGACAGATAAAGACTTCTGAGTCATCCGAGCAGAGACTTAAATCTACAAACTCAGGATTGAGTTCAGGTGTCAGTGCTCAGAGGCTGTAATGATATTTATGTTTTGACCACTGACTCCATGTTGCACTTAGCCTAGCAGCACACCGTCAAATTAGTGATCAGAAGCTTAATTTTGCCTATTGACTTTATTTTAGCATTAGCCACCGCCACGTTAAAAGCTGTAAGTAGTTTTCCATGTTGTACAATGTGCTCATGTTTTTATTTTTCGTGTTCTTTCCCACCAAGGGCTTAGGCTGATAAGAAAGTACTAAGATGGCAGGGAACAGTCTTGTTTTGAAGTGGCACCTTGGGACTGTGTCCAAGTCCCGACGTGTTATTTTTCAAAGCTGGCCTAAAGCTATCAGCATTTTTTGAATAAATAAACTTCTGCAGTGAGAGTGTGGTTCTAGAATTTTCCTCTCTTGTTTGTTCAAAGTATAAGTGGCCAAGACCAGATGGACCGGGACTAGAGATTGATTCAGATCTCAGAAATGCCCAGGATGCTGGGGTGTGTCATCCTTTCCGTGAGGATAATTGACCTCTCTCTCTCCACGATTGATTCTGGGATCTGATGATCTGGTGCTGAATAGGAGGGAGATGAAGCAGTTGTGCCCTTGCCTTATGATGATGCATATTTTTTAATTCACTATTTGCTTTGCATTATAATATAGATACATATATT
Organism: Pleurodeles waltl; assembly: GCF_031143425.1. Taxonomy (NCBI): domain Eukaryota; kingdom Metazoa; phylum Chordata; class Amphibia; order Caudata; family Salamandridae; genus Pleurodeles; species Pleurodeles waltl. Next base: position 766,886,233 of record NC_090442.1, read on the forward strand.
TGCTGTGTATATTGCAGTGGAGAATCATTTGTACATGTTTTCATTTCATTGCTGTGATCATTTTTAAACGTGTGCTTTTTAGCATGCTGACCTTCGTTCACGAACCTTATGAAGTGAAATAATAAATGTCTTCTTTAGACTAAGAAGCACATTCCAGAGATTTTTGTCAGTGAACGAGTGTTTCAGCTCGGTCATTAGTGAAACAAAACAGTGGCCCTTCACATGAACTCCAGTTTTTTCTCATAATTCCTGTGTGGTATGTTTTATTAAGGACTCATACCTCAGGCTGATTATAAACATTGAATTAATTGTTGCAGAGTTCCTCTGCTGACTGAAGGAATGTGCCTTGCCACTAGAACTTGAGAGGGTCCTGCTCAGAAGGTGGAACACCCACCTGCCATCCTTTTCACGAGAGCTCCAGGCACACCAGAACCATCACTCTCTCTCCCAAACCCCACCTCTCCTCAGGGTTAGTAGCGTATCAGTCATCTCTTCTGATACTAAGGATTAATCTCAAGGGAAGTGGTGGAAGATTTTCACTTCCTCAGAAGTCCTGGGAATTCAGGTGAGTGGCTCTTGATGTGACAATAGGGAGGAGGAGGCACCATGCATGACCCCTCACCAAAAATGGGACAATTGAGCCTATGTTGTGCTGAACCCCAGGCCCTGGCCCACCTCAAGGGAATTCCTAAAGCAGCAGCAGAGTGCCAGACATTTGTTTTATAAAAATGGCCAAATCTCAACTATGCCTATCTGTGGTCATGTTGGACCAATTTTCTTAACCTTGGGCTTGTTTTGCTTCTTTGACCAGAGCTTGTACCCAAGATATTTTTCATCAGGCCTCCTGATCCACGAAAGGGTGCCTTTTGCCAGGAGTTGGGTATTCCTGTTCCCTGTTCCAGCTTTCCCCTGTTTGTCTCCTGGTGTTCTTCTCCTGCCGGTGGGGCCATCTTGCACAGCCCCTCGGTGACCAGGCAGCAGAATCCCTTCTTGGACACTCTCTAGGCTCCAGAGCTTACTTCCCTCTTGAAGGGCACCTGGTGGGGACAATGGAACCCAGGTGTTTTTACCCAACTGGTACTAGGGAGGCAAAATGGGGCAAGTGCCACTGGCTTTGAAGAGACCAATCCTAGCCCTGGGAGGCAGCCGGAGTTAAAGTCCTTGTTCTATACTTGCAGGGCATCAGGTGGCTTCTCTTTCCAGCTGGGTGTCTTTTTCATAAATATCCCCTCCCAGGTCTATGGTCTTCTCAACTGTTTCTCTCTTGTACACAAGTTTTTAAGTGGGGGTGGAATTTGTTAGGGACAGGCGCCCCTGGTCAATCCTAGGATGCCACTTCATCCCTCCACCCCATCTCAATCATCCTGCACAGTTTCTGGCACCATCCCAAAGGATGACTTCAGGCTTCATCTGGACAGAGCTCCTCTGAGGACCTCAGCTCTGCCCCAGCTGACATCACTGCCTGATCTCTTCCCACCAAAACTTCAAAGGCAAGCCCCTACTGTGTTGATTCCAGAGGTCTGGCTTTTCTCCTTTGTTCTAGTGGGTTGAGGCGGCCCCAGGCCAGAAGCAATGTGACAAGCTAATTATCAGATATAGATTTGCTCCCCACCCCTTCCTTTCCCAGGAGCAGAGTCAATCACTGATAATAGTTGTAATTTCTCCTTTTGTGTGGTGAGGACTTTAGTCCCTCTTCTGGGAAGTAGAGTAATTCTGTAGATTTAGTATGTTGTGGATTGAAAATTCAAACTTGGTGGACATGTTTCACCCCAGTTTTCAATCTTGCTGGGCATTGTAGGCCTAAGTAGAGCAAAACTGAACTTTAGGGAAGATTTTTCCTATATGTATAATAGAGAGAAAACACCACCAATCTCAGTAAGACCTCAATATAAATGCCTACAAATATTATAACATCTACCATAGGACAGTACCAATCCTTTTATGATTTAACTCTGTTTTATTGAGAAAATGAGTTAAATACACATACGCCCACCTACAACCATGGGCTGGTGGGGTGCAATGAATGGAGCATTTGTAGGTTCAAAAAGAAATAGCAATATCCCTCTAAACTTCAACTCCCCCTCCCACTCATCCCTTCCCTCCCTCGCAGGGTACTCATGATGTGTGAATTTCTAAGGAAAACAATTAATTGGTGTGTGTAGCTTGTGTAGTGCTACCGGCTGCGTCTCAGACAGCTAAGGGCGTGTCTGTGAGATGGAGTACTCACAAATATTTCAGGCAAGTTAGTTCTCTGAATTCTTTGGATAACAGAGTGAGATATGGTCACTATAGCTCTCTGTAAGAGTCCTACTGAGATGTCAACACCTGGTCAGCTTCTCTATTCCCAGGACATGCCACAAATGGTGGGGTCAAGCTAGATGCAGTAGATTTTATCCGCCCCCCCCAGTGTGCGAGAATCATCTAGTGAGCTTCCCCCAAAGCGATGCCAATTTGGCGGACCTTGCAAGACTTGAGTGGATAAGTGAGTGCGTTTTGGTGGCATTGAATCGTTTAAGTCGAGAATCAGGGTAATTTGGTATCTAAACGTTTGTCTATGTTGGTCAGGACAGCGTCCCAGAAATGCACTAGTTTAGGACAGTCCCAAAGTATGTGGAGCAAGGTCCCTGGCAATCCGCAGTGTCACCAGCAATTCAGACTGCTTGTGGGGTTGCCTTTGTGCAGTTGAAAGGGCGTAAGACACCAGTATGTTATATTTTTAGTGGCTGTCTCTATGTTAGTCTTGTTGCGTGCTGAATGACAGTCCTGGTAATATACCTCATTCAGTTTCTTTGGGGATAGCTGTCTGCCAATTTTTAGTTCCCAGCGTGTTTGACTGGGGGCTTTGGCTAATTGGAAAGCGTGCAGAAGCATGCTATATGATTGTGTGATCAATTGTTTGCCGTAGGTTTTAGTAACTAGCTATTTCCCAAATGTTGTAAGGGGTCGGCATGCTCCAGCTTGGATGGAGGGATGAGTGAACCAGTGTATGACCTGCATATAGCTTAGACATTCTGCCACTGGGAGCGTGTGCATTCTTTTCAACTGGTCAAAGAGGATCAGGCTTCCTCGTAAAAAAAATGACTGATGGATCTGCTTTTTGCCAAAGGCGGAATGTGGCTTGGTCAAGGCCTGGGTTGAAATCCGATTTGCCTATTATGGGTGTTAAAACTGAAGGGAATGTCGACAGACCTTTATGTGTGGCCACGGAGTCCCATATCCTAAGCATCGATCTTGTGACTGGGGAAGAGTATAGACCTCAGGCTCATCGTGGTTGTCTCAAAAATGGGACCTTCCACAGATGTGTGTCTTCAATGATGTGATCCATGAACAGCCAGTGTTTCTCTGATATAGCACGTGACCATTCTGTCAAGTAACGGAGCAGTGATGCCTGATAATAGCTTTGAAGATGCGGTACTCCGAGTTCCCCTTCAACTAGCAGGCGATAGCTCAGGTCCCTGCTTATCCGAGGGTGAGTATGTGCCCAAACAAAATGATGTAAGACTTTCTGTAATGAGTGGAGCATCCCATCAGGTGGATAGATTGGGAGGGTCTAGAAGAGAAAGAAGATTCATGGGAGAGTCATCATTTCTATAGCCACCACTCTGCCCAGCCAAGTGGGGCGATATGGTCGCCATTGAGCCAGGTCCTTAGTAACCTGTTGGAAAAGTGTTCCGTAGTTGAGAGTCGCAGTGCCTGCTAACATTGTGGTAAGCTGAATCTCCAAGTATGCAATAGATTTCTTCGTCTATTGTTGCGGGAGAGTTGTACTTCAATAGCAGGTGAGATTGAGGGTTTGGGACTTCTGGATATGTATTCAGAAACCTGCAGCTGCTCCAAATGTCTCTACTTCTGTCAAAAATGCTGGAAGGGTGCATAGCTGGTTGTCGAGGGCCACTTTAACTTTGTCCGCTTATAAACTGATAGTGTGCACCTCCCGTCCAAAGCAGACCCCTATGATGGTAGGGTTGTTTTTGCATACTCTTTGAGCAAAGGGCTCCATATACAATATGAATAGTAAAGATGACAGGGGCATCTTTGTCTCATCCCTCTGCAGATGGAAAGTGGGGTGGACGTTTGACCATTAATTCGAACTGTCACCTTTGGATGGCCATAATTGCTCAGGATCCATGAGCAGAAACGCTCCCCGAAGCCATTGTGGGCCAGTGTCGCCGCGAGGTATGGCCAGTGCACACAGTTGAACAGCTTTTCTGTACCTATAGACAAGAGCATGACATGTCTCTTGAAGCAATATGCTTTATCAATAAGGTGGAAAAGCCTCTTAGTGTTGTTGCTGCTTTGTCAGTGTGGGGCGAAACCTGTCTGGTTGGGGACTATCAAGCCAGGCATAAGGGGATTTAGGGGGCTGCTAAAATACTCATAAAGAGCTTGGCATCGGCAGTAAAGAGGGAAATGGGTCTATAGGACCCTCATTACTTCTTGTCTTTCCCAGGTTTTGGAATGACAATGATAGAGGCCTTTGTCTTTGAGGGCAGCATTGAGGCAGGGCCTTTAAATGAGTTAAAAAGTCTAGTCAACATCAGGGCCAATATCGTGCAAAAGGTCTTGTAAAACGAGGCCTGGAACCCATCTGGACCTTGGCGATATATGGGGCTTCTGCCGTGCTATGGCCACTATGACCTCTTCTATTCGGATAGGCTTATCTAGCTCACTTGCTTGGTCTATGGTGAGCTGGGTCATATTCGCACCCTGAAGGTACCGTTTGGAGTTATCTGGGGGAAGCTATTGGGCTGTGTAGAATGTTCGCAATCGGGCTGCTATGTGACTGTCAGTCATAATCTCCTGTCCTCTCATTCCAGGGATTCCACTCCTGCTGCCTGTCTTTGGGCTCGTAGCCTATTAGCCAGAAGTCGACCAGATTTGTTACCCTCTGGCGTACAAAGAATGTTTAGGCCACAGCAAGGAGAATTCGACTCTATCGATGTCCAGTCCCACTAGTTGTTTCCTAGCAGCTTCCAGCTGTTGCCACACTCGTGGGGCACTGGTGCAATGGTGGATAGGCTCCAGGTCTCTCACCTGGCACTGTAATCTTTCCCATTAGTCCCTAAGAACTTTGTTGTCTGCCATTGATATGGCAATGAACTCCCCCCTAATCACTGCTTTCATGGTGTCCCATAATAGTGAAATGGGTGTATCGGTTGTGTCACTGGTATTCAGAAAATTACGTAAGACAGTTGTGATCTGCTGTATCACTTCGGGTTTGTGTAGGAGGGTTGTATGCATGCACCAGGGCCGGTGTGTGTGTCTTGTCAGGAGAAGTACTATGCCCACTAGCACTGCTACATGGTCGGAGAATGATCTTGGTTCGATGTCAAGCGATGTGATCAGATCTTGTACCCCATTGGTCCCTAAAAAGTGATCAAGACATGCATAGGTTTTGTGGGCATGTGAGTAAAACATGTAGTTGCTGAAGTTTGGGTGTCGGTTAGGGGTGGGCGGTAAACTCTGCTCCATTCGCAGAGTTTTTCCTGCTCCGCTTAGAGCGTGAAGTCCCGAAAAACTGCTTGCCAACATTAAGTTTGCGAGCGAGGAAAATCTTACTCAGACCACCTCCCAGTGAACTTCTCAACACGGGCGGTCGTGGATGGTCTCTACCACTCTCATTGATCAACCTTCTGTTCGCATAGAGGAAGGTGCCTCAGAAAAGAAGCAGCACCCTTTTGCCTGCACATGGTGCCATTTGGTGCTGAGTTTTCATTGTGGTACAAACACCCGACGTTAAAAATCAGCGCAAACGGTGTGACCTAATGCAGTCGGCCGCTTGCAGAACTCTGCGTAGCGCTGAAGAGTTTTTTTGTCACTTTGCAGTATTCTGTAACTCCACCCAGACCTAGTGTCAGTCCTTTCATAGATCCCTCAACCCATCTCTTGGAGCCATTGCATACTCTTGTTGGATCGTTTCACCGAGCCTCCCTGTCTTTGATCTGAAAGGTCCAGGATATTGCAAAAAACTATGTTAAGGTCTCTTCCCAGTAATACCAATCTATGTCTTGTAGTCATGACCTTTGCCACGATCTGCGGAGGAAGAGTTCCTGGCTTTCATTGGGGGCGTACATAGTTCCTAGTACAAAGACATGGCCTCGTATTTTATATGCCAGGAATCGTCCCCTGATTAAAGCTCCTTTAGCTCAATTTTCCCCCTGAAATGTGTGTGAGATCGAGATAGCCTCCCCTGCTGTCCTGGAGGCTACTGAAGAGAAGAATTGTTGTGGAAAAGATCTAGATTTGAGACCGCGCCAGTGGCTTGACACCAAGTGTATCTCCTGGAGAAGACACACATCAACGCTCGACTGTTCTATACGCAAAAGTAGGGTCTGCCTCTTAATCAGGTTGTTCAGCCCCTTCACATTAAGGAAAATAAATCATGCAAATTATCATGTGGTGTGCGCATCTCCCAAGATTAAGTTGTAAAGCTCATTTCCCAGTGGGATTCTATTATCCCCTCAAAATTGCTCTAGTGTGCCGTTAACATCGAGAGTCAATCTGAACCTGACAAGTTGTTGCTCTCTGACATATCAGTACCCCTCCTCCAATTAACTACCCAACATAACAACGACAAACTTAGGCCCTCATTATGACATTGGCGGTAAGTCCCATTTACCACCATGCCGACCGACACCAACATACCGCCGGCACGGCGGATTACCGCTACCCATATTATGACACACACATAGCAATCTGTCACTATACAGCCACACACTGAAGTCCGCCAGCCCAAAGGTCAGTGATAAAGTGTTGGTAGCAAAACCCACACCGTTACGCCAACAGAACTACGCCCACAGCATTATGACCCACAAATCACAGCACACACCATCACACACACTACACACATGGCACCAGAAAGACCCTCCAGGTTCTCAGAGGAGGAGCTAAGGGTCATGGTGGAGAAAATCATCCGGGTAGAGTCACAGCTATTCGGATCACAGGTGCAGCAGATAGCCATTGCCAGGAAGATGGAGCTATGGCGGAGGATCATGGACAGGGTCAACGCCATGGGACAGCACCCCAGAACAAGGGATGACATCAGGAAGAAGTGGAACGACCTACGGGGGAAGGTGCGTTCCGTGGTAGCAAGACACCAGATAGCAGTACAGAGGACTAGCGGTGGACTTCCACCTCCTCCCCCACAACTAACAACATGGGAGGAGCAAGTCTTGGCCATAATGCATCCTGAGGGCCTGGCAGGAGTAGCAGGAGGACTGGACTCTGGTAAGTCAAATCTTTACTACTTTCACCCCCCCTAACTGCATGCCATCACATACCCCCACCCTCACCCTCACTCCCATCACTCCACCACCTCCCACACACCCCACCATCACAACCCACCCCTCCCAAAACCAAGCCCTGCATGCAACACCAATGCATGGACCCCCATCACAGACCTCCATGGACACCCATCACCAAAGCATGCACACTTGAGACAATCACCTAGCCCACCAAATCACTACTGACACAAGCCTAAACTGCCAGGGCAGTAACAACCATACAGGGCAACACACCCATGCACAAGATGGCATACACAGAAACAATAACACTGCATTTACATCCCCACAGGTCCCCCATCCAACATCACCGGAGCGGAGGTGCCAGCAACATCCAGTCCCCCCCAGGAGAGGCCCACAGTGATGACAGCCGGTCAGGATGCCTGGATCTGGATGATGAACCTGGCCTATCAGCGACCTAAGGACAGTCGGTTACCCAGGCATAGTCCCATACCACCACATCGTCTCCCCACTCAGGAAACACCAGCACAGCACGGACCTAGCGGGCCCATACCACTGTCCCCAGGACACGTCAATCAGCAGTATGTCCACCACTACAGGGACCCCAGGACACCCCACAAACACAGGACGATCAGGGACCTGGGGTTAGTGGCAGTGGCCACAGGGTTCAGGGGACAGAGGCACAGGACAACAGGACAACAGGGAAGCTGGGAGGACTGCTGTGTGACAAGGGGAAGACAGGCCCAGGGAACCGACTCCACGAGGCACTCACCAACTTCCTGGGAGCATATCACCAGTCCCAGGAGACGATGGGCCAGATACTGGCCAAGTTTCAGGAAACCCAGCGACTGCAGGAGGGACAGTACCTGGGGATCAGGGAGTGCCTGAGGTACATCCACACCACCCTGGTCACTATTGCAGGGGTGCTGGCAGACATGGGCAACACCATGAGGGAGGCAGTCGCACACCAACGGGCCCCTGACACTACCTACACCGATGAACAGCCCTACGCCTCTGCTGCCGCTAGTGGACAGGACGCCCCGCCACAGGACCAACAGGCCACCTGCACCCCTGCAGAAGGAGAACCACCCCGCAAACGGTCCCTGTGATCCAGGCAGAAGCCAGAGACTAGTGCCAAGACCCCACCAGGAAATAACACTCTCCTTAATGTCACCCTTGTGTCCCACTATGTCACCCTGTCCACCCTGAACTGCCATTGCTCCACTTCCTATGCCCCCTTGGACAATGCACCTGTGATACAAAAAGACTGGAACTTTACCCTGGACTCTCCTCCATCACTACCCCAGCCCATTGCAATACCCCTTCCACTCATTAGCACATAAATAAACCCTTTGTAAAACATACAAGTATGGAGTCTGTCAATTGATTGAACTATGTATTTGTTTAACAAGCTGTAAACATTGCAATTCAACTGTACAGTAATGTATACATAGGTATGACCTGTAGTTGGCTGCAGTCAACACACCAGGAGCCAGAGTGGGGCACAGATAATCGAAAATAGAGATGTCAAAGGGTACAGTAAGTGGCCATAGAAATGGGAAAATCAGCCTGCCATTGACAATGTCCAACACAAAACTGTCAATGGAAGGTGAAGTTACAGTGTCTTACCTGTTTGTCACTGGAAGTACTGTTGTATGATTGTTGTTCTGTTGTCCTCATCCTCATCCTCTGCCTCCCCTTCGTCACTATCCACAGGATCCATTGCTGCCACACGCCCATCTCCAGCCTCATCCTCCTGCAGAAAAGTCACCTGACGTCTCATGGCAAGGTTATGCAACATAAAGCATGCCATGATGATCTGGCAGACCTTCTTGGGTGAGTAGCACATGGAACCACCTGTTAGATGGAGGCACCGAAACTTGGCCTTCAGTAGGCCGAATGTCCTCTCGATTATTCTTCTTGTTCGCCCATGGTCCTCATTGTAACGTTCCTCTGCCCTTGTCCTGGGATTCCTCACAGGGGTCAGTAGCCATGAGAGGTTGGGGTAACCAGAGTCAACTGCAAATATCGAGGGATACCTGTTAGCCAAACACTAACCCTTAGGGCCAACATCATATCCATACACCAACATATACTGGGTGGGAACCACGGGCTCACCTATTAGTCACAACCAGTGCCTCTGGAGTTGAGCCATCACATATGGGATGCTGCTATTCCTCAGGATAAAGGCATCCTGCACAGACCCAGGATACTTTGCATTGACATGGGAGATGTACTGGTCCACCAGGCACACCATTTGCACGTTCATAGAGTGAAAGGTCTTTCGATTTCTGAACATCTGTTAATTTCTATGTGTACCATCAATAGCCCCAATAATGTTGGGGATATGTCCCTATTGCATAGAAGTCAGCTCTCACCCTGGCCAAATCCTCAACCTGGGGGGAAATCAATGTAGCTGCGCATGTGTTTAATATGGGCAGACAACACTCTTGTCAGCACGTTTGAGAACATTGGCTGTGACATTCCTGCTGCCAAGCCCACTGTCACTTGGAAAGAACCAGTTGCCAAGAAAGGGAGCACAGATAGCATAGCATCTGCACAAGAGGGGGTATCCCTGTGGGGTGACGGATAGCAGATATCAGGTCTGGCTCCAATTGGGCACAGAGCTCTGTGATTGTGGCCCTTTAAAGTCTGTAGGTGAGGATAATGTGCCTGTCCTCCATAGTTGCCAAGTCCACCGGGGGTCTGTACACGGGGATGTCTCCATCTCTTATTCATCTGCCGCAGTTGCAATCTAGGGGGCAAAACGAGGAGCAGCTGGTCAGTATTCTACAAACTGTACACTGCATTGCATGTTGTGACTGAAACAGTATGTTGTTGGATAGGCTCAAATGGTGCCTATGTGTACTGTGACGCAGTTAGGTGCCATGGCCTGCCCCCCATGAAATGGCGTCTGCCTGTCCTGTGTGGATGGACAGGTGGAAATGAGGTAATTCCGCTGACGTTGTGCGCTGTTGCCGGAGGCGGTCGAGTACAGCCGTGCAACTCCTCATTGGTTGTCATTAGGCCCTATGGGTTACAGTGGCCAATGGTAACGTACGCCGGCAGTGACGGTACACACCGCCGCAGACGTGACCGCCATTTTATATCTGTTCTCTCACTTGCTATCTGACCTTTGACAGGAGAGGACCTACACTGCAAGTGCTGCTGTGACCTGTGTCTGGAACCGACCATGGCTCAAGCCACTGGGGAAAGTGCCCCTTCCTTCACTGCTGCAGAGTTGGAGAGACTGGTGAATGGGGTCCTACCCCAGTACCAAATGCTGTATGGGCCTCCACACCAACAGGTGAGTACACTGTGAGCACGATGCATGGGGCATGAATGCATGGAGTGCTGAGTGTGAGGGCCTTGTTTAAGGGGAGGGTGGTGGAAGGGTCCTGGGCAGCGTGATGCATGTATGTGGACCATGCCTGTGCGTAAGGGGATGTGAGGGATATGGTGGGCCATGAGTGTAACAGGCCGGACGGCATGGCTAATACCTTTTTCTATGTTTATTTGTCTGCAGGTCAGAACCCATCAAAAGAAGGGTATATGGTGTGCCAAGGACGTGCGGACCCGGTGGGCCTACGGCAGGCGGAGCACCCACTGTCGCAAACATTGGGATGACCAGAGACGCTGGGCACAGAAGACAACGGAGGCCCAGCCTCAGAGGGCCTCCCAACAAGGAAGGGGTTGCCCGCAGAATCCTGACCCCCCCCTTATGGCCTGCATACTGGTGGTGGCCTATCCGGAGCTGAATGGGCGCTTGAGGGCATCACAGCAGGCACAAGGGCGTGAGTACAGTTTCCAAATTTACAACTTTCGCGTGGTGGGATGGTCTCCGGGTGGGGGATGTGGGCCTGTGGGTGCCCCTAGGCCACGCCGGACATTGCAGGGCAGGTCCCATGTTGGGCAGGGGCTGATGAACACCACCTCCTACAAAGCTAATAGGCATCCACTACTGGGCATGGGTCTGTAGGTGTCACATATGCTGCTATTGGCGTTAGGTATTCCTGTCCTTGGGTTGGTGACTAGCATTGTGACTGCTAGTGCATTGCATAGGCCTGTTCCCTGTGTGAGTGTGCTGTGTATGCCAACGGTGGTGTTGGTGCAGCCATTGACCAAGTGTATCCTTTGTCTCCCCCCCCCCCTTTTTGTTTTGTCACCCTGTCCTTGTGTGCATTGGCATCATCTGGTGGAGGAGCAGAGGCACCGGCGATGGAGGGAGCTGCATCCCACATGGTCCAGGAGGCTGAATTCACCGACAGTGAGGGCACCAGTGGGATGGAGGGCGAGGGGAGCACCATGGCAGAGACAGGAGGGGACAGTTCGGACAGTGATACCTCCTCCGATGGAAGCTCCCTGGTGGTGGCGGGCACCTCTGTGGCCACCCCAACTACAGGTACAGCCACCACCCCATACCAGCACTGCCCTCCCAGAAGCCCCACAGCGTGTTTCCCATGCCCGCTCACCCAAAGAGTGGGCATCTCCTTTGCCCCAGGCACCTCATGCCCTGCCCCAGTTAGCCCTGCTGCCCTGAGTGAGGAGGGTATTGACCTCCTGCAATCCATCTCTGTTGGGCAGTCAACCATAGTGAATGCCATCCAGGGGCTGGCTGCCCATTTGCAACAAACAAATGCATTCCTGGAGGGCATTCACTCTGGCATGGCGGCCCAACAGAAATCAATCAAGGCTCTGGCCTCCTCCCTGATGGCAGCCATTGCCCCTGTCTCTAGCCTCCCTCTCCAACTTCCTCTACCCAGTCTGAGTCCCCTGAGCCCCAACCTATCCAAAGCACACATTCAGACAAGCATGCACCCAAGACAACACACAGGAGTGGCTCAGGCAAACACAAGCACCACACATCATCCCACATGCACTCACACAAACACCATCCAGAATCAGACACACCAACATCCACTGCCTCCACTGTGTCCCCCCTCATCCTCGTCCTCCGCCACCCTCCCAGTAGCATCTCCACTCACACCTGCATGCACTACATCCTCATCCGCTACAGCCATCACCATCACGCCTATCACTACAGACCCCTCATTGGCAGTCACCACCCCCATATTCATGCACACATCCCCTGTGTCCTCTCTCACTGTGTCTGTGCCCCCTCCTCCCAAAGTATACAAACGCAAGCACTCAGACACCTAACAGCCATCCACCTCACAACAGCATCCTGTCCATTCACCTGCACCCAAACACAGCAGACTGACACCTCCTACAACCACTCCCTCTTCTTCCACTCCCAGGCACCACCGGAGGCCAAGGTGAAGGGCAAGGAGCACCACCGGCTGCCAAGGGAAGGGCAAGGAGGCACCAACGGCTGCCAAGGTGAAGGACAAGGAGGTACCACCAGCTGGGAAGCGCAAGGGCAAGGAGGCCCCACCGGCTGCCAAGGTGAAGGGCAAGGAGGCACCACTGGCTGCCAAGGTGAAGGACAATGAGGCACCACCAGCTGGGAAGGGCAAGGAGGCACCACTGGCTGCCAAGGTGAAGGGCAAGGAGGCACCACTAGCTGGTAAGGGCAAGGGTCCTGCCCCTGCAGCCAGGAAGGACAGGTGGCCTGGTGCAAGGACTGATTCTGAACCCCAACACCAAGCATGGCGGTTCAGCCACCCGAGGCTGCAGGGGAAGGGCTGGAGCTTCCCCCCACCACTGCCATTCCAGACAACAGCACCGCCACCAGCACCGCCACCAGCATCACTGCCCGCAGCAGCCCCCGTGGACAGCCACCCGAGGCTGCAGGGGACAGGCAGGAGCCTCCCCCCTCCACTGCCAGCACTGACAGCAGCACCAGTGGGCAGCCGTCCGAGGCTGCAGGGGACGGGCAGGAGCCTCCCCCCAGCACTGCCAGCACCGCCACCAGCACCGCCACTAGCACCGCCACTAGCACCGCCACCGGCAGCAGCAGCCCCAGTGGGCAGCCATCCGAGGCTGCAGGGGATGGGCAGGGGCCTCCCTCCACCACTGCCAGCACCGCCACCAGCACCGCAGCAGCAGCCCCAGTGGGCAGACATCTGAGGCTGCAGGGGACGGGCAGGGGTCTCCCCCCACTACTGCCAGCACCGCCACCAGCCCCAGTGGGCAGCCATACGAGGCTGCAGGGGACGGGCAGGGGCCTCCCCCCACCACTGCCAGCACCGCCAGCAGCCCCAGTGGGCAGCCATATGAGGCTGCATGGGACGGGCAGGGGCCTCTCCCCACCACTGCCATCCCGACACCAGCCCCTCCACTGCCACCACTGAGCAGCCGTCACCACCGGCAGGCAGTTTGTAGTCCTGCCTCCATGGACTGTAGTGTGTCCTGGCTCCTGCAAATCCTGTTGTTGTAAAACCCAGGTGAGAGACTGTGACCTTGCACTCCCCAAGTGCTGCATCACAGGGCTCAAAGCCCCCTCCAAAACCAGTGGAAGAAGCCATCCACTCACCCCATCCTTGCCAGGATGAAGCACACTGGGCACAAGGCCCCCTCCAGATCCAGTGGAAGAAGGCATCCATTCACCCCATCCTTGCCAGGATGAAGCACACTGGGTACAAAGCCCCCTCCAGAACCAGTGAAAGAAGCCATCCACTCACCCCATTCTTGCCAGGATGAAGCACACTGGGCACAAAGCCCCCTCCAGAACCAGTGGAGAAGCCATCCACTAGAGAGACTGTGGTCTTCACTCCCCATGACCAAGAAGTGGGCAGACCACCCACTAGAGAGACTGGCTTTGCACTCCCCAGGACCAAGCAGTGGGCAGACCACCCACTAGAGAGACTGTGGCCTTGCACTCCCCAGGACAGAGTGGCGTTGTACCATCTTCCGGCTGAGGTGCCCCCCATTCCCCGTCCCCCTGAGGTGCCTCTGTATTTTTGACCTGATGCCCCTACGATGTTCTCTCCGTGTTGTTACAGGAGTCAAGTGGGGCCTTGGCCTATGTGATGTGGCCCTATGGGCTGTGTCCCTCCATTTGTATATATTTATATACTGTTTTGATTGTGTAGCATAATTTTCTAGCATTTTATCTTATTACATTCACTTTAATCAATTCCTGTAGTCCTTGCATTACTCCTGAGGGGTACGGGGTGAATATGTAATGTTAGTGCATCTGGTTGTGTGTATGGTGTTGGGGGTGTGGGTGTTGCGTGTGTGTGTCACTCTCTTTTTCCTCCCACCTCCTTTGTGTGCTAGGTGGCAGCACTCATCGTGGTCGTCTTCGCTGGCATTGGTACCCATGGTGAAGAAGGAGATAGACGAGCATGGGGAACACCTGCAACTCGGGCTCCATGGCGGCGTGGTTCTTCCCTTGTGTCTCCTGGGGTGAGTCGGTTCCTTCTGTGTTCTGTTTCCGCTGTGCTTTTGATGTCATTTGTACCGCCCTGGAAAAGGTGGCGGATAGGCCTGTTGTAATACATTGGGTGGTACATTGCCTTCCACCTGGCTGTTGGCGGTTACTGCATCGGTACTTGTTGCTACCGCCATGGCAGTCGGTGTGTTAAAGTGGCTGTCTGTGTGAGCGGTGTACGCTGTGGTCATAATTCAATTTTTGTTACAGCCGGCCTGTTGGCGGGATTACCGCCGCTTTATCACTGACCGCCAGGGTTGTAATGAGGGCCTTAGTGTCCCCGGTAGGTCAAGAGCTCCGGGTAGAGCTGCAGGCATTCCATTGGCATCTCTTGGTTCAAGGTCCTTGGCCAAGGTAATTTCCTTCATCAGTGACTCCAGTCTGGTCCCTCTCTCCCACTCCAGCCCACCCTTGCCCTCCACCCCCCGGAGGTTCCAATTGAAGCAATCCTGTGGCCTCGGGAGCGACCAGCTATGGGTCATTAGTCAGGGTCCCCTTACAGTCTCTCTAGGACTGCTCTCCTCTCCTGAGATATAGTGTCAGGGTCAGGTCATAGGTCTCTGGAGGTATTTGGGCACCTCTGCCATCTGGATTAATTTGTGGCTCTTGGATTCTTGGGGCTGGTTGGCACTGCTCCATCTGAGCCTTTTCTGATCCTTGGCAATTCACAGGCAGCGATGAGGGATTGAATTTGGTGAAGCATCCCATCCCATCAGGAAGATGATACATAACGGGATTCCCCACGGGTAGGAGATGCCCGCTCCCAAAGGAAGAAGTCACAGGGCAGAAGTCTTTACGTTTTTGTAGTGTCAGTGCTGAAAAATACTGGTATAATATCAGAGTATGGCCTCTAAACCGGAGGGGATGCTGTTATCTTGTTTTATGTAAGATTTGCTTGTTCAAGAGAAAGTCGTGGACACATACCAGGATGTCTGCTGGGCGAAAGTTCTTAGATCGGGGAAGTCCATCTCTGTGTGCGCGGTCCAGCTGAATATTCGTGTCAAAAGAAGATTCTAGGATCTGGGCAAAGAGAGCTTGTATGTAGGCTGCCACGCCTCCCTCCTCTGCTGCGGTCGGGGCTACTCTGATGCGGATGTTGTTTTGTCTAGATCTGTTTTCCAAGTCTTCCGCATGAGCTTGTAAGTCGATTTGTTCATCCTTGAGGTGCATGACTTCCTGTTGGACTCGCTCAATTTCCTCATCTCGAGTTGTCTCTTGGTCCTCCAGAGTTGACATTCTGTCTCCAAGTTCAGCTACATCCTTATGCATTATCTTGCAAGTCTTGGGAGACGCCTCTCTTGACTGTCTGCAGGTCATCCCTGAGGGACGCACATAGCGTCTCTAGAAAGGATTGAGTAACAGGGCTCTCAGACTCCTCTGTCATACTTGGACTCTCACTCTAGGCAAGACTGCTGGTTTGGGGATGACAGCACTTTTGTTTGTAGGCAACTAAGCCAATCCTACAACGAGTTGCAACTGTCGGCCCAACCCTCCTGGCTCATATGCAGTATCTCACCAAAAACCCAAATAGTTAAATGTGATTTCTGGCAGCCTTCACGCATGGACTCTACAATGCAACATCTCATTCGAGTCGTGGTTAAAAAAACAAGCTAAAATCTTATTAAAATATTGTTAAAATCTCATTAAAAACTAGTTAAGACATACAAAGAGATAAAAAAAATAACATGTCGACAATGACAAGCATAGCAGGCCAAAGTGAATTTGATCAAAAGCAATTTTGGAATAACTTTGAAACTTTAGAATAAAGCTGATGGTCAAATGAATTTAACAATATTCGTGTTCTAGGAGAATGACTCCAAAGTCATTGAAAGAAAGGGCATCCAGGAACGAATCCACTTCATCAGATTGATGACAGGATTGGAAGACGGATCCATGGAGCAGTAGTGCGCAGCAGCCTGAAACGCAGGATCACCTGCGAGGGTAGCATCATTCAAAGTGCCTGAAAGAGCCAGATAGTACACCAAGGGTGGCTCATAAGTGGCTTAGTGAGTCAGCCTCAGTCTTATGGGGCGTGACTGTGAATGGACCCTCTTCGGAACCATTAGCAGTTCTTGGTCCACAGGAGGCACCGAGCAACAGCAAGGCACGCCAAAAGTAGATGCTCAAATAGGCATCAGGTGCAATGAAAGACTGGTTGCACAAACAACAAGACAGGTCGGAATGACAGTGACTAATCGTGCTCCAATTCTTCCAGCAACTGAGCACCAAATAACTGCACCATACGATCATGGCACAGCTAGGCTGGTGGTAGTAGCTCCCTCATTCGGCTTAGCTGGGAAAGCACAACCACTGTGTATCAGGAACAACAGCAGCAGTATTCTGCCAATCAATGCCAAAGTCACCGGAAAGCCACCAAACACACTTGAAAATGGCTGATGGAATGACTCCGAAGACAGTCTGGAAGATAGAAACGAACCCAGACCCAACAGCCTTAAAGAAGTGCACAATCCTCGTAGTGTTTGAAGTGGTGAATATTCTGGAAAACATCTGTTTTCCAAGTCTTCCGCATGAGCTTGTAAGTCGATTTGTTCATCCTTGAGGTGCATGACTTCCTGTTGGACTCGCTCAATTTCCTCATCTCGAGTTGTCTCTTGGTCCTCCAGAGTTGACATTCTGTCTCCAAGTTCAGCTACATCCTTATGCATTATCTTGCAAGTCTTGGGAGACGCCTCTCTTGACTGTCTGCAGGTCATCCCTGAGGGACGCATATAGCGTCTCTAGAAAGGATTGAGTAACAGGGCTCTCAGACTCCTCTGTCATACTTGGACTCTCACTCTAGGCAAGACTGCTGGTTTGGGGATGACAGCACTTTTGTTTGTAGGCAACTAAGCCAATCCTACAACGAGTTGCAACTGTCGGCCCAACCCTCCTGGCTCATATGCAGTATCTCACCAAAAACCCAAATAGTTAAATGTGATTTCTGGCAGCCTTCACGCATGGACTCTACAATGCAACATCTCATTCGAGTCGTGGTTAAAAAAACAAGCTAAAATCTTATTAAAATATTGTTAAAATCTCATTAAAAACTAGTTAAGACATACAAAGAGATAAAAAAATAACATGTCGACAATGACAAGCATAGCAGGCCAAAGTGAATTTGATCAAAAGCAATTTTTGAATAACTTTGAAACTTTAGAATAAAGCTGATGGTCAAATGAATTTAACAATATTCGTGTTCTAGGAGAATGACTCCAAAGTCATTGAAAGAAAGGGCATCCAGGAACGAATCCACTTCATCATATTGATGACAGGATTGAAAGACGGATCCATGGAGCAATAGTGCGCAGCAGCGTGAAACGCAGGATCACCTGCGAGGGTAGCATCATTCAAAGTGCCTGAAAGAGCCAGATAGTACACCAAGGGTGGCGCATAAGTGGCTTAGTGAGTCAGCCTCAGTCTTATGGGGCCTGACTGTGAATGGACCCTCTTTGGGAACATTAGCAGTTCTTGGTCCACAGGAGGCACCGAGCAACAGCAAGGCACACCGAAAGTAGATGCTCAAATAGGCATCAGGTGCAATGAAAGACTGGTTGCACAAACAACAAGACAGGTCGGAATGACAGTGACTAATCGTGCTCCAATTCTTCCAGCAACTGAGCACCAAATAACTGCACCATACGATCATGGCACAGCTAGGCTGGTGGTAGTAGCTCCCTCATTCGGCTTAGCTGGGAAAGCACAACCACTGTGTATCAGGAACAACAGCAGCAGTATTCTTTCAATCAATGCCAAAGTCACCGGAAAGCCACCAAACACACTTGAAAATGGCTGATGGAATTACTCCGAAGACAGTCTGGAAGATAGAAACGAACCCAGACCCAACAGCCTTAAAGAAGTGCACAATCCTCGTAGTGCTTGAAGTGGTGAATATTCTGGAAAACAGCTCTCTAAAGTGCTTTGGGAACTTAGTATTTAATAGGGATTGTATCTCAGCTCATGATCTTGCTATCTGGAGAGCATACATCTCTCTAGCCGATGTCAATGCCACTTGTTTTAAAAATAGCGCCTTTGGTCTGCTCAGCTTGTCATAATTTACTTTAGTAATACCAATGTGGGGCCACATTCCTGCTACTGTTATCTCTTTTGTAGGGGGAAATAGAACATGTCCATAACAATTTATACTCTTAAAGACTGAAATCCTTAAGATTTCTCCTGGTCTCGTACCATAACAGCTCTGTTCATTCAGGACCACATAAATTCCATTTGAAAGAATATGAAGTACTAGATGAATCAAAGGGATGGGAGTACCCTTCGGAAAACCGGCCAAGTTCACAACCTCTGCATTGCAAAGGCCGTGAAGGGACACCTGTTTGCAAATCATTGAATGACTAACAGTAGTCTCACGTTCGCTTCCGCTGAGAAAGACATGTTTTGCTGTTCAGACTTTTATATTCAAAAGACAACTCCCACTCTTCTTTAATATAGCTATCTCCTAACCACTCGTATCTGCCCACAGTAAAATGTTTCAAACATTTTGTGAAACGAAAGGTGGAAAATGGCAGATTTATAATGCCATGTACTAGCCGTACTGCTGAAGGACTTTCTGCAACTGTGAAAGGCAGCTTTTCTAACTTTTCTATTTTAAGCATGGTGTAAGTTGCTTCCTTTTTACCCATTATCTGTTGGTCCCTGGATGAATAAAAGCAGCAAACAAGTCACTACTGTTAATGTATTTCCATGGAACGCGGCCCTTTTTTCAGAATCTGCAGTGTTAGTGTCCAAACTAACTGCATGATGGAACACAGTCTACTTTGTCCATGGTGTAAAAGGGACATGGCATTCTGAATGATATCAATCGCAGATGACAATATGTTAGTAAGGGGGTTTATTCTGTTGGACAGAGTATTCATGCTGATATCAACAACAGCTAAAGCCTTTTCCAAATGTTCCTTATCTATCTGCCTTAAACGCGCAGCCACTTTCATCTGATAAAACTTCCAGATCTCATTGTATATGGTGTACTGGAATCTTAAGAGCGTGGCTTTCTTCGACCTAACAAGACATCTTGTAAGTCTTATGTCCTCAGATAGCATATTAAGATGCTCTTTAACTGTTGACCCGAGACAAAGTGAAGGTCCAGCCAGCTAATCTTGAAAACCCCTGAGGAACTAAGAAAAACGCACCTGAGACCCATTTGTGGCTATTGGCCACAGTAACCACCTGCAGGGACTGGAAAGGGATGAATTACAGGTACCATTCCGAACCTCAGCATCTAATTCTTCTTCATTTAGGAAGGACTGCCAATTGCTCAATTTGACTAGTGTGGGGATACTGGTTGCATTGAGTTCCTTTATTTGTGCTAACCCTAGGAAGGATGTCAATTGAATTGTATCATTAAAAAAGATAATTTGGACAGGAATAAGGTATGCTCTGAACAAAGATTCCCTACCCTGAATTTGCCTATCTTGAGTTCCCCATACAATTTTTACATCAATGGTGTTCTTCCGGTATTCATATCCTTCAAATGCAAGTTGGGAAACAAAGGAATCTGAATAGATCAATTTATTGTCAGTTAGCAAAACCTTTCTTGTTTTTGAAGGTGGTAATTTAAAATAATATGTCTCTGCATTTGTAGTGTCATGCCCATAAAAATATGAAATATGCAAATTTGTCTGTGTACATTTTGGGACTCCCCCCTAGTGGCGTAGAACAGTGTTCCCACTGTGTGTAATTAAAAACTGATCTATATCTAGTTGCTCGGTGCGGGTAGTAATATACCCAGTGATGATGGCAGAACATTTCCCCATAATTCGCTGTGTTAATATACACATCATCACTTTCAAATACAGTATAGTCTTGCAATTAAGCAAGCATTGAATCAACCGTTCCAACATCCCAGTCAACAGGAACAACACCAGGTGTAATTACATCAGTCATTGAAAATTTAAATACATATGGAATTTGAATGGCCTCAGTAGGCCTCTATATATGAAATTGAACTTTATCCCAAACAATCCCATCTGGAATTGGTACGACTGAAATGTTCACAAGGGCCAGGTTTTTTCAGACCTTATGTGAGGGAAGATGGGGAGTTAGAACTTCATCCACTGGCTCAACAGAAGAGTGTTCAGGAAGACAATGACCATTTATAAGGAGAAAGAAAACAGTCACAAAACCAATCCATAATAGAAAAGCTAGCAATGTCAGAGATATCCGCAGATAATTCCATGGATAAACTAAATAGTTATTTTAAGGCATATGTACAGCTTAAGTGTCTTTGAAACATTTTCAATTGTAGGTGTAGATGAAGTTGAAGAAAAGTCATCATGGTCGATAAAGTCACCAGAAGTAGTCTCTGCAAACACAGGAGCCAGTGCATTACTGGTGGATGGATCCACTTCACGTGGAGTCTCATAGTAGACTGTGTTGTAAGTTTGAGTTGAATTGGAGTAGAAGACAGACACATCTCGGACAGTTTTAATGGTGAGGTGGTGACAGGAATTAGCAGAAGTTCATTTTCCACCCTACCCATGCTCAAGGAGGCATTTGGTGCAGTGTTGTGCATGCTGATGTATTCAGAAGAGTTGTTTGCTTCTTCTTTCGAGAGGTATATCCTGTTTAGTGGTAAGAGGGAACCAGGGACTACCAAAGGGACTTCTGTGTCTACTGTGCAGGATCGGTCACATGGTGTGATTTGATGTTGTCGATGGAGACAAATCTGTTTGCTTTAGAGCCTGGCAGTGGTGTTAAGATGACTGTTCTGGTGCCTTGTATTCCCAGAACTGGGACTGGTGCTCTGTAGAATGGGCTGAATTCCTTCTTCACAGCAATCTTCTCACAAACCAGATCCCCGACTCTAGGAATCCAGCCTATAGAAGTTGTTGGCAAATCCCTTATTCCTAAGGTGGCAGTACTGGCACATGAATTCTCATAAAATCGCTGAAGCTCCTGTAAGACAGTGAGACGTTCATTTATGTCAAAAGGTGTGTCTGCTGCCACCAAACCAGGGCTATCTAGATCTGGGACATACATAGGTATCCCAAAGACGACCTCATAAGGAGTGCATTTTCCCAAGGACCGTCTTGGCAGATTATTCAGTGCTCTCTGGACCCCATATAGGTAATGAAGCCAACTGCGGCCTGAACCTAGTGGTGTAGCTGCTAAGGACTGCTTTAGATCTTGATTTGTCCTCTCCACAACCAAATTACCCTCAGGCTGGTAGGGTGAGGAGTAATAGAGTTCCACACCCATCGTCCTCATGGTGTCCTTGAATGCCTTAGAAGCAAAAGCAGGGCCTAGGTCCGAATGGAATTCTGCAGCTTCATATGTTCTGATAAAGATCAGCAAGTCTTTCATAATAGTTTGAGTATCAGCTGACCGCTGTGGCCACACCCACAGGAATCTAGAACAAGAATCTACAGTGGCTAAGATGTATTTGTTTGCACCATCAGGTAGGGACCACAGTGGTCCAGGTATACACAATGTAGTGGCCTGTTCGACACTAAGAGGAAAGTCTGCGGAGGGCATTTGATTTTTCAGACCTTAATTTGCTGGCAAATGTCACAACAAAGGACATATTGCTTGGTCTGTCTGCAGAGACCTGGCCACCAGAAGCATTTCTGTAAGATTGATATTGTGGCCGCAACACCAGCATGAGCAGATGTGACACCCTCATCTGCTGCTTTGATAAGATCTAATCTCTGGTCTTAGTTGGGGATCACTCATTCTCCCACCCCAGGAATTGTTGCAAAGGCAACATTCTGTGCACTGATATGGTAGGAATATTTTGTAGGGTATGCTTTTAGGAGAGGCTTGCCTTCAGACGAAGATTTCACAGCAGCCAAAATGTCATTATCAAATCTTGTCTGGGAACAAGTCACTGCAGCAACAGAAGCCGTGGCTACTGTGGATTTGGCTGCTTCATCAGCCAGGGTGTTGCCAATAACGTGTATACCTACACGTTGGTGGCCCAATGTAGGGACTACATGAGCCTCAGGTCAGATCAGCCACCCTCCCCCACAGAGTTCTGTGTTTTATGGTGTTCCCCTTGGAGTCTCTGAACCCATTCAACTGCCAATGATTAAGATAATCATTGTAGGACTGGACAAAGTAGAATGAATCACACACTATCAATGTAAGGGGTCTTGGCTCCATGTGTTCCAGTGCCAGGATGATGGCTTTGAGTTTAGCCAGTTGTGCTGTGCAGTCCCCTAGGGTCTGCATGTAGGTATAATGAAGGTGGAATATACCGTCCTTCATCACTCCACTCAAGCTGCTAAATATTGATGTTTTGTACCTACGGCTGGTTGTGCTGAACCATCAGTGTAAATGACAGTATGGTATCAAATGGCAGGATGTTAAGAGGTGTGGGGTACTCCTGTTCGTATCGGAGAAATTCTTGTGTTTGAAGTTTTGGGTCAAAGATATAATCAACATCTGTGGCAGTAAGGGAGGTTGCCCATTGGATCCACCGTAGATGTAATGCTTTAGCATTAGGAACACTTGCTTTGGTGACAGTCTCTAAGGCTGGCACCGGGGTAACAACAATAACGACAGAAGCGTTTTTGTGAGCCGAATAAGAATGCACTCACATCCCGACTTTCATGTGCTACGTTTTGGCAAAAGAAACCATTGGAGAAATCGAAGGTTGTTTTGTATTTTTTATGCAACTATGTTGTTAATTAGTGCTGTGTGAATTTTGTATTGTTTATGTGCATGCATGACTGTTTAAATTACTGTATTCTAAGACTATTCTATATGAATGTTTGGGTTTAGCAACCGGGAATAACGGGTTATTCATTATAGAGACACTGGGCTCAATTAAACCCTGGTTCTCAAGCTGAGTGAGGATCTCACTCACTGGAGCTTTTGCCTTGTGTTTTACAGGGTATTGGGGCTAAGGCAGGGGTGAAGACCTAAGCGGCATGACATGGTAGGGAGAATCCTTGTCCCAACCTACATGGTTGTGGTATAGCGCAAAAGCCCAATTGACAGCATAGGCTTGTTTTACCGCTTCTGGAACAAGATCAGAGAAAGCCATTAGTGGACAGTCTCTTTCAGCCAATAGGATATCACAACTAAGTTCATCCCAGAATATTGCACAAATGGTGCGCTCTGTGTCTTCTTGATTCGGATGTTTAAATCATAAACCCTGTCGGGTGGGAGAACACACCAGTCCGCAGTCTCAACTGCAATAAAGTCGCTAGTTGCTGTCGCATCCAGATGATCTTTAAGACTCTGATGACATATCGTGACTTCTGCCATGCTGTCCAGCAGAGTTACTGCCCACGTCTTGTTCTTCAGCAATGTTCTTGCGTTTTTTGGCATTTTTAATTGAAAATGCTGCCACCTTTTTCTTTTTAAATTGTGGCTTTTGTTGTAGGGACTTGTTTTCTCTCTTGTCTGAAGACCGCTGTGAGTCTTTCTTCTGTTTACCGTAGTCAGGACGTTGCTCTGACCAGCCCACTCTCTCGCTACATCTATCCAGTGCGTCCTGAAAGGAACAAGAGCAACGTGAATCAGTATATCTGTCAGGAGCCTTTATGTTTTCTCTATTTCTGAGATTAAATCTCCTTTTGGAGTTCTCCGGATGTGGAGAGTCTGCTCTCTGACTTTGCCAGTCTTTGTTTTGTTTTTGTTTATCCCAGCACTTTTTAAAACCCTCCTGTGCTTCTTTAGGACCTTCCTTATGGGTGGTACTCTGAATTTCAGGCTTTTTCAGCTGGCTCCCAAACTATCCCGTCCTATACTAGTATAGGTATCAGAAATAATTTTTTGTAGCTGTCGCTCCTGTTCCAGGTGTGGAATCTCCCGAAGCCGCTGGCATATGGCCAACAGTGTGTAGTGTAAATTGCAGTGAAAACTGTACCCCATGTGGCGCAGTCATCCACTGAGGGAACCATTCCGAATGGCAAGCACATTGTGAGAATTCTATGTTTGTCCTGCGGTACTGTATGGGGAAATACAGCTTCAACCGATTAGTATTTTGGGCTATCCATAACGGTATTTTCTCTTGTTCTGTGGGCACTTTGCCCATGATAGAATGTACTGTTTTTGGGTTAATCTCAGTAACGGCCAATTGGTATTTGACAGATGCTGGTGGTGCTGGACGTGCTGGTGTTGTTGTCAAAGTTTGCATTACAAATTGAACGAGTCATCTATATAATGTTACTTGCTCATTGTAAAGATGGCGCAGATCAGCTGCCTGCATATTTTGTACACTGGGATGTGTTGTATATGTGGCAAACATTGGCCACGTTGGTCCCTCATTTCCTAAGGGACCTAATCTCACAGAGGGTATTACGAGTACCAGTGCACCATTAAACCAGTTCTGATGTTCTAGATAAGTAATCTGTATTTCTAGATACTGGTATGCTTGATACTGTTGTGGTACATTTGCAATCCTGTGTGTGTGGAATGTGTATGTTGTCCTATCTTCTTCAGGAAAGTTAACTCAGGAATAGAATCTTTCTGTTTGGTAAGCTTCATTGGCTTCTACAATGAATCTGACATCCCAGCCCTCATCTGTTAAGCCATGTCCTATTAGATGTAGTGTTAATGCATGTCTGAGATTCTCAGGAATGTCTATGGTGTTAGCTATGTTGAGAAATGGGTAAAGAGGGG
Source organism: Pleurodeles waltl (assembly GCF_031143425.1). Taxonomy (NCBI): domain Eukaryota; kingdom Metazoa; phylum Chordata; class Amphibia; order Caudata; family Salamandridae; genus Pleurodeles; species Pleurodeles waltl. The sequence continues at coordinate 766,911,394 of NC_090442.1, forward strand.
GGACACCAAATGAGGAGAAAGCCCTTTTAAAAGTTCAAGCTTGAACAACCTACAACCTAGTTAGGTGCTCCCTGTTCAGCTGAGTAGGATTATCCCAAAGACCACAGACGTCTCCGTATAACGGTACTTAGGGTACCTGTTGTGTGTGAGACAGAGGTACTCTGGGCATCTATAAATTAGTGCCAAAACACCATTGTTGGTGGTGCCATATCATAGTTGGACTTTCACTCTAGGCGAGACTGCTGGTTTAGGGATGACAGCACTTTTGTTTGTGGGCGACTTAGTCAATCCTACAACAAGTCGCAACTGTCGGCCCAACCCTCCCAGCTCATAAGCAGTACCTCCCCAAAAACTCAAATAGTAAAAGGTGATTTCGCCTTTACCCATGGACTCTAGAATATGACACCTCAGGGGAGTCGTAATTGAATGGAGATTATTCTTTTCTCACAAAAACAACAAGTCTCAGTCACACACAGGCAATGAAAGAGATGCATGAAGGTTTTTAATAGATTTATTAAAAAGACTGCAATCTGTAATAAAATACATGAGCTGAAATGAGTAGGATTTTTTTTTTAAAGATATATTTATTGACATTTTTTCAGTAAATTAAATCTTCATAGGATTAACAAGTCATGTTGCAGAGCATCTAGGTCACGATACAATCATATCAATATTCATAATGTTGAATATGTAAAACAGGTGATCAATTATTATGTTAGTATAAATAATTTACACATCGTGGTAGTTCTCCTGTCCTCTGATAAGGTAGCTCTCATCTTCTTCCTAATCTATGAATGAGATGTCACGCTCTACAACAACGTATCATCATGTCTTATAAACAGTGATAACTAGTAAATCTAACTTTGCACTGGTGAGACAATTCCGATACTGGAGTGAAGGTCAGGGTAAACAGAGCCACCAGTCCACCGCCCCAGGGGCAAGCACCCGCCCATCACTATCCCTCCCCACAGCACCTTCGCTAGAGTTCAATCACAGTGTGTAACAGCTGGTGTCTCATTACATCATACAGTGGGTTCAAGGTGCTCTGACATCAGTGTTGCAGTGTCCTCTTTTAGAATCAGCGCTAGCAGTGCCCTTCATCCCTTTCCATACATTCCAGTTTAACCCTATTCATCACCTGTGCCAGGGCCTATGTGGGTTGTGTCAATATCTTCCTCTCCATTCTCCGAGCTATTTCCCACCTCTGATATCTGCTCCTCCCAGGCTTCCAGTAATTCAGCCCAAAGTGGGACAATTGGACGCCGACAGATCCCCCGGGCTTCCCCACGCCGCAATGCATGCAGCTCAGCTTGCGCCCAGGTTGATACTTCGCGTCTCCAGGCTACCACTGAGGGGCCTCTAGGGGACTTCCAGTTCATAGCAATTCTGAGTTTAAATAGCGCCAGTGCCAGATCCAAGAACCTGCTGCCAGTCTTCTGGGAGGCCGGTCCGGGGCTCAGACCCAACAAGCAAATAGAGGGGTCCATCTTCACACTCATTTCTAGCACCCCCTCCATGTCACCCAGGACACTCCGAAAGCATTGCTGTCTCTCATGGCAATGCCACAGCATGTGATCCAAGTCCACGTCCTCAGCACCACATCTGCGACATGCCCAGGGGTCGCCCCTGCATATCACCTGTATCCTGTGCGGTGCAAGGTATGTTCTATGTACATAATTGTACTGAGTGTATTGAAGACGGGTGTTACGTGATATCCTACGAGGGTACGCCAGCGCTCTCCGCCACCCCGCTTCAGCCATGCCTCTGCCCAACGTCTCCTCCCACTTTGCCCTAAGGCCCTGAAGGGATTCCATTGTGCCCTCATTGTGGGCCATATAAAGCCTAGTGATGAGATGAGTGTCCCCCCCATGGTCAGTAAGAGATGGAGAATAGTATGAACCTCTGGTTTCACATTCACTGTGTGCCAATGCTCTCGTATGGAATGTGTCAGTGCTTTGTAAAGAAGAAATTGACCTCTTGGAAGTCCACTCTCCTCCACCATATTGGTGAAGGATCGCATCACCCCATCATGAAAGAAGTCTCCCAGAGTTTCCACTCCCGCCTGAGTCCAGGCCCTGACTTGAGATCTCGGTAGTACCCGCCATGGGGCGCCCAGGGGCAATTCCGCCAAAGGAAACGCCGGCGAGTAAGCTGCCTTTATTCCCATGCGTCTCAGGCACCTCCTCCAACAGGAGAAGGCCACCCTCAGCAGGGTGTTCCCCGCCGGTAACAGTATCCGGTAATTGTGCATTTGCATCAGTATCAAGTCTCCCCCAATCTCTCCCCTGGGAGTGACCCGGTCCAGCCGTTCCCCCTGCAAACCATCTAGCCATCCATTGTAGTTGGCTTGACAAGTAGTAAGGTTCGAAGTCCGGGACCCCCAGTCCGCCCTCATCTATAGGGCGACGTAAGACAGACAGGGCAGTCCGCCTGTGGCCCTCATCCCATATGAGCTCTCGGAGCAGTGTATTCAATTCCCTGAACCAGCTCGCCGTAACTGTCACCGGAAGATTGGAGAAATAATAGAGAAGGCGAGGCAACATAATCATTTTAGAGAGGGATATCCGCACCATTGTGGACAGTTTGAGGGAGCGCCAGAGCATCACAGAGGACCTCAAAGACCGGAGTGCCCTGCCTAAGTTGCCATCACGTAGGTCCCCTAAGCTATGAAACACTTGTACTCCCAGATATTTAAAAGTACAGGGTGCCCATCCGATATCCGCAGGGCAGTACGGCAGCCACGTCTTACCCGCCCCCCACGGGAAGACGTACGTCTTACTTCTATTGAGTCTAAGGCCTGCCAAACTCCTCCAACAATGTAAGCGCCCATGGGACCCCGGAGTCACCCTCCCTCAGTAGCTTAATATGTCATCCAAGTAGAGTGAAACGTTATGTTCCGTGAAGGCCTGGAACCAAGCTGCCAGGGGCTCGACTGCAGGAGCAAACAGCAGCGGGGACAACGGGCAGCCCTGTCTGGTACCTCTGAATATGGGGTAGGCGGCCAATACCATACGGCCCGTCCTCACCCGCGCAATCGGTCTACTGTACAGTAGGTCAACCCACCGCACCCACCCCTCACTCAGGCCCATCCGAAGCATCACAGCCCTCAGGTAGTCCCACCACACCGAATCAAATGCCTTCTCCAAATCCATGGAGAGAAACACTGCCCCCGGTGGTCTCTCAGCTCTTGGCATATGCAAGAGAGAAAACAAACACCTGAGATTGAGGGATGTGTTATGGGCTGGTATGAAACCATTTTGGTCCTCATGGATTAGGGAATGGATATGTTGAACCAGTATATTGGCCAGAATCTTGCTCAGTATCTTAAAATCACAATTCAGCATCAAAAGTGGTCTCAAAACGGTCACTGGCGCTTCCCGCGACTTGGGCAGGGAAACCACCAGCGCCTCTCTCACTGTCTCGGGGAGTGTGCCCTGCTGGAGTGCCTCTGCATAGAGCTCAACCAACATGGGCGACAGAATATCCGAGTACGCCTTGTAAACTCCATAGGGAGTCCATACGCGTCTGGATTCTTACCCGCTGCTAGTTAATGAGATGGCGGTCTTAACTTCCTCCAGTGTCACTGGGCCCCCCATTGGGTCCCTGTCCTCCAGCACCAAGGTGCGCAGGGGTAACGAGCGCAAGTGGGCCCTTAACCCTTCTGGTAAATCCGCCTCTGGTTGTCTGTAAAGGGTCTTATAGGAATACATAAATACATCATTAATTTCAGCCAGCCCATGCACAAGAACCCCTCCCGTGCCACATACACTCGTTATTGGCGCGCCCTCCCCATGGGGCCTCACCAACCACGCCAGCATCCTGCCCGATTTGCCCTCCTCTGCATGTACAGCTGCCAAGTACTTCCGGTAGCTGTGGTGGCGCAGCTGTTCCTCGGTCAGATTGTAAGATTATTTTGCTTTAAGGAGTCTATTTCGTGCTGTCTTGTCCATGCCCTCCATGTTCACGACTTCGTGTATCATCTTTTCTAGGCATACAAGCTCACGCTCAAGAGTCTGCCTGATCCCCACTGTTTGTCCCATGCAATGTCCCCGAGTCACTACCTTAAGGGTTTCCCATTCTACATGTCTGGAGGCAGTGGATCCCTTGTTGACATGGATGTGCTCCAATAGGTGAGCTCTAAGCGCTTCCCTAAAGGGTGGATCCTCTAGCGCCACCGGTCTAAGTCTCCACATCGGGATGGGCAGTCTGGGCTCCGCACAGCACCAAGTAAGAAGTAACGGGCTGTGGTCTGAGAGGGTGCGTCCCTTGTACTCAGAGTGTGTTATTTTGTGTACTAGGTTCCTCGTGCATACCACCCTATCTATTCTAGTGTTCACCTGGTGCAAACCCGAGGTAGTAGGAGTAATCCCTCTCCCCTGGATGCTGACTCCGCCACACATCCTCTAAACCCCAGTCTGTCATCCAGTACCGTAGCTCTTTAGCCAGCTTATGTCTTGGTGCCCTGGCAGCAAAGGAAGAGATCGATCCAGCTCAGTGTCTAGAACACAATTAAAATCCCCTCGACCACTAATTGTCCCCCCAGCTGCCTAGTGAGTCGCATGAGAGTCACTGCAAGAAAGGTACCTGGTCCTGATTAGGGGTGTACATACAACTTAGTACCACCTGTCTTCTGTGCAGCCTACCCTAAACTATCACAAATCTACCATCTTGGTCTATGTCAAAAGTTGTAGCTTCTAATGGAACCCCGCTCAGTCACTGGGGCTCCCCCCAGACTTATGCATCTCCAGCCATTGCCACGCTTCATCAGGAGTCTGAAAAAAGGTGGGCGTATTGAATACTAATGCTCTCTTCACTACTATGTAGGAGGCTCGTTTGTTCTGCACCTCCGCTGTGAAATCCGGGAATAATGTTTCCGTTCCCTTTGCAACATGGAAGGGTCCGGCCTCTCTCGCTCGCCGCAGCAGCACAACTCTATCCCGATAGTGCAGCAACTTGGCCATGATCACCCGAGGGGGTCGTCCTGGGGCTAGCGCCCTCGACTGCACCCGGTGCGCACGCTCCAATGCATAGAAGGGAGTAAATAGCTCCGGGGCCACACCTGACCGTACCCATCCCTCCAGGAAAGTCACCATGTCCACGCCCTTAGTGCCCTCTGGGAGGCCTATAATTTTCACATTGTTCTTGCATTTGCGGCCTTCTGCATCCTCTGCCCTGCGTTCCAGCCCCTGCACATTTTCCATAAGCTGGAAAACTGTGGCCTTGAGCTCCTGCTGTACCGGCAAGAGCTCCGTTAGTACTGTCTCAGCCTCCTGGACCCTGTCAGCCAATTTCTGGTGATCTACCCTGACTAAGCCCACCTCCACCGATACCAGACCAATGTCCAGCTGAAGCGTCATCTTGATGTCCTCTATGGCCCCCAGGATCTTGCCCAGCATGGCCTGCAGGGGTGGTGCCACAGGGTCCACCATAGTTCCCTTAGTTGAGTTGCCCATGCGCTTGTAGGCCTGCACTTTGCTTCTATTCCGGCCCCTGGAGGTCATCCGTTATGCTGGGGTGGTATGTTAACGACCCCCACGCTTATCAGTAATGATCTGGACCCACAGTTCAACAGGGGATTCTCCCGGCCATGCCCTCTGCCCCTGTCTTTTCCTTGGGCCAACACAGGTGGTCGCCAGGCCAGACTACTGCCCCCCAATGCTCACCTGAGCTCCCAAAGATCAGTCATCTTCGCTCCATACCACTCATGGGGGCAACATAGGATTCCCCAAAGCCGGGGTCCTCACCAAATCTCCGCCGCTGCTGCCACTCCTTGCTGTTGCTTGGCTCACGCTGGCTCCCCACCACCAGGTTAGCGCTGCCCCAGGGGTGCCCCCCCTCTCTTGGCACCAAATTGCACTGTAGGGCCACTCATTCAGCCCAGGTCACTGCGGGCTCTCACCTCGGCTCTTCCGCCAGGAGGGCACTGCTCTCCCCAGCAGAGCGCCCCCCAGACGCTGTACAGCTTGCTTGCGGGCTTGGTTCACTCGCGACCCGCCCACAGTCTCGGGTACTCTTCGCCCGCAGGCTGCAGTGGGCCCAGGCTCTCTCCGTCCGCAGCCCACGCCTCCACCTGCACCTTCCTGCACGCCGTCTCCATCCGTGGGGCACCTTGCCCCCTCAGCAGCCGGGGGACACCAGCCGCCGCGTTGCAGCTCACCAGACTCTCCGGACCCTTCTCCCCTGCAGACTGCCGCTGAGTCAGGTATTCCCCTGCCGCCGGCTGCTCCGCGTCTGTCTCCGTTGGCTCCCGCTGAGCCGCGGCCTGCACTCAGCTCGTCATCGAGGGGCCTCAGGCTCCTGTCGTCCCCCTGTTGTTGTTGGCCACCTACAGCTCCCGGTGGGTCGGGGATGAAAAGGATAAATTATGGGCCCTGACGGAGCCGTGAGTTCACGCATCCGCCATCTTGGCCATCCAGGCCATGCCCTCAGCTGAAATGAGTAGGATAATGCACAGTGCAAGAAGTATAATTGTGAAAATGAGAGTCATGAATAGAAAGACCTCCACTATCTTGCAATAAACATAAGATGTAAAATAGGCCCTAACACCCTAGCATGGAGAACCTAATCTCTAATTTAAAGAGAGCTAGGTGTGATAAACCTAATTTGCCAGTACCGTGTCCATGAGAAGCACCCCCTAACCCTTGTTACCTTGGAATGAGGCCTCTAGGTCAGACTACGTGGGGATACGAAGGCTGGGTCTGCATCAAGGCGACTTATAGCATAGATAGCGTTGATGGCATCTGGTAAGAATCCCTCTGATAACCTTGCCTGCATGAAATGTATTTATACAGATTTTGTAAGACCCCTGACACAGGTATGTTCCCAAACAATAAATAAGAAAGCATGCTTGGGGTGGCAATTATGTCAACAATTCCCTCCAAAAGTACATTATGTTCCTGTCACATGGAAGTGGGAAAAGGACATGATGTGAATACTTAAGTATATTACTTGTCTTTGATGTTGATAGTGATGCCTTCACAGGGTGGCACTGATAACGTGAAATCAAAACATTTTCCTAATATAAACACAGCAGTCATCTTGGAAGAGATAATTAAATAAATGCGCTAAAACAGAGCAGTCTAAATAGGTTAAAAGTCACTAGGTGATGGGAGAACAGGTCTGGAAGCCAGAAAGCTAAGCGAACTCCTGATTCCCAATAAACTAACTAGGATCCACTACACCTCGCCCTCTCATGATATGTCACCCCCATGCACCCCAATGGTTTCGACAGCATGTAGTGGAGGGTGTGGTCCTTTTTCTTCCGTGTAGCTGACATGTTCAAACTTGATTGGGGTGTCCCAGGAGCCTCTGGGTGAGCTAGTCAAGCATTGGAGCCGGCTCCTCAGTCCCCGCAGTCCCTGCTATCTGTTGACGAGGGGAGTATCCAATTGGAGCACTGTCTATGGTTAGTACTATCTATTTATCTTATCTTGGCTTATCGCTATGTTACTCAAGCCTGTGACCCAACTCTAAGCTCCTCACTGGGTATCACCACCGATAGGGCCTCACACCTCACTGATGTCCCACCTTCTTTGAGGACTGCTATTGTTTCTGTGGTTTGCTGCCACCTATCACTTGGTAGGTGCACCTCTTGGTTTTGGTCGCCCCTTTTGTTCCAGTAGGTAGTTTAAATATGGGATGCGCTGCCCTAAGCAGGGCCCAGGGGCCGTGCAAGCCTTATCGTGTGGTGCAGGGCTTCCAGCTGTCAGGACCAAAGACACCTGCAGCAGTGGGGGGATTGCAGATGTTGTCCAGGAGGGGGACGCTGTAAAAGAGATGGCCGCTAGCTCCTTTGCCCACTATCTTTGTATTACCAGAGTTGCCTAAGGGCAATTCTCGAAAGCAGGGGCCAGTGGGCAGTTCAGCACACAGAGTTCTGTATTCCCATCATGGGTGGTTGTGCGTAGCAGCTGGTTCGTCGTTGGAGTGGCAGGAAGTCCAATTCCAGGCCATGCAGAACTGTGCATACATCCAGGACCGCAAGGCGTGGGGGACTTAACTGCCGTGGTCTACCTTCTGCACACTTAGCGGGGGCTGTGCTCTCCTTGGATCTCCGCTTTTTGGTAGCCTGCCCTCTGCTCCTGCCTGAGGTCAGGAAGGCTTCTCTGGCCAATGGGTACCACCATGCAGAGTCCAGGTTTACTCAGGACCTGTGGACCCTGCCAATGCGCTGGCCCTCCTCCCTTGCCTGAGGTCCAGCTCTCAGGGTCCTCTTGCCCATGTGCTGCTGATGAGGTGTGCAAGTAAGGTTGGGCTTCTCTACATTCACTTGACTCCCTCATCCTGGGACTACTGGGGATAATGCTGCGGCTCCCCTCCCTCAAGACAATCTTCCAGTGGGGGCTCTGCACTATGTTGCTGTGTCCCAAGGTAAGTCTTAGCCAGTTCTGCACAACCCTGTCCGGTCTCAGCTGCCATGTGGTAGAAGGGGGAATTGCACGGGTCTGTTGGTGGTGGGGGAGAGGGCCAATCCAGGCCAGGGGGGTCTCACCGCCCACCTTCTTCCTCCTCCTGCAGCCCCAAAAGCATTGCAGGCTCAAGCAACAAGGCACGGAGCCCCCCCCCCCGCCATGGCCTACCTTCCTTACACTTGCTGGGTGCTGTGCAAATCCTGGTCTCTGGCCTCCCGGGTGCACCTCTTGGTGGCAGGGAGGTCACTCCAGCTTGCAGGTACCACTGAGCAGAATCCATAGCCAGACAGGGCCTGCAGACCCAACGTTGTCCCAATGTTGTGATGTCCTCTCTCGTGATATGAGGGTCTACTCCCGGGGGTCCCTGGCCCTTGTGGTGCTTCTGGAGTGGGGAAATCAGTCCGGACTCCTCTTCAGTTACACAGTACCTGCCATCTTAGGTCAGCTGATGGTAGCTCTGCTGCTCCTCTCCGGTACTGCAAGCTTATCCCTGGGGACTCCGCTCACTGTGGGCTCTTCTATAGTGTGGACAAAAGCTTATTAGGTGCAGTCTGGGCTGATTTTGTCTTCTATTCGTGACGTAGGAGGTCCACTCGTAACGGCCAGCGCCAGGGAAGAGGACTGAAAACATATCCTACACACTCGCCATCTTGTCCACGTCCCCGTACTAATAGTTTTAGAATCCCTTCTGTGGCAGGCTACCTGTGTACAGATTCCGGGCCGCACACACCTCTTTTCTAAGGTATGCAGCCTGCACATATGTGTACGAGTAACCAGCCCACGGCCTCCTACCCTAGCTGTGCCTCAGAGTGTTTTCTTAAAAGGAGAACATTAGCAGTTAATATGCTCAGTGCAATTACCCTGAATTTACCAGGAGTATTAAGAGTCACCCACAGTAAAGGTGCAAAAAGCAGACAGTGAAAAGCGAAAAATTCTAATGAACTCAGTGGGTGGAACCAATTTGTTAAAGTTACTCACCACAGTTTGTATGAGCATGTGTGTAGCAAACAGATTTAAATGACATAGGGGGCCATTACAACCCTGGCGGACGGTGTTAAAGCGGCGGTAATACCGCAAACAGGCCGGCGGAAAAAAAAAGGGAATTATGACCGTGGCGGATCCGCCAACAAAGACAGCCACTTTAACACTCCGACCGCCACGGCGGTACAGACAAGCAGCGCGGCAGTCACCGCCAACAGACAGGCGGAAGACAAAGTACCGCCCACAGTATTACAACAGGCCAATCCGCCACCTTTTCCGGGGCAGATTCACCGTGGATAAAAACATGGCAGAAACAGCCATTTCAATGGGAAAACGCTCACCTTAACACACTCCACAAGGAAGGAGGGCACCATGGAGCCGGAACTCCAGATACTCCCTGCGATTGTGTTCCTGCTCCTCTACGAACATCAGCAACGCCGGCGCCGAAGACAACGGTGAGTACTGCACCTACAACATAGGAGAGGGGGGAGGCAAAAGTCAGGGACACACACACGCAACACCCCCACCCCGACCCTCACCCACTACAACACACACACCAATGCATTTCCAAACATCACAGTAACAACCCACAAGCCCCCCAGAAGAATGCAAACACAAAAGGAAATGAGTACAACCATTGTAATGTATCAAAATACAGTAACCAAATATATACAGAAATATATACACATTCCAAAAATATGCATCACGATTAGTAGTGCAGGTATGCACCATTCAATGTCCGTGGACCACTGGGCCCAAAATACATGGGCGAGGCCCACATCTGATACCTGTCCAGAAACGGAGAGAACACTGCAGGGGCATCAGATAGAAATACAACAGGCACCTCAGGGGAAGGGGAGGGGGGGCACCTCAGCCGGATGACAGCACCACGCCAGATCCACGACGGGGCTCCATGCCCATTGATGTATCCTTGGGAGTGCAAAGCCACAGTCTCTCAAGTCTCTACAGTGGGTGGTGTGCCCACTGTGCCATCCTGGGGAGTGCAAAGCCACAGTCTCACAAGTCTTTGCAGGTGGTGGTTTGCCCACTGTACCATCCTGGGGAGTGCAAAGCCACAGTCTCTCAAGTCTCTACAGTGGGTTGTTTGCCCACTGTACCATCCTGGGGAGTGCAAAGCCACAGTCTCTCAAGTCTCTACAGTGGGTGGTTTGCCCACTGTACCATCCTGGGGAGTGCAAAGCCACAGACTCTCAAGTGGATAACAGTCTCCACTGGTTCTGCAGGGGGACTGGTGCCCAGAGTGCATCACTCTCCCCGTGACGGTCCCAGTTCCGTCACTGCCCCTGCCGCACATGGGCTAGCGATGCTTGTGTTGGCGGTGCTTGCCCTGTTCAGCGGTGCTTGCCATGGCGGTCTTTGCCCTGTTCAACGGTGCTTGCCCTGTTCAGCGGTGCTTGCCATGGCGGTCTTTGCCCTGTCAGGGGTGCTTGACTTTGCTGTCTCTGACCTGTGCAGCGGTGTGTGCCATGGCGGTCCGTCATTGCCCATCGGGGCTGTGGCTGCCGGGGCCCTCCTGGGCACTGACTCTGGCGGTGGTCTCCAGACCAGTGACGATTGTGCTGCCCTCCTGGGCACTGACTCTGACGGTGGTCTCCTGACCAGTGACGATTGTGCTGCCCTCCTGGGCACTGGCTCTGGCGGTGGTCTCCTGACCAGTGACGATTGTGCTGCCCTCCTGAGCACTGACTCTGGTGGTGGTCTCCTGACCAGTGACAATGGAGCTGGCGGTGGCCTCCTGGGCAGCGGGGATGATGGCGGCCTTCTCCGCCGTGCTGGTCTTCCCAGACTTTGGCGCTTTCTTCTGCCCCTTCCCCACTTTGGGAGGAGTCACAGCTGACTCGTCACTCCCCCCGGGACCCTTGTGAGCGGCTTTGCCGGCAGGAGTCTTCACCCTCTCCCGTCGGGCACTGTCCAACTTCTGGTGCTTCACAGGGGGGGGACTGGCTGTGCTTTGGCTCCGTGTCACACTGGCTGCCCTGGTGCCCGGTGCACTCCACATACCTCTAACAGGCACCACTGATACCGGAGATTTTTTGGCTGAGGTGCTACTACGGGACCTATGAATTGGAGGGGGGGTGGTGGGAAAGAGGTCAACGTTGCTCAGGAAAAGGTTCTGACGAACACTGGGACGGGTAGCTGGAGGGGGTCTGGGAGTGGAGGAAGAGGAGGTGGTTGTAGGAGGTGTAACCTTTGATGATTTGGGTGCAGGTGCATGTTCAGGAGGCTGTCGTGAGGTGGATGGATGTTGGGTGTGTGTGTGCCCGCGTTTGTGTACTTTGGGAGGGGGCGTCACAGACACACTGGGAGAAGACACAGGGGACATGTAAATGGTAGTTGGGGTGGTGAGTGCAGGTGAGAGGGGTGTGGTGCTGGGTGTTCTGGTGCGAGTCCTAGTGGCTGTAGTGGTAGTGCATGCAGGTGAGAGTGTAGACGACACTGGGAGGGAGGAGGGAGACGACGAGGAGGGGGACACAGTGGAGGCAATGGATGTTGCTGTGTCTGTATGTGGGTGATGCTTGTGTGAGTGCCTGTGGGATGTGTGGTGCCTATGTTTGCCTGAGCTGCCCTTGTGTGTTTACGTGTGTGCAGGCTGGTCTGATGGTGTGCTTGGGATAGGCTGAGGTACAGGGGATTGGGTCTGGGTGCAGGAAGTTGGAGGGGGGAGGCTAGACACAGGGACAATGGCTGCCATCAGTGCTGAGGCCAGAGATTGCAGGGTTCGATGATGGGCAGCCTGACCAGAATGAATGCCCTCCAGGAATGCATTAGTGTGTTGCAACTCCCTTTCTACACCCTGGATGGCATTCACAATGGTAGACTGTCCAACAGTGAGGGACCTGAGGAGGTCAATGGCCTCCTCACTGAGGGCTGCAGGGGTGACTGGGGCAGGGGCTGAGGTGCCTGGGGCAAAGGTGATGCCCACCCTCCTGGGTGAGCGGGCACGGGGCGAAGGCTGAGGGGCTGCTGGGAGGGAGGTGCTGGTAGGGGGGGTGGCGGCTGTACCTGTAGAAGTGGTGGGCACAGATGGTGCCGCCACCACAAGGGAGCTCCCATCGGAGGACGAGTCCGTGTCTCTGGTTGCTGATCCGGTGACCGCCGTGAAGCTCCCCTCGCCCTCCGTCCCACTGGTGTATTCTGAGTCCGTGGTGTGGCCCTCCATGGCCATGTGGGATGCAGCCCCCTCGTGCTCCGGTGCCACTGTACCTCCGCCTGATGATGCTGATGCACAAAAGAACAGTGAGACCACAAAAAGGGGTGGGGAAACAGAAGAAAGACAGGTTGAGTGCATGGCTTACCGCTACCGTTGGCGGACAATACAGACACAGCAGCCCCCTGCACTACGCTGCGCTCTTGGGCTCTACAGATGCAGATCCTGGGATAAGGCCTACATGGCTATGGTGGACATCCGCACACATAGATGACACAGGGGCATGTATACCTGTACTTGGCACTCTACAGAGGTGGGGTGGGGTGGCACATGGCCTGCATTACGGAGGGGCCTAGCCTACGGAACTCACCCTGGCCTAGGGAAACCCACAGCCCTCCTCCCCCACCCAGACCCCTCCACTGCACGCAAAGTCAGCAGAATGCGAATGTACTCACCCCCTTGTGTCTGCTGTGATGCCCTCATACGCCCATCCAACTCAGGGTAGGCCACCGCCAGGATCCGGAACATCAGGGGGGTCATGGTGCGACAGGCACCGCTCCCACGTTGGGAGGCCATCCCCAGCTGAGCCTCCGCCCTCTTCTTGCTCCAGCGGCGAATGTCATCCCATCTTTTACGGCAGTGGGTGCTCCGTCTCTGGTGTACCCCCAGGGTCCGGACGTCCTTGGCGATGGCACGCCAAATATCCTTCTTCTGGTGGGCGCTGACCTACATGACATGTACAGGGGGAGAAGAGAAGTCATTGGCAACTGCACCGTCAAAGTGAGTGGCCCCCATCCCTACCCTTGCCATGTGGCACATGCATTCACACTCCTTCATGCTCACAGAACTCTGCCCCCTTCCTTCTTACATCCAGTCCTCTCCACCCAGGCATAGCCCATACAACTTGCACCCTATGTACTCACCTGTTGGTCTGGAGGACATAGAGTAGCGTGTACTGGGGGAGGACCTCGTCCACGAGCTTCTCCAACTCCTGTGCAGTGAAGGCAGGGGCACTTTCCCCAGATGCACGTGCCAGTGTCTCTTCCAGACCGAGGTCACAGCAGCACTTGCAGTGTAGGTCCTCTCCTGTCGAAGATCAGGTATCAAGTGATTGAACAGATAGAAAATGGCAGTCACGTCCGTGGCGGTGACGTCCGCGGCAGTGCGTATCATCACCGCCGGAGCACTTAGTCATTGGCTCCTGGGACCCATAGGGTCCAAGGTTAACCAATGCAGCATTGCGCCGCGGTCTTCGACTGCCTACCGTGACGGTGTACAACGCCAGCGCAGTTACCTCACATCCAATTGTCCCAGTTTAGAGGTCAGGTAACCGCCTTTTCAGGGGCCCACATGGCTTCATTTTCAACTGCGTCACACATACCTAGGCCTGGACTCAACACTCTTACACACAACTTTTTGGATTATGTTTCATGTTCAGTGTAGCTGTGGGTACATACCTCTGAGTTGTTTATCTCTGTGGTCGCTTTTATCCTTCCTAGGCACTGTCAGCTGGGACATGTGAGGAGATGGCGGAATCCTCCGGTGTACCGACCACTGGTGGACCTGTTGACAATGGAGGAGCGACATTTAATCATCACCTACAGGTTTGACCGTGCCACAATCCAGGAACTGTGTACCCAGTTGGAGCCAGACCTGATGTCAGCAATCCGCCATCCCACAGGAATCCCCCCTCAAGTGCAGGTGCTATCAGTGCTCCATTTCCTAGCAAGTGGGTAATTTCAGACAACGGTGGCCATGGCATCAGGGATGTCCCAGCCTATGTTTTCCAACGTGTTGTCCAGAGTGTTGTCTGCCCTGCTGAAACACATGAGGAGCTACATCGTTTTCCCTCAGGTGGAGGATTTGGCTACAGTTAAAGGTGACTTCTATGCCCTGGGACATATCCCTAACATCATAGGTGCCATTGATGGGACCCATGTAGCTCTGGTCCCCCCCCACAGGAGTGAACAGGTGTACAGGAACCGGAAGAGTTATCCTTCCATGAATGTTCAGATGGTATGTTTGGCAGACCAGTACATCTCGCAGGTAAATGCTATGTTCCCTGGCTCAGTGCATGACGCCTACATCCTGCGGAATAGCAGCATCCCTTATGTGATGGGTCAACTCCAGAGGCACCGGGTGTGGCTATTAGGAGACTCTGGTTACCCCAACCTGTCATGGCTATTGACCCCAGTGAGGAATCCCAGGACCAGGGCAGAGAAACGCTACAATGAGGCCCATGTGCGGACTAGGAGGGTGATCGAACGCACCTTCGGCCTCCTGAAGGCCAGGTTCAGGTGCCTCCATATGACAGGTGGTTCCCTATTCTACTCACCAAGGAAGGTGTGCCAGATCACCATCGCCTGCTCCATGCTTCACAATCTTGCTTTGCGACGCCAGGAGCCTTTTCTGCAGGGGGATGGTCCAGATGACGGTGTTGTGGCAGCTGTGGAGCCTGTGGACAGTGATGAGGAGGAAGCAGAGTAAGAAGACATTGACAACAGGGACTCTGTCATATAGCAATATTTCCAGTGACACACAGGTGAGAACACTTTCTTTACTAATACATTTACTTTCACACTTCTACCTCTATCCTGTCTGTCAATTTCATGCAGTATTTGGTAACTGAGTTGTACATTTCCATTACGGTTTCACAGGTCTGGTTACCAACATGTGTCATCTGCTTGCATCCTTCATGGACTTGTGATGTGTGACATAGGTATGTTGACATTACTATTGAGAACAGATTTTGTCATTGTCATAGCTAATACACTTTTTCAAAATCACAGACTGACTGCAGATTGTTTTGTGGTTCAAGGGTGTTTATTGAAGTGCTAATTATTGGAGGGGGTGGTAAAATGGGGATGGGTGATGGTGGAGGAATGTCCATGGCAGAGTCCAGTCTATTAGTCTCACAGGTGCACTGCCCATATGGGCATAGGAAGTGGAGCTGGGGCAGTTCCAATATGGACAGGGTTACAAATTGGGACATTGGGATGACAATCAGGGTGGTCTCATTTTTTGGCGGGGGTCTTGCCATTGTGCTCTGTCCTGTGCCTGGATCTCAGGGACCGCTTGCGGGGTGGTTCTCGGTCTGCAGGAGGTGGGGTGCTGGTGTGGTGGTCCTGTGGCGGGGCGTCCTGTCCACTAGCGCCGGCGGAGGTGGCGGGCAGTTCATCGTCCATGCTAGTGTCAGGGGCCCCTTGGAGTGCCACAGTGTCCCTCATGGTGTTCTGTATGTGCTTCAGCACCCCTACGATGGTGCCCAGGGTGGAGCTGATGGTTCCGAGTTCCTCCCTGAACCCCAAATACTGTTCCTCCTGCATGCGCTGGGTCTCCTGAAACTTGGCCAGGACTGTAGCCATCGTCTCCTGGGAGTGGTGGTATGTTCCCATGATGGAGGAGAGGGCCTCGTGGAGAGTGGGTTCCCTTGGCCTGTCCGCTCCCTGTCACACAGCAGCCCTCCGAGTTCCCCTGTGTTCCTGGGCCTCCGTCACCTGGACCGTGTGCCCACTACCACTGCCCGCAGGTCCCTGTTGTTGTTGGGGTGGTGGGTTATCCTGGGTTCCCTGTAGTGGTGGACACACAGCTGATTGACGTGTCCTGGGGACAGAGGTATGGGCCCGCTGGGTGGGTGCTGTACTGGTGTTTCCAGAGGGTGGAAGGTCAGTGTTGGGCTGTGCCTGTGCGAGGGGAACCGACTGTCCTGAGGCCCACGATGGTCCGGGCTGGTCATCTGGATCCAGTTGGCCAGAGCTGCTGTCATCACTGTGGGCCTCTTCTGTGGGTGGGGTGGAGATGTCTGGACCCTCCTGTCTGGTGACGTTAGGTAGTGGTCCTGCAGGGGTATAAAAGCATGATTATTGCATCTGTGTGTGTCATGGTGTGCAATGGGTGGGTGAGCGTGTACCCCAGTGCTTGCATTCCTGTGTGGGACCATGTGTGATGAGGGTTTAGGGGGTTGTATGGGTATGTGCAGTGGGCATGCTTTAGTGATGGGTATCCATGCTTTGTTGTTGCATGCAGGGCTTGGTGTTGGGATGGGTGGTTTATGATGTTGGGACATATGTGAGGAGTTGGGGTGATAGGGGAGGGGTTAGTGTGGGGGTGTGTGATAGCATGCAGGTAGGGTGGGGGATAAGATAGTTAAGATTTGACTTACACGTGTCCATTCCTCCACGACTCCTCCGAGGCTCTCAGGATGCATAATGGTCAAGACTTGCTCTTCCCATGTTGTTAGTTGTGGGGGAGGAGGTGGGGGTCCGCCGCCAGTCCGCTGAACCGCGATGATGTGCCTGGAGACCACGGATCGCACCTTCCCCCGTAGGTCGTTCCACATCTTCCTGATGTCCTCCCGATTTCTTGGGTGCTGTCCCACTGCGTTGACCCTGTCCACGATTCTTCGCCATAGCTCCATCTTCCTAGCTGTAGAGGTGTGCTGCACCTGTGATCCAAATAGCTGTGGCTCTACCTGTACGATTTCCTCCACCATGACCCTGAGCTCCTCCTCCAAAAACCTGGGATGTCTTTGGCGTGCTATTGGGTGGTGTAGGTGATGTGTGGGGTGGTGTATGTGGTGATGAGTGTGGTGATGTGAAGTGGTGTGGGTTTTTTTGTGCGTGGATGTTGTGTGGGTCATGGTGTCGTGTGCCTCTGTGTGGTGGGGTTGTCTATTGCTGTGCTCTCTCTGTCGCCTTCGTCTCTATTTTTTGGTTGTAGTGGTTTGTGGGTGATGTGGGTGTGTGTTTTATATTGTGTTGGGTGTGTGGGAGTGGTGTTTGTATGTGTATCAGGTGTGTGTATTTGGAATTGTCCAATGTGGTGGTGTTTTTGAGATGTGTGTGTATTTTGAGCGCGGCGGTGTGTACCGCCAATGGAATACCGCGGTTGAAAGACCGCCGTGTGGATTCGTGGGTCGTAATAGCATGGGCGTGTTTCTGTTGGCGTTACGGTGGAGGTTTTGCTTTCGCCAGTTTATCACTGACCTTTGGTGTGGCGGTGTTGTGTTGGTGTCTGAATTTCGGCGGATTCCGAGATGTGTGTCATAATAGCTGTGGCGGAATTCTGCGGCCGTGGTGGTGTATTGGCGGTCTTCTGCACGGCGGTAAGCGGCTTTTACCGCCAATGTTGTAATGACCCCCATAATATTATAAAGTATAGCTATTGTGACAGCCATTTTGTCAGTTTGGGGGTGACCAGGAATGTATTTAATCCCTCCCCCTGATAAATAGATGAAAGTAGTGCCCTCCATTATCTTTTATCTAGTGCAAGTACTGTAATTCCTACTTCACAATCCTTGACTGGGCCATAAAGAGGCATGTCTATCCCTGGCCTGAGGTTATAGAGTGGAGGGCTTCCATATTGGTTACATTTGATGAGCTTTGGGCTTGTCACCCCCTTGATTTTTATATTGGGTGGTGGCTGATGACGTGGCAACAAGGGATTTTGGATTTAGAGTCCATGGGCAGGAGGATATGTTTTTGTGGGCAATGGCCTCAGCAACATCAGCAATACAAACGGAGGTAGAGGGACTCTTCCCACAAATAGTTGTTAAACAAAATGGTACGATAGTGTGAGGTTTTAAAGAGCTCAGAATACACTTTGGATTTTTTTTTTCTACTCCAAAGAGAGTTTGGGAAGATTAGTAAAGAAAATGAACATATTAAAGCACATTTGCAGGCGGGATGACGAAGTTCTCTCTAAGGGATTGTCTGAGTAGTTTTTAGCAAGCAATGTTTTAAACGTACCCAGTCCTGAAACATTAGTAGAAACTGGATAATATTTCATTACAGTTTCACACTGGTGTTGTAGGTCTCTGCCAGGGATATTTGTTTTAGATAATGAGAGGCACATAGAGGGCCAGATGTAGCAAGCATTTTGCATGGTGCAAACTGCGAAAATCGCAGTTTGCGCCATGCAAAATGCCGATTGCGATGCTCATTCACAATTTGCGAGTCGCACCGACTCGCAATTTCCGATTTGCAAAATCAGAAAATGCTATATCTGGCCCAGAATGCTTTAAATGAAATTTGATCAGTACCTTAAGTAAAGAAAAAGACAATGGGGGTTATTACAACTTTGGAGGAGGTGTTAATCCGTCCCAAAAGTGACAGTAAAGTGACGGATATGCCACCAGCTGTATTACGAGTTCCATAGGATATAATGGACTCGTAATGCGGCTGGTGGTATATTCGTCACTTTACCGTCACTTTTGGGACGGAGTAACACCTCCTCCAAAGTTGTAATAACCCCCAAAATGTTCATATATATTTACTGTGGGTTTGGGTTTTCCCCCAGGAAAGGTTTTAGAAAATGTATGGCAAATGGACCATGTTTAAGCTTCTTTTATTTTCCCAGAGCTAGAAATAAAACAATGTAATCGGAGAACTTAGGATGCAAATGGAGTGTAGAAAGGTAGAAACCTGCCGGACATAGGGCTTGAACTGCTGTGTGTTAGAAGACCATTCTGGAAAAGAAGAGTTTGTAACGGGGGTCAAGGAGAGATCAAGATGGCCACAAAGAAACATAGGGGAAAGAAGGGAGTGAGGGCCCTAATGTCTGGAGTAGAGGATTCATTTAGGAGAAAGGAGGAGGAGATGTCTGGAGCACAGGAAGAAACAACGGTAGTCGAAGCAGGAGTTGTGTGCCGTCGAGGAGTGGAATCTCCAGGAAAGCATACAGAGGACACGAATGTGGAAGAGAGGACGTGGGAGGAGGAGTTCAGTGAGAGTGGGGAAGACAATCTATCAGGGACAAAAAATGCCAGAAGGGAAAGACGAAGCTGAGCTGCATTTCAACAGGTTGAGACACCAGCAGACGACAAGGGTACCTGACCCCAATAGAGGTGGGCAAAATATTCTGTTCCGCTGATGAAGCTAGCAAAATTTTGGCGACTCAGTAATGTGGAGTTCCGGACAAAGTCTGCCAATCGCTGCATGCCATAATTTTTTCTTACTCATGGTTCTATAGTGGTAAATTGGCGAGTGAGATTTGCTGTCCCCTAGTGCGATTTCCAGTTGCTAGAAGGGTATCTGGTGAGATTTTCCTAACATGGGTGTTTAGGACCGTTCACTGTCAGAAGGCCTACAGATGAGTACAAAATCTACTTGAGCGGCAGAAAAATCATCTCAAGAAACTGTGCCCTCTGGCGCATCACATGGTGCTGTTCTTGCTGATTTTTCAGAGTGGAACGCGCTCGTCTGCACTAAATCACAGCACCAACAGCGCAATGTGACTATTTCTGCTGCATGGCAGAACTCCACGGAATCTTGCAGAGTTTTTATGCCACTCTGCAGAATTCCACAGAGTCAAATTCCCTGAGTTCCGCTCACCCCTAGACCACAACCTTTAATACATGCATGTGCACGGCCTAAGGGAAGGAGGCACTGCGGT
Organism: Pleurodeles waltl; assembly: GCF_031143425.1. Lineage (NCBI taxonomy): Eukaryota > Metazoa > Chordata > Amphibia > Caudata > Salamandridae > Pleurodeles > Pleurodeles waltl. The sequence continues at coordinate 766,931,347 of NC_090442.1, forward strand.
CTCAAACTCCAAGGCCTAGAAGAGAGCAGTTGTCTCCGGCAAGTAAGCCAATCCATTGTGTATACAGGGTGAATTGGTGGCAGAGCGGGGATGAGAGTTAAGGGCACCATCACAATCACTAGTATGTAAAGTTGTGGGTTGAGTCAACCAAAATTGAGGGCTATGATTCCATACAAGTGTGTTTACATCGAAATGCAGGTTACGGCATTTATCATAAGAGCCATTTCTGAAAGTACTGTATTTCTGCTTGTTTTAAGGGGACTTGGACTCCCCTCAACAGTGACCAGCAGGGCCATCTTATGGATTTTGGGGTCCCTGGGCCAAATGTATTTTGCAGGCCCCTGATGTGAACAGATTTCAATGCATTATCCAATTTCAGCTCTTTCATGCCCTTTTTTGGCCAGGTCACTGACAGTGCACAGGCACACTCGGCCAAATTCTAAATGGGTTTACATCTAATATTCAGGGATAGGGACATATGTTTTCAGTATTGTTACACAGCAGCGGCTAACTAATATTATTGCAAATAATTCTGTGTCACCCACCCATTTCTCATATGTGAGGTCCTGCTTCGTATAAGAATTAAAAACAAAAGACATCAAGGCAAGACTCTGCAGAACAGAGCTAGCTCTATCAGGAGGCACCTCGAGGGCTGGAGCCCTGGGCCAGAGCCCACTATGCCCAGGCCTTAAAACGCCTCTGGTGACCAGGCGTGTAAACCCCAACCGCCAGATAAGCAGGCCAGGAGTTAAAGAAGGATACGCCCTCTTGCGGTTACCCCTGGCTAAGAAACAGGCACGGATTAAAGAGATTGCCTTCTTAAATATTGAAGACGTTGAAGCATACACGGAGTGCTGTTGTGATTGTGGAACCCCTCACGGTATGCTTGGCGGAAGCTCATCGGGGTGCCTGCAAAAGCTTCGCCATGTCCCAGCAGGAGGTCGTTGGATGCCTGCAGGAGTTGAGTGAAGCACCAGCAAGAGCTGCTTTGGGTGCATGGGCATTTTTGGACATTTTCCAACCGGGATCACATTACATAAAGCCCCCCCGACGGTGCAATATGCCTTCCAGCCCATTTTTGGAAACCTGGAGCATGCTGGAATTGTGGGAGGGAGCGCAGTTGCTTGTGCAGTTCCACCTGTAATATCTAGGCCGGTGCAATCCTAAGTGGGCGTGCCCAAATGTACGTGGGCGAGGCTCCGTGGAAATGAGGGAGCATTTTGACCATACACCCCCGCTAAATTACTGACATAATGCAGGGGCAAAGAAGCTGACAGGAAGTAGACTGATTATGCGGTACATTATGAGGCAGAGCACAGTGAGTGAGTGTCCCATAAAGTGATGGCATGGAGGTGACAGAGATAGAAGGGAATGAGGCTGAAGGAAAGAGGGGTACACTTATTTTCTCTTGCTCTATACATTTCATTTTCACCTTCATCCCCAATGAGGAAACCGTTTTTGTGTTTTTCTGTTTTATAATTTAATGATATGTGGTGTCATCACAAGCACGCAAAACAAGTACTTGGCACGAGACCCGCCTGCTATAGCCATAATGGTTTTGATGCTGCCCTCTGCTGGTCGCTCACATTTAGGCGAAACACACAGAAAGCCTTAGAGCAGTGGTTCCTAAACTGTGGTCCTGGGACCCTTGGGGGTCCACGAAGCCGCCTTATAGGGTCCGTGAGTGGCTTACAAAATTAACTAACGTGTTTATAAATAAAGTGGCTAAATGTCCAACTGAAAATGTTAACATGTACTGTAAATACCAAGGAATTTAAAATTGGAGGCTAACTATTAAAGTTGTATCCTCAGATTGATTTGTGGGAGCAGTGCAGGTGCATCAAACAGAATGTAAAAGGGATAATGTGTGGCTCAAATTAATTTAGAAAAGCTCCAACTCCATTTTTAAAAAATATTTACAAAGTAAATATAATGTATTATAATGTGTGTATGTGTTTTGCGGAATGCTTATTTCTGTATTTTGCGGTTCATATCATCAACAATGTTTAGGCTGGGGTCCCTGGCTTCCAGCAATGACTCAGTAGGGGGTCCCTGGATTCGAATAATGACTCAGTAGGGGGTCCCTGGATTCGAATAATGACTCAGTGGGGGTCCCTGGGTTACAGTAATGATAAAGTGGGGGTCCACAGAAGTCAAAAGGGTGGGAACCACTGTCTTAGAGCTCTTCTATGTGCATTATTGCGGCACGACTGTAAAAATCTCCTGTTCTATTTCTCAAGATGATATTATTTTCGTGCACATATTTGTACAGTCCTGCTTGTTATTATACATTTCATTACTGACAGTTTTATTTTATCATGATGACGTATTTGGTTACTTATTTTTCTTGTCAGAAGTATTAGTCTGATTTCCACGTGTTGATCTTTAATGTATTCGTTGGAAAGGCATCATTAGACCTTGTGTAAATTCATTGGAGAGGTGGGACGGGAAGAGGGGTGTGTGCACTCTTTTATTGTGTAGATGATATATGTCATGCTACTATTTTCTAAAATCCGCGCACCATAAACAGCTCTGCGCTAATTTCATTTTACTTCAGCTTTATGTTTATCTGACACGAAGACTACTACATTTTCGTGAACACAAAGTTCAGTTTTGGGATCACGCAGATAACTTTCTCCCCGCTGGCCTCCAATCTTTTCAGTGTCTCACTTTCTGTCTCGGAAACCAACAAGATCCTATCCCCAGGGCCCTCCGTTAATGCCGTCACAAGGACTGGCATTGAGACCGGTATGATTCATACGCTACCTGATTCCCAAGTGCTAAGAAACCCCTCATGGTAGTTAGTGCTTTAGAAATTCATTCATTCTTTCATACATTCTCTCCACATTTGACTTTCCATATCACCTTTTCCGTACAAAAAACAAAATGTTTTTCTTATTCCCCTCAGGGACTTCCAGTCTTGCAAACAAGTCACTGGAGGGCCATTTAAAGTTGGGTGGATGGCCCTGCCGCCCATCAGGTGGAGGCCGCCCTCCCAAACACAGAGATCCACGTCTGCCTAGCGAGGATCTGTAAAGCCGTCAGCGCAGCTGCCGTATCAGCAGTTACAGTGAAAGCAGACACGTTTGCTAAATGGGTACCATGCTTGTACTTGGCATAGCTTTTTGTTTTCTAACAATAAAATCCCAAAGCCTGTGTTTTCTTTTGAAAACCAAAAAAAGGTCCTGATAGATAGGCAGTTTTCTTCCTGCGTTATGCCTGAGCTCGGAGCAGTTCGCAGCGCTTTGATGGAAGACAGACCAGCTGTTTGAAACCATCAATCTGGGTTTTACTGAGGCAGCAGACCAGCCTCACGCGTAAAGATCTGCCTGCCGTCTGGTGCAGTGGGTGACAGCATCTATCTTGCAGGAGGCCGCTCAGGCGTCCCTGTGAGCCCATTCCGCCTCTCTTCTTTTAGCCTTTGCACCCACGTTTGTAACATGGAGCTGATGCATGGGATTCCCTAATTTGAAGGTGTACGTGGGGTTTGGGCTATCGCAGACGCTGCTTGTATCTGTATTGCCTACACTGTACCCCTTATCCTGAATACAGCAAGCATACCTCCTCTCCAGTGGAGGTTAGCGCTATGCTCTTGTTTCCTCTTGTCCTATTTCTTTAACTGCCACACTCACCCCATAAGAATATGTTTGTGTATTTTTATAACTTCACGATGTTTGTAGCTATCCTTAGCATGCAAAGCAGGCTCCTGCTATGAGACCCGAGTGCAATAGACTTGTGGGGTATGATACTGCCCTCTGCTGGTCGCATCTGGGCTAAAAAAAAACTTGAAAGTTTTCTGACACATTCATATACTTGTTGCAGCTCACTGTAAAACATCCGCTATTGTTTCTTGAAATTGCATTACTTTCGTATATACATATTTGTACAAGTGTTAGCAGTTATTTTACATTTAATTCCTCACACTATTATTTTGTCATGATGCAGCATTTGCCTACGTATTTTCCCGTGAAAAGTATTAATTAGTTGTTCACATGTATATCATTAACTTACATGTTCATAGAAAGAGCATCACCAGACCTAGACATTTTGGAGACGTGGGACAGGGAAGAGGGGTGTTTTGAGTGCGCAGGTCATCCCAAATGCAACGGCTTGTTGTGTGTGTTACTACTACTGGCCTCTGTAATCACCGTCACTCTCCCTTCTAGGAAAGTGTCCCCCTTTCTTTGCACCGCTTTTCGTGAGTCAAAAGACTTCTTATTTTCGTCCTGTTTTTTCTTCATAGGTAGTCTTAGTTATAAATGACCAAATCATACTCAGTTGTTAATCTTTATCGTCTTTGTCCATCATTCTTTTGATTTTGTTAAAAGGTTTTCTGAAATATTTCTACAATTATGACCCAGAAATTGATCCCAATTTCGTATTTTATTTCCACAGTCTCCAATGCATTCTGGGGCTTGGAAAGCCTGCCATTGGGCAGTGGCTGTAATTTGTATTCCTAAGTGTTCTGTATTTATTGAACAAGGGACACCTGGACGCCGCAGAAGATGCATTAGCCCAAGACTCCACTCTGCTTCTGCCACCTGCGAACGCTTTCTGGTCACTGTTGTTATTCTCCTTCATGGCACCCAGCTCTGCCCGTTAGCGTGCTGGCGATTATTGATTGGAACCCAGTGATCAGTGTGTCATACTCTCTGCTGCACACAATAACATACAGACTTACAGAACTTTTAAAGAATTTTATTAAGAACATTATAGTCATAAATATTGAGTGTTAAGATTATACACTGCGACTGGCACCACTGACTTCTAACACCCGCCCACTACAAACACCTCTCATCTAATTAGATCTTACTTGGGTTTTATGCAGCATCTCGTGGACATGCTGTCCAGTTTTGGGGATACTCACAGAGCTCTCTTCTGTTTGGCATCCTAACTTTTCTATATCTCCTTTACTGTAGCATACATCAACCAGATCTTCACTCTACCACCATCCGTTAGTGGTGCCACAAGAGTTCTTATTGAGACTTGTGTTATTCATATGCCCGGTGAAATCCCAGGGGCAAGAGACTCATCATGCTAATTCATGCATTAGCGATGTACCCATTCATTCATTCTCTCCATATTTGACTTTCTATACCACCCTTTTCTCCAACAGCACCCTAATAATTTTATCCAACTACTCGAGAAATTCCAGTCTTGCAAACCAAATGACTTGGCGGGTCATTTTGGGTTGATGGAATGGCCCACCTTCCCACCAGGTTAGAGATCCATGTATGTCCAGTTAGGACCTCTAAAGCCATCAGTTCAGCGGTCGTTGCAGAAAACGCAATCAAGACAGAGAAGATTGCTGACTGGTCACCATGTTTGCAGAGCCCAATTGGCAAAGTGTAAAAAAAATAAAAATAAAATACAAAATCATAGTTTCCTTTTGAACCACAAAATTCAATGACCCTGAGGAATAAGAAGTTGTCTCCCTGTGTTGGGGTCAGTATTTGGATTCACTGCCCAAACCGTCATGTTTCGCATGATGCTCCCTGGCATGGAAATCTAGTGATGGCTACCCTGCACTAATTAGGATCCCTGAAAACTCCACTCGCTCCCTAGTATAAATTGGACAGGTAAACTGCATTCGACATTTTTGGCACGTGGCTAGCATCCACCAAAACCTTAAATGACCCCCTACGTTTCCCTGTGAGATTTGTTCTGCAAGGTCTCATGTTCAACAAATTCAGCTAAGAGATAGTGTGCCTGCCAGACTCCATGGCTCTCAAAAATGTTTGCACACCATCGTCTTTCCATCTGGTACCATCACTTTCTCCTGCTCTGCCAGAAACAAACTATGCTTGACAGCAGAATGCACCCCACCTTATTCATTAAAACCTCAACATCCAAAAGATACGTCAGTACATCAGTCTGCAGGCCACTAAGACTCTAATCAACTCGGTAGCCATCACAAACCTAGTCTGCTGCACTCTGTTCATTCCAACCTCATTTTTTCACACTGATGTTGTATAACTGCTAACGATCCACCACACATTGGTTTATCAACACAAATCGAGTGTGATCAATATGTACCATCACCCCCACTACGCAATCCTTACTTTTAAGAAATTGAGTTACTGGTTGAGGGGGATCAAACCCTACTCAAGCAGCAACTACAATGCTGGTAAAGATGAGGCACAAACAACCCCTAATTAACCTGTGCTGAACCCTCTGGTAGCTTGGCACAGAGCAGTCAGGCTTAACTTAGAGGCAATGTGTAAAGTATTTGTGCAACACTTCAAACAGTATTGCAATAAAAACACCACAAAAGAGATCCTCCACCAGATTAGAAAACTGGAGTCTAGTTTAATTAATAAAGACCAAAACAACAAAAATCCAATCAGTAGAACTGGCGATATACACTTTTAAATATTTAAAGATTTAAGTGAGAATAGCACCAAAAAGCATGAAGTGGAAAATGTGGATATCTGGTGGTGCTAGACTGGGACAAAGTCACAAGTTAAGGTCAATTATGATAGAGCGCAGGCTGGCTACAGGGATCCAGTTAGGCCTGCTGAACAAAAGTACCTTAAATACTGGTTGTGGAGAGTTGTGGAGTCCCACGTCGATGATGCACCCTGCAGCTGAGGTGATGTGTCGGTTCTGAGGGACAGCAATGCGAAATCCTGCCTCATCATCAAGAATCCTGGCAACAAGATAGCTTGAATTGCCGAGGGCCTGCATGGCTGTGATGCAAAGTTCTTGCATCAGGAAAGTCCACACAGCAGAGGCGATCCATTGGTTCTGCACGTGGCTGTGCTGCGCAGCAAAGGACATGTGTCAGTTTTGCTGGATCCATAGATGGGCTGGCAGAGCACCTCCAGACCGACTTCCAAGAGTTCAAACTTGGGCGGCACCACTTGGCAGTGTAGGAATCACGGATGGCAAAGTCCAGGTGCGAGTTCAAGATTGTTGGAGCCTTCTGTCCCTGAGGCTCTAGTCAGGAGGCTAGTCAACTAGCCCTTGGACTTACTCTCACAGAGGCCAGAGGGCAGCAAGTCAGCACAGCACAGCAGCAGTCCAGCAGAGTGGCAGTCCTTTTAGGAGCACAGCAGTCCTTCTTCCAGGCAGTGTCCACAGGTCCAGAGTGGACTAAAGGGTTGGTGTCTGAGGTTCATTACATCTAGTGCCTTCGTTGAAGGGAGAGATCTTTACAGGATCCTCTTTGAAGTATTCAGTTTTCCTGCCCCCGTTGCCCTGGCTGCAGACTAACTACTAGGGGTTGAAGCACTTTTTGTGGAGGCAGGTCACAGCCTATTCAAATGTAAGTAGGACTGTGTCCAGCTCTGCCCTCCCATCCTGCCAGTGGCGGACCATCTAGGCACACCTAATCCCTCTAATGTGTGTGGCTGTCTAGGAGGTATACACAAAGCTGAACAGTCAACTACAACCAGTCAAGTGATCCAGAGACAAGCTGCAGGCTGTAAATTGCTAAGGCAGAGAAATGCCAACTTTCTAAAAGTGGAGTTTTCAAGATTTTAACCAAAAATCTGACTTTGCCACAAGAGAGGATTTTTTCATCACAATTCCAAAGATACCAAACATTAACTGGTTACCTGTTCCCGTTTGGGAGTTACGACTTATTAAATGTAAATAAATGTTATCCTATGGGAGAGGAAGGCCTTGCAGTACTGAAAAAATAATTTAAGGATTTTTCACTACCAGGACATGTAAAACAGTATAGGAAACAGTACATGTCCTACATTTTAACTGCACTGCACCCTCCCTTCTGGCAAGTCCAGGGCCTACACTGGGCGTGACATATTTATTAAAAAGGAAGGTTTGGGCCTGGCAAAAGGTTTCATTTGGCAGGTCAAAGTGGCAGTTTAAAACTTCACACAGAAGCTACACTGGCAGACTCGAGAAATGTTTAAAGGGCTACTAAAGTCAGGGACTGTAGGAAGCTGGCTATCTATGTAGTGTACTTAATGTAAGGTGACACTATGCAGATAGTTTAGATGACCCTTATTGGTTAACAAGGGTTAAAATAATGATCCCAAATGCTCTCTTTTATGGTAGTGGGGGCGAGCAGTTTAGGCTTATGCGAGGTTAGTGCTAAGCATTTGTTAAATACACAGAGTCAATAAATGTGACACACACTCAAGAAGAAACTCAAGACCAGTGTAGATATTTTTTATAGAATGTTTCAACACCAGAACAACTTCAAATAAATTAAGTACTGTTGCAGTGTATCAATTTTTTCAAGTAAGTAACAATGCACTCAAATGCGCTTTTAAGCGGTAAAGGTCTTCTTTTGGGTAAGGTACTTTTACTGCATAGGGTCTTTGAAGTCGGTTCTCAGGGGTCCTCTTTAGATCATAGGGCTCTAGGGAGACAAGGTCACAAGAAACACCAGCAGCTCAGTTTTACCTGCCCTGGGTTGTTTGGGTGCAGAGGTGATGGATGTGTCGGATGCCTTGCTCACTGCATGGTTAGCTTAGAAGGGGGCCATGTGGAAACAGGCTGCAGAGCAGGACTTGGGGACAAGTCCAGGAGCTTCTAATGAGGGGGCTCAGTCGGTGGAGATCCTGTGAGAAAGGAAACACAATTGGTTGTTGTGGAACCCGGCCATGGAGCTCGGGTGCAGCGGGTTTTGGTCGTCGGGTGCACCTGCATCAAGATGCCAACAATTCTTGGGTGGACCTAGGAGAAGGGGACAGAAACAGGGCAGCTAATCCACTCTAATTGCTGGCCTCTGTGATGCTCATGTCCCTCGAAGGCTGGTCTCTGGTTGTGGCATGGGAGTTCAGTCTAGACTCAAACAAGTCTTGGTTGCTGCAATGGATCCGGTACCATGGGAATTGGTGCAGGACGGCTTAGGTAGGTTTTGGGGTCTTCTCACTTAGTGGGTAGGCTGGTCAGTCCTGATGGACCTCTGTGACCTCCTCCTAGGCATCTACTGCATTGGTGGGCCAGGTAGTCACCAGAACGGTTAACTGGACTTTGCGGTTGGTGAATGCAGAAATATGGCTCCTCCACTTGAAGGGAGATGCTGACAGCTCGGTGAAGTGCTGGAGGCTCTCTGAGGCTTTTGGAGAATGCGCAGCTGCAGGACGAGTCGGCTTGTCATGATTGTCGGTAAAGGAGCAGGTAAACAGGCAGGGTATTGTGTCAAAGACTACCAGTAGTGTGCAGTTCTCGCCTCTTTGGCTCTTCTTTGTCCTCTGTTTCCTTCAGTCAGACAAATCTGTTCTTCTGGTGTCAGGGGGCACCTAACTACTCAATGTATGGGTGCTTAGGGGTGTGTACCCCTGGGGTGACTACACCGCCCTATATGACCACTTCTTGTAGGGAGTGGACATAACCCTGTGCCAGAATTCCTAGTTCCGCCAAAAACAAGACAGTGGAACCCTTCTTTAGTGGAGCACATCAGGCTTCCCTCCTTAGGGGTGTGACTAGCCTGGCAGTGCACCACACCTACCTACATAGCTAATTTCCCCCTGCCCTGGTGCCCAATGGGCCTCAAGGGAGGAGGTGACAACTCCCAGGCCTAGGGGAAGCTGGGGTTGCATACCAAAGGCTGCAGGGTCTTTGAAAGCCCTGGCCTTTGTATGCAGATTCACTAGCCATCCAACTGGAGGAGGTGATGCCACCTTCTTCCAGAGCAGGCATTGTTTCTGGCCTCTGAGAGCATGGGCTTTTACCTCTAAGGGGTCAGAAACATGCCTGTGGTGGCAGGCTGGCCGATACCAGTCAGCCAGCACAGTAGAGGACTAGTATGTTTTAGGGGGCACCTCTAAGGTGTCTTCTGGGTGCATGTCATAATAAATCCAAGACTGGCATCAGTCTGGATTTATTAAGATGAGGTGTTTGATACTAAAGACAATGGGGGTCATTCTGACCCCGGCGGTCATGGACCGCTGGGGCCAGGGTTGGCGGGAGCACCGCCAACAAGCTGGCGGTGCCCCGCAGGGCATTCTGACCGCGGCGGTTCAGCCGCAGTCAGAAAGGGAAAACCGGCGGTCTCCCGCCGGTTTTCCGCTGCCCTGTAGAATCCTCCATGGCGGCGCAGCTCGCTGCGCCGCCATGGGGATTCTGACACCCCATACCGCCATCCTGTTCCTGGCGGCTCTGCCGCCAGGAACAGGATGGCGGTATGGGGTGTCGTGGGGCCCCTGGGGGCCCCTGCAGTGCCCATGCCAATGGCATGGGCACTGCAGGGGCCCCTGTAAGAGGGCCCCACTTTGTATTTCAGTGTCTGCTTTGCAGACACTGAAATACGCGACGGGTGCCACTGCACCCGTCGCACCTTCCCACTCCGCCGGCTCAATTCTGAGCCGGCGTCCTAGTGGGAAGGCTGTTTTGCACTGGGCTGGCAGGCGGCCTTTTGGCGGTCGCCCGCCAGCCCAGTGCAAAACCCAAAATACCCTCAGCGGTCTTGCGACCGCGGAGCGGTATTTTGGAGGGGGGAACTCTGGCGGGCGGCCTCCGCCGCCCGCCAGGGTGAGAATCACCCCCAATATGTTTCAGTGAAGCCATTACGTAACTGGGTAAGTCATTTTGACCAGTGCGCAGTACATACTTTAAGATGGCTTCCCTCTTCACTTGCAATGTGTAAGTAAGTGAACTAGACATCGCAGGGCATATCTGCTCCTGCAGATATGTCCTCACATCAAATATACAATGCACCCTGTCTTTGGGCTCTATGGCCTGCTGTAGGGGTGACTTACATATATTTGATAAATTGACTGGGGCATGGCACATGTGTGCCATGCCATGTTTTCACTCATGGTTTGCACCATGACACTCAGTCTTTGATGGCAGGCTGGGTGCAATTTGTAGGGGGAGTTCCTTGGGGTGGCATAATACATGCTGGAGCCCTTAGGACCCTCTCTTGTGTCCAGTCCCTAGATACAAGGGGTACGCTTTACTAGTGACTTACAGATATACTAGAGTGTGTGCCATTTATATACAATGAGGCCTTTTACCTTGTTTTAGGGAAAGGGCACTGGTGGCACGTTTAGCAGGAACCCAGTGCACTTCAGTTGAAAAACCTCAGTACCAGTGGCAAAAAGGGGGGGAGGGGAGGGGAGGGTGACCATGTCCAAAAGGGGCACTTTCATACAGGGGCACAATCAGTGCTGTCAGTCTACTAGTAGTATTTAATTTACAGGTCCTGGGTACAGGTAGTGCTGACTAGGGGCTTAAAAGTAAATTATATATGGCAATTGGGTGTAAGCCATTTCTGCCATGTTTAGGGACAGAGAGAGCACAAGCACTTTAGCACTGGGCAGTGGTAAAGTGTGCAGAGTCCCAAGGCCAGTGAAAACAAGAACAGAACAAATCCGAAGAGGGGAAGGCTTCTATGCCTGAGACTCCTGTCTCTGCTCTAGCCTCTCCAACTTCACGATCTACTCAACTCTTCTGTGCCTCTCCACTCTTGACCATCTGACTCTCACTTTTTGCGCTACTTTGCAGTATTTGTTCTTTTTTCTCACTAAGCTTGGTTTGTTCATTGTTGCTCTCTTTGCCATGTTTTCTCACTTTGTGCTCTCTTTTGCACTCTGCTTATTTTTTTGCTCTTTGCTCACTGCTGCACTTTTGCTCTTTTTTCACTCTTTGCTCTCCTTCCATTCTGTTGCCCTTCTTTTACTATTTTGCCTTGTGCCTTTTACTGTCTTGCTCTGCCATCTCTTTGTGTCTTGTTTTCTGCCTCCCACCTCCACCTCCAGCACCCTCTCCCTCCTCCCCACTTCTTACCTGCTTTTTTCCCATGCTGCTACTCCTTTCCCGTGCTCATGCTAATCCCCCTCCACCTCCTGCGCTCCTCTGAGGACCTACTGCATGGCGGCCACAGTTGAGACAGGCAGTAGGTGCTTCAAAGGCAAGCCCGTCTGCATCCATCCACAAGTAGACCCTGCACAGCCCCATAAACCCTGGCTCTTCGGCCACCCTACACTATTCTGTGACTCTCCTATCTTCCAACCCATGATACCAATCCCCATGCTGGTGCTGCACTGCCCAACACAGAAGGAGCTTTTACCTGCACCCACTCCCACTGCACGTCCAGCATCTCACTAACCATGTCCACACAAAGAACACACAGCACACCTCCCACTCTCACCTACAAACATGCACTCCAACAAAAACTATCTAATGCATGCTCCTCTGCACTCTCTTATTCAGCAAACACTCCACAGAAATCTGGAACATCTTGGATAATGATGCCCCAGACCTCTTCTTCCTTATGGAAACATGGTTGACCAATGAGTGGCACTCAATATCGCCACGGCCATCCAACGGGATACAAGCTTGCACAACAGAACCACCATTGCAAACCAGGAGGCAGAATTGTGATTATACTTTAAAAAATCTATAAACTGCACCACAGCTTTAGAGAACGCAACCCCCTACATGGAGCACCTATATTTCAAACCATCAATCTACTGAACTCTTGTCTACCGACCACCAGGACCACAAACCGCTTTCTCAGACAATATCTCAGACTTCATCCCCTCCCTCGCCATTGACTCCAAAGAGTACATCCTACTAGGAGACTTCAACTTCCAGCTGGATGACATGAACAACACCAACTCCACCACACTCTTTGAAAGCCTTGAAAACCTCAGGCTGACACAACATGTCATTAGACCCACACACTTTGCCAGACCCAGTCTTCTCTACCTTCAACTGCATCAAAATCACCACAACCACACTTCTTACCTAGACAGATCACATCAAACAATTCCATATCAGCCAAAGTCAAAACCTGCAACCAAAAGCCTGGCCAGACACAGTTGGAGAAGGATCTCAGAATCCAACTGGCCCAAAGCCCTGTGCCAGAACCAGACCAACCCCACCATTGACCTAAACAACGACATCAAACAGCTTGAGGAGTGAATCACAAAATGCGTTGCCTCCCTGCCCCCGACCACCCCCCCACACCTGACAAACACAACACACAAACAAAGACCCTGATGCAGGTTAGCTGGTACACTGAGGAACTCCTGTGCAGCCAAAGAACACTACAAACAACTGGAAGGAAGATGGAGAATGAACCAAAATGATAAGACAAGGAGACTTAAAAAGAAGCCCTGAGTCACTACCACCAGCAGATCACAGAAACCAAGAAGAAGGCCATAGCAGGGTGCATCAATAAAAGCTCTAATAGCTGTTAAGAAATCTTTGTGATCATCGATAACTTTGCCTCACCACCTTCCACCATGAACTGCACCACCCCCTTGCAAGAAGCGTGCAATAACCTCTCGGAATTGGTCAGCAGTAAAATCAAAACCATCTACAACAAATCTGATCCTCAAGTGAACCCCTGCAACCTCAACTCCAGCCTACTCCTGTACTACCTGGGAAACAATCACCATAGAAGAAACACCCAACATAAGGACCATTCACTCCAGTGCACTGACAGATCTGTTCCCCCACCACATCTACAACATGGACGCCTCACGTAATGGTGAACGCACTGCTAAAGGAACCTTCAGCAAACCCCATTCAACTTGCAAACTACCACCTGATCTCCCTGACAACGTATCCAGCCAATGTCATGGAGAAAGCCATTAACAAGCAACTTGCTTACTACACTCACCAACTCTTAGACATCACAGAATAAAGTTTCTGATCCACCCACAGCACTGAGACAGCCTTCTTACAGCAACAGACAACATCTGACTAGCTTGTAAGATAGCTCAAAGAGTTAATGCAAGTTTATTTTTTAAATACTTTATTTGGGTTTAAACAGACATAAAAGCCTCGATGATCGCACCTAACTGCCATCAAATTACAGGCAATGAGAAAAAAGTACTGCATGTGTGGAGCAACAGAATAAATTGTATGCCAGCCTTCGCAATGTCCAACAATGTACCATTTAAAAGTCTATATGCAGGAGCGAGTATTACCTATATTCACATACCACACCAGTAGTGATGTGCAACCCCCTATCTCTTCCCACCTGATATAAAATAATGAAAGCTTAACTACAAACCCCAGAAACAAAACAAAATAAATAAATCCTGCCCAGCTGTGCCCTATGTATCAGCATTTGAGAACATTGAATATGTTTCTATCACCAGAGGGAAGACGACTAATGGGGTAATAAGGAACACCAGGCAGGAGGATACGGCTTATCGTATCCTGGGGTGCCATGGCTCCATCTGTTCCTATGCTCATGCCCCCAGTCGCAAGCCGCCCAGATAGCCCTCAACTTGAATAATCTACAAGTGACCATTGCAAGGGAAACTCCAAATATGTGCCTGCACCAGCAGTATCTATAGGTCGTAGTCTGAGAAGACAGCTGCCACCTCTATCCACAGATCCACAATAGGCCTTTGGAATATCCTTCTGTACTCAGCGCGCAGTGCCGTGCCCTCAGCACCACAGCCCACTTCTCCACCTTCACCAACTGTGAGGGGGTGGGGGCAGTGGAGATTTCCAGTGACAGGCAGTGACTCTTTGTGCTATGTCCAATGCAAGGTCCAAAAATCTATTTCCGCCTTTTCTCTCTGGTTTCTGTGCATGTAACCCATGGAGGTATATTTCAACTGTGTGAAGCCAGCTACAGCCCAACATAAGTTCCAGGTACGCTGTGACCTGAAACCAGCAGTGGTTTATTATTGCACAGCTCCACACCATATGGAGAAATCCTGCATCGGTCAGGGCACACCTGGGACAACTCAAGTCAGTAGTATGGAACATAACATTCAGTCTGTGCAGTGTGAGATATTTACAGTGTAGGTGGTTGAATTGGGTATAATTCAATCTTGTGTTAAATGTAAGTGTGCTCCAAGATCTGACCTCATTCCTTCCCATAGAAGTGTTGGTCAATATACTTCTCCCAAATGACCTTCAAAGCTGGCAGGTCGTCTACCTTAGCAGCCAGCATAGTATTATACACCCAGGAAATTAGGTGCTGCCCCCACTGAAGTTAAGCAAGGTTTGCAGAAGATCGTGCACCGGAGGCTCTCGTTCCAGAGTAACCAGGAGATGTTGAATAGCAACAGTCAACGCCCTATATGTCAAGAACTGAGAACCTGCAAATTATCTTCAGCTATTAGCTCCTCCAGCGTGCGAAAGGAACCCTCTGAGTAACATACCCAAATGTCTCTACTCCCATCTCCATCCAAGGTGCCAGCTGACAGGAAGTAAAGTAGCCCCTTCCTATGTTCGGCAAGCCCACCAACATCATCACGGGGGGCATACAAAGCAGCCATCCCTACATGGCAGCTCGCCACCCTCCAGCACCGAATCGCTGTATAAGGGAGTAGCCAGAGTCTACACAGAGGAATGAACGTAACTCCCAGAAACATAGCCAGTAACAATCCCTCCCTGATCGGAGCCCCGGACACCTCCACTTTTGCGAAATTGAGACCCACCAGCCATTGGGCTGCACAGCCAGGTAATATAGTTCATAGTCTGGGACGTCCAGGCTGCTTACGGTCGTGGGTCTATGAAGTGTACGCCATGACACCCTAGTCTACTGTCCATGCTAGATCAGCTCTCTAAGCAAAGTATTTCCTGATATTTCCTGATGTTACTGATATCCAGATTGGGAGATTTACGAATTCATAAATGACTCTGGGCAAAATTACCATTTTGGTCAGCGTTATTTGGACCATAACTGGAAGCTGCAGGACCTCCAAAAGGCTAGGAATCCCTTGAGGCCCCTCATGTTGCTCCCGAGTTCACTCTCTCAGATATCAGTATCAGTGTGATATATTCTGATTCCCAAGTGCTGAGCTCCCATTGCAAACCAAGAGCTATTAGCAGCTTACGCCAGTTCTGCTAAGGCCAGAAACCTGCCCAAGGTCTTCTAGTGGTGTTACGCTCCACGGCTACCCGTTCGTTTACTACTTAGGAAGATCAATGTATCACCTGCTTAGAATGAGCAGATATATTACCCATTGTGCAGTCGGATACCCCAGTCACGGCCCTCCAGCCTCAGGAAGCAAGCAAAGAGGTCATTCAGTTTAATGCAAGAGTAAATGCGCTTTTGGTCTTCGGTGATCATTAAACGAATAAAATTCAGTTATATCGAAAACATATTTAGAGCACAAATTCATAATGTGACAAATATCACTATCGATCAAATATACGCCATAAGGAATCATAGACACTGTGCATTGAAATCAGAGAGACATGCATTCTGATGCGACACAGCACACCCATCATTATAATAATCAGACGTCACTCTAGCGTGAACCTAGCGCACGTGTAAAGGAACTGACAAACAAACCTGAAGTGTGCACAGCCATTCCAGTGGCGGATATGCTCTATACGCGAAGCAGTTTACATGACATCATACTTCTAGTTAGCTGTCAATATCTTTAAAGGAAAGTGTCTATTGACTCTGGTTTGGTACCTCAGTCAGTTTATGCACCTGGTGGAGAGCTCTGCATGCACGCTGTAGTTTACTTGTTTGAATGGCAGCTTAGTTCACCCTTTCTAGCATCAGGGATCATTCGGTCTTGTATGGCTGGTTAAAAGCAACATCTGATGTTTACAGAGCTACAAAGCAAAATGAATGAAAGTGACCAATATTCTCAATGTTTTGAAATAAACTTCTGTAGACTTAATTAACATCAAATATTCAACAGAAGCAGCCATGGTAATTTAATTAGGCGTGGTTTATGCTTGACAAGGAACATGCATCGTTGACAAGATCTACAAAGAAATATGATCCCACAAGCGCAGATTCTATAAACACTGCATAGAAAGAATAACAAAAAAACCTTATCATACAAAAGAAAAAGCAATGTACCTTGCAGGTTTGTGCGTTCATGCTGAGAAACTACTGAAGCATAAAAAAGAAATGGGCAGAGTCACACTTTCTATTGATACCGGCGCATAGACAGCTCTACTATCACCTCTGGTGGTACTGATTTTAATGAGTGTGAGAAACTGGATTGCTGGTTGAGGAGAGTGTGAACCCTTCTCAAGCAACAGCCTCAATCACTTTCAGAGTTAACCACTAAATTGACTAAATTAACCTTGGCTTAACAGTGTGGTGCTCAGGCTTAACTTAGAGGCAATGTGTAAGGTATTTATGCAGCACACAAACAGTAATAGAGTGACAATACAACAAAAGTTAGAAAAAATAGAGTAAAACGTAATACATAAGTTGACACCAAAATGACAAAAATCCAATTAGTAGAACAGGGGATATGCAATTTTAAAGTTGTAGGTAAAAACAGCGCTTAAATGCAAAAAGCAGCAACTGTGGATATCTGGCTGTGCTGAACCAGAACAAAGTGACAAGTTCAGGCAGACTGCAATAGAGCGCCGGCCAAATACAAAGACCAAGTTAGGCCCGCTGATGACTAAACCTCAAGCCTGGCATGTGGAGAAATGCGCCGCACAGCGGCAGTTCTGAGGAGCTATGTGAGGTCCTCAATGAGGATGTGTTGCACTGCGGCATTTTTGAAGCGCTACAAGGGCTATGATGTGGGCTTGTGTTCCAGATCTGTCATGTTGTGTCGGTTTCAATGAGGAGCTGCAAGGGCTGTGATGTGGGGTTGTGTTGGGGCTGCGTCACGCTGCGTTAGTTCCAAAAACTGAGAATCCGCCTCCTCATGGGATCCTATGGGGATATAGTAGTTTTGTTACCCGGCAACACCATAGTGCAGACCTGAGACTTGACACCCATTCATGGGCATGGTCAAAAATGTGAGGAAACTGAGGGCAGACTGTTGCTCAGTGACCCAGAAATGTGGAGCCAAGATGTGTTCCAGTGTAGACATGTCAAATAGGTTTGGAGGAAGAGGTCTAGTGTGAGGGAGCGCTGGTCAGCCTGGCTATGTTAATGTTTAACGCTATTGAACCGGTTGGCTGTTTTGGAAACAGAGCAAAATGTTATTGATGAAACAGTTTTCTGTTTTGGCTATTGGGGCTGCAAGAGGCCAAAAGGGAGTATACGTAATATAATCCGCATGATTGAAAATCTATGGGCCAATTTCCAGAGGTAAAGTTGGACCAAGAGTCTAACTTTACTACTTTTCGGTATTCACACAGGTAAAGTTAGACTAAGGGGGTCATTCTGACCCTGACGGTCCAAGACCGCCAGGGTCGCGAATGACGGAAGCACCGCCAACAGGCTGGCGGTGCTTCCAAGCCCATTCTGACCGCGGCGGTAAAGCCGCGGTCAGAAAACCGGGGCCGGCGGTTTCCCGCCGTTTTTCCCCCGGCTGGGCGAATCCCCCTTACCGCCAGCCTGTTTCTGGCGGTTTTCACCGCCAGGAAGAGGCTGGCGGTAACGGGTGTCCTGGGGCCCCTGGGGGCCCCTGCACTGCCCATGCCACTGGCATGGGCAGTGCAGGAGCCCCCTAACAGGGCCCCATGAAGCTTTTCACTGTCTGCCTAGCAGACAGTGAAAAGCTCGACGGGTGCAACTGCACCCGTCGCACGCCCGCAACACCGCCGGCTCCATTCGGAGCCGGCTTCTGTGTTGCAGGCCTCCTTCCCGCTGGGCCGGCGGGCGCTAACATGGTTAGCTCCCGCCGGCCCAGCAGGAAGGTTGGAATGCCGGAAGCGCTATTTTGGCCGCGTGGCGGCCAAATGGCGGTTCCTGCCTGGCGGGCGGCTACCGCTGCCCGCCAGACTTGGAATGACCCCCTAAATGTCTAACTTTGACCAAAAGTCTAACTTTTCTACTACTTTTCAAATTCACAAAGGTAAAGTTGAACCAAAAGTCCAACTTTGCTGGTGATAAAGTTAGACTTTCAGTCTAAGTTATACTTTTGGTGTAACGTTTCCTTTGTGAATACCAAAAAGTAGTAAGGTTAGACTTTTGGTTGAGGTTAGACTTTTGATCTAAGTCTACGTTTGTGAATTCCATAAGTTAGTAACTTTAGACTTTTGGTCTCAGTTAGACATTTGGTCTAATTTTACCCTTGTAAATCGGGTCCAAAGTGTGTGAACTGGTACAGTCTGGGCTACCAGTGACCCCTTTGGGGCAGTACCAGGAAGCAATGAACTGTACTGCCCCCCTGTTTAAATTGTCCCCTCTTTTCTCTTTTTCATTTATTATTGATTTGTGTTCCCTACTGTGTTCATATACACTACATCTATCATCTAATGTATCCCTCTCTGGTCTACATCACCCAATACACACACACACACACCATGCATGCACAGTCGCCACTCCTGCACAGTGCAGCACTTTACATCTACCTGATGTAGGCCAAGGGTAAGTTAAGCACACAGCAGCAGAACTTTAAAAAGATAAGTGAGCCTGTAGACCTCATTCTAGTGACACAGGTTGATCACTACTTAGTGCGCTGCCACCACTGAGCTCATACTGCTTAACACCTGGTAAAGGCATTAGCCCTCCACCACTATGAGGGTATCGCTTTGGGTGCCCCTCCTAGTCCAACAAGACCATAATCTGTGAAACAGGCATATGTCATAGCGCACACACATGATCAGTGTTTGTCTATGACAATAAAAATCAGCATACGGGATCCAGACAGCAATTCAGTTTGGCATTTGGGTAGGAGTACACATCCATTACCATACAGAGGACTTTTCCGTCCCAACAGATACCATTCCCAAATCAGAACATATTGACCCAGCTCCTAACCTGGAGTTGTTAGGTTGTCATATTGGTAAAACCGGCGAGAAACTCAGTCAGCATTC
Source organism: Pleurodeles waltl (assembly GCF_031143425.1). Classification (NCBI taxonomy): domain Eukaryota; kingdom Metazoa; phylum Chordata; class Amphibia; order Caudata; family Salamandridae; genus Pleurodeles; species Pleurodeles waltl. The sequence continues at coordinate 766,950,934 of NC_090442.1, forward strand.
CTGTGACTTAATCCAGCTCTGTGCTCCACTATAAAGTCTAACCCTCACAACAAAATAGACCATCTCAACAACTTCAGATTCTCTCCCTTCATAGCCATCAACCATGTCAGTAGCTTATGATCTGTTTGTACCACAAACAGGGTGCAAAACTAATATGGGCGGAACTTATGCAAGGCCCACAATATGGCAAAGCACTTCTTTTCAATAGCCGCCCAATTCTGCCCTGTGAGTAGTATTCTACTCATAAAGGCTACCGGATGTTCTCTACCTTTGTCATCCAGTTGAGCTAGCACAGCTCCAACTTCCTTGTCTTAGTCATCCGACTATGCAGTGAACAGTTGACTGTAGTCAGGTGCTTTCAGTACCAGTGTCCTGCATAGTGCCTTTTTCAGTCCATCCAGTACTTTTTCACAACCTGAAGTCCATATTACTTTCATGGGATCCTTCTTAGAGGTCAAAGCAGGCACTGGGGCAACTATACTTCCATAGTTAGCCACAAAGCTCCTTTAATACCCAATGAATCCCAAAAAGGTCCTCACTTCAGTCTGGGTAGCAGGCACTTCCCACTTCATTAAAGATTGAATTTTGACATCCAACAGGTTATCTTCCTGTCTGCTACCACACGCCTAGAGCAGACTACATAGGACTGCCCCCACCAGACACTTTTATAACCCTGATGGTCAGTTTTCCCTCCTGTATTCTACCCAACACCTGCTCAGGGTGCCTCAGGTGATCTTTTCATGTATTACTGAACACCACATTATCACCCCCGTAGGCAACACAGAACTCTTCCAACCCTGCAAGAACATGGTTTACCAGGCACTGAAAAGTGGCAGTAGCGTTCTTCAACTCAAAAAGCATCATCTTAAATTGCTGCAGCCCCACTAACATAGAAAATGCAGTCTTCTACTAAGCATTTGGGGCCAAAGCGATCAGCCAGTCTCTGCTTTTCAGATACAAGATGCGCAAGTACTTTGTAGCACCTAACCAATCCATAAGCTCGTCCACTCTTGGGATTAAATGGGCAGTGGTTTTGGTTAACTTATTAAGGGCTTGGTAGCCCACACAGAACCGCAAGTCAGTAGACCTTTACCTTGGTACTAGAACCACAGGACGAGACCAAGAACTACAAGGTCTCTGAATGACCACCCCTCAAACCCCCGGTCTAGCATTTAGGCAGCTTTCACCTTAAGGCATCCATGAACCCATTTAAACATTCTGTAAATTCTGCCTTTATTAGAAGACTGTTACCACTGTCTATGTCATGCACACAGACAGGTGTCAACTCGCGGGTCAGCAAGAGGTTGGTACACCATCCCAGCACCTCTCTACACTTTCTCTGCTGCTCAGGCATTAACTAAGGGGCTATCTAAACCACTTCCACAATGCTACCCCTTATATCACTATGCAGTAACACAGGAACAAGCTCACTGTCATCCTCAACTTCTTCTGCCATAGCCATGACATTCACTGTGTAGTGTCTGCAGAGGTAAGGCTTCAGGCCGGTCATTGGAAAACCCCCGGGGGTTCCCTTGGGCTCCTGGTTCCAACAAGTAGTTGACCTCAGGCACCTTCTAAACTCATTTGTATGGCCTACACCATTTGTCTTCCAAAGCTCTTGGACAAATAGGCTTTAACACCTGTCCTTCTTGTTATCCAGTCAGCATAGCATTGCGGTCATACCATTCCTTCATCATTGCTTGGCTAGCCTGAAGGTTTTCCTTTGCCTGATTCCTGTATTGCACCATCATCTTCCTAAGGCCAATTTGAAGTTGGTTCCCTGGTCAGAAATTATCGTCCTTGGCAATTTGAACCTAGAAAAGATCCAGAGAACAGCTCTCGCTACCACCTTTGCAGTCATGCTCCTCAAAGGTACAGCTTCAGAGTTCCTGGTGGTGTGATCGACCACAACCAGGATATACTTGTTGCCCAACTGGGAGGAGGGGTCAAATGGACCAACTATGTCTATTCTCAAATGCTCAAATAGAATACCTACAACAGGTAGAGGCACTAATGGTGCCTTAGTCCTCCCTCCTGTCTTACCACTCATCTGGCAAGGGGGCATGTTTTACAGAACGCTCTGTGACTCTGCTCATCCCTGGCCAGTAGTACAGATAGTCTAGTCTATCCTGGGTTTTCCCAAGTGCCCTGTTACGGAGACTTAATGGGGCAGTGTCAATAGGAAGTTTCTGGGCACTAATGGAACCACTAGCCCCTTCCTAATGCCTGGCTCAGGATTTACTGACACACTATAAAGAAGACCATCCTCCCAGCCAACATAGGCCATCATTATGACTTCTACTGTATTCTTAGAATACTGCCAATGCCAAGGTTGCCAGAAAACCACCAGTACTCGCGGTCTTCCGCCCGCCTTATTATGGACACTGCAGGATTTCAGCCACATTAAGGGTGGAAATCCTGCAGTAGCCATGCTGGCGAATGGTGGCCCCCTGGCGCTGCTACCACCAGCACCACCCGCCAGTAGGACGTCGCCAGCTGTATGAAGGCCATTAGTACGGCCTGGCTGTGTCCTGCTCACAGCAGTGCCCCTTCCTGTTCCCTGCCGGACGACTTCTTCTTGATTGCTGGGGGGGGGGGGGAGGAATGGGGAGCCAGCTACAGGTGACAGGGAATTCATTCCCTGTCACTGGACCGCCATGGTTTTCGTAGCATTGCAAACATCGCAGAAACCATGGTTTTAGGCTGGCTCATAATGCCGCTGCCGGTACTCTGTGGCCCTTTTTCTGGGTTTCCATGGTTTTCTTCCCAGACTCAAAAACAGCCTCATCGCTTTCAGCTCGTGTCTCAAACTAGTTCCTAATGAAATTAGCAAGAACCTTTCTGTACCTCCTCATCGGAATTCTCCAACCTCTGACACTACATAAATCCTTCTTCTGATCTATGGACATGGTGCTGAGATCAATTCCTATCCCTGTGTTCTCCATTGTCTATGCATGCCACCTTTGTGCGTAGAAAAAAAGAAAACTTTTTGCACTGTGTACGCAAATTGGAAATGGCCAATGTCACCACTGTCTCCAGGCTCCTGTACGTTATATGCCAATTGTCAGAATCCCTTTCAAAGGGCCACAGGACATGCAGGGGCTACTGAGCTCAACTGTGGTGTTTGAGGCCTTTTACTCCTGATGTCCTATGACCCGACCTACTATGGCTCCCGAGCAACTGGGCAAAGTACCTCTTTTGCACTTGACTCTCTGGTAACTACGATAGAGCAGTCCAAGATTCCCTCGGGTGGGGGAGTGAGGAAGTAAAGGTACAGACTAGTTAACATGACTCATAGCTCAAAGAGTGCACAGCAATGCTAATAATCATTGTCCAGTCAAATGCTTATTTTTGTATTAAAAAGAAGTATTATATTTCTGACTCTACGCATTCAAAGATGTATTACACCACTCATATGCAGTAACACAATGCCTTTGGGGTCGAGACACTAGTGTTTCACTGGCAAATCCCTGTCCCACCCCCTTCTCATAATATGGTCAAGGTTATTCCCTATTCACTGGTGGGCACATCCAGGGAATTCTTATTAGTAGGCCTTGCTCAAGAGTCCACTCCATATCTTAGAAAGTACTCAAAACTGTCTTTGGCCACCGCAGCACCTGTAGGAGCTCATACCCTGGGGCCCTGTTGGCCCATAACAAAGTTTACCCACTCCAGCAGCAAGAAAGCATGGACCGTCTCAACGGGTGCCCTGACTGGGGGCACTTGCAATGCTCCAGTCCTGTTTGGTCCAATTGGGCTGCTTGCAGGATGCGCAGTAGCAGCCAACAGGCACAGGCGCTGGCTGTCCGTGTGTGGCTCACTCCTGATTGGAGGTGCTCCTGTGCTTCCGTCGGCAAAGTAAGTTCACTGCTCTCCAACATGAATTGGGGGGTTGATCCCAGTGCTCCCAATCTGGTCCCCGCAATGTGGTGATGCACTCCTGGTTTCCTTCTCAGTCCATGGGAAAGGTCAGGCAGTCTTTGATGCTTGTTTTGAACCACAGGACAGCTTTTCAGCTCTCCTGACAGTGGCTCGAACTTTATAGCTTACTTGGCACCAGCAGTCCCTCCTGGCATATGGGGTCCCGGCAGTACCTGATAACAATGCACTGGTATTCACTGCACTGCAGTCTATACCCCAATGGCCCCTCCTGACATGCAGGTTCACTACTAAGCCCCGCACAGACCTTGGCATTTGCCGCCAGTGATTACTTCCACAGCTCCCCTCTGGGCATAAAGGTTTGCAGCAACGAAGCAATCAGTACAGTAGCTGTCTCCTCACACCTCACACTGGAATCCTCTCGAAAGGGCTCTCCAGTGGACCTTGTTCCCTCCAGTGCTCTTCTCTTCCTCACAGGGCACACTAGTCTTGGCAAGCAGGCAGGTGCTGGTGCTCCAGGCTTCAGAGCAGGTGGTCTTGGTTTCCCTGGGTGATATCCCCTCTATCAGCAGAGGGGCTAGCAGTGCTTGGCCTTCAGTCCTAGGGTTAAAGGCAGATGGTTTGCAGAGCTTCCCCTCTTTATACAGCCCTTCTGGCTTCTTGGTAAATCACACATTTTTAGGGTCTAAACCTCCCCTTTTCATAGACCATTTCCAGGCACCAAATGTGATATAGGGACTGGGCCTTTGAAGTTTTACGTTGGAGTTCTGCCTCTTTTCAAATGTACACTTTCCTTTCCCTCTTCCTCTTGAAAGGCTGCCCATCACACCAGAAGAGACTCAGAAGCTGATAGTACTACAACACAGGACATGGGAGTGACTAGTGAGAGTGATATGTGCGTCGAAAGGTTAAGACCAGGCTCCCAGCCATACTCTTTATGATTCCCTTATCATCCCCATCTCCTTCCTGAGATGTCCAGGCCCTTTCTTTGTGTTCTCTCACTGAATCAAAGAGCACACTTTGTAGGTTATACTGTGAGCCTCTCTCTCTCCCCTCTTCAGTCTGTCCCCCCAGCTCACAGGAATGCAGTAATACATAAATCTGTCTGGGGGATTCCCCTTCTCGTAATGTCTTCACTATGCAGGTCTGGGTCTCCCAAAATAGAACCCAGTGTGCTCCATCTAATATACCATTGTAGGCACATTCGCCCTCAGTGTAAATAGACAGCACACTTACTGTATAGTACGGTCCCCTCCATGTATTGTGCCACCCCAGGCGCACATACATTCAGCACACTCAATCACTCTGTGCACACTACACAGTATTATGGCCCTCATTACAACCCTGGCGGTCCGTGTTAAAGCAGCGGTAATACTGCAAACAGGCTGGCAGAAAAAAAAATGCAATCATGACCATGGCGGAAACCACCAAAATAGACAGCCACTTTAACACTCCGACCGCCAAGGCGGTAGAAACAAACACTGCGGCGGTAACCGCCAACAGACAGGCAGAAGACAATGTACCGCCCACCCTATCACAAGATGCCTATTCCGGGGCGGAACCAACGCGAACAAAAACATGGGGGAAACAGTACACAGAAGGGAAAACACTCACCTCTCCACACCCCACGAGGAACCAGGAAGCCATGGAGCCCGAATTGCAGATACTGCCGATGCTGGTCTTCCTTGTCTTCTATCAGGAGCACCAAAGACGGCGGCGCGACCACGGTGAGTACTGCACCTACAACACAGGGGAGGGGGGAGGGAAAAGAGAGTGACACACACATGCAACACGCAACACCCCCACCCTCACCCACAACACCATACACACAAATACATGCAGCAACAGTACACATACATCCACCCACCCCCTGGAAGAACGCAAGGACAAAAGGAAATTATTTGAACGAATGTAATCATGTGAAATCTCATTATCAAAGTTCAAAATCCAGTAAATATAATTATGTACACCAACTACACAAGTTCCGATAGTGCTCCAATGATTGTCCGTGGAACACTGGGCCCAAAACGCATGGGCGAAGCCCACACTAGATGCCTGACTGGAAACGGAGAGAACACTGGAGGGGCATCAGATCGAAATGAAACAGGCACCTCAGGGAGAGGGCGAGGGGGGGCACCTCAGACAGATGAACGCACAATGCCACTGCTGCACGAGGGGGCTCCATGCCCATTGCTGTATCCTGGGAGTGCAAAGCTACAGTCTCTCAAGTCTCTCCAGTGGGTGGTTTGCCCACTGCTTTATCCTGGGGAGTGCAAAGCCACAGTCTCTCAAGTGGATGTTATTCTCCACTGGTTCTGGAGGGGGCCTGGTGCCCAGAGTGCTTCATCCTGCCAAGGACTGAGGTAGTGGATGCAATTTTCCACTGGTTCTGGAGGGGGCCTGCTGCCCAGAGTGCTCCACGTGCAGTGTGGCTGGTACAATACACTCACCTGGGTGTGCATGGCATGACATTGGTGAGGTACAGGTAGCATGATACACAATGGAGGCAGCGACATACCCCTCACTGCTGCCGCTTTGTATTCCACCTGCAGGTGCCAACAGTGATGACAGTAAGGCTTCATGGAAGCTGCCCAGGGTCCTGGAACTCACAACCAGCCTTGGACGACTGACCACTGGGGATGGTAGGCATGTCAGCGGTAGTGCCACTGTCTGAGGACGTTGCGGGGCGGCTGGCGGTGCTTGCGGCGGTGTCTGTGGTGGCGGTTCTGGCGGCGGGGTCTGTGGTGGCGGTGCTGGCGGCAGGGTCTGTGGCGGCGGGGCATGTCTCCTGCAGCCTCAGACGGCTGCCCACTGGGGAAGAGGCAGGGGTCTGTCGCAGTGGCTGTAGACGTGCCAGAGGCGGTGCAGGTGGCAGTGTTCGCCGCCGTACAGGTTGTTGTGGACGTGGACAGAAGGTGTGACACTGATCCCTCAGTCTGTGCCACCATGCCCTCTCCTGACCTGCCCTTCTGTGTTTGGCCCTTCCCCACCTTTGATGGTGGTGCAGTTGTCTTGCCACTATCCCCTTCCGTTTTCGCTGACCCCTTGGTGGCTGGTGGTTTCGGCTTCTCCCTCCGGGATGTGGGCACCTTTTTCACCTTGGCAGGTGGCGGAATGTCCTTGCCCACGCTACGTGGCACACTGGCAGCCCTGATGGTTGGTGCACTCCATGACCCGCAGTTGCTGGCACCACCGTGCCTGGGGATGTGGTGGCTGAAGTGCTGGGCTGGGACCTGGAAAGCCTGGCCCTAGGGGAAGGACGGTGGGAGGTGTACGGAAGTGGTCAATGTTAGCCAGGAAATGTTTTTTAGACACATTGGGATGGGTAGATGGAGGGGGTTTGGGAGTGGAGGAAGAGGTAGTGGTTGTGGGAGGTGTATGTCTGCTGAATTTGGGTGAGGTGCATGGGCTGGAGGCTGTTGTGAGGTGGATGGGTGTTGGGTGGGTGTGTGCCTGCGTTTGTGTACTTTGGGAGGAGGGCTCACAGACACACTGGGAGAGGACACAGGGGATGTGTGAATGGTAGTGGGGGTGGTGATTGCACGTGAGCGGTGTGTGGTGATGGGTGTGCTGGTGATGGAGGTAGTGGCTGAGGATGTAGTGCATGCAGGTGTGAGTGGAGACGAGACTGGAAGGGAGGACGGAGACGTGGAGGAGGGGGACACAGTGGAGGAAGTGGATGTTGGTATGTGTGCATGGGTATGTTGCTTGTGTGAATGGCTGTGGGATGTGTGGTGCTTATGTTTGCCTGAGCCACTCTTGTGTGTTGATGTGTGTGCATGCTGGTCTGATGGTGTGCTTGGGATAGGCTGAGGTACAGGGGATTGGGTCTGGGTGGAGGAGGTTGGAGGGGGGAGGCTGGACACAGGGACAATGGCTGCCATCAGTGCTGCGGCCAGAGCCTGAAATCCTCTCTGTTGGGCTGCCTGGCCAGAATGAATGCCCTCCAGGTATGCATTTGTTTGTTGCAAATGCCTCTCAACACCCTGGATGGCATTCAGAATGGTAGACTGCCCAACAGTGAGGGATCTCAAGAGGTCAATAGCCTCCTCACTGAGGGCAGCAGGGCTGACTGGGGCAGGGCCTGAAGTGCCTGGGGCGAGGGAGATGCCCACCCTCCTGGATGAGCGGGCAAGGGACACACGCTGAGGGGCTGCTGGGAGGGCGCTGCTGGTAGGGGGGTGGCGGCTGTACCTGTTGATGCGGTGAGCACAGAGGGGCCCGCCACTGCAAGGGAGCTCCCATCAGAGGAGGTGTCGCTGTCACTGGTCTCTGCTTCTGTCCCCGCCGTGGACCTCCCCTCGCCCTCCGTCCCACTGGTGGCTTCAGACTCCGTAGCTTCACCCTCCAGGGCCAAGCGGAATGCTCCGGTGTCAATGCTCCTCCGCCTGATGATGCTATTGCACACAAGAACAGGGAGAACACAAAAAGGGGGGTGGGAGACAGAAGAAAGACATGTTCAGTGCATGCAACACCACTACCATTGGCGGACACAACAAACAGTGAGCAGCCATCTGCAATACGCCATGTACTTATAGTTCCTAGATTTTTCACATGCCCATGGGGTACGAGGCCTAAGCCCAATTGCTGCACACCTGGAAGTCACAGGAGCCTGACTAGGTGGTAGATGGCTCTTACCACTAGTGGGGTTGGGGTGCCACATAGCCTGCCTCACAAGGGACCTTGCCTACCAAGATCGCCCTGGCCTAGGGGAACCCACTGCCCACCTCGCCCGCCCAGACACCTTGTAATGCGCGCAGAGTCAGCTGAATAAGAGTGTACTCACCCCCTTGTGGCTGCTGTGATGCCCTCAAGCGCCCATCCAACCCCGGATAGGCCACTGCCGGGATCCGGAACATCAGGGGGGTCATGGTGCGACGGGCACCCCTCCCACATTGGGAGGCCATCCCCAGCTGGGCCTCCGCTGTCTTCTTGCTCCAGCGGCACAGGTCCTCCCATCTTTTACGGAAGTGGGTGCTCCATCTGTGGTAGACCCCCAGGGTCTGGATGTCCTTGGCGATGGCACGCCAAATAGCCTTCTTCTGATGAGCGCTGACCTAGAGGAATGGTACAGGGGAAAAGGACATTACTCACCCGTCCGGACCATAATACTCATTGCCCACCAGTTCCCACCCATGCCATGACGCACATACACTCACCATCCGCACATGTAGGCCTCAGCCCCCCCATGTATCTTCCAGCCACACCACTCAAAGCAGGCATTGCCCATTCAGCATGCTTACAGTGTACTCACCTGTTTGTCTGGAGGAACGTACAGTTGCGTGTACTGGGGAAGGACCCCATCCACTAGTTTCTCCAACTCCCCTGAAGTGAAGGCAGGGGCCCTTTCCCCAGACACATGAGCCATCGTCGCTTCCAGACACAGGTCACAGCAGCACTTGCAGTGTAGGTCCTCTCCTGTTAAAGGTCAGGTATCAAGTGAGTGAACAGACAGAAAATGGCGGACACGACCGCAGCGGTGCGTACCGTCACCGCCGGCATACATCATCATTGGCTCCTCGGACCCATAGGGCCCAATGTTAACCAATGCTGAATTGCACCTCGGTCTTCGACCACCCACCGCGCCGGTGTACAACGCCAGCGCAGTAACCTCATATCCCCTTGTCCCACCTTACAGGTCAGGCACATTGCAGATTAATACATTTCTGCAAATGGCATTTTGTGATACCTCAGTGTTGGCTGACTCTCTGCTCGCTGTTCTCCTCCATAGGGCACGTCTGCTGGGGCAGGTGATGAGATGGCGGCATCCTCCGGTGTACAGACCCCTGGTGGACCTGTCGACAATGGAAGAGAGACACATCATAGTCACATACAGACTTGATTGTGCAACAATCCAGGAACTGTGTGCCCAGTTGGAGCCAGACCTGATGTCAGCTATCCGCAATCCCACATCCGCCTCCCCCTCTAGTGCAGGTCCTGTCAGTACTCCATTTCCTGGCAAGTGGTTCCTTTCAAACAACAGTGGCCATTGCATCAGGGATGTCCCAGCCAATGTTCTCTAACGTGTTGTCCAGAGTGTTGTCTGCCATGCTGAAACACATGCCCATCTACATTGTGTTCCCTCAGGTGGAGGATTTGCCCACAGTGAAAGGTGACTTCTATGCCCTGGGTCATATCCCCAACATCATTGGTGCTATTAATGGGACACATTTGGCATTCGTACCCCCACGAAGGAGTGAACAGGTGTACAGAAACCGGAAGAGTTACCATTCAATGAATGTGCAGATGGTGTGTTTGGCAGACCAGTACATCTCCCATGTGAATGCCAAGTTTCCTGGCTCAGTGCATGACACTTACATTTTGAGGAATAGCAGCATCCCTTATGTGATGGGGCAACTCCAGAGGCACCGTGTGTGGCTAATAGGTGAGGCCAAGGACCCAATACAGTGTGAATAGGTGTCTGGGTATGGCGTTGTCCCTAAGGGTTAGCGTGTGTCTAACAGTTGTCCCTCGACATTTGCAGGTGACTCTGGTTACCCGAACCTGTCATGGCTACTGACCCCAGTGAGGGATCCCAGGACAAGGGCAGAGGAACGCTACAATGAGGCACATGGGCGAACTAGGAGGGTGATCGAACACACCTTCGGCCTCCTGAAGGCCAGATTCTGGTGCCTCCATATGGCAGGTGGTTCCCTCTACTACTCACCAAAGAAGGTGTGCCAGATCATCGTGGCCTGATGTATGCTACACAACCTGGCTTTGCGATGGCAGGCGCCTTTTCTGCAGGAGGATGGGCCAGCTGGTGGTCTTGTGGCAGCTGTGGAGCCTGTGGACAGTGAAGAAGAGGAGGCAGAAGAAGAGGATATTGAAAACCGCAACAACATAATCATGCAATACTTCCAGTGAGACACAGGTAAGAAGATGTCACTGCCTCCCACATCTCATACAATTGTTGGAGGTAGCATAAGTCTATCATTTTCACTCAGTGTATGGACCCTGACTTGTCACTTTGCCTTTCCATTTCACAGATGTGGATCCCAGTTGGTGCCCTCTGCTATATTTCCTCCTGGCCTACAGCTGTGTTACATCGGTATGTGCGCAAGTAAATTGACATTGCTATATTCCATGGTTATTGCAATTACACATTTGTGAAAGCACAGACTGACTCCAGATTGTTTTGTGATTGAAGTGTGTTTATTTCTGTGCTAATAAGTGGAAGGGTTGTAAAATGGGCTGGGGGGATGGTGGAGGAATGTCCATGGCAGGGTCCAGTCTATTTGTTTCACAGGTGCATTGTCCAAAAGGGTATAGGAAGTGGAGCAATGGCAGGTTAAGGATGGACAGGGTGACAAAGTGGGACAGAAGGGTGACATTTAGAGGGGTCTCATTTCCTGGCACGGGTCTTGGCAATGTTCTCTGTCTTGTTCCTGGATCTCAGGGACCGTTTGCGGGGTGGTTCTCCATCTGCAGGGGGTGGGGTGCTGGTGTCGTGTTCCTGTGGCGGTGCCTCCTGTCCACTAGCGCCGGCAGAGGTGGAGGGCTGTTCATTGTCCAGGCTGGTGTCAGGGGCCCCTTGTTGTGCCACTGTGTCCCTCCTGGTGTTGACAAGGTCAACACAGCACCCCTGCAAAGGTGACCAGGGTGTTGTTAATGGACTTCAAGTCCTCCCTGATCCCAAGGTAGTGTTCCTCCTGCAGCCGCTGGGTCTCCTGAAACTTGGCCAGTACCGTTGCCATTGTCTCCTGGTAATGATGGTAAGCTCCCATGATGTTGGAGAGTGCCTTGTGGAGAGTGGGTTCCCTGGGCCTGTCCTCCCCCTGTCGCACAGCAGTCCTCCCAGCTTCCCTGTTGTCCTGTGCTCTGTCCCCTGAACCGTGTGCCCACTGCCACTGCCCCCAGGTCCATGATCGTCCTGTGTTAGTGGGGTTGCCTGGGTTCCCTGTAGTGGTGGACACACTGCTGATTGACGTGCCCTGGGGACAAAGGGATGGGCCCGCTGGGTGGGTGCTATGCTGGTGTTTCCTGAGGGGGGATGCTCTGTGGTGGCTTGTGACTGTGTCAGGGGAACCGACTGTCCCGAGGTCACTGATGGGCCGGGCTGGTCATCTTGATCCAGTTGTGCAGAGCTGCTGTCATCACTGTGGGTCTCTTCTGTGGGGGGACTGGATATGTCTGGCACCTCCTGTCCAGTGACGTTGGGTAGGGGTCCTGTAGGGGTGTAAAAGCATGATTATTGCATCTGTGTGCCATCGCGTGCAATGGGTGAGTGACCCTCTACTCCAGTGCTTGCATTCTTGGCTTGGTCCTTGTGTGATAGTTGGTTTAGGGTCTGTGTGGGTATCTGTACTGGACATGCTTTGGTGATGGGTGTCCATGCATTGGTGTTACATGCAGGGCTTGGTTTTGGGATGTGTGGGTTGTGTTGGTGGGGTATCTGTGGGTTGTTGGGGTGATGGGTGTGAGGGTAAGGGTGGGGTATGTGATGGCATGCAGGTAGGATGGGGGATAAAGTATTAAAGATTTGCCTTACCAGAGTCCAGTCCTCCTGCTACTCCTGCAAGGCACTCAGGGTGAACTATAGCCAAGACTTGCTCCTCCCATGTTGTTAGTTGTGGGGGAGCAGGTGGGGGCCCACCGCCAGTCCTCTGTACTGCAATCTGGTGTCTGGAGGCAAGGGAACACATCTTCCCCCGTAGGTCGTTCCACCTCTTCCTGATGTCATTCCTAGTTCTTGGATGCTGTCCCACTGCGTTGACCCTCTCGACAATTCAGCGCTGTAGCTCCATCTTCCTTGCAATGGATGTCTGCTGCACCTGTGATCCGAATAGCTGTGGCTCTACCCGGACGATTTCCTCCACCATGACCCTGAGCTCCCCCTCAGAGAATCTGGGGTGTCGTTGAGGTGCCATGATGTGGTGTGGGTGATGTGTGAGATGGTGTGTGTCGTGATGTTGTGTAAGTGATGGTGTTGTGTGTCTGTGGATGCTGGTGTTGTTTAAGGTAGTGTCTCTCTCTGGCCTGCTTTCAAATTTCTGGTTATAAGGGTTTGTGGGTAATGTGGGTGTGTGTTTTATATTGGATTGGGTGTGTGGGTGTGGTGTGTGTATGTGTATCAGGTGTGTGTATTTCGAATTGTCCAATGTGGTTGTGTTTTGTATATGTGTGTGTATTTTCGGCGCGGTGGTGTGTACTGCCAATGGTTTACCGCAGTTGAAAGTCTGCCGCGTTGATTCGTGGGTCGTGATAGTGTGGGCGTATTCTTGTTAGCGTGGCGTGTCGGTTTTGTTATCGCCAGTTTATCACTGACCTTTGGTGTGGCGGACTTGTGTGGGTGCCTGCATTGGGGCGGATTCCGAGCTGTGGGTCGTAATACCTGTAGCGGAACTCTGCGGACGCAGCGGCATGTTGGCGGTCTTCTGCACGGCGATAAGCTGGATTTACCGCCAGGGTTGTAATGAGGGCCTATATCTTTTCTGTATTGTACCCTGGTATGCTACATGCAAACAGACCCATTGGTAATGTAGACATTCTCTATGAGAGTACTGCACAACATTTCACTCTTAATGTATTGTACTTCATGAAAGCACACAAACACCCAGCACGCATGTACGCAGTATATGCTGCATACTGCATACTGCACATGCACAGCACCACATCTCTCATGTAATGTATTCCTCCCTGATCTACATACACCCGATGCACACAGAGTAACCGTGCACTGTACAGCACTGCTGATGCACACAGAGTAACCGTGCACTGTACAGCACTGCTGTATCCCTTCACTGTAACCTTCCCAGGCACACGTACATCCAGTGCAGTGTCACTACTCCTGCATTGTGCAGTACTTTACATCTGAAAGATGTAGACCAGTGGTTCCAAACTGCGTTTCATGGACCCCTAGTGGTGTATGACACATTCCCAGAGGGGTACACTGGCCTGGGCCGGCAGGATGGTGCTTCTCCAGCTGGGGCCTCTTGACAGAAGCACATGTGTTTTTTATATTTATTACTTCATTTGTACCGCAGTTTTAAAAGCAATGCAAAGTTCCTTGTACATCCAGAAGCTTTAAGACTAAAATAAATGGCTCAAGATAATTCTGGTTATTAATGTACCTAGTGGAGAGAGATGGGAGATTTGTCTAGTGGCAGCTTGGACTCATCTAAGGTAGCCCAAAGGTTACTATGCCTGCTGCAAAGAACGTGTGTCATGCAAATAACAGTATTTTATGTGCATAGAACAGTGGGTTACTAATTTTGTCACAGAGATTCTTTTGTTACTGTGCAGTTCATAAGTTACAATTGTAATCCAGCACAGTGAGCTATGAACTGCCATCAAAGAGGTGCAAGCAAACTGCATGGCACAAATTAGAAAGTTATGTTTTTCGCCCAGTCTTTTATTATCCTTATGCTGCAAAAAATATTTTGCTTGTATAGAAATACATTCTTATTATTAAAGTCAATGCTAACCACTGTGTTATGTTCTGAATCCTGGGTTTGTGCTTCTCCAGACCAAGCACGCTTGGAAGATGCCTACCAGTGTGAATAACATGAATCCTACACCGTCTAGTCCCCTGTAAAGTGCTACAACACTCCATTCTGGTATAAGAGGTGGTATAAAACAAATTAAATACATGTGACAAAGAGGCTATGGAGAAATTAGGCCCCTATAGTGTTACTTCCTTTCCCCAGCAAATATTTATGTGAAATAGCTTTCTCAGATCTTATGTAGCTAAGAAATAAAAACAGAGATCACTTGGGAAATGTGGAATCTTACCTGAGGATTCAGCTTTCCTAAATAAAACCAAACATTGATAAGTATGTCACAGCGATGCAGCACAAACCTTCCCATTAAAATCTTTCAATTTTTGCATATTTTTCAATATAAAATAATTATATCTTTATATGTTTAGTGTGTACTTGTTTGTGTATTTGTTGCAAATTACTGTTTTAATGTTTGGAATTTAAATCGTGCAAATTGCTTGGGGGTCCCCGGCTTCAAGCAGTGATTCACTGGAAGTCCTCACGAGTCAAAAGGTTGGGAACCACTGAGGTGGACTAAGGGTGAGTTAAGCACACTGCAGAAGAACTTTAAAAAGGTGAGTGAGCCTATAGTCCTCATCCATAACCACAGCCATGCAGAGGACTTTTCCATCCCAACACAGGGCCTTATGGCCCTTTAAGTTAACCAGGAGGGCTTCCTTAGAAATCTAATAAGTGATAAATGGGACCCTCGGTGACTTGTTTAGTTGAGGAGTCCAACCCTGAATGCATTGAGGATGATTTTGCTATAATTGTTTTTATGAAATCAAGAAGGGTCTAATGGGTAGACCTTTTAAGGACCCTCCCCAAAATCCAAGGGCTGGTTTCATAAGCATTGCCATATTGCCAACAGGAACTTGAAAGCTGTCTTAAAAGTGAATCCCAGAGATGGTAAAGGTATTGGGGCTTTTAAGCCCTTTCATAAGGAGTAGTTTTGGCCCGCAAAGAGGATGACAATGTGAATGCTTGGGTGTCTTTACTTGAGGATTATGAATTAAGGAATAATGTGATAGTTTTGAAAATTATCAATCCACATTTTTGTAAGTGTTGTGAATCATAGAGATTGACACTGTGATAGTGCCCCAAGACTGGGTTAACTATTTCAGTTCATTTTTTCTGTAAGTGGGGGTGATGATGGACTGGATAAGGACACTGTTATACTTGAAATCCCTGTCCCTGTTAATGCACTTAGTGGAGATTCACTCATATTCATTGGAGGAAGTGAGGCTAGCAATCAAAATTAGTAGTAGTAATACAGCTCTTGGGCTATCTTTAAGGATAATCTCGCTTTATGGGTATCCACGGTGACAAGTGTTCTTGGAGGAATCTGCAAGACGGGGAAGCTAGCCTCTTGGTCAGAATCTGTGACTGTGCTATCTTCAAGGGCAATTGGTAGGACCCAAGGTGTTCTCAGCCCATGTCTCTTTTGGACTGTTTACTTAAAAAGTGATGGGGAGAAGTTTGTTAGCAAGTCTTGACATGTGGGCTGAGAAACACAAATTTCTCTCATATTTACAGTATGATTTTAGATGAGAGACTGGCACAGGAGAACAGTGTCTAAACTTTGACCTCCTGATTGACAAAAACAAGGTGGCAAAAAGGGGAAGCTTGTATTTAGGTTTTATGGGCCTCTCTAGTGCGTTTGACTGTCTTAATCATAGCAAACTGCAGTCCGTAATGAGTGTTACAAGTGTTGATCAGGCCATACTACACCTGTTGAGGAAAGTTTACTCTGGTATATCGGCTAGGGTCAGACGCAGGAAAATCAGGAGTTGCACTGAGGCGTTCAGCATTAACGGAGGTGGTGTAGACAGGGCCTGTCTTCCAGAACCATTCCTTTTCACAATTCATATACATAGGCTGGAGAGAGGGTTCTTGTCTAAATGTAAAGTTCATACTCCTCTTGCCCTTCAGCAGGTGTTGAATAGCTTTGGCAATTTTATAGCCAGCCTTGACCTACAGATCAACTTCTCCAAATTGTATATTATGCAAATGGGCCTATTCACGAGAAAGTGTTGCTCCTTTATTAAAATGGGAATTTAATAAATGTAGTTCCCACTATTGTGTATTTAGGTGTCCAATGTGAAGCTAAAGGCTCATGGAAAAATATGGTTTAGTCTAGACACCTGCAGCTTGAAAGGTCTTAGGCTGGAGTTGCTTTGACAAAACACTGAAGAAGAAGCTCATTAAAGCTGTGTTACAAATGTATAAAGGCTAAATACCTCAGTATGGTCACCTAGGTGGTGGGTATGTGGGGATACCCTAAGCTCTCCTCTGTTCAAACAACTGAAAATAAGTTTGTGAAGAGACTTCTTGCTGTTCCAGAATTGGCTTAATCATATCTATCCCATTGTGAGGATGATTTGAGCTTCACTGAAGATACATTTCATCTGGGTCCATTGTTGATGTGGCATAAGGTTTAGAATCAGGACAGAGCAACCTTAAATAGAGATATAGTTTCAGATTGGCTCTCTCTTGATAACACCTGTTATATTGCATGGTTGAGACATGTACTTGGATGGATAGAAAGTTCTAATTCGTTTGAGGTCCTGCTGAACCTCAGTAGGAATAATAGAGAGACCCTTAAAAACATGGTGATGAGTTACTTTGAAGATTTTAGGCTAAGGAACAAATGTAGAAAACCAAGAAGTGCTGGGTACATTGAAGGGAGATCCGTCAGAAATGAAATCATACTTAGTGTGGGTTGTGACAACCAAGAAGGGATCTTATTGACTAATTTTAGATTAAATTTGATTCATATGGTGTTTTTATTTCCCATAATAAATGACTGGTCACATACCCATGTTCGATGTTCATTCAACATGCTCTCATTACAAAGTTCTGTGCACTTTCCCCTGTTCTGTAAAATATTTTGTGGGTGAGGAGAAGGTACCTTAAACCGATCGTTTTAAAATATAATCTCAGAAACTCTAAACCAGGATATTCCTTCTTACAGGAACTGGAATCTGAAGAAATGTGCACAATAGTTTTTGCATATATTAAAGCCATTTTAACTATCCTCAAGGTTATACGTGATGTTACTGATATATGAAGGAACTGTATGGCTAGGTTCACTCAGTTGTAGAAATGATTCTGTAACTGTATCATGAACAATTTTAATTATCCATTTCATATGTATTTTATTTTTTCTTATTTAATCTCATGTGTCTATCTTTATGGTATCTTCTATGATATGCAAATAAAGGCCCTGACTGAGATCTTGGCGGATCAGGTACTCCGTCACAACGTTGACGGGTATCAGTCTGCTGAAACATAAATACCATTATATCCAATGGGATTTACATTTCGGCGGACACGATATCCGTCACCGTTGTGATACGGTAACGTGTCTGCCAAGATCTCAATCAGGCCCAAAGTTTTTTATTGGTTTATTGTGATAATGTTTTAACTAGGAATGCACCTTATTCACCCATAATGTTTGGAAACGGTTTTAATAATTTATGTAAGTATTTAAATATATTTGAAGATAACGTTTATATGCTTTTTATGTATGAATGATGAAAAACTATAATAATAATGAAAACGGTCCACAGCTGAGCAGTACAATAGATAAGTTAATATAACCAGCAATTTAGCTCATGTTATATATTTTTTTATGTTACTGCATCATATGTTGGGTTTGGTTGGTAGGATAATTCAGTAGGTATCTGATCATAGTGGGGAAATCGGTATGCAAAGTGCAAATCATATTTTTAAATATGGTCTTCTCCCCTGTTAGGACTGTCGGGGGTGATATCAAACCAGCTATGCTACTTTGTTTTAATCAGCATACTGATGTATGCAGATACCATGCAACGGTTACAGTTCAAATGTGTTTGTTTAGTCAATTACTTCTTAACCCACTCCATGTGTCAGACGTCTGAGAGCCTTCTGGTGCCTCAGTGCCTACTGTCCGACATACACCACACCGGAAATCCCTCTGGTGAAGGCACCAGACGGATTCCCTGCACAAAGAAACAGCCTCAGGAGGTGGGGAAAAGCTTTCCCACCTCCCAATGCTGTTTCTGTGTTTTCAGGAAAATGACATCAGCGCACGCAGCACGCTGAAGTCATTTCCCTGAAAACAAAAGTGAAATTAGCTCATCGGCTCTTTTCACTTTCCCTGCACCGGTGCTCATGAGGCTATCTCAGACCCCGAGCACCAAGGCAATCATGAGAGGTATCATTGGAAAGGGGAGACCCTCCCTTTTCCAATGGTACCTTTCCCAAGTTGATCCCTGCTTGAGGATCGCTGAAAGGAGGACAATCCCCAAGGAGTGATACACCCACTAGACCCCAGAGAGGGGGAGCAGTCCCTTGGGCAAGGGCTTTTGCTCCCCCATTATTTTTAAGGTAGGTGCAATTCGGTCTTTCTGCCCCCCACTGGGCAATAGCCGGGGGTGGAGGAAAGCCCACTAGGACACCACAGATATATTTATTTAGTGTAGGGGTGAGGGTGGGCCATGATAGACCCATCAATGTACCACCCCCCAACAAATACACACAGTCTTTCTGCATCCCTGGGGGGCAGATGGGGGCAATAGCCCCTGATCTGTCCCTCTGGGGGCAGAAAGCCCACTAGCATACCAGGGAATATTTTTTTAGTATTAGTGAAGGGGTGGGGGCTGGCCATGATGAACTAGTCAATGCCCCACCCCACAAAAAATGGACACAGTCTTTCTGGGGGCAACAAACCAAAAAGTCCACTAGGACACCAGGGAATTTTATATTTAATTAGTGTAGGGGTGGAGGTGGGCCATGATGGCCCTGTCAATGTCCCCACCCCAAAAGAAAATTGGAACAGTCTTTCTGCTCCCTCCAGGGGACAGATCGAGGAATTATCCCCAATCTGCCCCTTCATGGGGGCAGAAAGCTCACTAGCACTCCAGGGAATATTTTTTATTATTAATGTAGGAGTGGGGGCTAGCCATGATGACCCTATCAGTGCCCCCACCCCAAAGAAAATGGGAACAGTCTTTCTGCCTCCACTTGAGCGGCAGATGTGGGCAATAGTCCCTTATCTGCCCTCATGGGGGGGGGTAGAAAGCCCACTAGGCACCAGGGATTATATTTTTTTTAGTGTAGGGGTGAGGGCTGCCCAGTATGGGCATGGCAATGCCCTTACCCTAAAAAAATGGGCACAGTCTTTTGACCCCTCTGGGGGGCAGATAGCGGTAATATGCCGTGAGCTGCCCCCTATGGGGGCAGCTCTGGGCACAAGGGCCTATTGGGAGGGCTTCCCAGAATGGGAATGACAATGCACCCCCCAAAAAAAATGGGCACAGTCTTTCTGCCATACCCTCCCCCCGATGACTAAAGCATCACTTCCCAATGGCAAGGTAAAGGAGATTTGACTCTTTTGGGTGTTGATTTCACATACAGGCCAGAAGAGCTTGGCTAACTCCCAATATTGTACCACGTGCAATAGTGAGCTGCTGCACTTTCTGGGCTTGGCTAGGCTGGGACCTGGAAAAACTTACCAGACCCTGTCACTTCTGAAAAGTAGACATCTGGGGAAGCCCAGTGTAGTGTGCTCCAAAAGCACCCCTCACCATGTTCTTCCCCACAATGCCCTGCAAAATGCCAACTTTGCATGAAGTCACACATTTTCTCTACATTTCTTTGATGGAAACTTCTGTAATCTGCAGGAATCCACACAATTCCTAACACCCAGCATTGCCCCTCCTTTGTCAATAAAAACTCTGTCCAACTTGTGTGGCTGGGCCTAGTGCCAGCAACAGGAAGGGATCCAACTGAGGTCAATAGGTGTCTCCACGCAAAGCTCTCCCATTGTCCTTGGTTCGATCAGTTCCTGTTGTGACACTAGGCCCAGCCACACAGGTGGGCCACTGTTTTCATTGGCACAGGTGGGGCAATGCTGGGTGATAGGAGTTTTGTGGATTCCTGCAGATTCTGGAAGTTTCCATCACAGAAATGTAAGGAAAATGCTTGATTTCAGGAAACGTTTGAGGTTTGCATGGCATTGCGGGTAAGAAAACCTAATGGGATCCATGAATGTCACACCGCCCAGGATTCCTCTAGGGGTCTAGTTTTCAAAAATGTTCAGGTTGGCTGGGTTTCCAAGGTGCCAGCTGAGGTAGGGTCCAAAATCTAGAGATACATCAGAAAAAAGAGGGTCAGTTTTCAATGGACACATGCACTGCATACATGTTGTATTTTGGGTTGTTTCCGGTTGCAGGCACTAGGTCTACCCACAGAAGTGATCTACCATTTTTATCGGGAGACTTGGGGAATGCTGGGTGGAAGGAAGATTGTGGCTCCCCACACTTTCCAGAACTTTCCATCACAGAAATGTGAGGAAAATGTGTTTTTGTTCTCACTGTTTGAGGTTTGCAAGGAATTCTGAGTAAAAAGATGTGGGGAGAGCCATGCAAGTCAGCCCACCCTGTGTACCCCTAGGTATCTAATTTTCAAAAATGTACAGGTTGGCTAGGTTTCCCTAGGTGTCGGTTGAGCTAGAGCCCAAAATCCACATCTAGGCACTTTGCAAAACACAAGTCCGTTTTCAGCGGAAAAATGTGATGTGTCCACGTGGCATTTTGGGGCTTTTCCTGTCACAGACACTGCCCTACCCACACAAGTGCGATACCATTTTTATCAGAAGACTTGGTGAAATGCTGGATGGGACAAAGTTTGTGGCTCCCCTCAGATTCCAGAATTTTTCATCACTGAAATGTGAGGAAAATTTGTTTTTTGACACATTTTGAGTTTTGCAAAGGATTCTGTGTAACATAACCTGCTGATAGCCCCACAAGTCACTCCATCCTGGATTTCCCTACATGTCTAGTTTTCAAAAACGTACAAGTTTGCTAGGTTTCCATAGGTGCCGGCTGGTTTAGCGCCCAAAATTCACAGCTAGGCACTTGGCAAAAAACATGTCCGTTTTCAGTGGAAAAATGTGATGTGTCCACATTGCGTTTTGGGGTGTTCCTTTCGCTGGCACTATGCCTACCCACACAAGTGAGGTACCATTTCTAACGGGAGAATACAGAATAGCAGAACAAGTGTTATTACCAATTGTCTTTCTCTGCATTTTTGCCTTCCAAATGTAAGACAGTGTGTAAGAAATAAGTCATTCTGAGAAATGTCCTCTAATTCACATGCTAGTAATAATACCCACAAATTCAGAGATGTGCAAATAACCACTGCTTCTAAACTCCATATCTTGTGCCCATTTTGGAAATACATTGGTTTCCTTGATACCTATTTTTCACTCTATATTTTACCACATGAATTGCTTTTATGTGCAACTAAGCATGAAATATCCCAAATAGCACAAAAAAGGCTCAGCACAGGAGGGCTTAAAATATACTAAAAATAAAAAACACATCTTAATTTAAAAAAAGATTCATTCACAGTCATGAAACATATTTTCACATTCCACGCATTAAATTTGGTTTCTTAATAGTTCATACTACGTAAAAAAATGGCCAAGGCCAATCACAGCACCAACAAATCTATGAGTGAGCTAGCAGTCTTAAGAGCATATGTACAAGATTTTATAAAAAAAGATCAGAACTGCTAAACGGCGAGCCGCTAAAAATGAAAAAGATGAAACTTTACATTTTTGTGACACATCCAATTACCTTAATTTGCTATAATCCACTTTTCCAATCCACAAATCTTCCCACATGGACTACTGTCCTAAATCTAAAAATCTGCTGCCTCAGGCACTTGTCAGAGAGAACTTCCATGCCAGGGAAAACCTTGCTGACACCCAAAGTGCTCCATGTTAAACTGATATTTTATAAGCAAAGTAGGCGTTTTCCTGATTGTCACTTCAATAGATTTCAATGACAATGTTTGGCAGGCAGTTAGAGTGTTCAGGAGTGTGATTGAAAATCTCTCAGTCTAATGGATCTTTTTAAGTTGACATGAAGCATGAAAGGAAATCAACAACACAGCCACGGCCTGTCCTTTGGGGCTTAGGGGCCGTGCCCCTCGCCTTTTGCCCCTTAAGAAGAGTGCCTCTCACCCTGAGCCAAGGTCAACCTGACAGACACTCTTCATTTTCAGGTCAGGCAGTCAGGAGCTAGACATGTGCAATTTGTGCAGGCTCCTGGGTGCTCCAGCTGAACTTTGCTGGGCTGAGGAGGTCCTAGCTTCTGTGGGCATGACCTCCTCAGCTCAGTAAATGCCCTTGAGATCCTCCCCCTCAGTGAAAAGGGGTAGTGGCACTCATTGCCTCAGACCTGGGAGCTACAGTGTTAAACCCTAAAGTACCCAGTGTGAGTGTCAATCAGTGACACATTGTCACAGAGTGGGAAGGGGGTCAGGAGTCTCACTGATCTCATCCCACTTTGTGACAAGGTTGGGACTGGTGCCTTCCCTCATTGGCTGACCGAAGGGAAGGCACCAGTCCCAACCCTCCTGGGACCTCCAAGGCTTAGCTTAGGACTGCTGCCTTCCCTCATTTGCTGACCTAAAGTCAACCAATGAGGGAAGGCAGCATTCCTAACCTTCCTGAGACCTCCAAGGCTGAGCTGCAGGTAAGTGTGGTGTTTTTATTTTGTAATTAATGTTTGGTGCATACATGTATGTTTAAATATTTGGTAACAAGTGTTGTGCGCGTGTGTGAATGAATGAGTGCAAGTGACTGTGGATGTGTATCCCGTCCGCCCCCTCCCTCCTAAAATTACCGGCCACCACTGCAACAACAATACATATCAAATCTTGTGATGCCAATTTGACCTCACAATAAGGACCAGGAATCAGTGACTGAAGTTAAAAAAGATGTATTTGAAATTATTACTCAATCCAGTATATAAGCATGTCAAGAATATATTCAATAAATATAAGATTACAGCAGGCAAGCTGAAATATCTCAATAGGTTCAGTCTCAATAGAATAAGATACAAAACAGTAATAGCCACTGCAACGCAGAAACTAAAAATCGCAAATACGTGTACCATAAACAAACACTGAAATAATTCTAAGGTCATCTGGTCAGGGATCTAAATTTAAAAAGGGTGGTTTGTAGTCGGGGTCTCAAGACAATTCAGAAATGCAAGAAGGTGTCAGTATAGTGAAGGCTTCAGTAGCAGTCTTCCAGAAAAAAAGGAATAAATGTTTAGCATAAAGCTTCACACTTACCAGAATAAAGAAAGAAGAGAGGTATGTAACCCTCAAAGTCGAAGGGAATCTGCTCTAACTCCAAACAGTGTGAACATTACTTAAAACAAACAGAAACTTCTGCAACAATCATCTCTTCCCACCCCACCAGAAGCCAATCATTTAACTTCTCCTGGTGTGCATTTGCAGCATCATCTGAGTTTCCCATCCCACGAACTTAGTTACCACAAACTTGATCACCTCTTGTTCCTGGTACACAATGAAAAGGAGGCTTCATCTGCTCTTTAAGCCTCCATGCTCCTTGCCAAGATTTCTCTTCTCGGGCCTTACTTTCAGCAAACGAATATAACAATAAGCTGTTCACTGTGAATTTTCAATGCTGCTTGTGCTACCAGTGCTAAATTGCAGAGAAAACAGAGCGAGTGCCTATTTTCCTCCCAGTGGCGGAAGTGTGCAGAATCTTGCTGAGTTTTTATGTAACTCTGCAGAATTCTGTGAAGTGAAACTCCGTAAGTTCAGTCCACCCCTTGACATCATTCTTTATAGTACATCCTTTTAGTTTGCATGGGGACTACAAAATCCCTATTTTCCAAGTGGCTTCAGATCATTCAAGCAAGACTTCCCAGTTCCAAGCAAGGACATGTGACCTGCAGAGACCCTAAAGATCCACCTATAGTCACCATATAGAGCCTCTCGTAGCTGCCCAGGACAATTCGAGAAATAAGAACCAACTTTGCTCCAAAGACACTGCATCACCCTCAATGTAATTCTTAGTGCAACAGCTCCAAAGGAATCCCTCAAAATTAAGCTTGATGGATAGCATAAGCACATCTACGTGTCTCACAACTAATGTGAAATCACGAGGCTTCTTCGTAAACCTTATCATCATCTTCAAAACCCATATCAGTGAGTTGACACAAACAGTCTTGTATCAACTATCACTCATGTAAAATTATTGATTTAACAATTCTTTATTGACATATCCCACATGTTAGTAATAAAAAGATTGAAATACAGACTATCAATGCAGCCAAATCAGCAATTATATAAACAAAACAGACACCCTGATTGGAGTCTAAGTCACTGAAAGTGCCAGATCAAGGAGCAAGGTATGAGGAAACGGTGGTGGGGGGAGAAAAGGATGAAAGAGAGTAAAATGGACCATTAAAGTACAATATCAGCAAACATTAAAGAAGACATAATGCCCATTAAATGATACATTCAGCTTGATTAAGGGTTCCAAAAACAGTATTGGTATTGTCACTCTATCATGTGGAGGTAACTTGGTCTCTTGTAAAAAGAGGGCCCCTAATAAGTTTGTGTATATGGAGCTGATCCAGCAGCCTGGAGATTTCCTTATCTAAAAGCCTCCACTGACATGGATGGGGACATCACTCTAATTCCCAGCATCCTCAAATCATCAAAGACTAATAAAAATATAACCACATCACTTCAGCTGTGAAGAATCAACATAGCTACTAAAATCTAGCATCATCTTCAAAACCTTCATTGTAACCTTACAGGGGTTAAAAAAAAGCAACACTCTACTGTACCCGGCTGAAAAACTAAACTTCTAAGAAGGCCAGTAACCAAAGCCATGGCGTCAACAAATTGAAATTCAAGAAGAACAAAACTGAAATAAGCAAAAAACAAGCATACTTAAGGAATGTGCCATGACTACAGAAAACTTCCCACCAAAGACTAGACTTGCTGCTTTATTTCCAAAAAGGTTAAAAATACATCTCTTCAGGGAATACCTCATTCTGTATTGATCACAGAACTCAGACTCCTTCTGGCCCCTAGACAAAATTAGGATGTCGCCTTATTCCATTTACTGGAAGTGCTCCATTGCTTAACGGGTCCGCTCATGCTACACAATTACAAAATGAAAAGCACCGAAACAGACAACTTTATCCAAATTTACTGTGCTTCTGTTTCTGGACTTCCATCTCTGAGCCTAATTCTACATCAACATGTAATTCTTTGTCTAACCAACCTTTGAAGGAGTTTGGTACAAGATTTGAGCAAGCATTTGCATCTCTGAAGGTAGATTTCAGATGCCATTCTCCATCAAAATTGGTTAGGAATCGTTTTTCAACATTTCCTCCACTTTTTAGCAAAAATGTTCAAGTGGGTCATGGCTTTGAAGGGTGTAGGCACTTCTATGTAGGTTGTCTGGTCTACTAGTAGTAGTATGAACGTGATAGTGGTACTGGATGATGTTTCGCAGCCTGCTACGTGGATTATGAATGAGTATATTCTGGGCATTTAATCAGAACCAGCAGTTTATACTTCTGGAACAATGAAAGACGTGGTCTGAAAGTACAATATTACTGTTTCCAGTTTTAGAATTCATTTCCTTATATTTCTTTTTTGTTAAGGAGTCCTAATTTGAGTGCACGTTTTATTGTTTCTTCCTTTCAAACCCCCACCCATTTAATGATATTGATGGGTTTTGTGCATATTAACATTTGTCATCGTAAGCATGTGTAAAGTTTGAGCGCTTTCAGACATCAGTGTGGAGAGGTGGCCATTCAATTTCCCAACTTGCTGAAGTCGGACTCCACTTCTTAGGTGGTTGTGTCACACCATCATTTGTCGGTTTTTGCCAATTTTAATGTAACAGCATTGACATTGACTACCTTTGGTTCATGGATATTATTCTTCATTTAGTAATAATTTTCAACTTCAGAAAAAAGTAAAGTTTTATAATGTTTACTTCTTTGAGGTTGGTCTTTTAGGATCAGTTGGATGGCTCCTTGTGAGCCAAGTTGTTTCTTTGTTCAGTATTTGCAACAAGTTTGTCATATCCCGGCTGTGCAAACAGAAAGCTAATGTGTTGTAACTTGTCTCCGCCTCTTTAACTCATATGTACAATATGGAGTATTGGGGACATCACATGGAACTTTGGGGTGTCCTAGACAACCAGTGATAATTTGGTTGATGACTTGTCCAGTAGTGGCTGTGCTATGTATTGGTGGATGTAATAAAGACAACAGAAACCACTTTTGCTGTGTGGAGTCTCTTAACATTGGCAACAAGTAGGCACATCCACCAAAAAAACAGCATGCGATTTCAACATTATTCAGATTTTTGTTGGGAACAGAGAGCTTGTTTGGCCTTCATTCAAGACTTTGGACAAAAGTAGAAGTGGTGGTGAGTGAATCTGTCAAATACTCGATTGGACTAGGAATGAGTTTATATTTTTCTTCACATTTCATTTAATTTCTGCTGTCATCAATCATTTTTACTGCCCTTGCCTGCATGACGACTATTATGGAGCCCGAGGGCCCAGGCACGTGCATTCCTCCACCAGGAGGTCATGGCCACGTGAATCAGGTGCGCACACCTGTTACAGACGTTGTCAGTGGCGGCAGTTGTGCAATGAGTGCAGCATTTTTCTTGGATAATGCAGCCGCGTACGAAGCATCACATCGTAATCGGCAGAATCAGGAAGTAATTATGGAATGCGAGCAGCATTTTCTTGAATAACGCAGCTGCGCTCGCACAATTATAAACACCGGTGCAAAGAAGAGAAATTACACATTTAAACAGTGGTATGAAGACAAGAAATTGGATAACGTTTGGGGTAAGGTGTAGACTTCATTTCGCCTATAGGTAATACTTTGCTTTTGGAACAGTTGTACAGCATAGCACAGCCAACTACCATTTCCTCTGGTAAAGAGGATCAGGAAACGAAGATTATAAAAAAAGAAACAATTATTGTTATTTTAAATTGATAATTTAGTTTGAGTTTCAGGTATGAAATTAGCTAGCTACCCTGTCTCAACCACCACAATTCTTGTCTGAGCAAGGTAAACCTTCACTGTCTTGGAAAAATGGAAACGCCTATTCGACTCTTACCTGATATCGATAGGAGGAGAGAAATTTTCTCCAGCCATAAAACAAGGAGTATTGCTTCAGAATTTGAGCATGGATGGTGGTGATATATATGAAAGTCTGGATTCTTTAAATGTTAGTAATGGTGAAGGAGAACCCAGAGACCTGTGTGAGGCGTCAGTACTCATGCTACAAAAAAACTTTGGACCACACATCAACATAGTTATGGAAAGACATGCATTTTTTATGAGAATAGAGAAGGGAGAAATAGTAGGAAATGACACGGACTTGTTGAAGTCCCTTGCTCAAACATCGATGTGAATTTTCTGACCTGAAGGATTGATTCTCTTATCAGAGACCAACAGGTACGATATACCAATGATCCCAAAGTACAACAAAAATTGCTGCCTTAAAATCCTTCATTGAAGGAAGCTGTCAACATTGTAGAGATCAGTGAGCACACATCGAGCTGGGTCAAGGAAATGCATGACACTAACACTATTGTTTCCATGCCTAGCGTTTCATAAGTGAATGAAGTAGAGCATGAATGCAAAGATATTGATACGTATCCAAGGGCAGTAAATAGAGTGAAAAATTAGCCCAAATTGAATATGGAGGTGAAAAAGGAGACAAAAAATCACATGCCAAACAACCCAAATTGTTATGCCCGAAATACCAATTACAGAAACTGTGGAAAAAGGGGGAATTTCACTTGTGTTTGTAAAAGTGCCACGGTGAACTGTGTTACTACAAGCTCTAATTTAAACCAACATGCAGTATCACAAGTGACAACTCCGGAATGTGTGGCTAAACAAGTGGGGATATTGTAGATGGTAGAAGCATAGTCATGCCCAAACGCAAAGTTGTAACAGGAGGTAAGACTGTGCCTGTTTTAGCTGATTTGGGAACTCTGTTTACTCTGGAAGTTTTGTCTGGGATCAACTCAGTCATGTATTTTCAGGACGATATCTTAGTATACAGTAAGGACGGATCAAGTCATGATATCATACTGAAGAAGGTACTGTCTAGATTAAAAGAATGTGGGCTCACCCTCAAAAGAGGTAAATGCAGGTTTCTGGTGGGAACGGTCTCCTACCTGGGACATACCATTTCTGGGGATGGCGTTAGCCCCAAATCCGAATTGGCAAATACTATATCACTAACACCTACACCAAGTGACGGAAAAGACAAGGTCAGATCATTTCTGGGGCTATCAGAATATTATTCAAAGGTAACTCTGACCTTTGCGAGTGTGGTGCAGCCCTTGAGGTATTGCTTAAGAAAGGGGCTTGTGTGGAGTTTGTTTGGCCCCAGAGTGTGAGGAGGCTGTTGCTAAAGATAAGACTGAAATAACTTGGATCCCAACACTCAGACATTTCAACGTGACAAGGAAAACAGTGTTTACCTCCGATGCCAGCATGAAGGGGTTAGGTGTGGTCCTTTCCCAAATGGTTGTAGGCGAGGAGAAAGGTTTTTGGTTTTGCCTCACGTTCACTGAAGATGGCTGAAGAATGCTACTGAGTGATTTTTTTGTGAGGCATTAGCCTGCATGTGACCCATAGACCACTTCAAATTCTTTTTATGGGGTTTACCACTTATTGTAAGAACAGATCACAGGCAGTCCAGATATCTGCATGTAGGTATGTGGACAACGCTACTTCTAGGATTAAAAGATGAGTGAAAATAGTTCATTTTCAGAGTTGAGTACTTATTGGGGGCAAGGAACAACCCTGCAGACTATTTGTCGAGGGTCCTGTTGGATGACCCTTCGGTGATGTGGGGCAAGGAACCAGCCTTGAACGAACTGGAGTGAAAATCTTAAGTGTCTAACTATGGTACCCGCAAGCAGGTGTTGGAGTATGTGGTGGGAGGTGAGCTGATTATTAATAGTGTAACTGAGGGAGCAAAGACATTTTTGGAATGTGAGAAATGAACTCAGTATTGTTGGTAGTGAACTTTATCGTGGTGAGAGGTTTGTTCACACAGAGGAACTAAGTGATGAAATCATCAACCTTGCCCATGAAGGACATTTAGCCTGGAACCTTACCAAAGACAGAGTGAGAGAACTGTAATGGTGGGCTGGTGTAGACAGCAAGTGGTGGGTGTGTCAGAGATTGCATACAATGTGCTGGCAATGACAAATCCAGTTCGATCAGAACTACTCCGTTGTCTCCTGTTGAAGTTCCTGATGAACCATAGTGCAAGCTTGTGCCGGACATAGTGAACCCATCTGAATTATTATCACCAAATGAGAGATTTCTGTTAGTGTTGGTCGACTACACTTCCAAGTGGGTCTCAGCTTGTTGTGTGAGTTCAATTGTTACCAAGATTGTATCAGAGTTTTTGAGGGGTGTCTTTGCATGCAAAGGTATCCCTAAAACCATTGCGAGTGACCTTGGAGTTCAGTTTGCTTCCCAGGTGATGAAGTAGTTTCTTGAAGATTTGTTGATCATGTATTATCGCACTGCCCTGTATTGGCCTAGAGCAAATGGTCTAGTGGAGAGCACAAACCAATTAGCTAGGGCTTGTTTGCAAGCTGCAGTGGAGAATAGGGTGCCATTGAAAGTGATTTTGCATGAGGAGCTCTGGGCACATTGCAATGCACCAAATAGAGTGACAGGAATCGCTCCCACCCCAAACTCAAAGGAAGAGTTCCAGGGTTTAAATGTAATCCGGCATGTTTAAGTGGAAGAAAAGAGGTGGAAAGCATGTCATTGTTTAAGATCAAGAAATGCCAAGAGACATATATGAGGCAGTTTGATGAGAAACATGGTGTGAGACAAAATAAATGGGAGGTTAGCAAAATGGTTTATTTGAAAAGACCAGTTTAGACTTCAAAGGGAGAGACAAAATTCATGGGACCCAAACAAATATTTGGCGTGAAGAAAAATGGTGTTCTGACTGGGGGAGAAGTGAGGAGTATGTCAAGGTTGTCAAAATATAAGCACAACACTGACAAAATCAATAAAGAAGAGGGTAATAGCTGAGGAGCAATGAGATAAGGGGCGCAGGTAGCAGGGCTGGTTTTAGTGTGGTGCGACTGGTGCAGCCGCACTGGGCACTGGCCTGGAGACTGGGCACTGACCTCAGGAGAGGTGCTGTATTTAGCAATACCTTACAATTTAAAAGAACCTGCCGCAGAGCTCCTTGTGAGCTCAGCTTTCAGGTAGCAATAAAAATGTGAAGATAACTCTTGTGATTAAATTTCCTGCTTGGGAGAGAGATTGGAGTTTTGTCTAGGTGGTTTCGATATTCCCTTACAGTTAAACAAACATTAGATTATATTTTGGCTATTTTGGCTTGTATTATTTTGTGTATCATCTCGACATTGTAAAGTTGTAAGTTCTACCCTTTTTGGGGTACAGTTAATAATGTTTTAATAGTGTATTTTTCCTTTTACATAGGTACTGT
Source organism: Pleurodeles waltl (assembly GCF_031143425.1). Taxonomy (NCBI): domain Eukaryota; kingdom Metazoa; phylum Chordata; class Amphibia; order Caudata; family Salamandridae; genus Pleurodeles; species Pleurodeles waltl. The sequence continues at coordinate 766,981,656 of NC_090442.1, forward strand.
TTTGTCTTCTTTAGACATGTATTCTGACTTCTAACCCCAAATTGTTTTTGTTTAATTTCTACGTTATTTTCTTTTTGGCTTCTTAAACATTTTGTATTTGTTATTACAGTTTGCTAGTTTTTTTTAATGGTTGGGGTTGGTGTTGTAACCTGTCTCTTCCCCTTTTACTCATATGTACCATATGGAGTCTTGGCGCATCACATGGAACGTTGGGTTGTCCTGGACAACCAGTGATGAGTTGGTTGGTGGCTTGTCCAATAGTGACTGTGCTATGTATTGGTGGGTGTAATAAAGACAGCAGAAAACACTTTCCCTGTCTGAAGTCTCTTAACACAATGGTTTAATCCAGTGGTGTAATGAAATTTGAAGGGGGCTCCCTGCCCAGTACATGGAGGAACCCCCCCCCCTCCAGACTCACACAGGAGCTCTCAGGCCAGAGTACTGTGCTGAACGGGTCCCCTGGAGCTCAGGGTCTTCCCGTACCAGGCTGGCCGTTGTTATGCTACTGGTTTAATCCGTATTTCACCAGTCTGTTTGATCCTTTGCTAAATCAAATATACTTCACCATTTCTCCGTTCTCCTATCTTCCAATACTGATAGAATTTAGAAATGTTACCACTCCAATGTTAATACTATATGAAACTGTATGTTTACACAGTCGCAATGTATGGAAAAAATATTAGTGCGACAATGTGCAGTGAAATGAGTAGACAAGCTCTTTATGAAGCGTTTAATCGAGTAATTTCATCCCAGAATGTACTGTAGGCACAAGGGTCGGATTGGCACAGTTGGCAATCAGGCATTGGGTGATGGGCTGGTGTCTCAGTGCACCTGTGGGCCAGTATTTTTCTTCCTCTTTCCCCAGAGGGCACTGGACGGGGAGAGTAAAGCACCCTCATTAGGGGACCAGGTGATGTTTTGGCCACTGGGCCATCAGCAGCTGTGACCTTTCCTTAACTGCACCCCTCAACCGCCATCACCCTCAGGCAATGGTGGGCGGGGGAGAGGAGGAGTAAAAAAAAAGGACCTTGCTGGGGGGCAGTTGTTATGACTGTCAGCCCATTGTCACCTTTTGCCCAGTGTCCTTCCCCAAAGCTAGAAACAAAAATGTTTTTTTGTTAAAATCTGCAGATTACGCGGCAGATGGAGTGTGTCAAAAATGTGGCAAATCTATAGTTATGTGACAATCGCTGCAGCCACACAATTGCCTAATTCCAGCGACCCTGACTATCGGTGACGGATCATTAAGGCAGCTTCAGAACACATTTGAAGTGCTTTCCCTTATGATTACTGTTCAAAGCATGTACTGATAAGAGGAAAAAGACTGGATATGGGTGATTTTGTTCATTTCCTTACCGGCTATGCCAGTAACAATCCATCCAGGTGGCAAACCTACCCAGATCAGATTTTGAGGCCATTTCACCTCACCCACCTAGCCAAAATGCAATTAATGTCTATTATTTTCGGAGAGGGACAAATTAAGTGTTCCAGCGAACACTCCGAAATTCCATTTGGTTCTGCTTAGTGCCTCCTTGTCTGGGTCTTCCATGTTGCGCCCTGACACTTAAGTCATCCTGTGCTCCTTTTTGAATACACAATTCTGCTTCTGTGTTCTTTGAGTGGTTATTTTAATTAACATTTTGTTGTGTTCATATTTTCCAGCGACTCCTTCCTCAGCCTGCATTGGGGATTTTGTTGGGTGATGTTTGTGGTTTTGCTTTCCCTCCCCAGCAGAAAGAAATATTCAGATGTCCTGCCTTACCTCCATATGGCCACACCCGCCCTCACTCTCCTGCCTGCATTAGTGGGAAAACAGCAGGCCTGTGTGTTTCTGCCTCCAGGCTCTGACCACACCCTTTCTGTCATTTAGCCCGTAAGGCACACTTTCAGGATTGAAGTGGGGCTGACTGAGAATATATACTTTTTCCTTGGGCCTCCTGATTACTATGCCCACATTCGCCAAGTGAAGGACATAAAAGCAGTTATTGACCTAGGTGGTTGGGAGAAATAGCTAACTACATGGTGCAGGGTGTTTAGACTGCAAGTACTTCTAGTCTTCGTGTTACAGGCTCAAAATTTGCAAAACTTTTCTCTGAAAACGAGACCCATGAGATTAACCAAATGTTTTTTCATGAAACGTGACACGAAAAATATTGACCTCAGTACCCTCTGTGATTCTGCTTTGCTATCACTTCCAAGGCTAGACCCGGACCTAGATGTTAACGAACTCACCTCCCAATGCCTCACAGTCCTTGCAGTCGAAATCAATAATGTCGCTCCTCTCCAAAGCAAAAAGAAAAGGCCCACTCCCTCAGCACCTTGGTTCAACAAATCCCTCTATGAAGAAAGGAAGTTCCTACGAGCCCTTGAGAAACAATGGAGACAAGCGCCCTCCACTGAAAATTTGGCCACGCTTCGTTCAGCAAGATCCAAGTACCACAAGCTCATCTTCCTTGGAAAAGCGTCACACTACAAATCCATCCTTGACTCAGCCAATAATAGACCCAAAAAACTATTTGACCTCATCAAGAACCCAAGCAGCTCTCCCCCTACCTCCAAATTGGAAGATTCCACAAAGAAAGCAACGAAATTTGCTGTATTATTTGACGAAAAGGTAAAATCACTTGTAGATCAGGTCATTCATCCTACCCATACAGAGGAGCGCAAATCCTTAACCATTTGGCAAAACTTTGACCCCATCTCTGACGATGCTCTCCTTAAATGCATCCTCGATACAAAGCCCTCTAACCATTCTCTTGACCCCATCCCTAGTGCCATTGCCATTGACTTCTATACTAACTCTCTTTCCTATTGGACCACTTTGGTCAACCTCTCCCTCAGTCAAGGCTCCCTTCCTGTTTCCTTCAAAACTGGACAGGTCACCCCTCTGCTTAAAAAGCCCACCGCTGATGCGAACGACCTCAACAACTACCGTCCCATCACTAACCTACCCTTTCTTGCGAAAATCACAGAAAAATGTGTAGCGAAACAACTTTCTCGCCATATCAAGGATAATAATCTTCTTGACAATTTCCAGTCCGGCTTCATTCAAAACTGCTGCACTGAAACAGCCCTGCTGCTAGTGATTGATGACGCGCTGCGGATACTCGATTCAGGGGAGTCTTGTCTTCTAATTCTTCTTGACCTTTCTGCAGCCTTTGACACTGTCAATCACAACACTCTCCTTAACACTCTTCAACAGAGAATGGGCATGGAGGGCACTGTGCTCAAATGGTTTGCCTCCTTCCTCTCTGATAGATCCCAAATGATCAAAATAGCGAACAGTCTCTCAGCTCCTTTAGCGGTCAGTCAAGGTGTTCCTCAAGGCTCCATACTTGCACCCACACTGTTCAATCTCTATTTAGAACCGTTGGGAAATCTCCTGAGTAAATCCGGGATCCACTATCATCTATATGCGGATGACACTCAGATTTACCTTAAGGTGGCCTCCAATCACGATCTCTCCTTCCTTAGCTCTACTCTCGACTCCATTCAAAACTGGATGTTAACTCATCAACTGATCCTGAATCCCTCCAAAACAGAATTCCTCCTCCTCTCCTCCTCACTTTCTCATCCCCCAGTGCAATCATGGATGGATCAGATCAATCTAATGAACAATAAGCCCATCATTGTCGAGAGCGCAAAATCCCTTGGTGTCATACTCGACAAAAAACTCAATCTACTCTCCCACATCGACTCCATTGCAAAGTCTGCTCGACACCAACTGCGCCTTCTTTGGGGAATTTGTCGCTTCTTCCCGGAGCACGACCTTAAAACCCTGGTCCAATCGCTGGTTCTCTCCAGATTGGACTACTGCAACTCTCTTCTTACTGGCCTTCCCAAATCCCACCTTTCCCCCCTGAAGTCTATTCTCCATTCAGCAGCTCGTTTCATATATGGGGCCAAAAGAAGCGACCACATTACACCCATTTTATCCACCCTCCGTTGGCTTCCCATAGAGGCAAGATCTATCTACAAAACTGCATGTATCACCCACAAAGCCTTGCACTCCTCCTCCCCTCGCTACCTGGTGAATAAACTGAAACTCTCTGGGGGCTCCAGACCATCACGTAATGCAGAAAAGTTATTGCTTGAACCTCCCATTTTCAAGAAGGAAAGATTGATGGCCCAATCCTTTTCAGGCAACGCGGTGAGAATCTGGAACTCACTTCCGCCTCAGCTTCGGACCACCACCTCTTCCCAGGCCTTCAAAACTGACCTCAAAGCTCTCCTCCTTCAAAGACACTTCCAAATTTAATTCAAGCCCTCTATTTTCTGAAGGAAGTCCTTCCATTATAGGAAATTCTGTTCTCCATGCCTATAGAAGTGCCTTCCCAGGGTGTTTTTGTGTTTTGAGTGTCTGCCATTTAGTGCAGTTTTATACCTCTACATGTATTTTGTACTCTTTTGTATCATGCACACGGCACCTTTCCTTTTACAACGTATCATTTGCTACCTCTTTTATCTTGTTTGCTTTTGATACATGCACAACGGCCACCACTGCCTCATGTAACGTATTTAGTGTTTTGAGTGTCTACCATTTATTGCTATTTTTGTCTTTTTCTTTTTTCTCCTCTACTCGTACTTTATTTGCTCTTGTAACCTGCACACCTCACTTTCTCCTTTCGTATTGCCTCATGTAATGTAACGTTTGTGTTTGTAACGGGCTCACTTGCAATTCCTCTCCTCTTGTATCTTTACTTTGCCTATTGTGAAGCGCTCTGACACCTTCGGGTAAAGTCCATGCTATATAAAAACGCATTAAATAAATAAAACGAATGTGGGCACTTTTTTGGCAAGCCGTCCTTGCTAGGCACATGCAGCTGTTAGTAGTGTGGTAGAGTTTCCCTACTCTTTACCTACGTGGTAGAGTCCGGGACACCTCACAATGCTCATTATGACGCAGCCTCTGCTCACGCAGCCCCGCGCGGCTCCGGTAACTGGACACCCGGCGGGGTTGTCAGGCTGTGGCCGCTGCTGCCGCGGGCGGTGACAGTGCCCCCTCCGCCCGTCTCCTGCATAATGCACCAGTGGAAAGAAAAGCACTTTCCCGTCTGCGCGCGCCCACCGGGCCGTGTCCGAGGCCGGAATTCGCTAGGAGGCTTTGGCGAGCGGGCGGCCGGTGCCCCCGGAGGAGCGTTGACTACGAGGTGAGTAGACACTCGTGTGAAGGGTTAAGTCCAGGGCTGCAGGGAGACAGCAGGATCGCCAGTAGGGCGCGCGCTGTCACTGTACCTGGGAACCGTCAGGACTGGAGCATAGCTGCCAAATTGTCAGTTTCTTGAGGAGTGACATTTCTAGCGTTTTAGTGCGCCGAGGGTCTCTAAAAGGGGCGTGACCCTTGTAGTTACAGTCGTGGCTTAAACACAAACAGCAGCTCTGTGATTACATAGTGTGCCACCTGACTGGTAGTGTGATGTCCCTCCGAGCTTTCTGTTATTGCCTACAGATATGGTAACATACTGCGCAAAATACCGGATCCTGGGAATAACTGACACTGACAGAGTGCAATATTCAGTAAAACACGTGGAATATATGCTGAAACTATATCACTGACATAGATTACCTGAACATTTATTATAATGTGGGGAAATCGTGAGTGTTGTTCCCAGTAAAGTTAAGGACATGTATACATGGGCCGATGGGACAATGTCCGTTTTAAAACACTACCTAGTCTGAGACCCGGAGGGTCCTGGGCCACTGAAACCCCTATGTATAACACTTCATTGCGTCAAAATAAAGTACGAAAGTCAGACTTTACGGTGTTTTGCTGTGTACCCGTCTAAAATCGGTTGTGAAGGCGCTGAAACGTCTCTGAAGTGATTTTCAAAGAGGCCATAGTAAAAGAGAAACCAGTATTGGCTACAAATATCAGAATGTGCGTTTGCGAGCTCGAGTATGTTTAGATTATTCTAGTCTCTTCACACTTTTAAGCTTCACGTATTAAAAAAAGTGCACAGCTTACTTTAAAGTTCAGGGGCGACGAGATACCAACAGGTAAGACTTGTTTAGAAAAGTGTTATTTATAAACCCGTTGACAAGTGCAGCATCAGAGTGGCGAATAGACTTCTTACGGTGCACAGTGTTCGTGATGACTTTGGTGGTTGCAAGCAAACTGTCCAATCATTGCAGGGCTCCAGATATGTTACTAATATTCGTTAGATTAACCCGAGATGCAGGGCAGTTGACAGGACTGCGTCGATGGTTTGACTGAGCTATAAAAACTGCCCATGACCCATCTGCTAGCAGGTGGGATGCATGTCAGTTTTCCCCATGTCCAGGCGGAGGAACTGCCCAGTTTCTAACAGTAAAAACTTAGCTTGTTCTGTCATACGAAACTTTTAGAAACAGTGGTCCATTCACTGCAAGGTTGCCGAATAAGGAGGATTGGCTTTCTGACATTCATTTTTCCTGCTTTGACATGTCCTGCGCAGCAGAGCAGTATTGGGCGAGAAAAAACAGAAATGTCCTTGACGCACAGGAGCTCCTTGTGTTAGGGGCATTTCTGTTTTGTTTTGTTGTTTCTCAGATACAATCCCCAAGTAGGTGTGCCATTACAACGCATTCATGCAGCAATTTTTTTATTTTTATCAAAGTATGCCAAAAGGGTAAAGAACTCTGAATTTGGAAGGCAAGTCTGTGGGAGGCGTGGTGGAGACTCCTCTGCCCGGTGTTAGCTACCCCATCATATCATGAATTTCTTCTACTTGGGCACCACTCATTAGCAAGTGCTAAAGCAGCACGAAAAGCTTTGGAAAACAAAAGTTGAAGAGTCTGGAGCAGCGTATATTTGGCTGCCCCTCCTGACGTCATAATCATGACTTATGTTTATTAATACCAACAAAATCATGTGTTTTAACAGTGTGTTAATGTAAAGTGGTGCACTCGAAGTCAATAGTAAAGTGCATTCACTGTAGTGTTAGAAGAACTTATACAGTGTGCCTTATCTTCACTAAATAAAAATGTAGTAGTTAAGTATATTTTGATCATCGTCACATTATTTGAATGTAATTGCATTTAAAACAATATAGTTAAAAAAACAAAATCTGTTGAATTTTATTTATACAACATTGGAGTGAAACAGAAGGAGCTTATCACGTTTGTTCTTGGTTCAAGTTACATCAATTGAGATTGGAAAAGGGAAGCAGTAGTATGAAATCAAGAACTAGTTGCCACATAATGCCAAATAACATCGCAGGATGGAGGTGATTTAGGGGTAAAGCAATAGCAATACAGAGGAATGTATGCATTCAATATTACAATAGATAAAGAGAAGGGGTAGACGGATAAATGTATTGTTAAACAGTTTCATTTTACATTTTTCCAACAAGACAGAAACAGAACAGGTCGATAAAGAGTTACATTAAAAACCTTGTTGAGGAGTCACTGTATTTACTCCCGCTCCCCTAGCCCCTGTAGAGTCGCATATGTCTCTAGTGTGTCAGCTATGTCCAAACACCGGAATCAGTGTAATCTTGGCGGGGAACCACGTATGTTGGGTGTTTAGATGCGGGCAGTAGTGTGCCGCATGACGACTCGGCTCAGTGTTGGTTAATTGGCCATGTTCAAGGAAATGTTGGTTTAAACTTACTTAGGATAGTATCCCAGCAAGAGGCTACCAGAGCCCCAGATTGTCCTCTGTGTGTAACGCAACACTTTCTGCCTGCACCCATGCTAAAGAAATAGTTAGTCCATGCTTCCAGCACCAGGGAATCAGGGGTTTTCCTTTTCCTGGTGATTAGGCGTTTAGCTGTTAGGAAACCTAAGTCTAGGAAACAAGTGGTGGCTTTGGTCTTTTTGTGCCTGCTGTAAAGGGCAAGAAGGCATATTTTCCACGTGCGCAGGTTTGGGCAGTCAGTGCAGTGAGACAGGGTAGATGTGACATCTTTCCAGTAGGCCTGCAAATTCGGACAAGCCCATAGCATGTAGAGCAGGTCCGTATCTCTTTGATGTCAGCGAGGGCAGCGGCATCCGTTCTGTGGAAAGAGCGAGTATTTCGGCAGGGGTGAGGTTGAGTATGCTCTATGAATGATATAAAATTGAATAAGTTCAATCGGGCATTGCATGGGACGTGTGCCGGGCTGTCTAATAAGGCCGCCCATTCTTTTTCCGTGCAGGGACGAGCCAGGTTTGTTTTCCAGCATCATCTGAGAGCTGCATGTGATGGAGCGGTGTGGATGCGTAGTGAGTCTACAAATCAGTGCACCAGGTATTGGCCTGTGCCCATCACATGAAGGTACTGGATTGTAAGAACATTGGAGGTTCTTGTGATATGTCGCCCCATTTGTCTCCCAGGGATTAGAGTATGGAGTTGTATAATAGAAACACCCCAGGGGGTAAGCCATCATCGGTTATCAATGTGTTGTAAGGGATGAGGGTACCATCACCGTATTGGTCACCTCATGTGTGGAGGCTGGCGGCATGCTATGTAGTTAGTTCTGATGTCTGGTTGTAGGTGTTTCCCCTAGGTGTACCCAGAAGTGTTATAGCAGGAGTATAAGGGCATTGGAAGTGTGTGACTTAGAGGAATCTACAATAACAGCGATAAGCCACATTGAGCAGCAAGGAACCGGTTGTGCAAACTAGGGTGCACGGGTGAAATAAATGTGAGATGGTGGATACAGTCCAGGCAGGAAGGGTTGTGGCCATGTCCATTTGCTGCCGGCCAGCCAGCCATCTACCTATCCTTTGGATTTGGGAGGCAAGGTAGAATTGTTCTAGGTCTGCAACTAATATTGTTCTAGATGTGGAACTGCAAGACCGCCTTGACTTAAAGAGGAATATAGGCCCAGATGTATCAAAGGGTTTTGCCCATTCTGTGTCTATGGGAAAACGCTTTAGTACATATGGCCCATAGTTTTGTTAGTGCAACTCTGCAACAGGAGTTGTGCCAAATGAATTCTCTAATATGTTAGTCAAAGGAGTGAAAGAAGGCTGTCGGGATGTTGAGAGGCAGGTTAGTGAAGTAATATAGGAAACGGAGTAAAACCACCATTTTCAGGAGGACAACTTGTTCAGCCAGTGTTATTGGCAGTGTGCACCAGAATGTTATTTGAGATCATAGAGAGTAACTGTTCGTGTACTATTACTGTCAAATAGGTCTGTAGAAAAGTGGTAGATTCGCATGCCCAAGTGGCGGAACATGTGCGGTTGCCAGGTGATTTGCATTTCGTTAAGGGTGTATTGTGGGTCGGTGGTTCAGGGGTGAAGGAAACTAGACAAGATTTCATCCAGTTTATCTTCAAGCCTCAGAGGATGCAAACTGATAGTTTCAGAGCTATCGTAGCAGGAATGGCATGTGTGTTCCGAAGGTATGATAATATGTCATTGCCATAGAGGAAAACAATGTAGGTTCTGTCTCCCAAAGGCATGCCCCATTGGTGCCCTGTAGTCAAAGCTCCATGGCAAGTGGTTCAATTGCTAATGAGCAAAGAAGAGGAGACACTGCAACCCTGTCCAGTTCCTCTGTGTAATTGAACAGGGGCAGCTCCTCCTTTAGGGTGGAGGAGTGTCGCCCCCTGCCAGCAGCGGCAGCTGCAAACCTTTAAAAGAAAAGGATAATAAACTTTGTTTATTATCCTTATCTTATGAAGGGGCGGGGCCACAGGGATGACAAGCAGTGAGGAGGAGTGCAGCACTCCCCCTCACAGCGCATATATGTTTAGCCGGCTGTCTTGGGCCGGCCAAACATACATGTACAGAGGGCTGTCTCCAGCCCGGCAACACAGTTGTCGGGCTGGACAGAGTCTGCACAGGCTCCCAGTCTGCCTGGGAGTGCCCTGGCTGGGCGCTCCCAGCCAATCCTGATGCTGCTTTGAGCAGTGTCAGGATTGCCCGCAGGGCAGGCTGGGGGCCTGTGCCTGCAGCAACAAGACAGGAGAGGAGCAGCGCGGGTGCGTTGAGGAACGAGGTAAGTGGTTTAAAAAAAAATATATTTTAATGTTTATTTCTCGTGCCCGCCGCCCCGACCCTTCCAAGCACCACGAGCCGCTCCTTTATTTGAATAGGATCAGAAATCAGGGAGCCTGTCTTCACTCTGATCGTCAGATGGGTGTATTACAGTTGTATTAGTTTAATGAAGTGGACCCAATACCATATTGTGATAATGTATTAATTAAGAAGGGCAATTCCAATGACTCAAAGGCCCGTTGAGATATAAAACCATACAACCAGCGTTAGGCTATCTTTTATGGTAGTAGGCCATGACCCTAAATAAAGTATTTGTTTCAATGATGTGCATCGGTCTGGAATAAACCCATCTTGGTCTGGAAGTACCGGAGAAAGGCCCACGAGTGCCGAGCAGTCAGCAAGAATTTTAGCCAGAATTTTATAATCTGTATTGAGGAGGGCAGGTGGTCTACAGGACCCTAGTAACAAGAGATCCCTATCTGGTTTGAGGAGGGATACAAGCAGGGCTTCACATTGGGAAGTAGGGAAGCAGTTGACTGATAGGGCTTCCTCGTACAGTGCGAAAAGACGGGGTGCTAGGAGGGGTGCATAAGTCTTATAAAATTCTGCAGGCAGAACATCTGTACCCAGGAGATTGAGTTGAGGCAAGTGATCGTATTGCTTCCTGTATTTCAAATAATGTAATAGGCTCATCTAGCTGTGCCCGCTGGTCAGGTGTAATCTGAGGTAATGTTAAGAAGAAGAGATCAAAATCAGTCCAGTAACAGTTTATGTTATGTGTGCACTAGTGTTTGAAGTTTAAATGTTAAATTGTACATCTGCATCATATCTATGCTCATATATTGGTAAAGTCTGCATTTATTTGAACTGTAACATGGATTCCTAATCGAATTAATATAATTGGCATTTATTTTAATGTAGAACATAAAATGTGCCCGTTAAATTTGGTATTAAAATGCATAAGCTTAATGTTAGCTTGACTAGGCCTCAATTTCCTTAACGTAAGGCGAAGGTGTCATTTCATTGCAGGTGTTTTCGCATAAATTGTTACCTGATTTCCTAGTGAGACCCTTTGCACGGATCCAAAGGTTCATCAACCTCGGAATTAGAGCATACAAAAATGTTCCATCAAGTCTTTTCGCCAATTTAGCCTCTAAGACTAAGACTAAGACTGGGGGTGTATTTTCCTTCACTCACACAGTCAAAAACCTTGCCTTAATGAGGGCAGTAGTTTTCAAAATTGTCCCAATAATGCACAAGCCAAAAGTAAAGCCTCTCAGCCTCGCTGGAACTCTAGATTTCCTGGTGCAGGATAACCTGTAGCTACGGCATCAGTGCCATGAAATCCTGAGACAGCAATTGCAACTTCTCCCCAAGTGTGAGGCATAGTGAGAGAGAAGTAGGGAATGTGGGAGGGCTTTGGGTCCTGTGGCAGGGCTTGGTGCAGGAGAGGGAGTCACGGCAGAGGACAGCTCAGAGGGGAGCTGCTGTAGGAGACAGTTTTGCTGGCAGGGAGGGGCATGCCAGTGCATGGAGTGGGGGGAGAGCACAGGACTTTATCCACGGTGTTGTCACAACCTTAGGTAGGATTGGAATCAAATCAGATAGACATAAGCCTCTTAGAAGCCTAGGATTCTCGGTCCTGATATTAGCAACACAAGCACTAGGAATCAGACGCTGAAAAGAGGGAAGAAGAGAGTTGAAAGGGAGAAACCCTGAAATACATGATTTTTTGAGTCTTGTTCACCATCTGTAACCAAGACACAACATGCAGTCATAGGAATACAGTTTATTCAGGTATGAGCAATCAAGTTACATTTGCGAAATTAGGCATACATAAGTCTTAATGCACCTCACCACCGGGAGGCTATAGGACAGATGAATGAAGGAATCCACGATGAAAGGAATTCGGTGAGGAAAATAGGGAGGTAAGTAGCACCAGCAAAACAAATTCCTGCCTAAGTGAAATAGCCACAGGGTTGTGAGAAAACAACAAAGGTGCAGCAGATTGGAAGTTGATTGCAAACTAGTACAAAGAGCAAAGGAGACCACGAACATGCACAGTTGTCAGGCAATGTGTATTTGAAAGTGCAGCTTTCTTACTCTGCTCTGCCTGCCCTTGACCCACAAGAGTAAGCTAGTCACAATCTTGGATAGTGTTGGAAAGGACCCCTTTTTGTATGACTGATGGGCTGATGCTGCTGTTTTTTGGACTCTTTAGTGCACTGTACCCTGCTGTCCAGGCTCCAGTGCATGTGCTCTGACCCAAAGGAATGTTTATAATTAGCCAATGCCTGATTAGCTCATTAAACTTACTTATAAGTCCCTAGTACATGGTACAAGAGGTATGCAGGGCTAGAAAGTTAAATGTCACTAGTGGACTGCAGCACTTATTTATGCCATCACTGTGCGCTGAGGTGAAAATGTGACTCTAGGCAAGCTCCTTCTGCCTAGTTGGGCAGCTTTAAACCTGCCAACTCGACATGGCTAAGCATATCCTTTTACCAGGTCAAAACTTTCCATTTGAATATTATGAAGCCACCCCTAGGAAAGGCCTTTGTAGCTTAACATGCAGGGTTCTTTGAATTAAAAAGAAGAGCATCTTGAATTTTGAAAGTGAAAACACAAAATTGCTGGTTTTACTGAAGCAAGGCCGGTGATCCTATTGGTTAACATGGAGTTTTACTAGCCACTGTGCTAAGTGATAACTTCCATTTGGGGCCACCAAAGATATCACGCCAAGGTATTAAATTAATTTTTACATTAAACTTGACTTATTGTATTTAAGGTAACTTTTAATAGAAAGGTCACTTTAGAAAGCCACAAATTTGTTGCTATAACTTCTGGAAGCCTTCCCTGACTATCTGCACCACTTGTCACCCGAGAGAACACGCTGCCTCCCTTGTAGGAAGTGCGAAGTGCTACCAAGAGCAGGGAACAAAGAGAATTGCTGAAGAGAGGAGATGTCGTCCTCCAGCAGGAGGACTACCGGGCCACAGATGGCCTGGCTTCAAAGAGGCTACCACCCCAGAGAAGCAATTGGTGATCACACCTTTTCCTTCTCGCTCCTTAGTGGAGTCACACAGTCTGGCACCTCCTCTAGAGGGGAAAAACCTGTTGTAGAACTGTTTTCCAGGAGTGGCACTTTATGCTGAGAACACCCCAGGGGTTTGCCCAGAGCACCTCACAGGGGAAGGAGCCTTGCATTATCTTGGATTTGGGAATGAAGGGGTGTCCTGGCATTGTTGGTGACCCAACTCCAAGGAAGTGATGTAGAATGAGAAGGGTTGCATCTTAGGAAATATTGCCCTATTAGCAAGTGATTCTTCCGCTCCCACAAGCGAGAAGATGGTATTAATGTGGCAGCTGAGAACTACAGTCCTTAGATCACTACTGGACTGGAAGGAAGATGGAAGATGGACTGCCCTGCTGTTCCATGGACCCGGCGAAGAGAGACTGCACTAAAGACTGGGCGGCACCTACTGCACCCCAAGGACCCACAAAGACTGTGCCTGCTTTTCACCCATGAAAAAAAGCTCCCTAGTGCCAGGACAGAATTAGTGACTCCAAGGGTTAGGTGGCTAGCTCCCTGTTCAGCACCAGGGATACAAAAGTGCCTGCTGGGAGACTGGGTCCTGACCTGCCTGAAGTGGCACAAAGCCTGTGGGACCGGTGAAGACTGCTGGAACCTTGAAAACCAGTTGACCAGTGGCGACTGGACCTGCACTGAACTCCCTCCTGCCCACGTACCATTAGAGACTGAGACCTGAGTTCAGAGATGACCCTTGATGCTCGTGGATACCAGGGTGACCCCAGAAACACTCACTGCATCTCTGTAGCATCCCTAGCATCAGGACCGTTTTTTTGCTCAACCACGTTGAAAGGAGAAAGGTCCACTGAGGATCCTAAGATTGCTAAAAGCAATACGTAACTGTCCCCCTTGACCTGAATGGTCCCAGGCTCCTAACCTGTTGTGGCTAACCCAAGAGAGTTCGAACAGGTGTTTTAGTCCATTGGCTGCAAAGCCCTTGCAAAATTTTACTGCAGCTAAAGACTAATTTAAAACCCTTTTACTTGCATTTGAAAAATCATATCTACAGTTTCCCTCAGTCGAGTTGCTGTTTTGGTGCCTATATAATGCTAAATATAAACTATGGCCCTCATTCCGACCCTGGCGGTTTCAAACCGCCAGGGTGGAGGACCGCGGGAGCACCGCCGACAGGCCGGCGGTGCTCCAATGGGCATTCCGACCGCGGCGGTAAAGCCGCGGTCGGACCGGCAACACTGGCGGTCTCCCGCCAGTGTACCGCCGCCCATAGGAATCCTCCAAGGCGGCGCAGCTAGCTGCGCCGCCGAGGGGATTCCGACCCCCCCTACCGCCATCCAGTTCCCTGCGGTTCTCCCGCCGGGAACCGGATGGCGGTAGGGGGGGTCGCGGGGCCCCTGGGGGCCCCTGCAGTGCCCATGCCACTGGCATGGGCACTGCAGGGGCCCCCGTAAGAGGGCCCCTAAATGTATTTCACTGTCTGCTTTGCAGACAGTGAAATACGCGACGGGTGCAATTCATTCGATTCCGAGCCGGCTTCATCGTGGAAGCCTCTTTCCCGCTGGGCTGGCGGGCGGCCTGAAGGCGGCCGCCCGCCAGCCCAGCGGGAAAGTCAGAATCACCGCCGCGGTCTTTCGACCGCGGAACGGTATTCTGCCGGCCCCCGACAGGCCGGCGGCGACCGCCGCCGGCCAATGTCGGAATGAGGGCCTATATGTTTTATAAACTGGTGTTTGGATTCTTTTTGTTTTGTGTTTCTTACTTACCTGTTGTTTTGATACTTCCAAATGCCTTCCACTTGTTCCATTGATAGAGCCTGATTGCTCTGTGCCACAGATATTGCACTAAGGGTTTTATTAAGGAAACACAACTGGACCTGGTAAAGGTTGTGACATGGTGAGGTTTCACAACTTCACCAGTTAATAATCCACTTTAATACAGATAGGTATAAGCTCTATTTCGTCCACAGTGAACCTCCACCTCTTGGAGTGGGTAAGATACTGATAACTGCATGCATGGCTCCTCTTCCTCTATCTTCCAGGCAGCCATAGACACTATGGCCCTTATTATGACCCTGGTGGTTGGTGAAAAATTGGTGGCAATACGCCAATAGCCTGGCGATAACTACCGCCAAATTATGACCATGGCGGAAAGATCTCCGAAAGACAGCCAATGTACCACACTGACCGCCAAGGCGGAAACAACAGCTACCACGGCGGTAGCCGCTTACAGCCAGGTGGAAGTCAATGTTCTGCCCACCATATTATGACCCTGCAAACCGCCCCCTTTTCCGGGGCGGGACTAACAACATCAAAAGCCTGGGGGAACCACTGCACAGAAGTGAAAGGACTCACCATTGGGGACACAGCGAACAACCACGCCGCCATGGAACCTGAACTGCATGTCTTCCCCATTATCTTCTACGTTCTGCTCCACCACTAACACCAACGCCTAGCACACAAGGGAGGGGGGAGGAAAAAGAGAGTGACACACACGCACAACACACATTCGGCCCCCAACACCATAGACACAACCAGCATTACAAAAACAATTTTACCCCGTAACTCGGATGAATAATGCAAGGACAAAACGATTTTGCAAAAGTGAATGTAATGAGATCAACACAGCATGAAAAATAAGTTAGGCAAGATAATAGATATAGGGGGTTATTCCAACTTTAGAGGAGGTGGTAATCCGTCCCAAATGTGACGGATTTACCACCAGCCGTATTACGAGTTCCATAGGATATAATGGACTCGTAATACGGCTGGTGGTATATCCGTCACTTTTGGGACGGATTACCACTTCCTCCAAAGTTGGAATAACCCCCATAGTCATATGTACAGAAAAAGGGACACAGCCTAGTCCATCATTTGCGTAGTCCACATGGCCACAGACCAAGTCCTAGGCCACATATGTCACCTGCTTCAACACGGAGAGAACACTGCAGGGGCATCAGTTGGTAAATAGGCAGGCACCTCAGGGGGACTAGGGACGGGGGGCACCTCAGCCGGGAGATGTAACAAGACCACTGGTTCTGGAGGGGGCAACATGCCCTGTGCTTGGTCCTGTGAAGTGCAAGGTCACAGTCTCTCATGTGGGTG
Source organism: Pleurodeles waltl (assembly GCF_031143425.1). Taxonomy (NCBI): domain Eukaryota; kingdom Metazoa; phylum Chordata; class Amphibia; order Caudata; family Salamandridae; genus Pleurodeles; species Pleurodeles waltl. The sequence continues at coordinate 766,997,715 of NC_090442.1, forward strand.
ACTTGCCCACTTGTTCTAGAGGGGGCAACATGCCCTGTGCTCTTGGTCCTGGGGAGCGATGGGCCACAGTCTCTCGAGTGGGTGTTTTGCCCACTGGTTCTGGAGGGGGCAACTTGCCCTGTGCTCTTGGTCCTGGGGAGTGATGGGCCACAGTCTCTCGAGTGGGTGTCTTGCCCACTGGTTCTGGAGGGGGCAACCTGCCCTGTGCTTGATCCTGGGGAGTGATGAGCATGTGGGTGTCTTACCCACTGGTTCTGGAGGGGGCAACCTGCCCTGTGCTCTTGGTCACTGGTTCTGGAGGATGCACCGTGCCCTGTGCTTGATCCTGGGGAGTGCAAGGTCACAGTCTCTCAGCTGGGTGTCATACCCACTGACTTTGGAGGGGGCAGGCCACACAGCAGCCATGGAGGCAGGATTACATACCGTCCGCCGGCGGTGACAGCTGCACAGTGGTGGTGGTGCTGCTGGTGGGGGGAGGCTCCTGCCCATCCCCTGCAACTTCGGGCGGCTGCACAGTGGTGGTGGTGCTGCTGGTGGGGGGAGAGGCCTGCCCATCCCCTGCAACCTCGGATGGCTGCACAACCATGGTTGGTGGTGGGGGCCTCGTCGCAGTTCCTGCCCCAGGCCCCTTGGTCTTCCTGCCTGCTGGTGCAGGCTCCTTGGTCTTCCTGGCAGTTGGGGCAGGCTCCTTTCCCTTCTTGCCTGCTGGGGCAGGCTCCTTGGTCTTCCTGGCAGCTGGGGCAGGCTCCTTTCCCTTCTTGCCTGCTGGAGCAGGCTCCTTGGTCTTTCTGGCAGCTGGGGCAGGCTCCTTTCCCTTGAGGCTGCCTGGTGCAGGCTCCTTCAGGACATGGCCTGGATCTTTTTCCACCACGAGTGGGTGTGGTGACGACTGGGCCTGTAGACTGTGTGGCTGAGGTGCTTGGCTGGGTTCTTCCTACCCTGCCCAGACTTGCAGGACGGGGGAGGATAGGGAAGAGGTCAGTGGTGGAAAGAAACAGCTTTTTAGGGATATTGGGGCGGGAAGAGGGAGAAGGAATGGGAGTGGAGGAAGAGGGAGTGGTTGTTGGAGGTGTCTGTCTGCTGCTTTTGGGTGCAGGTGCATGGGCTGTATGCTGTTGTGAGGTGGATGGCAGTTGGGTGTCTGAGTGCTTGCGTTTCTGTACTTTAGCAGGGGGGGAAATAGACACACTGGGAGAGGACATAGGGAACATGTGCATGGCTGTTGTGGAGGTATCTGCCAGTGAGGTGTGTGTTCTGCTTGTTGTGGTGATGATGCTGGTAGTGGATGATGATGTAGTGCATGCATGTGTGAGTGTGGATGGAACTGGGTGGGAGGTGGTGGAGGAGGAGGAGGAGGGGAAGACAGTGGAAATAGTGGATGTTGGTGAGTCTTAGCAACTGGATGGTGTTTGTGTGGGTGCCTGTGGGATGGAGTGTAATGCTTGTGTTTGCCTGTACCACTCGTGTGTGGTCTTGTGTGCATGCTCGTCTGCCTGTGTGCTTGGGATGGGTTGGGGTTGAGGAGAATGGGACTGGGCAGTGGAAGTTGGAGGGGGGAGGGTAGAAACAGGGACAATGGCTGCCATCAGAGAGGAGGCCAGAGCCTGGATCGATCTCTGTTTGGCCGCCAATCCAGTGTGAATGCCCTCCAGGAATGCATTAAATTGTTGCATCTGGGCTGCCAGCCCATGGATGCATTCACAATGGTTGACTGCCCTACAGAGATGGATCTCAGGAGGTCAATAGCCTCCTCACTCAAGGCAGCAGGGCTAACTGGGGCAGGGCCTGAGGTGCCTGGGGCGAAGGAGATGCCCACTCTCCTGGGTGAGCGGGCACGGGCAACTCGATGAAGGGCTGCTGGGAGGGCGGTGCTGGTATGGGGAGTGGTGGATGTACCTGTAGCTGGGGTGGTCACAGAAGTGTCCGCCACCACCAGGGAGCTTGCATCGGAGGAAGTATCTGTGTCAGAACTGTCCCCTCCAGTCTCCGCCGTGGTGCTCCCCTCGCCCTCCGTCCCACTGGTGCCCTCAGCGTTGGTGGACTCTGCCTCCTGGGTCCTGTGGGATGCAGCTCGCTCCGTCGCCGGTGCCTCTGCTCTTCTTCTAGATGATGCTAATGCACATAAGGTCAGGAAGACAAAACAAAAAGGGGGGGGACAAAAGATATACTGGGTCAATGGCTGCACCAACACCACTGCTGGCGTACACAGCTCACTCACACACAGGGAACAGCCCTACGCAATATGACATAGCACTATCAGAGAAATAGTTAGCAGCCAAGGCATGGGGAGGGGCACACACCTCCAAATGCAGCACACCTGGCACCCATGCAGCCCTGACCAGTTGTGGATGCCTACGAGCTAGGTAGCAAGATTTTACATTCAGAACCCTAGCCACCAGGGGACCTACGCAGCAATGTCAGGCCTGGCCTAGGGGCACCCACTGACACACCCCCCCCCACCCAGATACCACCCTACCATGCGTAAGTTGTAATGATGGGCACTGTACTCACCCCCTTGTGGCTGCTGTGATGCCCTCAAGCGTCCATCCAGCTCAGGATAGGCCACCGCCAGTATGCGGGCCATCAGGGAGGTCATGGCTTGATGGGCACCCCTTCCTTGTTGGGAGGCCATCCCCAGCTGGGCCTCCACCGTCTTCCGTGCCCAGCGTCTCAGGTCCTCCCACCGTTTGCGACAGGGGGTGCTCCGCCTGCCATAGACCCCCAGGGTCCGCACCTCCTTGGCGATGACATGCCATATTCCCTTCTTTTGATGGGCGCTGACTTGCAGAGGCAATACACACAGGAAAATACCATTAGACAACGAGTCCAGCCTGTTACAAATATGGCCCACCATACCCGTTTCCATCACCATTGGCACACACATGTCCCAGCACACAACCTATATGCTGCTGTAATGAAAATATGAATGTTTGACCACTGACTTTGTGTTGCACCACTTTGCATTTAGATTAGTTGTTCAGGGTTCACCAATTGCAGATTACATTTTGGATTCAGTTTAGCTGCCTATCGACTTTATCGTGGGATTAGACATTACAGTTGAGACATTGCAGTTTAACTATGTTTTTCCACATGGGAAACTGTGCTTGTTTTTCGTATTTTCTCTCACCGAACAGTTAGTCAGTCAACAAGATAATAAAAGTACTTTTTTTTCAGTGCAGGGAAAGGTTGGCCAGTTTTTAAAGTTTTTCTTCTAACTCTGACCTACAATAGCCAGCATGTTTGAATATGTCCCTTTCATGGGAGTTTTTTTTTCCAGAAAGCCCTTTCGGTTCTTTAAAGATATAAAATGTTGGCCCTGCTCAGTAGCGAGGGAATTTCCAAGACCTCGGTCAGGATTAGAAATTGAATCGCTGACACACACACTTGTCCCTTGAGGGTGGATATCTCTTTCTCGCAATTGAATGGGGTCATCTTCTTGCTGGCATGAGAAAGATGAAGAGCTTGGCAGGCCCCACGGTGATGAATTTTTACTTTATTCTTTGCTTTGCAATTCTGTTATAATATAATCACAAATATTTGCTGCGTACATTGCAGTTGAAAATCATTTTGATATATTTTCCTTTCATTGCTGTGGCTATTTTTAAACATGTGTTTTCGACCTACTAATCTCATTTTTTAGGAACCTCGTGGTGAAAATAATAAAAAAATTCTTCTTTGAATTGAGAAGTGCATTCCAGAGATTTTATTTGCACCGTCATTAGTGAAAGCAAAACAGCCGCCCAAAGGACATCCATCCACCCCCTTATATGAGGCCTTCACACACACCACACCATGCATTCATGCCACTTGCATCGTGCCCACAGTGTACTCACCTGTTGGTCTGGAGGCCCATACAGCAGTCCGCACTGGTGTAGGACCCCATCCACCAGTCTCTCCAACTCCTCCGAAGTAAAAGCTGGGGCCCTTTCCCCCGTCACACGGGCCATGGTAGGTTCCAGACACAGGTCACAGCAGCAAATGCAGTGTAGGACCTCTCCTGTGGAAGATCAGGTAGCAAGTGAAGAATCAGATTGAAAATGACTGTCACGTCACCGCCGGTGTAAATCACCATTGGCCACTGTAACCCATAGGGCCCAATTATAACCAATTAGGAGTTGCACGGCAGTTCCCGACCACCTCCAGAAAGGGCGCCCAACGTCAGCGGAATTACCTCACTTCCACCTGTCCCTCCACACAGGACAGGGGGATGCCATTTCAAGGGGGGGGGGAGGGCAGGCCCTGGAAAATTGCTGCATCACTGGTGAAATTAGGACATACTGGAAAAATCACACTGACCCATTACAAGTTAACAGCATGCAAAGTTCTGTTGCAGCTCCATTGTTCAGATGGTGACTGGCTTCTCACTCTTTTGCCCCATAGACTCCTACCGCTGCGGATGAATAGGAGATGGAGACATACCCCAGTGTACAGACGCCTTTTGGACTTGGCTACAATGTAGGACAGGCACATTATCCTCACATATAGACAGGACAGGGCCACAATCACAGAGCTGTGTGCCCAATTGGAGCCTGACAAGATATCTGCTATCCGTCACCCCACTGGGATCCCCCTCTTGTGCAAGTTCTATCAGTGCTCCATTTCCTGGCAACTGGTTCATTCCAAGTAAGTGGGCTTGGCAGCAGGAATGTCACAGGCAATGTTCTCAATAGTGCTGTCAAGAGTGTTGTCTGCCCTGATTAAACACATGTGTAGCTACATTGTTTTCTCGCAAGTTGAAGATTTGGCCACAGTGAAGGCCGAGTTCTATGCAATGGGACATATCTGCAACATAATTGGGGCAACTGATGAAACACATATTGCATTTGTCCCCCCCTGGCAAAATGAACAGGTGTTCAGAAATCGGAAGAGTTTATCACTCTATGAATGTACAGATGGTGTGCTTGGCGGACCAGTACATCTCCCACGTCAATGCTAAGTATCCTGGGTCGGTGCATGATGCCTTTGTTCTGAGGAATAGCAGCATCCCAAATGTGATGGGCCAACTACAGAGGCACAGGGTGTGGCTAATAGGTGAGCCCTGGTTTCCACCCAGTAGATGTTGGTGTATGGGTATGGTGTGGGCCATATGGAATAGTGTGTGACTAAATGTTGTCCCTCAATATTTGCATGTGATTCTGGTTACCCCAACCTCTCATGGCTGCTGACCCCTGTGAGGAATGCCAGGACAAGGGCAGAAGAATGTTATAATGAGGCACATGGGCGAACCAGCAGGATAATTGAAAGGACCTTTGGCCTCCTGAAGGCCAGGTTCCGGTGCCTCATCTGACAGGTGGATCCCCGTGCTACTCACCCACGAAGGTCTGCTAGATAGTGGTGGCATGCTGCATGTTGCACAACCTGGCCCTCAGACCCCATGTCCCAGTCCTGCAGGAGGAGGAGGCTGGAGATGCCCATGTGCCAACAGTGGACCCTGTGGACAGTGAGAATGAGGAGGCAGAGGATGAGGATGAGGACAACAGAACATCTGTGATCAGACAATACCTCCAATGACACACAGGTAGGACAGTGTTACTTCACATTTCAATGACATTTGTTTGAATGTCTGTGGCACTGGCATGCTGATATTTCCCACCTCTATGCCCACCTACTGTTCCCTCTGGCAATTCATTTTGCAGATGTTGGTGACCTCACATATACTCCTGGTGTGATCACTACAGTCAGCTACAGGTCATTAATCTATGCTTACTTTCTGTACAGTTGATTTGCAATGTTTGTACCTGTTTCAATGAATACATATTTGATATACATGACATACTCCAAACTTCTTTTTTTTCCAAGGGTGTTTATTGAATATAGAGGGGCAAGTGTAATGGGATGGGGTGATGATGGATGAAGGTCCAGGGTATTGTTCCAGTCTGTTTGTAGCACAGGTGCATTGTCCAAGGAGACATAGGAAGGGGAGCAATGGTGGACAGGGTGACTGAGTGGGACACAAGGGTGACAATCAGGAGAGTCTCATTTCCTGGCGGGGGGTCTTGGCAAGTGTCTCTGGCTTCTGCCTGGATCGCAGGGAACGTTTGCGGCTGGTTTTCCTTCTGCAGGGGGAGGGGTGCTGGTGGCCTGTGAGTCCTGTGGCGGGGCCTCCTGGCCACTAGCGGTAGCGGAGGTGGAAGGCTATTCAGATGTCTGGTTAGTGGCAGTGGCCCGCTGGTGTGTGACTGCCTCCCCCATAATATTGGCCATGTCTGCCAGCACCCCTGCTATGGAGATCAGGGTGTTGCTGATGGCCTGCAAGTCCTCCCTGATCCTCCCTGAGAGGAGGATCTCTGCAAGTGCCTCCTGGAGAGTCATTCCCTGGGCCTGTCCTCCCCACTCCTCCCAGTTTCCCAGTTGGCCTGTACCTATGCCCCCTGAACTGTGTGTTCACTGCCACTGACCCCAGGTCCCTGATTGTTTTGGGTATGAGGTGTGGCCTGGGGTCCTTGTAGAGGTGGACACACTGATGATTGACGTGTCCTGGGTACAGAGGTGTGGGTACGCTGGATGGGTGCTGTGGTGGTGTTTCCTGATGGGGGAGGCTCTGTGGTGGTGTGTGACTGGGCCTGGGTAACTGGCTGTCCAGAGGTCCCTGATTGGCCAGGTGGGTCATCCAGAACCTGAAGACCATAGTTGCTGTCATCACTGTGGGCCTCTTCTGTTGGGGGACTGGATATTGCTGGCACCTCCTCTCCGCTGACATTGGCTGGGGTACCTGTGGGGATGTAAATGATGTGTTATGGTTTGTGTGTCTGACATATTGTGCATCGGTGGCTTGCCCTCTTTAGTTGTATTTGCCCTGGCAGCTTTCACTTGTGTACGTTGGTGTATGGTGGGATGATTAGTTCTCTATAGTGTGCATGCTTTAGTGATGAGTGTCCATGCAGGGCTGTGAGTGGTGTTCATGCATTGGTAGAACATGCAGGGCTTGGCATTGGGATGAGTGAAATGTGATGGTGGGGTGTGTGGGATGGAGTGGAGTGATGGGAGTGAGGGTGTGGGTATGTGTTGGCATGCAGGTAGGGGGGTAGTAGTAGTAGAGAGTTGACTTACCAGAGTCCAGTCCTCCTACTCTGGCCAGGCCCTCAGGATGCAGGATTGCCAAGACTTGCTCCTCCAATGCTGATATTTGTAGGTGATGAGGTGGTGGTTCACGCCAGTCCTCTGTACAGCGAGCTGATGTCTTGCTCAATGGAACGTACCTTCCCCCGGAGGTCGTTCCACCTCTTCCTCATGTCATCCCTGGTTCTTGGGTGCTGTCCCATGGTGTTGACCCTGTCCACGATTCTCCGCCATCGCTCCATCTTCCTTGCTATCGATATCTGCTGCACCTGTGCTCCAAACAGCTGTGGCTCTACCCTGATGATTTCCTCCACCATGACCCTTAGCTCCTCCTCTGTGAAACGGGGGTGTCTTTGTGGTGCCATGGGTGTTGTGTGAGGTGTGTAGGTGAGGGTGTGTTGTGTAATGTGTTGGAGTGTGTGATGTGGGGTGCGTGAGTGGTGTATAGGTGTTAATAGTGTGTGCCTCTAGTTGTGTGAGTGGTCTTGATGTCTCTGCTGGCAATGGTTTGTAGTCGTAAAGGGTTGTGGTTAATGTGGGTGTGTGTTTTATAGTGGTGTGGGTGTGTCAATGTGGTGTGTGTATGGGTGTCAGGTGTATGTTGTTTGAATTGCCCAATGTGGTGTTGTTTTGTATGTGTGTGTCCATTTTGAGCGCGGCGGTATGTACCGCCAATGGTTTAACGCAGTTGAATGTCCACTGTGGTGATTCGTGGGTCTTAATGTGGTGAGCGTTGTTCTGTTGGCGTACCGGTGTGGGTTTTGATACGGTCAGTTTATCACTGACCTTTGGGCTGGCGGATTTGTGTCTGTGGCTGAATACTGACGGATTGGTGTGTGTGTGTCATAATATGTTGAACGGATATCCGCCGCCGCCGCAGTAAGTTGGCGGCAGTCAGCGTGGCGGTAAGTGGGATTTACCGCCAATGTCATAATGAGGGCCTATGTTACTTCCCCATTCCGTGATGCACCTCTGGTTCCCCAGTGCACCCACAACCCTATGGAGTCTGAAGTGAGGCTTGTTCTTGGGTTGGTGCTGACAATTGCTATGGCTTGCATTTAGGGACGAGAGACTGCCACGCAGCAGCTGCTGTCCATCTGCTATTCTGACCGGCCTTTGGCAATACTATGTACATTGCCCTCTACTATGAAGGATAGTTTATGCTGCCCCTGTTTTTTGGACTGTCATGTAGCACAGTTTACAGGTAAAAAAAACTGCACGGCTCCTAGAAATGTGGTGCTAAGTGATTGAAGCAAACTAGTAAAAGGGCTTACCATGTTGGTAAACAAGGGAAGAGTGAGCCATTTGGACAAAAGTGTGCTTTTAATGTTTTACTGCGTGAAAAAAAGAAGATGAGCCTGCATCTCGGTGGTTAAAGGCTTCCAGTGCCAAATGGCATTGGCTGATACTTCATGGTTAGGAAATCTTGACAAACGAACCCTGAATATGCCAAGGTATTGTTGTCTATTGAAACAAGTAACTCCGGATCTACTGCAAATCATGAGCTTCCTGGGCACAAAAAGAACAACAGTGTACAAGATGATACAGGGGAGCTCAAGTACAATCCAGTAATTGGAGGTAAAACCAATGTAAGTGGTGATGGATACGAGCGAACAAATGTTTGTGCACCTAGAACCAGCCTTATAGAATGAACAATAGTGTTAAGAGGAATAATTGGGAACACCAGGAAGGAGATTCTTACAACCATCAATTCAAGGCAGAACTAGGGCATGAGCAGTAGGATGACATTCTGGAATGAGAAGGCAATTATATATTTCCTGCATGATGATAACTGATAAGAATACAACTCAAATCAATTTAATAACATGTATTTGAAGGACAAGAGAAAACACAAGCTATAAACACAGTGCATGTACCTCAGTAACAAATGTGGGTAGATTAGCAGTTGAGAAGGACAAGTTGCACCACATGCGAGTGAAGGGAGGACAGAGAGAGAAGACAAGAAATTAATGATTTCGGGTGTTTAGTTCAAGAACGTGACAAGATAGTCAAGACCTGGCATAAGAAAAGCAGCAAAGGCATTGTACCTCCATTATACATCACACCCTCAGGTAGGGTTGGGAGCCACCCATGAACAATCCATGGAGGTGCCTGAGTTGAGAACCATATCTACCATCAGCTCCTTTTAGATTCTGAAACACACAGGTGCCATGGTTGACTCCAGGGGAGCGCCATACACCAAAACATGAGTAGGAGGCTGGAACTAAATGATCCCATTTAAAGACACAGTACCCGATTCACAAAGGAACCTTTGACTCGTATAGTTCCGAGTGCAGAGTCTCTGCACTCTGGGTTGGATCTCTGCACTCTCAGCGGAATCTTTGCACTGCAGTACTCAGCGCAGAGACTCCGCCCGGAGTGCAGAGACTCTGCACTTGTAACTTTACAAGTTGTAAGCCTCTTTGTGGGTGGGGCCCTCAGGTATTTTCAAGAGACAAAATACAAGAAGTGATTCTGGACTAAACTACTGAGACCCTTTTGAGTAGAACGTTTGAAGAAGCACCCTATGGACAGGTATATCTAAAGCAGCTAAAAGATCTATCAACACAAGTAAAAAGATACATTCATCATTCAGTCAGTGTATGGCTTTATCCACCACCTGAATAGTGGTCTGTGTTCCATATCTTATAAAGATTTGCTAGGCCCAAGAGGCCAAGATGTTTTTTAATAATGGTAGACCCCACACAGATAAAAAAGATTACAGCTAGGGCAATAAGATACCTATACACTATTTTAAAATCTTTTCTGAAATGTAAAAAGAACAACATGCACAAGGCAATGGGAAAGAAGGAATGCAGAAGCAGTGAGATTTGAACCGTGCTTATCTGTAGATTAAGGTTTCTTGATTTGGCTGATTTGATCTATTACTAGTATACATGGTAAAGATAGGGAAGGTTTGTAAGAAGTGTACCTTGAAGAGATTTTCACCATAACTTCTTAGTCGTTTGAATGATCCATTGATCTGAGCATAAAGTATCAGAGCACTATAGAGTTGTAGGTCTATAGGCTGATCTGGATGGTTTGTAGTAGAGCAATGTCCTCAGAAGTAGGTGACGCAGCCTAGCCTGCTAGGCTAGTGTATAGCATCAGAATTGGTTAAGCAAGGAGCAGAAAAGTATGTGCAGAGAAATTGGTCATTGTTCTCATTATGGTCTGGTCAGGTCATTGATGAACCATGCCTGGAAGGGACACGAGATAGGAGCTTGCGAACTTACAATAACTGTAAATTACAACCTGTGAATTTGTAGATACCAAACTGCAAAAGGCATGGCTGTAAAGCAATCCCTTTAAAACGCTGACTAGAGTTAACAATCACACAATAGTAATTGTAGTCAAATGGTTTCCTGTAGTGGGATCCACATCCTCTGGGATGAGTTGGTTACTTCAAAGCTGGTAACAGTTTGGGACTAAAACTGGTAAGATAGCTGGGCAGCGTGCATCTTCTGCTGGCATTTTCATGTAACATGCCAACCATGGGCCTGACAACATTGGTTCCAATGCTCATCTAACTTTTTACTTCTGTTGTTCTTCGAGGGTCTACAAAATAAGTACTGTTGAGTCTATTATAAATTTGCATGAGTATTTAATTGAGTATTAGTGAAGCCACACATCTATGACTGCAGTGGCAGTATACTGTATTATTAATAAAGGAAACATGTAATGGAACTCTTCTGTATTCTCTTTCAGGATGGTAGTCCAAGGCACTTTTTAGCAGGGACAGTTCATAGTATCTGCCTGATTCTACTATGGATCCAGATGCGTCAGATCACCTGGAAGAACCATTTCTGGCTCATTTAAGTCTGGAAGAGATCCACTCTGTCTATCAGAAAGTTTTTCACTCCACAGAGGATATCAGACAAATACTGGCTGGTGTATACCAGGTATGTATTGTGATAGCGCGTCTCTTTTATGTCTTGTTCAGACCCTGGGGAGATGCACAGCAGTATGTTTCCATGGTATTTTATGGTGCATTATATTGGACACAATATCTAAACAAGCAGATGTTAACTCCAGTGCTAATAAGTATTTTGTTTTATTGGGAAGACTGTTAATTTCTTACCTTTTGCTGAGGTGGATGGACAACCCCTAGAACAAGTTATGCTCTTTGGACTCTGACTACAAATAGCACATATTTGCATGTCTGAAATTCTTCCAATATTGGATTCTGTTAGAGATAGACTTTTCTGTCCAGAGCATTCGGATGATGGGAAAAGCCATCATACTGACACATGGAAAAAGGCAGCCAGTGTGCAACTAAACATACAGGAACCAGCAAAACTGGCCTTACTTGCTTACTTGCGTTGAAGAGTCAAGTGCTAGTGTACAGAGGATCAATTATTCCTTATTGTGAAGATTAATATTTGTTTATTATTGGAGGGTAAACACTGGATTTCTCTTTCAGATTCAATTGAAAAATCAGAATTACAAGATTGATATATGCAAAAATGTGAGTCCAATACATTCACCACATCACAGTCAGGGCTTAATGATAGGAGATGGAAGGGGGTTATCATCATTTGGGGATGCGTTTAGAGGGTACAGGATGGTTGTAGAAAGTTTGCCTTTTCTGTGTGGTCACTCCAGAATTTTTGCCTTTTGCTGGTCCCTACATTTTTGCTGGCATCAGAACTGTGTGCCTTTTAATCTTGCTAACCGGACGTAAAGTGCCTGTGCTCCCCCTTTAAACATGGTTGAATTGGTATATTCCTAATTGTATACATAATTTGCCAAGAAGTCCCTAGTATGTGATACAAATGTATCCAGTGCAAGGAATTTAAATGCCAATGGTGGACTGCAGCACCTATTGTGCCATCCGTTACAGTGGCAATGCAAATGTGGCTTCTGGCCAACCATTGTAGCCTACCTGCAGCAGTGTAAAAACTGCATTTCATCCTGTTAAAATAAACCCTTCTTAAAGGTAAAACCTTTCTTTTAAATATTAATAAGCCACCCCTCTCTAGGCCTTGTAACCCACAAGGCAGGGTGCATGGTATTTTAAAGTAGGACTTAGAAATGTAATGTTAACATGCCCTTAAAGGGACGAGCAGTCAAAGCTACTTTCACTGTAGGAATGCTGGCTATCCAAAAGTGAAACATTGGAAAGCAATAGTAAAGACTAGTATGGTATCTTGGGAAAGGGGCTACCTAGAAAAATAATTAAACAACTATTTTTAGCCCATTGCGCTGAGGGGCAATTTTTTTAGTTCTGGTTAAGTGTGCAAGTTAGCATTTCATTAAACAGTTCCTCTATTACGTAAGCCATTATATTTCCCTTTTTTCTATGACGTCCATGGTTCCAGTGTTTGGCCAAATTTCATCAATGACTGTCAATCACTGATCTGTTCAACTGAGAGTTGTTCCCAATGTTTTAGGTTCTTTTCAGCAGTGCTCAAGAATCATGCAAGGCGGCAGGCTGGCTGAACTTCGACGCCCGCAAAACATGCTTTTACTGCCTCCCTTCATGATCTTATGCCTTGGCATTAAACAGTGGCTTTAAAAATAATCTCCGTTCATGAGTAAGTTTATCACATATGCACAGCTGGTGTATTATATCCTCTTTCCGTGCCCCACATAGGCGATAGTTGAGTTGTGAATGTGGGCGCTTCCATAATGGTAAGTGGAGCAGCGATGGGAGGATGAAGAGTCGGTACCGTAAGAGTTTTTCTTTAGTTACTTTGAAAAACCCTGCACCTAGATAAGATTGTGGAACCACCCTAGGGTAGCTGTGCAGAGTAAACCATCCATGTGCCCTCCCCAACAGCAATCCTTTGTCTTCTGCCAAGGAGATTCTTTTAACTGTTTTATTGACAAGTTGTTCAAAACTATGGTATGGCTCTGAGGCCTCCCAGGGACCGCATAGGCCTATTTGATCTATTGACTCTTGTAGGTAGGCCTTACATGCTGTACTTTTTTTATCTGCAGTTCATTCCATGGGTGAGCATTTAAGGAGCAGGGCTCAGCTCTTGATCTTGAGCCAGATTTTAATATATGCGCCTCTGTGTGCAAGTTTTTGCATCTGCATACCGAATTCCAGCCTTATTTGTGCAGGAGAGGTGTATTTTGGGAAGTTAAAAAACAATCTCATCGCTCCTGTTATGATGCTGTCCGTTGTGCTGGTGTCCCTACCACACATACTTTCACTCCCATAGGTAATGGTAGAGATGACTTTAACCTGTATTACCTGGATTAGTGGAGTTAGGCTTTGACCGGTGGTTTTCTTTTTAAGATTTTTTATTGCCACTGCTGTTGCCGTTCCTCTTCTTTTAATGCCTCTTTCTGAACCATAAACATACATTTGCTGTCTATTATGACCCCCAGATATTTATATTTGTTGACTGTTTCTAGCCGTAACCCTGCCAATTGCCAACGATGTTTTCATGTAACCATTTTTTGTTTCAACTGCATAACCTTGGATTTGTCAAAGTTTATGCTCAGCCCATTTTCGACAGAGTAGCTATGAGCGGCGTCTAGTAGGCGTTTGAGGCCAACTGGAGTTTGGCTGATAAGCACAAGGTTGTCAGCGTATACAAAATTTGAGAGGGCGAGTCTGACCATACTTAGGGCGTGGAAATACAGTTGTCCTGTTTCGATTGCAGGTCCGACATGAAGAGATTGAATAAGATTGGGGCTAATACTCAGCCTTGTTTCAGCCCCTTTGTGGTTGGAATCCTTCTTGACAGATGGCCGCCTGCTCCCAGCTTCACTTGGACCCAGGTGTCAGAGTGTAGAAGAATTAGCTGATTCAGGAGGCCCAATGAGCTTTTTAAGGTCAATATGGTCAAAAGCTGAGGACTAGTCAATAAAGGAGACATATTATGGCAAGATGGTATCTTTTGCAGTGTCTATCAGGAGGGAGAGAATTAGTATATCTGTGGTTGTCCCCATATGCTTACTGAACCCTGTTTGATTAAGGGGAATGACTGCATTTTCTGTCGCCCAGTCTATCAGTTCTTCTAGAAAAAGACCAGCGTAGTATTTGGCATTGTTGTCTATTAAAGGGACTAGCCTGTATTTTTTTGCTGCACTCTTGCTGCCTTTCTTATAGATTGGGGAGATTATTGACCCCCTCCAAGATACTGGAATTGTTTCTGTGTGTAGAACCTGCTCAAACTGGTTTGAGTGTTTCCGCCCAGTAGTCTGTGTATAGGTTAAACAGGACCAAGGGGATCCCATTTGGGCCTGCCTCTCCCTCCCTATTGCCTTTGGCTATTCAGCTTTTGATCTGTTTAGTCAAGATAGTGATTGAGGGTATTGCCTTGTCGCTCTTTGGTGCCAGCGATTTTCTTGCTTCTATGCAACCTGCTGTCTCCCCTTCTTTTGTACTTCTGGGGATTTCCGTGTTGAAGTGATTCCTAAGAACGCCTGCCCAGGCATCCTTCATCAGGTGGAAGTTGACCCCATAGGCTGTGGGATTCTGCAATCTGTTTACCGTATGCCAGAATCCTGCGCTATTTTTGCTTTGTATATCAAAAAGCAGTTTGGCCCAAAGCTACTCTTCTGATTCCCTTTTCAGCTGCCTAACTATCTTATTCTTTGTAGCTTTTAATTGCTGCAACTCTTTTAGGGTGTTAATGTCCTATCTGAGTAGGCAAAGCCTCCAAAGGGATCTGTTTATTGCTTTCTTAAGAGATTGAGTTTGTCTATTTTGTGAGGTGATGAGACGATTGCCTGACATATTTTGTGGTATCAGTGGATACTTATGATGAGACTTTTCTCTTGTCGTCTGTCGTGGCCCATCTCTTGCTAGTTGAAAGTGTCCTAATGCTTTAGTGAAACTTTCCTAGCTAGTTGTTATTTTTGGGCCTGTTGTTTGTTTTTCATCCCAGAGCTTCTTTGACAAGGCCAGCAGTCATTCTGGGTGGTGAGTCTTGCATTTGATCCTTTTATTATTCATTGTGTGTATGGAGCTAGGGTCCTCCACTGGCTGGTTTGGATTTGCACCCTGCACTCAATGTGATTTCTTGTGGGAGATGGTCACTAAAATCCTTTGCTCCTAAACAGACGTCTACTATTTTCCAGATCAGGGGGAGTGACACAAAGGCATAGTCTACTGTGGTGCCAGCTGACACATTATGAAAGGATGCTGTAGGGGGTTGATCTCCCAGAAAGTGGACGTTCAGTGTGCTGAGACGTAGGTGTTCCATTTCCCTTAGTAGGTTTTTTGCTGTCCTGGTTTGTCTTCCCCATTTGTTGCCTTCTTGCTCCGGAATGTTCCATGCCAACTTGTGTTCTTCCAGGAAGGGTTCCTCTTCGGCAAGCTCAGCAGGTGCACGTTGAAATTGCCTATTAGTACGAAGTTTGGTGCAGGATCCTCCGTTAATAGCCTTATACTAGTTCCTCTCTCAGGAGTTTCACTCCAACCCCGTTGGTTGGGGAATACCCAGGAGTCATTCCCACCAACTAGCTAGTGCCAGGCATAACTTTGGCACCTCCAGGCAACCACTTCAGAACACTGCTGGACCTAAGGAAGAGCAGAAGAAGACTGAGTCCACTTTCAGTGACCTGATAAGAGCCCTGAAGGATTGGACCTACTCCTTCTTGTACCCAGGACAAAGAAGTGGACTCCAGGGCTCATATAACTGACCTCCTGTCCCAGCCAGCTGGAGGCAGCAAGCTACAGTAGGCCTATACTGCAACTGCCCATATAACCAGTGGACCTGGACTGGTCTCTGCTGTTGGTCTCTGCATGACACCCTGTGAGGCCACTGAGGTCCTGAGACTTAAAAGAGTACGTCAGATGATACAATCTTTAACCAGCGCAAATCTGTTTGGTGCATCCGATTCATGCTCCATTGCGGTTGACCTCAAATTGCACCCAGGTCCCAGTCAATTGTGAACATTGCCTATCATTGGCACTCTTTGGGTGCAATATCTGCTAAGTACTTTAAAAATGTGTATCTCTGCCTATTACATTTTACTATATTTTTCTGATTCAGTTTGGGATGTTATTGCTTTGCATTTTTTTGTTTTCAAATCGTTTTATTAAGATGTTTTAGAGATATAAAAGTAGAGCCATTCTAAATGTATGACATCACAAGTCAATGAAGAGGGGGAGATGTACAACTCTGTTGAGAACACCAAGATAGCTTATGATGAGGGTCAGAGGTAAGTATGTTATATGGGTGTGAGTGATAGCATAGGGGGATTGGTGATGTTTGTATTGGTGATTTGACGTCTGATAACAAGGGTGACTTCGTAAACTGAGGTTTCCCCATGTTTAAGCTGTGGATACAGAGTGGATAGAGAGCAGAAAAGAAGATAGAGAGAGCAGTAAAGATAGAGAAGGGAAGAATGGATGGGGGTAGGGTAAATGGAAGGTGGGCGGGAGCAGGAGGGAGGGAATTGTAGTGGGGAAGGAGAGTGGGTATGGAGGGTATTTAATCACAAAACCTGTCAAGGTTGGAACATATTCTTTCCATTCTTCCACAGTTTGTTTTCAAGTATGAGTTTAGGGACTTCTCCTCATCTCTAATGAATAGTGTCCATTCCCACTAGGTGTTGGGGGAGAGTTTGGATAAGTCTTTCCATTCAGAAAGTATGGTTTCTGTAGAGACGAGTATATCCCATAGAAAGTAGCCTACACTCTGTAGTGTAAGATCAGGGGGAAGTATACCTAGTGTAATAGAAGCTAAGTTTGGGATCCAGATGATATTTAAAATTTTTGAGATATTTTTCCCTATTTCATTTCATAATGTTTTTGAGAAGGTGCAGTGTAGTAGCATGTGATTTAAGTCTCCTAGAGATTTTTCACAGCTCCAGCAGATATCAGAGGTGTGGAGTCCAAGTTTCCACAATTTAATTGGGGCCCATTGAGCCATATGGGCCATCCAGCACCTGGTTTAAGATAGTGAAGGCATGGTTTTGTTTGAGGTTCCGTTAGTCCAAATCTGTGACAAGATTAGTGGTGACTTTTGCGGGTGAGCTGAGGGACATAGGAGTAGTTCCGATTTCTTTTGTTTTGATTTGGTAAGTGCCGAGCTAGTAGGGTACATGAGGGAGTGTATCTTAGATGCAGAATGGCCTCCTTTATAATATGATTGTAGGCTATTGGGTAAGTCAGCCTTGATGTCGCATTTGTGTCTAGCAATAGTCGCTTTCATTTTTAAGAAATGATAAAAGTCTATGGCTCTCATTAATACATTGGCGGTAAATGCCGCCTACTGCCACTGCAACGGCCGCCAAAAGACCATTGCCATGGCTACCAGCCGACTGCCATATTATGACCATAGCCGGAATTCCACCAGAAGGATGGCATAATTCTGGCTACGTTCATGGCGGCGGACGGTGGTAAGGTGGCGCTGCTGCCAGCAGCAGCTCCACACCAGTAGACCGCCGCAGGCCGTGTCATGATCCATGATACGGCCTGGCGGTGTTCTGCTGGTGGACGCTGCTGCTGGCAGCAGCGCCACGTCCCGTCTCCCGCCGGAGGACCCCCTGCATGCAGGTAAGTCGCGTGCTCCGACAGGGGGGGATGTTGTATGTGTGTGCGGGGGTGTGGGTGTATGTTTGTGTGTACTTGTATGCTGGTGTGTGGCATGTGAAATGTGTGTGTGCATGAATGGATGCGAATGTGCGTGAATGTTGTGTTGTGTGAATGCTTGTGTGCTTGAATGTATGTCAGTGGGTGTGGATGTGTGTGTGTATGGATGTATGCATGCGTAGGTGAATGTGGGTATGTGTGTGTGTATGCATGTCTATGTCTCTGCATGTAGGTGTGTGTATGTTGGGGGTCTGGAGGGGGAGGGTGGGGGAGGACTCTGGGGAGGGGGGGAGGGGAGACCCCATCAGTGCCAGGGAAGTAATTCCCTGGCACTGATAGTGCCTACCGCCATGGTTTTCGTGGCAGTAGGAAAGCCACGAAAACCATGGTATTCGGCGAGGTCATATTCCCGTGGGTGGCCTAGTGACGGCCGCTGGGCCATGGCGGTCGGTGTGGTACATTGGCGGTTTGGCTTTTGCCAAACTGCAAATGTCATAATTTGGCAGTATGTACCGCCAGCCTGTTGGCGGTACTCCCGCTACTATAACATCGACTGCTGGGGTCATAATGACCCCCTATGTCTTTTAGACCAAAATTGGGTTTGAGAAAGGAAAAAGGTAATGGGTTGTGTTTGGAGCCTAGGTCTTGTATTAGTAGTATACCTTTATTTGCTCAATCCTCTAAAAAGAGGGTTTTTCAGTCTTTTTTTAGCAGCTTGTTGTGCCATAAAGAGGTAAATTGTGAGTATCACAATTTATTGTGCAGTTTGTTGTCTATCTTCCAGAGGGCTTGCACCGTGCAGCTAAATATATATGTGGAATGGTCTGTTATTATTTTCTTTGGTGTAATCAGGGAGTTAAGAGATAGTGGTTAGGCCAAAGCTTCTTCGATTTCGAGCCAGGAAGGTGACTTAGAGAGGGTGCAAGCCAAAGGCTTCCCTGTTCAGCTAGGAAGGCATGTTGGTATCTTCTAAAATCGGGTGAGTTTAATCCAACCAGTGATTTTGGAAGTCTCAGCTTTTTGAGGACAATTATAGGTTTTTCAGATTGCCATAGAAATTTGGTAAGGATACCATCTATCCTAGTGTAGAAGTTGTCTGAAAGGTATAAAGGTCTGGGAGGTGGAGGTGCTGGGGGATAGAGTGGTGGATGTGTGTCTGTTGCGGTGGTGACTGCGGGTATGCTGGATGTGGTGGATGACTGTGTGTCTGTTGTGGTGTCTGCAGGTATGGTGCTTGTGGATGTCTGGAGGTATGCTGGGGTGGTGTCTGCGGGTATGATGGGCATGGTGGGTGTGTCGCTGACTGTTGGTGTGGTGCCTGTGGGTGTGCTGGATATTGTGTGTGAAATGCTGTGTGTGGTGGGTCTGTCTTAGGAAGTCAATAGCCTCCTCACTGAGGGCAGCAGGGGTAACAGGGGCTGGGACGGAGTTGCCTGCAGCAAAGGAGACACCCACTCTCTTGGTTGAGCGGGCACGGTCAACTGGGTGAGTAGCAACAGGGAGGGCAGTGATAGAACTGGGGGTGAAGGACAAAGATGGTACAGGGGGCTGCCCAATGAATCTGCCACCACTAGGGAGTGTCCACAGAAGGAAGAATCCGATGATGAGGGTGCTCCGGTCTTCCCCATGGCACTCCACTTGCCCTCCAGGCCACTGGGTCCCGCAGTGTCTGTGGTGTCTTGACCCGAGGTCCCATGGCCTGATGCTTCCCCACTCGGCTATGCCCCATCTCCTTTGCTTGCAGGTGTTGATGCTGCAAATACAAAGAGATATAGGGTCATCACATGTCCATGATTACACTTGAACAACAGTTGTGATTAGCAAACATTACCAGGATATCAAATAGGCCCCGGCAAAAAACTCCACCTAAGTGGCACCTACATGTACCATACTATATGTATGCATGCCATCTAAATTGTCAACAGTTGCCAACAGAAAAATCAGGATCTCAGACAACTACAATTGCATGGCTGAAGTTGTGCAATCAAAATAACCATTCAACAAGTAAGAGATACCATCGACCCTCAAACCTTTGCCCCATGGTGCAGACCTCAGTTACCTGTTGGCATACAATAGTAGGCCAGTGCCAAATGCATTTCCTCAGATCCCACACAAGGTCATGCACACATCTATTTGTCACATACATTATGACCCAACAATAAGAAATGATGATACAAAATCCTGCCATGTTGATGACAAAAGTACAATAGCCTGGAGAAGGTGACATGGAAATACCCATGTCACACTGGAAACATTTGAACAATGCACATTTCACCAAGTGATATTTGTCCCAATACATTCATGGAGGTAGCAGCATAACTGTTGCTCACATAGGCCACACAGGTGCAATTGAAATGGACACTGTAGACATCATGTGTAATATGTCAGGGAGAAATGTTCTCAAAATCCACAACACAATGAACCAGCAATCCCCAGGCTAATCACCACTAATGTCTGACACCCCTTACAATGACATACTC